>NC_080413.1:32394000-33032000 GCF_030265065.1 Corythoichthys intestinalis
CTTTCCTTATAGTCATCCTCAGATGGGAATACTACTACAGCTTTGCGCTGGAAACCAGCAAACAAACACATCTTCCTCTTCTGGCCAGGGGCAGACAAGTTAGTCTGGAAGGCATGAAAAATACAAAAGTTAATATCTCTTTCAGCCATGACATGTCAGTGATAGGACTGCAATGTTTAAGAAACTTACATGATCCAGGATGTAGTTTCTTTTCTTGCGGGCAGCAATCTCAATGAACTTTCCCAAGAAAAGAGGTGCACGCTGGGAAATGGCAAGCAGTTTGTTGTACTCTTTCGGTTGCCGATTCGGAGAGTTTATCTGATCAAGAAGGATTCAAGAAGGAACATTAAGTTGACGTATATGCAAATAGAGAGACAATAGAAAGCATTATATCTACACAACTGACCATCATTTTTTCCACGATTGTATCACTTCCCAGGATGTAGTATTTCCCAGGATTCTCCTGGACGTGGTTCTTCACCCATGTTGTCTTACCCGAGCCTGGTAGACCTACCATCACTATGATCTGCAATATTGAGAGACGAGATTAAAATATCCACCAATGAGAATTTGGACTCCCTAATGACATTCCGCTGCCTACCTCACAGTCTGCCTTAGTCTGCGGCCCGCGGGGCCCACGGACACGCTCATTCACGGGAACTTGCTGAATGAAGGTGAACCCCGCAGGTGCTGGGAAGTATGGAGTCTCCATCTGACCGAAGTTAAATTCCACGGCGCAGTTGTGGCACATGACATGAGGGAAAAGAGCCTGGCCGTTCAGCTCGTCTTTGCTCACACGGAACGCTTCTGCTGGCTCCCCACCGTTCTTGGAGTAGGATAAAACCATTTCAGCCCCATCCAAGTCCTGAACAAAGCAACAAAGTGCCTTTTTAGTGTGAAGACAGGTTGTAAATATTGACATGACTAACAATTATGACTTAAAGGGAACCTCGGACTTAGACTTGTAGGCTCTAATAAGCCACATTTGTTCTCTTTGACTAAAATATATTAGAAAAACATTCTTTTCGTTGATTTAAAAATCTATAATATTTAGTACGTTTTGACCTACGGAATGCGCCATGTTTTACGCACGCAATGCACGCTGAGGGTGATGGCGCGGTTGGGCTGGACTGGGAAAATAGCTGTGCTAGCTGGCAAGTGAAGCTAGTATGACGACTGGCATGATTTTGTTACATTCTGCTGCTGTTCAGATTGTTTTGTTACAGAGATGTGGGATGAGTTCCCAAACGACCTACCTGCATTCAATTCCAGCTCATCAGCAGTGACTTTAAACCGATCCTAGGCGGCTTGATGAGATATTGACTTGTTGCCATTTGACAGTTTGTATATCACTTCTTTGATAGTTGAATCATTGCCTTGTTTTTTTTTCGTTTGTCTGCCTCTCACCGTGGTCCCCCCCCCCCTTTTTTTTTTACTGATCCCGACCTACTGTCACGGACCCTTTTTATGTCACCCTTTTTGCGACCGCGTGTTTTGTGTTCAAAAAACAATTTTTTGCTATCCCCATGTTCTTGCTGTCTGAAGTGAGCCACGTTTTCCATTTCCATGGTCAAGCCAGTCACTTTCTTTTCATTTGGGTTTCTCTTTCAGGTTTCACCACACAGACAGACAAAGCATGTGGGCTGCGATTGCTTTATAAGGAAAAGCATGACTAACGTCATTCGGAAGTATAGTCTTGCAGTCTACGCGCTCGTCTGTCGCACGACAATCGCTGGTTCGAATCCCGCTGTAGACCTTCTTTTAATTGCTTTTGCTACTCGTTTTGCGAAATATCAACAGTGCTGTCCTGCTCGGGTTCAAATTGGAAGGGCAGAACCGACAACATGTTTATATAGGTAACGAGTGACACTGTGGAAGTAAAGCAGCGCTGCCCAGTGACGTCGACGCCCAGATTGCATTGCGTTGTCAACCACAATGGCGATCTACTAGTGAAACACATTTTTAAAAAAATTGTATAAAACCAAAAAAACATTTAGAAGGGTTTGAATATCAAATTTTTCTAACACACACTGACATTTTTCTGTAAAAAAACTACGTCTTTTTACCCGTGCATCCCTTTAAGATTTGATTTAATCATGATCCAGCAGAAAAAAAAAAAAAAAAAAGTCTTACAGCTAGGCAGCAGATGACGTCGTTCTCACTGAAAGTTTCACCAAAGTCCTCCACTATTGCGTTTGTTGTCTTCTTCCCCTTGCCAGAGTATGCATAGGAATGGATGCCATCACCTAATAGGACATATGATATACTTTAGTTATTTGTTTTACTGCCATTACAATGCTATAATGTTCTGAAAGCACGTTTCTTTAAGGTACCAAATATCACAGACCTCCAGACTAGTTTTGGGCAATTTTAAGATCAATATCGTAGATTGATAAAAAAATAAAATAAAATAAAAAATATATATATACAATTTTGGTCAGTTGTGATATAGCCAAGCGCTCAACCATGGGGGAAATGCAACCCGACTAGTTTAGCAAATAGTAAGCAGTCTCAAAAAGAGTAAAATGTGGATAATTTCTAGCAGTTTTTTTTATACTCCCAATTTAGGTGAACTGTAAATTAGAGGCACAAACAAAGATAAGTACACATTTGAAATGAAATAAAAACTATACCAGAATTTCTGTGTTTCCAAATACCTGTCAGCGTAATATTATTATGCAATGGTAGACGCCACTTACGTGCTAAAAAACATTAGCTTCACATTGTGGTATTTACCTCTCACAAATAATTAATGTTCACACAGAAACAGCTTCAAAATGGTCATAGGCAAAATGAATACATCAAAAATAACAAATAGGGCTGCAACTAAGAAATATTTTCATAATTGATTAATCGGATGAATTGGTTAATTGGATAAATGTCACTTCTTTCCAATTACCTTCACAATTTAACGAAGTTGTGTTAGGCAAGTTGAAAGTAACACTAAAGACATAATAGATAACTTCCTGACATAATGGTAGTTTACAGCTGTACTGTTTTAAGTACATAAAACTTGAAATTATGTCAATGACATTTATTTTCTGAAAACTGAACAACAAAATCGAAAAAGGAGGCATATAGTAATGAATCAGTTTTCTCTATCAAACAGTTGTACATAAATACAATCCAAACTTAATTTCAAAGCACACTCTATTGTATGACAATATACAATTTCAATGGGAGCTTGTGTTGAAAGGAGACTAAGCTGTTATAGGAATGGCTTTATGTGTGTGGTTTCTTTATAAAAAGAAATGAGACAACTTTACAATCTAACAAAAACTCAAGCGCTAATATGCTTCTCCAAAACACAATACAAACGGACGCTTGAGACACTGATTAGCATAATCGCTAACTAGCTTAGCGCTCCTTGCTAAGTAGTAACGTCTCATCAACAAAAAATACAAACAATACAATTGGGACTGCACGTAGCTGCCGGCAAAATTTGATTCGTTAGCAACTAATTTATTAATTGATTTTAATCAATTAGTTGTTGCAGCCTTAATAACAACACTCTTAAAAATGTATGCTCTTTGATTGCTGCCCCCCCAAATAGTTATAAGCTTTATTCTACTATTACGCTTGTCTCGTGTTATTACTTTTACAAAGCGCTACACTGCCTCCCAAAGGCTAAGGTGCACATACAATCAGGGCTTTTTAACAATTCCATGCATTGATAAGTCTTGATATTTTATTTGTTATGATTGACTGTGAATGACTAACATACTGACACCATCACTCACTTGTTATTGAAGGAGATAGCATTGTTGCTTCTTTAAAATGTTTAACTGGAAAATGAAACATGTGTCCAGCCTGTCTTTACCATCACTAAAAATCTTTTACCAAAACAGACCCAAATTTGTGAGCCATCGTTATTTTTTTTAAAAATTCCTTAAATGGTTCAATTCAATTATTTCTGTGTTTTAGTTATTCACTTTGTATGTTTGTAATGCTGGGTCTGCTGTTTCAAAAACTGAATGTTTGTGAGGCAGGCTAATTTTATGCTAATATTTACTTGTTAAGTAAACAAAAAGCTCAAACACACTTTTATATATCGTTATGTTCTCATTGCAGATTCTTTAGAACTGTGTAAAACGAAAACAACTATAGAAAAATCAAGTTAAGAAAAAGTTTAGCGATTTTTTTCAAGCCACAGCCCAGCTCTAAAACAAACAAAACACACAGAGTTCAGTGAAGGTGACTAATAAAGCCTAGGGAATTGATTTGCAGCGTAAGTCTAAAGATGACCTTCAATATACTATTATCAGGAGAAGCAATTACAAAGTTGTGTGTCCAGTCTATTCTAACAAATACAAGACACAATACATTTGCCTAACATTTGGCAGATAATATAAGTCTGACAAAGAACACTACAATCTGAGATAGATTGAGGGAACCCACCCAGCAGCAGTGATGAAGAAGAGAGCGACCAGCCAACTTGAACGTCATGGATTTCCATGTTCTTACTGGAGATGTGCTTCACTGGAATCTTTTCTGTGATCTGTTAGGCATATAAAAAATAATTCTGATATACGTTTTTTTGAGCAGAACTAAAAGTGATACGTCTCTGCTTTTCACATAAGTCCTACAATCCATCTCACAATCACAGTACCTTCATTTCAAAGCAGACTTTGCCTTTCTTCACCCCATATGTGGCCTTGCCTCCAGACCAGAGGTAAGCAAAACTCTCCATTGTGAGCGACGAGGCACTGAAGCGGTCCCGCGACACCTTAAAGTGCAGGTCGCAGTTGTCTACGGGCATAGCAGACATTAATAGTTGCATTCATGTAAACATGAAATGATTTGTGTTGAACTCATTCACTACCAAAGGCATATAAACAATGTTGTTTAGAGCTGCAGCTATTATTTGAGTAGTCGATTAATCTATCAACTAGAGCTGTCCAGACTCGTCGACACGATGACGTAAATCCGTCGACGAGCTCAACATCCCGTCGACGGTTAATGAAGGGTTAAAAAAATATATGCATGGAAAGTTCAGAATGTCGGATGCTCTGTATGCAAGCAGGGAAAGCGGCACAAAGCCAAAAAAAGTGCACCAGAGTGTCCAAAACATTGACTTATTTCAAAGAAACAAAGGAGGGTACACTCTTGTGTCCTGTCTCTTCAATGCCAAGCTTGGCTGCACGTCGGCCGTGAATAAACACCTCAAGCGCCGTCACCCAGTTTGTAAATTTTTTTTGGTTTTTTTTTTCATTTTTTGTACACCAGAGGGTGCTGTCGCCTTACTAAATAATGATGTTTCATTGACGATGGGCCTATAAGTGCTATTAGTATTGTTCTTAATGCTAATTGAAAGGTTTATTTCATGTTATGGTTTATTTTATGGTATAGAAAATTACAGTGGGGAGAACAAGTTTTTGGTACACTGCCAATTTCCCATTGGCAGTGTATCAAATACTTGTTCTCCCCACTGTATATAAGGTTAAAAGGTCATAAATATATACAGTATATACAGTGATTGCACTCAAGGGAGAGATTGTCAATGATAGGTAATAATTTAAGGTAAAGGTAATTCATATAGGCAATTCATTGATATATAAATAAGGTTTCAAAGGAAAAAGGTGAAAAGTTTTTGTTAATTTCTAATTGTGTTGTTTTATTTGTGTGCACCGTAGCTCTTACAGTGTGTTTACATCAAGGATGGAATAAAAGTTGTAAACCATCAGTTAAAGAGACCATCTTTCCAATCGGGATGCTACACTAGTTAATTCTATCAGCATTTGCACTCAATGTTTATTTGTGATTTATTATTGTTATTTACGTGTTTATTTGTACTTAAATAAATAATTTAAGTTTTTGTGAATTGATAAGCGTTTAGTTAAAAAAAAAATTAATTATTAGATTAATCGACTAATCGTAAAAATAGTCGGCTGACTAATCGGGAGAAAATTAGTTGTTTGGGACAGCCCTACTATCAACTACTTCGTTGGAATAATAGGATTAGAAACATTTAATGCGTTGCAGACTAAATTTTAGGAGATGTAAAACAAAAGTTTGCCGAGATTGCACTTTCAGAAGAGCATTAAATGCAGATACAAAATAACTATGCAGAATTGCACTTCCATTTGAGAATACTTGAGCTTAGCCTCAAACGGTATTAAGAAATAAATAAATGATGATCTAAGAACATTAGGCTAACTTGCATAGCAAAAGTCCGCTACTTTAAATGCTATAAAATGCAAACTTTTTTTTTTTTTTTTTTCAATGGTCTTAACAAATCGTTCAACCACATATTCTCACAAAAATGGCTAAAGTATAAACTTAATTATGAATGCTTTAAAAACATTAGCTCTAACAAAAACTTACCTTATTGGTATTATTATGAACAACCTTTTTTCGTCTTAACAGGGAGCAGCAGGATTCAGACATGTTAAATGAGTTATGTCATATTCACTGTTGCCACTAGAGGGCAATGTATCTACCCAAATCAATAAAACTGAATGCAAACACGATAAAACATTACAAAGCCACTCTAATTATTTTAAACGAATACTTGAAGCAGCAAAATTTGACACAAAGCTTTTTTCCAATCGAATTACTCGAGTTAATTGATTAATCGTTGCAGCTCTAATGTTGTTTAAGATGATATACTGATCATAACCGAAGAATGAAAAAGAGTAGAAACAAACTTACTTTCTTGATTTTTTTTTTTTTTTTTAAAGAGTTGTCCAAAATTATTGGGTAGCCGGTCGATCAAAGCATTTTAAAATGATATTAGATAATATTGACATTAGTTTTACATTATCAGTTTTGGATTGGATTTTGTCTTTAAAGTGAATGTAGAAACCATCTGCCTTTTGCTTTTGCACAATGTTAGCACTGCAGTTATGCTTGTAGACTATTAAGACATCTCCAAACTGAGATGCTTGGGATTTGTTATGTCAGCAGAACATTTGCAATAATGGTGCTAAAATTAAATAAACAATAAATGATTGAAAAATAATGAATTATAAACTCTTAACATATAATTACTTTGTTACCAGAATGTAAATAGTCACTAAGAAAAATAGAAAATAGTCAAATACAAAAATCTGTGCAAAAGCCCATTAAAATGCATCTTGAGAATTGTCATTGCATTGGCATGTCCTATGATTGCCTGTCTGTATTTGTAATTCTTTTGCCTGGTATACCACACTCACCGCTGTTCCAGCGATTGAGTCTAGCGACCGTCCGGCGGATCAAATTCCGAGGGCGGAGCAAGCCACAGCAAACAGACAGCGGAGTGGACCAATCAGTGACGGGCAGAAGTGACGTTGTTAAAGCGACAAGTAATTAGCGTGAGAGGAGAATGGAGAAGTTTATCCAACATGGCTAGCGCGAGCCATGTTGACTGTTGTCAAGGACTCGTTTCGATGTGTTTTTGGGAATTTAAAACCGGTTTTACCGCGGACTGGAACATATTCTCGGCTCTCCCGTTTGCCATCTGTGTTGTTGTAGACACGACTTTCGGCGCGCAAGAGTGACATTACTCGTTAAGAACACGTCACGCAAATAAACGAATCTGATTGGACGATTCATTTTGTACCTGGCTCGAGAGGCCGTTAATGGGCTGGGTCCCAGACCATTTCTCACAGTGTTTGAAAAATACAGGGAGAATAGTCTGGCTGTGCCAGGCAATAATTCTTTGGTCCCCCCCCTAGTGGCTCTTCGGGGTAACTACTGTAAGCGTGATTTATTCTGAATGATTCTTATCATTATGGACATTTTGGCTCATTTCAATTTATTTAGGACATTTTATTTTCTATAACTTCAGTTGAAGTTCTCCTATTTTTCACAGAATATTTCATTTGGAAAACCTTGACATTGTTACATTTATCATTATTAAAACATCCAGTGAGGTATCACAATACAATTAGCAACACATTCAGTGTACAACCGCATATATTGGTATCAGATTTTTGGAGTTGGTCAATATCGGGACATCGGTTAGAAAGTCCGTATTGGACAACTCAAACATTTTTTTTCAACTGATTAAAGATCGGAGGAATCAAATCTAAATTCTGAGTTCATGTCGCCACAGAACATAATATTCCATGGCTCTTGGAAGAAGGGGATAACTTGTGACATGATGTTTGGTAGTGAATGAGTTAATGTTAAGTTTTGCATACCTATGCCTTATATGCCTACATGCGATTTAATTCTTTACTGACATGACGCTCTTGAACATAGCAGTCATGTAGATAGTCACACACAGTAGATGAAAAATAGAACAGATGTAAAAATGCTTTTTTTGTGTGTAAGCGAGCCTATAATGTGTGTCAATTCATGACAAATTATTTGGTAAAATGAGGTTATGATTGCTGTGCTAAAGCTGCAAAAGGCCAAGGAAGATATCTGATGCTATGTATAACATAGCCATGCAGTTAAAAACAGCAGTGTTGTGGTGTCATTACTGAAACTAATTGTAAGGTGAATACGCTGCACAAAAGACTGGGAAAACATATGGACAATTAAACTGCCAAATTTGTCTCAGACTCTTTATTTCAAACAGTAAACAGTTTAAATTAAAGGTCAGTGCAGTTTCTCAATGGCTTATAGCTTTCCACAGCATTTGACATTTAAACTATGTTTTGTAATTAAACCCCTGGACAGTAACTCTGTAACTGCCATGAGACGATATGGGACGCCAGAAAATTATCAACTGGAACGTCATCATTTCCAAGTTACACGTCTTCCAGACACTCAACGATAAACTCTTGCTTACCATTTACTTTTCTTGTTGGAAGTACTGGCTAGATTACACCAGCAGAAGGTTAAAAAAAATAAGAGTAGATGACTTACAGTTGTCCAAGCAGACCTTGGTGTCATCGAACTCTTCATCTTCTTCCTCCAAGGGGGGCACGGGTGACTTAAATGAAGCCCTGTAGGAAAATAAGACCATAGACATTCAATTGGATGATGAAGGTTGACGGCGATGCACGGGCACCACTTGCTGGAAAGAAGTGGGGAGAAAATGATGATACATTAGCGAGCCTCCAGGCCGCAGTGGGCAGTTGTGTATATTGTGCTCCTGGACAGACACTTACCTTGTGGCATCCAGTGAAATCTAAATGTAAGACAAACACAACAGCACCTCCGCAAGCCTTACAAAAAATAAATAGGTGTGAGCACTTGGTGCAGTCACAGTCAAACTTGAATAACTTTCTCATTAATGTTGTTTGGCTTTTTCTGTTGGACAAAGCTGACAAAACATGGACAGTGATACAGTGGAACCTCCAAAGTAAAATAGCCCAAATTTAAACTATCAGTTTTCTGCCTCAATTATACAGTAGAATGTGATGCCAAATGAGATTTTATTAAGTGAGCATCAAACGAATAAGACAACTGTTTCCTTGATAAAACTAAAGGATAAACAGAACTAGAAATATCAGACAACGGCACTAAAAATAGTAAATGTGTTATCTGCCGAGTGCAATACAAGCATTTTAAGGAATCATTGACATTAAACATTACAAAGCACATTAATGAACACACTTGTACTAACAGTAAATTCCGCTTTTATTACATTACTGACAGACCTAATTTATTAATAACAACAATTACATTACAGGGCTTGAGCTTTCCAAAATTATTAATTGCTTGTGCAAAAATGTATCCCTGTTAGGGCACATTAGCCAATAAACATACATTTTTAGGAAAATAAAATTCAGAAATAATCGCGATATATGAGGACTTGTGCCCCTTCTTGAAAACAATGTACCATAAGTTAAAAAAAAAAAAAAAAAAAGTAGTGATACCTCTACTTACGACTGTCTCTACAAACATTATTTTCAGTTTAAGACACGTTTAAATGGGAATATTTTGCCCCGTTACGAAAGAAATTTCAGGTTATGAGAGGCAAAAACACTATGGAATACTGTAAAAGATACTTACGTATGTACTATATTTTCCTCACTGTATGGTGCATTGGAGTATAAGACACACCTTCAATGAATAGTCTATTTTAAAACTATTTTCATATATAGGGCGCACCGCATTATAAGGCGCAGTAGTAGTAGTAGTAGTAGTAGTAGCAGTAGTAATGGTTGCGTTATGCATCCAATACATGGAGCTAATGTCATGCCATGAGTAAACAATATTGATCCATATACAGGGTGACCGCCCCCCCCCCCAATTTTTTTTAACATTCCCATAAAACCAAGAATGATAGGAGAAAAAATATTTATAGTAATTGAAACTTTAAAAATATGCCAATTAAGAAACAGTGATGGATATTTCAGTTTGTAAGAAATGACGTCCTTCAAACGTCGTCCTCCTGTACAAATGCAATCTTGAAATCTGCTGTTGAGATTCCTCAGATTCATCATCTGAGCTGTAATACTGTGAATTCCATCCTGAATTCACAATGGTTACTAAAATGGCACATTGTTTACTTGCTCAAGGTCACTGTCTCGCAGTGCTGCCACTTGCTCATGTCTGTCAGTATGCAAAAAAAAAAATAAAAATTTTTTTTTTAAAATCCTGATTTTTTTTATCAAGTCGTAAACAGCAGATTTCAAGAATGCATTCATGCAGCAGGGCGCCACTTAAAAGACATGCACTAAATTTTAAATGAAAATTCCATAACTGTTTCTTAACTCCTTCACTCCCAGCCATTTTCACCGGAGCAAGGCCATTTTACTGGATTTTGACTGATTTTGCACGGCCCACAAAAAATTCTGTTCTATTGCTATATAAACATGGAACCCACCAAAAGAAAGATCAAACTCTCTTCTTTCAGCAGAAAAAAAAGTAAGTTCATATGTTTTTCCATTCTTTAGAAATCAGCATTAGAAAATAGCTTAGTTTGAGCATTTTTCCAATTTCTGATGAAAAAACGGAGAAAATGAGCTTTTTGTAAACGCAAAAATTTCCAACATAATTTTGACTTTAACACGGCTATTTTTTGCTTCAGTGACATCCCAAACATCTGAATAATGTTTTCCTTTTACAAAATAACATGAACAACCAGCCAAATAGAGCTTTTGATAGCAAAGTAACAATTTATTCACACTTACATAACTGAGAGATGACGTTTGGTGGCTGCGACAGCGGTTAAACTTTTCCCTCATTGCCGACTGTCTCGTAAAGACGGATTTTTTTTTTTTTTTAAGTCTTTTTTTGTGGTGACCACTGTCTCGTTCGCCTGGGGAACTTATGTTCCTGGGGGGGAACTGGTTTGGCCGTGCGCGTTTCCGTGCAGGACACTCGAGCGTGCGGTGGACCTGAGCAGCAAGCTGCGGAGGGGTTCTGCTAACTTCCCTAATAAAGTTGTACTGTTTGAAATGGGTTGTGGGGTTTTAACAAATGCGCTACTGCCCTCCAGTGGCCAGTTTTATTGCTTTAAAATGGGTTTTGAGGCTTGTTTTTTGTTTCGGCGATAGATCGGAAGCTCTAGATGCTTCTTGTACAAAAAAACGCAAAAGACGTATAAATACTTTTGTGGGACAGTTAAGCATATAAAAATAGAACATCTTTATACGTTTCTGGGAGCAAATGAGTTAAATGGCATGTTTTAAGGTTTTAATTACTATGAATAAAGCATTTTTCTTCCTTTACTCTTTGTTTCATTGGATTGCTAAAGTTGTTTTGGGTCACCCTGTCGTTGTAGTAGCTTTATGCATCCACTAGCTGGAGCTATGCCAAAGGGAATGTCACGTCATGATTAACAATATACATATATAAGACGCATCTGATTATAAGGCGCACTGTCGGCTTTTGAGAAAATGGAAGGCTTTTAGGTGCGCCTTATTGTGCGGAAAATACGATAATTCCTGCAATTAAATGTTGCGCTATCAGATCTTGCTGTCTTATTGGTCATATTTCCCATCATGTCTCTGTAATGGGATTCTGCTCTCCAATTGGCCTATTGTTGACGTTTCAATTTCGGTGGTGCAGTATGATAACATGCGCAGGCGCAACGATGTTATTATGGATACTGCGGGTTGACGTCTAAGGCAAATGAGCACAAGGCTCGTCGTGTTTTTGTGTCACGAAGTGCTTAAGCACACAGATGATTTATTACTTTAGTAGCACATTAGAGCATAAGTCTCCTCGCAATTTTGTGTCACGAAGAATGAGTTAGGTGAAAGGCACCATCGATCTCGTGAAAGAGGACATTGCCTCAATCGAAAGGTAAGATTTTTTGGTTATTTTTTCACTGCATTTTCTTCCATTATCTACTTCATTAAAGGTATTAACGGTTAGGTATATGGAATGATTCAAATGTGTTTGGCTGCGGTTTTATTCCCTTTTTACCCCAATTATAGAAATTAATGGGGAGTGTCAGTAGTGCTTGGAATGGATCAGGGCCTTTGCATGTAAAACGCGTCTCTATTTACAACATTTTCGGTTTATGAGACTACTCCCAGAACCAGTTAATGTCGTAAGCAGAGGTACCACTGTAATAGCAAAGTGCTAGCACTCAACTACTGAATATACCTATCATAAAACTTCAGGTTGTCACATAACTAGTGCTAATTTGTTTGAATCCAGCTCCTCCCTGTTAAGACCAACATAAGGTTGTAAGTTTTTGTTTGAGCTAATATTTCGAGCTTTTTATGCATTCGTAATTTAGTTTAGAGATATATGTAACTTTTTTTGTAGGAATGAGTTTAAACGATTTGCTAAGAGTTACATCTCCTAAAATTTATTCTGCAACGCATTAAATGTTCCTAATCCGAGTACTCTATTCTTCGAACTAACTAGTTGGTAGATTAACCGACTACTAAAATAATCGTTCACTGCAGCTCTACACATAACTAATGACATTATTTTTCAGTCAGAGAAAATCATTGTGACTTGTGACCATACGAAGTAATAAATGCTTCATGTATTGCCATTTCATTTTTATTATTTGTTTATTAGGAATTAAAGAAATGCCTGAAAATTTAAGCTGTTATGATGGGCAGAGTTTGAACATCAAACAAATGATGCCATATACTGAATAACTTTTTAAAATGACGTTTCTGATTTGGAGGTTCCCCTGTAATTGAATAGAAAATTTGTGACATAACACAAGCTACAGTAATTAACCAAATCTGTAGCAGGCCCCTAAATTCCAGGAGGTTACTAACAAAATCCTGTCCATATGTATGTGAGGTAATGCTCCTCATCCAATCCTGGGCAAAACTAGTGTGTGCCATGTACTAACTGCCACTCAAAAATGCTTAAGCAACACTGTAAGCTAGATCCAATCATATTATTAGAGGGAAAGTAAGTCATTGAGAAATATTGACTTTATAACAGTAATTTTTAGTCTGTCAGAGGCAAATGATGTGATAATTACCTTTGAATACAACTCTTGATTTTGTGCCACCTGGCCTTCAAAATTACCGCAATGAGAACACTGATCAAGAAATATGTCTACACACCATGCGCACCATGCATGATACACCATCACAGGGGAAAATGGAAAAATTAACCAAATCTGGTTACACATCATTCACACCCGCACCATGATATCTCACACACACACAACATAATCCATGAGACAGAAACACAGAAATATCATCGACATCATACAAATAGGGTGTGTGGGGGGTGGGGATAATGAAAATTATTTATAATTGCGAGGCAAACGATGGACGGTCAAGAGCGAGTTCCTCCGTGGACGATCAGACTTTTACATTATGCCAACCCTCCTCCCACATTTCTCATCTACTACCCCGGGTCTAGCCCTCCCCTCCACTGAATATACTGTTTACTACGGTCCTCTGGGTTCTTTGAGAGCAGCCTTGAATCACCTTGAGGACACAACTGGCTTGGCAAAACATTGTGTTATGAGGAGCAGTTTTAAAGCTGACTTTAGAGAATCACTCCTGCTACAGAATTGCTGTGCATCCTAAAACAATGTGTATTAGATCAATAATGGTAAGGTTTTCTGAGCAGTCAGGGATAGCCCTCAATACATGTGAGAAAGTGGTTATTTCTTTAAAATGTTCTTAAAAGGCTAGCTAGGTATATGTGCATCGGCACTTAAAGCCAATACATATCAACAAAGCTATGATGGCACTTCAGGGATGCTGAAGGCCATTTTGCTCTGTCCCATCCTTACCAGCTGTATTTGTTCTCTTCAATAAATTCAAAGTAGCCCCTTCCATGTTCCTCCCGGCGTCTCTTAACACCCTTCTTATTCTTCTGATCAGCATTCGTGTCTTTGTCCGCATCCCCTTTGAAAATAGAACAAAGATATATAATGAGGTGCTCCTTTGGGAGAGGTCGGACTGGCAGTGGGGTTCTGTCCCACAAAGCCCGTTCCAGTCAGTTACATGTAGTCGACCATCATAAGCTAGAGAAGTGGAAACACCTCATGTTACACAAATGTACAATGATGAAAATACAACGAGTGACCAGAGTCTAATTACAATGCAAGCTGGTCCAAATGCATATTATAGAGCAGCAGGTTGTGGGGCTGGGGAGGAAACAATTTGGTGTATTAATATGAGAACAACCCCCCTGCAGATGATACAAAATGGGGACAAGTACATTGTACTTTAGTGGTAATGCACCATGCAAGGAAATGAGAACCTGCTAACTGCACTGACACCCCTCCCCCCAATTGTAAAACTGAATTAAAATGGCGGCCTCGAGCTATAAAACGCCAATTTGAAAGCGCTACTTCAACGATAAAACGAAACGAACTTACAAGAACCTCGTTTTTCCATTCATTATAATGTTAGCTAGTTATGCTAATTAAAGCTTTTAAACGTTTGAAATCCGCGGGCATTGGTTTCAACCCAAGAGGTACCCATTTAAACCCATTCATACATGAAACTGCGTATGCTAATGCTAAACTCATTGAAATATTCATTCATTAACGTATAGTAGGCTTTCAAATTCGCAACACCGACTTCTAAAATCGACGAAATAGCCGGTAAGCTAATGAGCGCATTAGAGCTTCGCCAGACAAAAGAAAATGAAGCTAGCAAGCTACTTAACAAGCAGCGTAATTCAGGCGCACACATTTTAAACAGCTATTCACTTATAATTTGACGGTGGGAATTTAATCTGAGGAAATAACAGCATTATAGGGTCGTACTTGAAGTCTAAACCTTTTAAACTCATGTTTATGCTCGCACAATTGCGTCAGTGCGAAGCTAACGCTTAGCCTAGTTAGGTCACGCCGTTGAGCTCAACATGGACGGTCTGAAATGCTGCGTTCAAATCCAACCAGGTTAAAGCAGGAAAAAATCTCCGAGAGCTCCATTCAGGCGACTCACCCTCGGCTGCCTGCTCCTCTAACTCATCGTCGTCTTCCTCTATTTTCTCCATGTCATCCACGTCCGGTTTGAGCATTGGATCCATGTCGTCGTCCTCTTCCCCGTCTCCCATCTCTTCGTCCTCGGCGGCGGCCACAGCGACGTCGCCGCTAGCCCCGTTCTGTTCTCCCTCGGCTTCCTGCTCGTTAGCTTCCATGCTTTCGTCTCCAGGACCAGCTTCCATCTCTTCTTCCCCCATGCACTCATTCTCGGCGGCCTGCTCAAGACCCTCATCCTCGGCGGCCTCTTGCTCCTCGGCCGCGGCCTCCTCTTCTAAGGCGGTTTGCAGGCGGTCCATCAGGTCGGCCTTTAGTCCCTTGTCGGAGAGGCCACGCTTTTTTAGCTCGTCCTTCAACTCGTTTACTTTTAGCTTTTTGACGTTGATCGAACTCATCGTGAACGATTTAGGTGGCGCAAATGGATTGCACTCGAAAAATAGAAATAAATAACCGTACGGCCTTTGTTTGACTTGATTGATGCGAACTGCGCCAAAATGCGGCCCGATTTGAGTTGCGCTTTGCTCGCGTGTAGTGTGGGCGGAGTGACGTCATTACCGTAATGCGAGAAGTGTGGCGCAAATTCATTTTGGATGGCCAGAGGCCATCTGGCCCTCTGCATCCAAACACAAAAAAACCCTAACATTTAAACCATTAATAAATAATTACTACAATAACAAGAACCATTAGTGAATAAGGCATTACAGCTGTATGAGATAATAATACTCAATTTGTCACAGAAGTATTAACTACAGTGTAGTGCTGCAACGATTAATCAATTAACTCGAGTATTCGATTAGAAAAAAATATTCGAATTGAATTTCGTTGCTTCGAGTATTCGTTTAATTACAGTGCCGTTGTAATGGTTTATTTTGGAAGTGTTTGTATTTAGTTTTATTGATTAGGGTGGATACAATGCCCTCTGGTCTGCCTCTTTTCACATGCCTGAATCCAACTGCTCCCTGTTAAGACCAACGTAAGTTAAGTTTTTGTTTGAGCTAATGTTTTTTAATTTATTCATAAGTTAATTCATAGGTATTTTCAGTCGCTTTTTGTGGGAATATGTGTCTGAACCATTTGTTAAGAGCAGGGGTCGCGTTAACCGAATATTTTCCGTCGTTGACCGATTTTTTAAAACTGTGACGGAAAAAACTGAAGTCCACCCGTCATTTTGACAGGTTGCAATTCACACCCCAGACCACAGGGTGGCGAGTGAGCATATTAATTAGCTGTTGTCTCTCTTGATGCATGACGTCGTTGGCCTTACTCTGAAAAATGTCAAGGCAACTGAGTGTCCGAAGTTTCTTCAAAAAGCCCCAAAATGACGATGGTTTTGATAAAAGAGGTGAAAAAACAGGGGCTGCACAAGCGGGCACGCAATTCAAGTCCATGCGCACCAGGAGGAAGGTGTGAAACTACGTTCAGGCCACAGTAGGTGAACTGTTAATTTCATTGTTCCATATGCTACATATGGTAGGCTACCTACCTACTGGGGCCACAGTCAGCTGTTTTTGTCACTGCGGAGAAAAAGTTACATATTCATCTGCTTGATGTGTGATGGCACGGTGTGGATTCTCTGTTAAGCTTGTTCGGACAGAATATTAATTTAAAATGAATGAAAACTAAATACTATTGAATATGTTGAAGCAGTATGCAATGTTAAGAGTCTTGTTAGCTCGAATTTTCTGTGTCCAGCCGCTGTAGCTCTGCTGCTCTCTGTGAGTGTGAACTCTATTCAAGCCGGAAGGCGCGCGGCTCTTAAGTGTCTCTGTCACATGACTGTGTCGTAGCCGCTAACGCGCTCGGCCAAATGGACACACAAGTACGGAAGGTAAATTATGCCAAACAAAGGGTCACCACAATGTCATTATCATCATTTTAAAAATTTAAGTGACGGGTAAAAATAGATTATGACCGGATTTTTATGACCCTGTCAGTCAAAATGACAGACAACGAAAAAGTCTAGCGCAACCTCTGGTTAAGAGCATTGTAAAAAAAACTTTTAGCATTTTATAGCATTTAATCTAGCGTACTTTTTCTGTGCAAGTTAGCCAATTATTTTGTTGTACATAGATCCTCATAAAAAAGAAAAATACCATTTGAGGCCCAGCTGAGGTATTTTAATTTGTCATTTTCCTTATCCGATTACTCGATTATTAGAACTAACTAGTCCATCGATTAATCGACTACTAAAATATTTCGATAGCTGCAGCCCTACTACAGTGGTACCACTACTTACGAAATTAATTGGTTCTGGAGGTAGTTTCTTAACTTGAAAATTCTGTAAGTAGAAACGCGTTTTCCATGTAAATGCCCTAATCTGTTCTAAGCCCCCTAAAATTCAGTCATAAATCATATATAAAGCATTAAAATGCATCAAAACATGTCATAAATACATGTTACATTTAGATTATTGCACAATAAACAGAAAATCAGAGTTGTGCATAATGTAAAATACAAGAATAGAGAAAAGAATAAACGTTAATACAACCAAGAGCGTAGGTTTGGTCTCAATATTGGTAGGGACGGGACATTAATAAAACCAAACAGAATGGGTGAACAGGGGTCAGGGCTACATTTCTCATGAATATCAATCTATTTAATTGATAGGCTAAACAATCAGTGCAAAATAAATCTGTATTGACTTACACTAACTTTCACGCTGCAAATTTATAACGTCTTAATCTGATAATTTTTCTTAAATCTAGTCGAATAATTTTCCTCATCTTGTTTTGAGCGTTAGTTAACAGATTAATACGTCATATTATTCTACTTAAGTAAATATTACTATTTGTTCTTACTAAGCCCATACATCTAAAAATTTTCACCTAAATCCAGACAAATTTGCTTTCAAATAATGTTTTGAACAATATCTATCCTTGAATTAAGAACATTTCTGACCAACAAGCTATTGCTTTTTTTGTAGACTAAATATGCTTTTTGCTTAAAATAAGTCTGTTAAGCTGATTTTTTGCTAGCCATTTTTCGTATTTCGAGAAATCTAAGTGAGTACAATTTACTTCACTGGCAAATTCACAAATTCACTGGCAGATCATTTCACTTATTTCTAGTAGATTTACACTGAAACAAAGGAATTTAACTAGTTTTAAGGAGGTGTGTTTTTGCAGTGCATACAGTATATCACAAAAGTTGGACAACACTGACAAAATGACACTTTGACACAATGAAAAGTAGTCTGTGTGCAGCTTATATAATATAGTTCATTTATTTTCCCCTCAAAATAACTCAAAATATAGCCATTAATATCTAAACCCCTGGCAACAAAAGTGAGTACACCCCTTAGAAACTTCTTACATCCCTAAATCCCCTCCAAAATGTCATGTGACTCATTACAGGAGTGCTGTCGGCATTGTTCCAGAGATTGAAGAGGTGGGAGGTCAGCCCGTCAGTACTCAGACCGTATGCCGCACTCTACATCAAATTGGTGTGCATGGCTGTCACCCCAGGAGGAATCCTCTTCTGATGATGGTACACAAGAAAGCCCGCCCGTCTCATCAGACCATAGGACATGGTTCCAGTAATCCATGTGCTTTGTTGACATGTCTTCAGCAAATTGTCTTTCTTCAATTTACTTAAATTGTTTTTATTTATTTATTATTCAGTTATTTAAGAGGTGAAAGTGCCCACCCACGGCACACTCTGCCCACCCAAAGAAAACTGGATGTAGTCCTAACGGCAGTCTGGGCACCGCGTATGGTATCCCATTGATATAGTGCTGAATACTGATGTTTTTTAACCTTTGCCTTGTTACCTCCTCTTTCAACCCCCCTCCCCCCAAAAAAAAATAAATAAATAAAATGAAATAAAATAATGAAATGAATTGTTGGGTTTGTTCCCAGGGGGAGCTACACACATTTATGCATATTTTGATTTTTTTTTTTTTTTTTTTTTTTTTTACATTTTATCAAAGTTTTCACCAGTGTTCACCTGGCTGTTGAGTTTGGTGAGTTTTGAAGCATTCTGAGGGGGTCAAAGTAGGGCTCAACGCATCGGCGGAACAAAGAATGACTGCTAGGGGGCGCAACTTATTGTATTTGGAATTTGTCTTTACACAGTATCAAAGATTGCACCTTCAAGGGCGTAGGTTTGCATAGGGACGGTGGGGACATAACACTACCAACTTTTCAGGATGCTGAAATTATCCCCACCAACTTTTAAGCAACCTTATTTGCAGTGTGACTTCAGTTATATAGGTCATTTAGATTTTCTTCCTATATGTTGTGAGGATAGAATTGATCCTACCATTATTAAGTGAAAACAGTACTTTTATTATGTTCAGACTTATATTGACCCCTTTTCACTCGCTGAATGTGCCAGTCCATTTTTTTCCCTCACACGCACGTTCGATTGGCTCATGACTTCAACCCCCCCCCCCACACACACAAACACACACATTCACAGTCCAACAGAAATACAACATGCCGCCTCCCCCGCCCCCTTCGAAGACGAGGGATATTAGAATGTAGACTGTAGAAGTAATGTAAAGAGACGTCAATATTGTGGAGGTGGGGAACACACCACAAATTTTGCATCTGCTACAGTGCTTCAAGTAAATTTTACTCAGATTTCTTGACATAAGAAAAACAGCTGGCTGAAAATAAGATTAACAGACTTATTTTAAGGAAAAACTATATTTGATTAAAAAAAAAAAAAAAAAAGCAATAGCTTGTTTGTCAGAAATGTTCTTAATTCAAGAATAGATATTGTTGAAAACATTTGAAAAATGACCAACTTTTAGATGTATGGGCTTAATACAAATAAATAGTAATATTTACTTAAAGTAAGTGGAAGAATCTGACGCATTAATCTGTTAACTAGCCTTTAACACTCAAAACAAGATGGGAGAAAATATATATGACTAGATTTAACCAAAAAATATCAGATTAAGACGTTATAAATTTGCAGTGTGAAAGTTAGTATAGGTCAATGCAGATTTTTTTTGCACTAATCATTTAGCCTATCAATTAATTAGGTTCATGTTGGTGAGAAATGTAGCCCGGACCCCCGTTCACCAAATATGTTTAGTCTTATACATGTCCCATCCCCAGCAAAAAGTGTACATGCTGTTATATCGTCCCTACCAATATTGATACCAAACCTACGCCCTTGTGCACCTGTATTGACCTGCCTGCCGATTTTGGTGCATTTTGAAGCATTCTAAGGGGGTCAAATTGAGCTCAACGGGGGTGAGAAACAAAGAATAACTATAATAATAATAATAAAACAGAGAAACCATGATAGGTGACCTAAAAAAAACATTGCCACCTGCATGTCCATACTGTTCAGTTATGGATGTGTTCTAAGTCAAATAAAATCAAATAGACTTTTATTTGTTTAGACCAAATCACAACAACAGTTATCTCAAGGAGAAAACAAAACATGTTTTAAGGTGCAGTAGCCCTATGCTGGATTTCGACCTACTTGAGCATTGTAGCTTTTTATTTATTTATTTATTTATTGTTTGCTTCCCCAGGTAAGACTAAGGCCCACCCACACCTGGCATCCTGGTAACACCACTGTCTATGATTAAGTTTTGCCTGTCATTCAAAGTCATCTGATCATGACCAGTCTGCAGGCTCATCTGCAAACCTTCAAAAATGTATTTAAAAGTATATGTATGTGGCGGGAAACACTCAGGTGACTTGAAGTTCCGCTCTGAGACCCCCAATTTGGCCAACTTTTAAAATTGTCCGATATGCATGCATGATACATCATTGGAAAGCCTAAAATCTCAATTTTCTGGAGGAAGAAAAATTTTGAACAGGAGGGCATTTAAAAAAAAAAAAAAAAAAAAAGTTTTTTAAACAGGAAAACCCTATCTGGAGGCAAGAGCACGCGAGAGCAGAATTACAGACGCCATGACTTTAATGCGATATTATCGCATACTTACCTTGTTTCGATCCAAAAACTCCACATAGCATGTATCACTGAGTGTCAAGACACAGCTGTGAATGGCCACAGCTGGATTTTTTGGGGATTTTATGGGTGAAACATGGTAAGATGACAATAATCGGGATGCAGAAATTGCAGACATCAAGGAGTCGTTGAGATTTTCTTTTTCATATATTTACACTTTTAAACATTATTTTTCAAATTTTTTTGTTTGGGTTGATTATTTATCATCTTGTTGGGGAAAATGCGACGGTAACAAAAAGAATACAATTAAGTGATAGTTATGAGGTAGATATCCGTGACTTTTTTAAAGACGCCATTTTTTTCCCCATTGTGACATACTGTAATTTGTTTAAAAGTTGAAAAAATGTGAGTGAATAATTTTTTAAAGTCGTTTTATTTTTTTAAAACGAAATATGAGACATCAATGAATGATTCTAAGCTAAAAACGACAGACATTTTGAATAAAAAATATCATCAATTACGTTCGTTTTATGGCTGGGTTGAAACAAAAGCGGTTGCGCGATGTCTGTAAACGGGGGTTTTCAGGGGTAAAATGGACAAATTAAAAATAGTTCAGAGTTGCGCGATGTCTGTAAACGGGGGTTTTCAGGGTAAAATGGACAAATTAAAAATAGTTCAGGGGCTTAATGCACCATGAATCTGCTATTGCAGCATCTAGATATATTCTATCATACACAACAGTTGTTTTGTCTTAAAATACAGCAGTTTCTTTTAAAGAGGAGTGCACGAGCAGAAACTTCTTTTTCAGTCTTGTCTGTGTTTTCAGCAATATATTTATTTTATTTGATTTGTATTCGACTCCCTCAATCCGTGCGCTGGTGTTACATGCTGTAGAATCGTTATTTCACCTCTAGAGGTCAATATAGGATATCAATATATTTTTCCTTTTTTTTTTAAATATATTTAGATACATACACTATTTTGTATTTTATAGCACGTTTTATTTCATTAAAATGTATTATGCAAGCTAGTGCTTAATATTTCTCTAAAATTACACATGTAACATTTCCAATCAATAATCATGATAGCAGTGTAAAAAACATCGCTTTCTGGCGCCCTCCAGAGGTGATCTTGAAAAGTGACACCTCGTGGAAATCCACGAATGTTTCACAGTGCGCTCATTCCATCTCCGACACTGTCACGGTCACCCATCCGACTCTGACACCGTCCCTCACACTTTTACTCGGTCTCATGCTTCATCTTAACAACTATGAGGGGAAGAAACCAGCGTCACGCGAATGGAGATTTGGCAAAATCACGCGAAAGAGTGTCCACCCTTTGTTTGGATGTCTTTTTAAATATTAACAAGTTGTCATGTCATCTCTGACAGGAGGGAGAGAAAGATTTACTGCCTCGGTAGGTCCTATTTTATCAAAAACAAACATTTACTGCATGTATTTCCTTCAAACATAGCCTTGTTTAATCAACTTTCATACGGTTAAGCTTGTTTCGTTTTTAGAAAACATTTGGGTGTGGTTGCACTTGTCTACATCGATTGATATTTAATTTACCGCCGCGAGAGCCGACATACATCCTTCTCATAATTGTTTGATTTCTCAGGATCCTAAAGTGCAGCATCACTGCGAGTCCTCCCGAGTTTGCGCAAGTATTAAAGGGAACGACTGGAACTGCCGTCCCTACGAGCGCCCCACGCCCGAGGGTGCGGGGGGATTCAGGAGCATGTACTTCCCGAGAGCTGAGGCTGTCCCGTCCTACAGGACTCTGCCTGGTTCTGTGGGAGAGCGTATCATGTCCTTGAGCAGCACTCTGCACAGAAATGCTGCTCGGTCGGAGAGGAAAGATGCGTGCTGTGAAAGATGCTCAGCCACCCTTGTTGCTCTCAAGAAACAAGCTCTCAGCCTGTCTGTCCATCATCACTTCTCTTGTAAGGTGAGTAAGCACGGCCGGACTACAAGTCATGCTCAAATTAAGCTTGGATTTGTCACAGTCAAACAATTTCAGTTATCAGCAGGGGTGAAAGTAGCTAGAATTTCTTGCTGGAACTCCCTGACATAAAATTAGGTACGGAGCCAGATTAATTAATTAGTTAATTAATTAATTAATTAATTAATTTAAATTGGGGGTTCAAACCTCCTAAAACCACAGAAATGGCCAAAAACTGCTTTTGGCAGTTAGACCTATAACACAAAACACAACAGGTTTTACACATGCATTAGGCTACTGCATTACACTTACAAGGCGTACATGAGAAACTGATTTTCATTCAAAATTGAATTTTTTTCAATGATGTGCAAAAAAAGTAACATCCATTTACAAAAATACAGTGTATCGCAAAAGTGAGTACACCCCTCACATTTCTGCAGATATTTAAGTATATCTTTTCATGGGACAACACTGACAAAATGACACTTTGACACAATGAAAAGTAGTCTGTGTGCAGCCATGGTGCAGCTTATATAATAGAGTTAATTTATTTTACCCTAAAAAATAACTCAAAATATAGCCATTGATATCTAAACCCCTGGCAACAAAAGTGAGTACACCCCTTAGTAAATACGTATATCCCTAAATGTCCGAATTGATTACTGCTTGTCATTTTCCCTCCAAAATGTCATGTGACTCTTTGCAGGAGTTATGTTAGCATTGCTGCAGAGATTGAATAGTTGGGGGGGTCAGCCTATTAGTGCTCAGACCATACATCAAATTGGTGTGCATGGCTGTCACCCCAGGAGGAAGCCTCTTCTGAAGATGGTACACAAGAAAGCCTGCAAACAGTTTGCTGAAGAAATGTCAACAAAGCACCTGGATTACTGGAACCATGTCCTATGGTCTGATGAGACGGGCGGGCTTTCTTGTCTCCCGTCTTCAGAAGAGGCTTCCTCCTGGGGTGACAGCCATACACACCAATTTGATGTAGAGTGCGGTGTATGGTGTGAGCACTAACAGGCTGACCCCCCCACTTCTTCAATCTCTGCAGCAATGCTGACAGCACTCCTGGAACAAATCACATGACATTTTGGAGGCAAAATGACAAGCAGTACTCAATTTGGGCATTTAGGGATGTACATAGTTTCAATGGGGTGTACTCACTTTTGTTGCTAGGGGTTTAGATATTAATGGCTATATTTGAGGGGAAAATAAATTTATTATATAAGCTGCACACAGACTACTTTTCATTGTGTCAAAGTGTCATTTTGTCAGTGTTGTCCCATGAAAAGATATACTTAAATATCTGCAGAAATGCGAGGGGTGTACTCACTTTTGTGATACACTGTAAGTACAAATGACTTACATTATGCACAGTTAAATTGAATATATTTTGAAGAAAACGCAAACATTGACTATTAATAAGGAAATAAATAAGTAGCCTACCATAGGTAAATTAACAAAAACAACATTAACTATACTTCTCACAAAAACTAAAGGAACACTTTGTTCCTTTAATTTTTGTGAGCAGTGTATTGCCAAATGTATCACATTTGAGACAAGCATTTCTGGGCCCCACTGCAGTAAAAAAATGGTTTAAAACCTTATTATGTTTAATTTCACTTTAGTTGTATTTGTCTTACCACGAGCATTCTACGGCTGAAATTAATTAATTATATATGAATGGTTGTATGTCTCATTGTGCCCTGCGACTGGCTGGCAACCAGTTCAGAGTGTACCCTGCCGTCTGCCCGTAGTTAGCTGGGATAGGCTCCAGCACATCCGCGACCCTCGTGAGGAAAAGCGGCATGGAAAATGAATGAATGAATAATATTCAGTGATCCCTCGTTTTTTGCGGTTAATGGGGACCAGAACCCGCCGTGATATGTGAAAACCATGAAGTAGTGCCCCCCAGATTTAGATTTAGCATTGGAAAGACATACATATCAGACATAAATAATAAAAAAATAAAATAAAATAAAATAAAAAACTTTTATATGTGTGTGTATATATATATATATATATATATATATATATATATATATATATATATATATATATATATATATATATATACTGTATATATATGTATATGTGTGTGTATATTTTAATAAATGGTTTTTAAGCACTTCAAAAGTAAAAATTATGATAAGTTTTAAACATGTTACCGTCCCAGCGAACTATTTTTAAACAAGAATAAAGTAGAAAAATGCTTGTCTTTATTAAATGCTTCATTGAGTGAGTCCAATCAAATTCGCTCAAGCTGCTCACTTACACACAATGAGTTGCCACAGCAACTTTTAACAAGTTAAACGATGATTTTCGCGTGCGGCACTTTGAAGTTTCGGCTTCCAGGCATCTCTGGTAAGATCAAACCTTAACAACTGTCAATCATCTTTAACTTTAAAAAGCAACTCCAGTGCTCTGCCTGACCAAGAAAATGAGCAGGAGGGAGAGTGAGACTACGTGATTGGATCGGGACAGCTCATCTGTATTTATTTATTTACTTTTATTGGGAAAAAAAAATCTGTGATGGACTGAGGGCGAGAAGCTTGAAGCACGAAGTAGCAAGGGATCACTGTAACATATACGTAGATATAATATATACCGTATGTAATATATATAATACAAATATAAGTCTTAACTTGTAGGTTACGAGTTCGCCAGTAGAGGGCATGCGCGTGCTTTGTCACAGCCTTCAGCCTGTATAGCACACTAGAGCTTTTTTGTTATTGAATTTTGTAATATGAGTTTAATTTGTTAATGTAACACCATAAAAAATAACAAAATATTACAATGATATATTAAAATAAGGTTTAATGTAATAACCATTTTTTTTGCTTCATTTTTTTTTTGTTTTTTTTTTGCTTCAGTTCAGTGGATACTGTGTGTGCCTGTATGGCCACCTATAAGGAGTAAAGTACTTGTGGATGTAAAGTGGAACCTTGCATTGAGTTTTGTGTTTGATTTTAATTGTTTCCAAAATATAATATTCATTCATATGGGAGCAAAATTAAAAATCTGTGTTCTACATACTACTTTCAGAATTTTCCATTGGGTTGGTGTAATTCTACTTTTTTTTATTTAGTATCCTTCAACTAGGAGTATTTGAACAGCTTTTTTTTTTTTTTTTTTTTTTTAAATCAACGTATCTACATTTTGCTTTAGTGACATGAATTAATTTCTCGAGATGGTGAATTTGGGATACTGTATAAATTAAGCCATAAGTGAAAATCATTAAATTGATTAAAAAATATTTGAGTATCTTGCACAGCAAGTCTATACAATATGAGTTTTTTTTAAACTAACCATTGACGTAAATGTAGTTTTCCCAAAATATTCCAGTATATTGAAATGACACCTGTATACAAAACAAAGAAAATAACTGCAAATAACATCCTTCTTTTTCTTCTGTGCAAGCAAATGGACGAGTAACCTCGAAGGTCGTGATGAAAAATGTGTTAGTTTTCTTGTGGCCTCACCAGTGACAGTTTTCGTTCAAAACAAAGGCCCACTTGCTCGCATCCTCAGGTCACACCACTAGCATCTATCATCCACACTTCAGCAGACAAGTGCCATTCCCGTGCAAGTGGCTTGAAACGGGCATGAATATTTAATCACAACATCCCTGTGTCATGTCCTCAAGTTTCCCCTTGGAGAAAATGCTATTTATTTTTGTCTTTCTCAGTGGGATGCGCCGTGTCTTTAGGCAGAGACCACACATTTTTAGAAGCATTGGGCTGAGCTAATAATCAGATAAGCGGGATAGCTTCTTGCAGCTTTATTGATTCAGGCACCATTTGTCTATAGCATCAGAGAGCTACGTCATCCTTTTATAGACATGCAATCTGGCTAAAGTGGAACGTCTTCACAAGCGTTGGGAAACCCATTGCACTCCTTCCTTACACAGGAGCCAGAATTTAGTACAGTGATACTTCTACTTACAAACGTCTCTGCATACAGAATTTTCAGGTTAAGACACACCTCAATGGGAAAATAATGAATTTTTTTAACGAAAGAAATTTCAAGATACGAAAAGCAACAATACAGTACGTCTGGTACTCGCAGCTCCCAGAGTTTACTGAACATAACATACTTATAGGTGCTCTGGCATTGGCTATTGCCTAGCATTCCTGGCATCCAATTAGCTAAGAGGGACCTCTCCTGTATGTGTATGTGTGTTTCCCAGCTTCCTCCTCGTTCGCCCCTCGTGTTCTGACTCTATTTTTTATTTATTTTTTCATTATACATAATTCTGACTGTATGTTTGTTGTGCAATATTCTAACTGTAAAATCATGTATTTGTTACATGTTTTGATGCATGTATATGCATTATAAAAGATTTATGTCTGAATTTTGTGGGGGTTTGAAGCGGATTAGGACATTTACATGGAAAAAGCATCTCTACTTACAGAATTATCAAGTTATGAAACTACTTCCAGAAACAATTAATTTCATAAGTAGAGCTGATAAAAAATAATGCTGATACATTAGGCCAAGGGCGTAGGTTTGGACTCAACATTGGTAGGGACGATATGGCATAACCCGTACACTCTTTTGGGGACGGGACATTTATAATGATCTATGCAAATTAAATCTGCATTGACTTATACTACCTTTTATGTGTATTGGTTCAGCCTACACCGTTCAATTCAAACCTTTGTTTTCAAAAACTACTAAAGAAACATTTTAAAAACTTGTAGGAAAAATGTTTGGATTTTATGAGCAAATTTAAATTGCATAGTTATATTGCAAGTTATATTAACATACACAATAAATACAAGCTGGTTATTCTTCTCATAAATTTCCGGTAATTCACAAAATAAATAAATAAATAAATAAATAAATAAATAAATAAATAAATAAATAAATAAAAGTTTGTCTTAAGAGCACTCAGCATTGTCTAAATAAAGAAATTAAATATAACTGAAATAAACGTCTTTGGTAGGGAATCACAAAATTAAATAAAAATGGAGCCGTCCTTCAAGTAAAACACTTGCTTTTGTCCACAAGCACAGCCATTCTCAACAAAAAAATGAAAGCTCGGGTGGGCTGCTTTAAGACCACATAAATAAAATAAAAAGTAAAATTAGGAAGAAAGGGGTAAGGCAAGGCAAAGCAAGGCAAATTTATTAATATAGCACAATTCAACACAAGGCAATTCAAAGTGCTTTACATCACATGAAGATCATAAAAATCACATTTAAGACAATCAAAATCGGAAATAAAATTATACATAAAAATCACATTTAATAACAAATAGAATAAAAATAAATAAATAAAAATAAAACAAAAACTACTACTACTAATAATAATTTAAATCAGCAGTGGAGATAAGCACAAGAGGAATAGAAAGCAAGTAGATTGAAATATATAGACAGTTATGGATATGCAGTGCTAAACAAAAGCATTTTTAGCCCTGATTTAAAAGAGCTAACAGTTTGAGCATACTTCAGACGTTCAGGTAACTTGTTCCAGAGGTGAGGAGCATAATAACTAAATGCTGCCTCACCCTGCTTGGTTCTTGTTCTTGGAACATGCAGAAGACCGGTTCCAGACGACCTTAGGGGTCTAGATGTCTCATAGGAATCTAACAAATCAAGCATGTATTTTGGTCCAAGGCCATTAAGTGTTTTGTAGACGAGCAGTAGTATTTTATAGTCTATCCTTTGATTCACTGGAAGCCAGTGTAGCGATTTCAAAACCGGTGTAATGTGGTCCAGCTTCCTTGTATTTGTGAGGACTCTGGCTGCAGCATTCTGTACTAGCTGCAGCTTCCTGACTGATTTTTTTTATCAAGACACGTAAATATACCGTTGCAATAGTCCAATCTGCTGAAAATGAATGCATGCATAAGTTTTTCCATGTCTTGTTGAGTCAGAAGCCCCTTAATTCTGTTGATATTTTTTAGGTGGTAATAAGCGGATTTAGTGACGGACTTTAGATGGCTATCAAATTTGAGGTCTGAGTCAATAATTACGCCAAGGTTTCTGACTTGATTTGTAGCTGTAAGTGACATTGAGCTAAGTTGCCTGCTTATCTTTGACCTTTCCTTTTTTGGCCCAAAAATGATAATCCTCAGTTCACTAAATTTCACACAATTTTATCAACGAAAGCAGTAGAAAACAAATACAGGAGGACACTTTTCTCTAAGCAGCTGCCTACTCGAGTTTTGCAGGTTAGCAAGTTCACACATTTTAATGTTATACTAACTCTGATGGAGGTTGGACTTTCAGTAGCAAAATTAGTGGTGTGTTCCCCACTTCCCCACTTTTTACATTTCTTACAGTGGCTCTGCTGGTTGGAAAAAAAACCTTCTAATATCCCTAATATCTAATGCAGGCATGAAAATCTCTCACCTTTCGCGAAATTTGCCGTTTTGAAGTAAAAAATGGCGACCTACGTGAATTGCGTAGATCCGAGGAGAAATTCTTTTTGGGAGGAGGAGGGGGGGGGTCGGGAGGTTTTATTTAATTATTATTATTGTAACGAATCGAGTTATAATGTGGCGAGGGTGTTAGCATGTGTTCCTGAATGCACCGCATGACGTAGAGGGGTGAGGGAGGTGCGGGAGAGCGAGGGACGTGCCTTCCGTGTTTACGTTTGTTCTGGCGGGGGAGATATGTGCGTTGGCTGCGGCAGATAGCAGTCGTGTTGTTCAATAAGTTTCCACAAATAAAGAATTTCAATCTGATAAAACGGTTGACTATTATCAATGTTACATTATTATTATCATCAGGTGATTAACTTAGTACGTAAACTGAGCACTTAAGAAATCGGTTCTTTAAAAAATGTCACACTTGGACAGTCAGCAAATCCTTCTAGATGCTTCGCTGAGGAGAACCAATCATCGGGCCAAGGTGCGTTCCATTATTCCAAACGCGCGCACTCCTTACTGTACATGGAGTGCTCGGAGAGCCTTTGGGTGGCATTGCATAGCTGCGAAAACAAAAAGCAGGCCTTATCCACATCGGGCCAGACCAGAGCGCAGCATACACACTTGCCTGTATTTGCCAGCAGATTGAATTTGGTAAGTAATGGTTTCAATCGTTTTCACATTTTGCGATATAAAAAAGTTACTGCCATTCGTTGCAGCTTGCGTTGAACACTGCCAGAGCTAGCCAAATCTCTCATGAAAAAAAATAGCTCCCGTTAAATTGGCGTCAAGCTTGTGTATTTAGCGGTAATATAAACGAAGAAACACACTGTTGAGTCAAATTAAGCGGCATGCTCTCGGATGGAGGTGGCGCCTCACATCGCTCCCGTCGTCCGCCGGAGACGCGTTATTTTCGGCTTGGATTTGAGCTGACGGCCGGTGTCAGCACAACACCGGCCCGACGAGTGGTGGGAATGAGTCCTGCTTCTTAAAGCTTTTCAGAAATACAGGGATCCCTCGTTTTTCGCGGTTAATGGGGACCAGAACCCGCCGCAATAAGTGAAAACCGCGAAGTAGCCCCCCCCCCCCCACACACATTTTTTTGTGCGTGTTCAATGCATTTATTCAGATTTTACATTGGAAAAAAGATACATATATATGACGTTTTTTCACTTTTTTCACCAAAGTATCATTTATAAATGGTTTTCAAGCACTTCAAAATGTAAGAATTATGATAAGTTTTAAACATGTTACTGCCCCACCGAATTATTTTTAAACAAGAATAAAGTAGTAAGAAAATGCTTGGCTTTATTAAATGCTTCATAGTGAGTCTACTCAAACCCTCTCAGGCTTTGGTAAATGGTGATTGACACGTGTGCAAAGTTTTTATATATATATATATTTTTTTGTTTGAAGCAACTTATTTGATTGAATAATAAAGACACAAATGTCCTAGCCAAAATGTGGCCCAAACGCAAAACAACATTACTTCAATGGAAAAATTTGTTTCAATCAAGTAAAATAGTTTTCAAATGCTTTTTTTGTCTCAAATTTATTTTTGCAATCAAAAACAATTTTTTTTAATTGAAGTGACTTTCTGGGGATTAAAAGTATATACTGTATTTTGATTGAAGCAACTTTGTTTTTGATAGAAGTAACTTTGTTTTTTGATTGAATAATAAAAACACCATTGAATAATAAAAACACAAATCTACCTCCATCGTTATTGAGAGAGAAAGAAATTAAGAAAGCTTTAAAACTAAAAGCCACCAGGGAGTCTTTTTTTTTTTTTTTTTTTTTTAATATTTATATTTCATTACATAGACATGCCTCGTAGGGAAGGGAGATTGAGGGATAAAAAAAGGAGTTAGATGAGGCTGCTAAAGGCAGTGGATACCTCATCAGCTGGGTGAATAGCAGACCTGGTAAGAACAAGTTTGCAAGGATAGTCGGGTATTAAATACAATTATAAACACAATTACAATGTCATGTTTCTATAAGATTTTATGTCATTGCTTTATTAATCATTAGGTGCTCGAGTTGTTAAGTATGGATAATAATGAAATAATAGTTTTAAGAAAACTGTGCTGTTGGTGGCTCAGTGACCATCTAATGTGGTTTGTTCTCAGATGAACAAGTTGAGGAAGGAAGTTTTGATGCAGAGGTTGAGGGAAGAAAATAGGCAGACTGACTGAGTCAAAGCCAGAAAGTGTTGATGACAGTTTTGATTTCTATTCACTGTTGCCCCCTCCCAATTAAAGTATGTCACAGTCGCAGCCAATAATTATCTAAAGCTGGTTAAAATTGAAGTTATGTTGTTTTAAGGTGTATTAAATACTTGTTCATGTGCTCCTTTTGATCTACGAGCACCCGCCCCTCCACCGGTCTCTGCACGGCCCTGCTGAAACACAGTGTGGGTCGACAGAGCTCAATATTTTGTTGGGGTGTACAGTGTACTGGAACATATTTCCTCCACACCCTTCTCACCTTTTTAACCCCTGACCCATTTTCATGCCTGCTAATGTGTGTGTGTGTCTGTGTGTCTGTGTGTTGGAGCGTTAGGGTCAAGTCATTAGCCAATCAAATGTACGTTTAGGAGGGAAAAAAATGGACCGGCACATTCTGTAATTGAAAAGAGGAACATGTAAGTCTAAACATGATGAAAATAATTCACTTAATAATCGTGGGGTCAATTACAACCATTTAAACATATGGGAAGAGAATCTAAATGACCTATACAACTGAGGTCATTATATAACGCAAATAGGGTTGCTTAAAAGTTGGTGGGGACAATTTGAACATCCTGAAAAGTTGGTAGTGTTTTCTCCATACAGTCCCTATGCAAACCTACGCCCTTACATTAGGCCTAAATGTATGATCAAAAATGAATGCTCACTCTATTTTTGTTCCAAGCATACGTTCGGTACGATGTTCACTCGAATTCTAACTAGGTTTTAATGATTTTTACAGCTACGCCTTTGTGCATAAACTCAGTTGTTGCCATCCGACGCCAATCAAAGCAGCTCCTCTTATTCCCTTTAAATCTAGCAAACTTATATCACACACTTGCAAAAAAAAGACACAGTGATCCAGGCGTCACTAGAGGTTGCGCTGCTTGGCAGGTATGGAAACAGAAAACGTATGGAGGCTTCACTGCACAATCACCAAAAATAGAGCCGTGAGTATAATACGAAATGAAAATGAAACAAAATGTTTTTACTATTTAAAAAAATGGAAAAAGAGTAAAGCACGTTGATTATGTCTTAAGATGTCAAACATTAATCAAATATTTCGAATCCTAAAGAGAATCCATGGTAAATATTATGGTTGAATGTTATGACAAATTAATTTGTGATACTCATACGTAGATCCCCACAGGCAGTCTCAAATTTGAGTTTAAAAATTGAATTCATTTTTTTTCCCCCCAGTAGACTCGAGCTTACTGAAACTGAAAGCTCACCCATTAAAGCACTTCATGATGCTGGATGGTCTCTTCGTGACGGGTGGTCTTATAAATGTGTTAAGCACTGGTCATTACCATAATGTTTGGTATCAAATGTTTTTTTTTTTTCATAGCTGACAGCCCGTCTGTTCGGAAGGGAATTTGGGTCACTGTCAAAATGAACCCGTAGCATGGGTTGGACAGATGGCAAAGGTCAGGATGAAAAAGAAGTGGTGTTATGTGTGTGCATTTCATTTCATGTGTGTGACCAAGGGTAGAGAAAATGAACAGTAGTGTATTGGTCACACTAGATTGATAGTAAAAGTCCAATATTGGACACAACTACCTCATTTATTTATTTGGGTTTATGTAACGTGATCGTAATACAACTGAATAGCAGATAAAACATAGTTTCCTTAGAAATGCAGCTGTAATGTAGTAATAGTAAAACGACACCATAAAGGGCTAACTACGCAATTGCTTTTACATCACTGTGTACGGTATTGCAGCGATCGACATGGATAAGAATGAGAGAGACAGTTTTTATGTTTCACACTTGCTGCTCTTGTGCTCAATACACTACACGACCTCAAGAGACAGCGCCTTTATGGACCAGAAAACATTAGAACATAACAATGAACATACAACATAAAATGAACAATTAGAACATAACACCACTCTCAATCATGTTTGCCATAACTACCCATGAACCATTGCGGGTGTAACACATAATAGATAGCAGTTGATACAGTATGAATATCCAGCCAAAACGAATCACTTAGTAATATTTTGGAAAACTGTACATTTTTTCTTTAAATCCAGCATTTTCCTGTGGAATACTCAAAACTACAACGTATCATCACAGTACATTTAAGTTTGTACATTAAACCGTAAAAGTAAAAAAAAAAAACGAAAGCCAACTTTGACATTACAATCTCAAGAGTCTTTTAATTTTATTTTCTTTTGCCCAAAAGTCTGTACTGCTGCCTCCACAGTCCGGAATTTTCTCAGCTAATTTTTGGAATTTCGAATTAATTTTTTGCTCTAAATGGAGGCCTGCGGAGATCAAACCCACCAAAGAACACCCCTAGAAACATACTGTAAAGTACATTTGTGTAAAATTTCGTCAAAATTCCATAGTCCGTAGGAACCAACCCCCCCCCCCCCCCACACACACACACACAAACAAAATTCCATCTATATATGAGAATAGATTTATTCATTTAACTTATAATGACATGATTTTCATACAAGCATGCCGAGGTTTTTCTGATACACCTTACTGAATTATTTTGCCACTTTTCTTTCGCATACAAAAATTAAAATCTGACTTTAAATCAAAACTACGCCAGTGTCACTAATCATGGCTGAACTTGTCTCCATGCCCTTTCTGATTGCATGTGTAAATTTGCTAATGTACTGGATGTATGTGTTCATTACAGAAGGAAGCTGTAAGAAACAATTGGGTTATTTTGCTTCCCAGCTGCAATTCAGTTCTGTGACACTGCCGGTGTAAAGCAATTGGTATCAATTAGCACCCAACTGATGAACAGACAAAGATAAAGCAGCTAAAGAAGCCAGACAATGGGTCTGCGTGAAGACCACTATCAGTGGTAGAATATTACGAAGTGAAATAACTTTGTTACGGTTTTAAGTACTTTATTTGTGTATTTGTACTTTACTTGAATACAAATACGAAGTGGTACTTTTTACTTCACTAGATTTTACAGCACTTATCTGTACTTTTTACTCCACTACTTTTCAAACTGTTAACTGCATTCCACATTACTTTTGTTTGTTTGTTTTTTTCTCATTGTGAATTGATAGTTGTTTTCATGCCTCCGATGAAATTTGATAAGCTGAAACTATACAGTAATTAAGGATTAAGAGGCAGCAACACAAGTACAAGCAAGATTAAGCAGTTGAACAAGATATTGACCATTAAAAACCAACAGTGAAAGCAGCGTGCCTTTAGATAGGTGAAGATCTTTGTGTATATATACTGTATACAGTGAGAAGCAGAAATATTTGCACCCCTTGTGATTTTGCAAGTTCACCCACTTAGAAAACAGGTAGAGGTCTGAAATTTCAATCATAAATGCATATCCAAGTATAGAGACATAATCTAAAAAAAAATCCGGAACTCACATTGTATGATTTTTCAATAATTTATTTGTAATTTACTGGGGTTCATAAGTATTTGTACCCCTGAGAAAATCAGTACTAATATTTACAGTTACAGAGGTCAGACGCTTTCTGTGGTTCTTCACCAGGTTTTCACATATGGAAACAGGGATTTTGGCCCATCCCTCCACACAAATGTTCCCTAAATCTGACAGTTTTCGGGGCTGTCATTGAGAAACACGAAGTTTCAGCTCAATCCAAAGATTTTCTATTGGATTGAGGTCTGGAGACTGGCTAGGCCACTCCAGAACCTTGATATGCTTTTTACGCAGCCACTCCAGCTTGGTCAGCTTGGCTGTGAGCTTTGGCTCATTGTCATGTTGGAAGATCCAGCCACGACTCATCCTCAAGTCTCTGACTGAGGGGAGGAGGTTGTGGCTCAGAATCTGATGATACATTTCACTATTCATACTCTGCTCTATACAGTACAGTCGTGCTGTCCCCTTTTTCGAAAAGCAGTACCAAAGCATGAGGTTTCCACCCCCATACTTCACAGTGGGGATGGTGTTCTTGTGATTGTAGTCATCCTTCTTTTTCCTCCACACACCCGAGGAGTAAAGTTTTATCAAAAAGTTTTACTTTGGTCTCATCTGACCACATGACTTTCTTCCATGACCCCTCTCCATCATTCAGATGGTCTCCGGCAAACTTCAGATGGGCCTTCACATGTACTGGCTTCCACAGTGGAACCTGCTGAGCAATGCATGATTTTAAACCATTGTACCGTAGTGTTCTACTGACAGTTCCCTTTGAAACTGTGCCTCCAGCTCTCTTCAGGTCATTGACCAGCTCCTGCCATGTAGTTCTAGTCTGAGCCCTCACTTTTGTCATCATGAGTGATGCCCCACGAGGAGAGATTTTACATGGAGCCCCAGTCCGAGGTAGATTTTTCGTGATGTTTAGCTTTTTCCATTTTCTAACAAAGGTTGCAACTGTTGATTTATTCTCACCAAGCTGCTTTCCAATTGTCCAATAGCCTTTTTCAACTTTGTGGAGCTCAACATTTTTTTCTCTGGTGTCTTTCGAAAGCTCTCTGGTCTTGTCCATGGTAGCAGTTGGATTATGACTTACTGTGGGGTGCAAAGGTGACAAAAACGAACCCAAATGAGTGGTGGGTGGGTGGTTACTCATGGGGTAAAGGTGGACTCTTTTAAGGTAGACTGACATCTCTTTGAGTTAATTATTGCTGATTCTCAGGGGTACAAATACTTATGAACCCCAGTAAATTACAAATAAATTATTTTTTTTTTTAAATCATACAATGTCATTTCTGGATTTTTTTTCCTTATTACCGTAATTTCCCGAATATAAGGCGCACTTGTGTGTAACGCGCACCCCCAATTTACCTGCAAAATCCAGGGAAAATTCTTATACCCGTGTATAACGCGCACCCTAATTTTAGCACCAATAAATATGGTAGAATACAAGAAAACAGCTCGTGTAGAAATACAGAAATGTCATTTTAATTTAACAAATTATAAACAGACATTACACAGCACAAGCATAGCACAGTGATAATTACCGTTCCGGTAGTGCAAAACATTACTGTAACAACCTTTAGCAACTTCTCCAACTTAAGAGAACCCATGAGAAAACAAACAGCCATATCTGTATTATACATGAACATCTAAAGCATTCTTATAAGTGCTTTTCTGCCCCTACCAATTGCTTTTGCTGATGACTTTGCTTGTTCCAGCTGCTTCTTCATTCGTTTCCAATTTCGCACACTCGATTCTCCGACATCATACCGTCTTGCCGCTTCACGAATTCCAGCTTCCTCAGATACGGAAATTACTTTCCTTTTGAATGCTGCCGTGTAGCTTGCTCATTTCATCATCATGAAATACTGCAAATGTATCTTCCTTGGAATTATACTGTAAAATTAAAGTGACGACTGAAGTGGGAAAACGAAAGGAGCTCATAACAGTGCAGACGAAACGAATCAGAGTGAAGCATTACCAAAACAAACGGTGACGTAATATACCCTAATGGCAGCAACAGATCACCGTATGCGTTTTCTTCAACACAACATGGCCGTGTCAATTAAGAAAAAGTCTTAAAATATACATATTTATATGTATTTATTTCTGTCTCCATCCATATACCCGTGTATAATGCGCACCCTCGATTTTACAAGTGGATTTGGGGAAAAAAAGTGCGCCTTATTTTCGGGAAATTACGGTATGTCTCTATGAGAGGAAATGCATTTATGATTGAAATGTCAGACCTCTACCTATTTTCTAAGTGGGTGAACTTGCAAAATCCAAGGCGTGCTAATACATCTGCTCGTCACTGTATCAATCAAATTTTTGCATCAGGAGAAAATGATTTAACTTTTTACTTGTGAGGTAAACTTTAAAACAAGTACTTTTGTACTTTTGCCTCTGAAAGTAAAAAAAGTGGTATTTCGTCCACCACTGACCTATATACAGCAACATGTTTTTGTTATTATATCATGACATCTTATGGTTATGGTATTCCACACAACAGCACATAAAAAAACAAACAAACACAACAGCACGCATAAACTGTGGTAAATGAGTGCCTGTCATCTGTTTTGTCAAATTCCATAGGACACTAGTGACCTGTGTGTATTTCTTCAAGACAACCTACGCGTCCACAGCCGGTCGACCTTAGAGTCCCGGGACAGAGGCAAGGAGCTGGGTGAGTGTGCCACCTGTGGCACAAAGCTGAATCAGCTCAAGCACGAGGCAGTACACTTGGCCCTGAACAGCAGTCGTCAATCATCCAGCGCCAGGAATGCTACACTGCTGGGACCAAGTAACACAAAACTTGGGGACAGGGCTGCCTCACAACCACATGGCCTCAATCACTGCCCTCGAAGCCCTAAAACGCCTCAGAGAACCCCACAGACACTTAGACGGAGGATAGCCAAGCCCCCCAATCATGATATGGATGGCTGGGTTGAGGAGCAGCACCGTGTTCCTACTGACGGTGTCACCTTTTATCCCCACAGTCAGGTACCTCCAAAAGCTTTTACTTAACACTAAATCACTGATCAGCCCCTTATATGAACCCCCTTTTAATGAGTTTCAGGTGTAATGTGCATCTTTATGGGTGCACATGTCAGCAAAGCAATGATTCATTTATCTTACAGACAGCCTTTTTAAATTCCTTGGCTGAAGACGTTGTCATAAGTACTTCTGCTAATGGAATGAAATTGGGCCGTGATTTACACTTGTCATAAAATGCAGGCAGTCAAAACGCTCTAGTGATCAATAGTAGGGGTGGCCTTATTTAAAAAGCCAGACAGTGAAATATAAATATGCATTAGCTTGATGGAAGTCACTTGAGTCAATCTCTCATCTCTGCTATAAAAATAATGTTATGACTATACACATTTTATTGCAATCAAAACATGAATTTTAACTGATACTGTCTAATTATATAGCAATACGCTAAAAGTACACATTTCCCAAGAAAAATACACAAGAAATAGAGACTGTTCTGTTGAGTTAGAACGGATCGATATGAATATTATCTGAGTATGAGGGAATAATGTGAAAGTAGAGGCGTTGTAGTGAGCAGAGATGGGATGGCAGCGAGGAAATGGGACTGTAGAGGAAGAAAGATGATGTAGAGAGGAAATCAAAATGGAAAATATAAGAATTAAGATGATATATGAGAGCTAATACAAAAACAAAGCTTTGACCGGATGAAGATATAAGCAAAGAATATATTACTTCATACTTTCTGCAGCTGTATGGATAGAAATCTGCTTTAAGTTGCACAAAGATAGTAATGCTTATCTTGTTATTAATTGGTTGTTTTATGCAGTGGAGTAGAAACGCCTACTGTACATTGTACTGAGGGCTGTTTTAAATATTTTGCCTCCCTTGTTTAGCCAAAACTGTTAAAGCTGGTGTGTTATCAGTTTCCTAGAGCCTATAGTATGTGCTTGCATTTAGTTCCTTTAGAAGCTACTGCTCTAAATATTCCATACGAATAAATTAGTTATTGAATGAATGAATGAACAAAGACCTTTATTGACATTGTACAACTGTGCAACAAAATTGACGTGAATCATAGAGTAGAATAGAATAGTGTAGCCAACTTAAATGTTGCAATTGAAGGAGTGAATTGTAGAGTTCCATCTGTACACTAATAGAATAGAATAGAATAGAATAGAATAGAATAGAATAGAATAGAATAGAATAGAATAGAATAGAAAGCCTTTGTTGTCATTGTACAACGAGATTTAAAGGGATCCTCTGACTTAAAGACTTGTGGGCTCTAAAAAGCCACAATTGTTCTCTTTTACCAACATATGTTATTAGAAACACATATATTATTGCCATTGATTTAAAAATCTATAATATCCATATACATATCTACGATAATTGGCACAAGTTTTGACCTACGGAGGGCAATGCACGGTGGGGGTAGATGACGCGGTTGGCCTGGACTGGGAGAAAAGCTGTGCTAGCTTGCAAGCGAAGCTAGTATTACAACTAGCAAGATTTTGTCACATTCTGCTGCTGGTCAGATTGTTTTGTTACAGAGATGTGGGATTGAGATGAGTTCCCAACGTTGTACCTGCATCCAATTCCAGCTCATCAGCAGTATCTTTAAACCGATCCTAGGCGGCTTGTATTGACTTTCTGCCATTTGACAGTTTGACAGGTTTTACTGCACAGACAGACAGCCAATGTGGGTTGCAACTGCTTTATAAGGAAAATCATGACTCTGACGTCCCGCGGAACTATAGTGCTTTGGTCTGAGTGCTCGTCTGTCGCACGGGAAATGCGGGTTTGAGTCTCGCTGGAGCCTTTCATGTAATTGCTTTTGCTGCTCGTTTTGTGAAATATCAACAGTGCAGTACTGTTCATCACTTCTCCGCTCGACTTCAAATTGGAAGGGCAGAACCGGTGACATGTTTATGTAGCTAACGAGTGACACTATGGAAGTAGAGCAGTGTTACCCAGAGACATCACTGCATTGCGTCATCAACAACAACGGCGACCTACTAGTTAAACAAATTTTTCAAATTCTAGAAAAACAAAAACATTAAGAGGGGTTCGAGTATCAAATTATTATAACTCATACTAACATTTATCTTTTAGAACTACAAGTCTTTCTGTCTGTGGTTCCCTTTAAAGCTCTGCCATAACATGCACTACATAACACAAAAGCAAATGTACAATCACGCTAATATAAAAAAAAAAAAAAAAAAAAAAACAGGTTACAGGGTACACAGATTGGGAATAAAGTAAAAAAGTGACTAGCAGCAAGTGGTGATGTAGTAGTAATATAAGAGTGTGTATATGACAGTTTACAGTACTCAGACTATGAGGTATACGGCTGACTTGATATGATAGTGCAAATCCCAGTTTGTGCATAGATATTGATGTAACAGTACAAAAATGCTATAATGTAACTTTGCAAATATTGCATATACAGCACCCAGATTAGGCAGTATCCAGATTGAGACCGATGTTTGAGAACAGATGACTTTTGTCCATAAGAATGAGTGAATGAATGAATGAATAAATGAACGAATGAATGAATGAATGAATGAATGAATGAATGTATACCTTTATTGTCTTTGTACAATTGAGGAGCTCTCTTTACCGTGCAAAATAGAAATAGTAAAGTGCAAAATATTAAAGTATAAAAGTAATAAAAAATTTGTGAATCAGGAGTTAATCATAGAGGAGAATAGAATACTAAACAAATGTTGCAGTTACATAAGAGGTTCATAATATGACTCAAGTTCTTAAGAGCTCAATTTGTAGTTGAATGTGAACATTTAGAAATGTAACCGTTGCACATGGTTTTATTGTATATTGAGCTACTGTATATACTATATATGTTCAATTTACTGTGTAGTCTTATTTTGTGAGTCATGCTTTAACATAGACTCTGCTGGTAAAAATTATTCGTCGCAGTCCACATTCGTCATGTGACTAATGGTGTATGTTTAACCCAGTGTGCCCCACTTAGTCTAACACGCCATGATAATTGGACCATTAGGAGTGGGTGCTTGAGTGCATTTACATGTTTGAAACTTAACATAAAGCTCTCTTTGTGACAGGCGTCAGACAATGACGTGTTAAGATGTACTGATGTTGTACGTGCTAGCTCCAAGATCCCTCACCTCTCCAGGGTTGTGACCATTGCAAATACTGCTGCCATGTCCTTTTTGGCCAGGTAAATGTTTCCTTAGTAATAATGGAATATATATCTGTGTTTTATTGGATCTAACATTTGCGCTAAATATTATTAGTGCTATGAAACTTCCTACTATTGTTTCAGGGCAGCAGAAAAGCTCAACCTAAGGAGAAAAGGACAGGCATCAGATGCAGCTCCTCCTCACTTCTCCAACAGCTTCAGGGATCTCATCCAGAAAAACCCTCCGCCTGTCCCCTCCTGCCTGCTTCAAGCTGCTATCAGAACCAAAGACTCACTCAATGTTGGCAAGGTAATTTACGTTTTTATTTTTAAAAAATACTGAAGGTCATTTAGTTCATTTGAGCGCCATAGATCCAATTTAGCATTTGAAGCAGGGGTTTGTTGTATGTTCACGACTAAAACAACAGCATCAGATTGAAACTAATCAATCAGCGTCAGTTGGCCCACCCAGCTGGTTTCCAATCTCGATATTTGTGGCCAAAACAACCTCTATTTTTGGTTCCTTTTCTTGGCAGCTGAGGTGCATTGAATAAAAGAATCAGTGCCTCATAAGTGCATGTGTTACTGTCTGTCTCACTTGTTTCCACTCTGTAGTTCACCCCAAAGTACAGTATCCTCTCAAATAAAAACTTTTGCTTTTTCATATCCAACATAAAACACAAAAAACACAAAATAAAACATTTGGTAATTTATTCACTAAATTGTATTATTGCGATAAAACAGTAAACTAGAGTTGTCCAATAATGACCTTTTAACCGATAATCGATGTCTCGATATACCTCTTTTAACGCATCAAATACATTGGGTGCCATTACCCCAAGCGCTTGCTCCCCCCGGGATTGTTTGGGGAAGGGCCATGGCCCTGGGGCGACACCCACATGGCATCTCCTCTCGTCTGCGGGACTATCACATGTTAGATGGGGCTCATACATGATTAGGTGAAATTAGACAAACTCAAGTAGAAAACCTCGGTGTCAGGATTGGCGATGAGACAGCATAGAATAGGATGCCAACATGCTCACACTCACAAGGGATTCACATAAATACTGGGTTCTAGAGCACATGGCTGATATGTGTACACTCCACCCCTCCCAATCACTTATCTCTCAGACCATCATGACCCCCCTCTCTTTCTTTGGTTATTAGGCCCCCAGCATGGTGTCAACCGGAAATACAACTAGCTTACGATAGCACCGACATATTCATAATTAGTCTAGCAGTTTAATGTATTTCTTGTTGTTGTTTGTGTTTCTTCTTTCTCTCTCTCCCTCTTTTCTTCTGTTCCCTCATTACCTCTTCCTGTTTGCTCCTTTCTCCTAATAATGAGGTATGTTAAATGATCACAATGGAAGTATGTCGTATTCCCATGTGATAGATTAAAACTGTTCAGATCAATCGGACGCTCAGATCTCCATTCGCCGTGTCAAGCAGCTGAACAGGACAGGTTAAAAAAGAAAAAAAAAATCGAAAAATCGATATCCTGATATTGTCCAACTCCAAAAATCAGATACAGATATCAGTCAGATACAAATATATGCGGTTGTAGATTCAACATATTCATTATTTTTTAATCGTTTATTGTTCATTTAATTTTTGCACCAAGAATGCAAATAGTCTGCACAGATAACAAATCCCAAGCATCTTAGTTTGGAGACATCTATTGGTCAATAAGCATAACTGCTGTGCTAAACTGTGACCAGCTCTTGTAAAAAGGCAAAAGGTTCTACATTCACTTTAAAGGCAACATGCATATTGGCTCAAAACCGATAATGAAAAACCGATGTCAAAATTATCCGATATCATTTTTAAATGCTTTTAATCGGCCGATATTATCGATAATATGAGACAACTAAAAAAATAAGATTACATTAGATTTGCCAAGAAGAGTATTTTCCGGACTATAAATTGCACCTGAGAGAAAAATCTGACCAGGCAAAAAATTACAATGACAAGGCAAAAGAACATACCCATATATAAGTCACCCTGGAGTATACGGAAGCGGCGGCACGTGGTTAGCACGTCCGCCTCACAGTTCTGAGATCAAGGGTTCAATCCCGGGCTTCGGCCTTCCTGTGTGGAGTTTGCATGTTCTCCCCGTGCCTGCGTGGGTTTTCTCCAGGAAATCCGGTTTCCTCCCACATCCCAAAAACATGCATGGTAGGCTGATTGAACACTCTAGATTATCACTAGGTATGAGTGTGTGCATGAATAGTTGTATGTCTCCTTGTGCCCTGCGATTGGCTGGCAACCAGTTCAGGGTGTACCCTGCCTACTGCCCGTAGTTAGCTGGGGACTACTCCAGCACCTCCGCGACCCTCGTGAGGAAAAAGTGGCATGGAAAATGAATGAATGAATGAATGAATGGAGTATAAGGAGGCCAAACTTTATAGTCAGAATACCGATGCAGGCAAATAATCTGTTCTGCTACTATTGGATCTTAATGTCGCATTCGAGACGGTTGATCACAACATACTACTCAGAAGATTGGAACAGTGGGTAGGACACTGTTCTTCAGTGGTTCACATCTTATTTACTGTACATGATAGGGATTTCTTTGTGTCAGTCGGAAACCATCAGTCAGAACGAACCAAATTCACGTGTGGAATCCCTCAAGGGTCAATTCTTGGACCACTCTTATTTAACATCTTTATGCTTCCCCTAGCTCAGATTATGGAACAGTATGACATCTCCTATCACACCTATGCAGATGACATACAATTCTACATTTCTGTGTGCCCTTAGTCTCCCTGAGTAAATACATTATTCAAATTAATGAATGGATGTGCCAGAATTTTCTCCAGCTAAATGTGAAGAAGACAGAAGTGATCATTTCTGGGCCAAAAAAGGAAAGGTCCAAGATAAGCAGGCACCTTAGCACAATGTCACTTACAGCTACAAATCAAGTCAGAAATCTTGGCGTAATTATCGACTCAGACCTAAAATTTGATAGCCATCTAAAGTCCGTCAATAAATCTTCTTATTACCACCTAAAAATATAGCCAGAATTAAGGGGCATCTGACTCAACAAGACATGGAAAAACTCATGCATGCATTCATTTTCAGTAGATTGGACTACTGCAACGGTACATTTACAGGTCTTGCTAAAAAATCAGTCAGGAAGCTGCAGCTAGTACAGAATGCTGCAGCCAGAGTCCTCAATAAATACAAGGAAACTGGACCACATTACACTGGTTTTGAAATCGTTACACTGGCTTCCAGTGAGTCAAAAGATAGACTATAAAATACTACTGCTCGTCTACAAAACACTTAATGGTCTTGGACCAAAATACATGCTTGATTTGTTAGATTCCTATGAGACATCTAGACCCCTAAGGTCGTCTGGAACCGGTCTTCTGCATGTTCCAAGAACAAGAACCAAGCAGGGTGAGGCAGCATTTAGTTATTATGCTCCTCACCTCTGGAACAAGTTACCTGAAGGTCTGAAGTATGCTCAAATTGTTAGCTCCTTTAAATCAGGGCTAAAAACGCTTTTATTTAGCACAGCATATCCATAATTGTCTATATATTTCAAGCTATTTGCTTTCTATTCCTCTTGTGCTTTATCTCCATTGCTGATTTCAATTATTATTATTATTATTAGGAGTAGTAGTAGTTTTTTTATTTATTTATTTTTTAAATTCTATTCGTGATTAAATGTGATTTTTATGTATAGTTTTATTTCCTGTTTCGTTTGTCTTTGTTTTTACGTTCTACTGATTTAATGTGATTTTTATTATCTTCATGTGTTGTAAAGCACTTTGAATTGCCCTGTGTTGAATTGTGCTATATAAATAAATATGCCTTGCCTTATGACAGTCCTATAATGACACTGTCAAATAAAGTGTTACCGGTTAATATCTTTTAGTGTAAATATCCCATAATACAGTGAGGACAGCCGCGGCTTATAGTCCAGTGTGGCTTAACTCTGAACAAATGCTGTTTTTGAGTCAAATTTGGTGGGTGGCAACTTAAGTCATGTGCGCCTTATAGTTCGAAAATTACGGTAGGTGAAAAAAATGTCAAAAGTGTGACTTAATTTTTTTTGTTTTTTTTTGGGATTGAAACAATCAGTTCAATCAGGTAATATAAACATATTTGATGTGAAAGACGTTATAGAATATACTGTATAATGTAATATAGTGTAGAACATGAATAGTAACCTCAGTTACTTTGCTGAGTCACTAATTACTCTTACAATAAGTTACTTACTTTTTGGGAGAAGTAATTTTTAACTGTAACTAATTACTTTTTAAAAGTAAGACTAACAACACTAATCAAGAAGTAAATTTGCATAATCTTGATTCATTCCTTTTCACTATGAAGGTGGAGGTCTGCATTTGTTGGTTAGTTGTGTACAGGGTTGTTTTCAATGCACTCACATTGTAATGTGTGGAGAAAATTAGCACTCTTGGTGCACCGGTGGTACATTTTTACAAGCACCATTCTACACCACAAATGCCATTGTGTCAGCATTATTACCAACCATATTGAATTGTGAGGACATCACAGTCAATTTGAAGGGGATCCTGTATCACCTCCTTCTTCATGATGCAATGTCATGTGGCGCTAATGCCTCCATCTTATTTTCTCCTTCCCCATCCTTTTTTGTCTTTTGGGAAAAGTGGGCTAGATCAATACAACGGACTGCTTGTCCTTGTCTCATAGACAGACTCTTGGGCTGAGTCTAGAGTTACAGTTAGGGGCTCAGATAGAGCCCGCCCCAGCTGCCCGAGCACTCAACTCAGTTTGCTTCTGCGTGCTAGATTTGATGCGTGAGAGAGAAGAAAAACATTTCTCAGTTGTTAAGGTGTCTCTTGAATAATTGAATGCTCATAAATTTGGTTTGACACTGGTTCAATACGGTTCAGTGGACTCTTGCTGCATACATTATCAAAATTATGAGGAGAAGCGAGGAAAACAGAAATATCATGCAGCTGCATGGATTTCAAATAGTCAATGACTGATGAAGTCATGCTGGCACTATGCCGACAACCAGGCTGGATTGAATGTCTTCCGTCGGTTTATCATTTATTTTCACTCTCAGTCCTTTGTATACTCCACCTTCTATTACTTTTGTCGCCGTAAAAGTCTGTGAGTCTTATTAAGTGGCTGTCAAGGATCAAAGGAAATTTAAGACCTTCATGCACTTTCCCGTCCACCACTGCATTAAGTAATTAATGTCATGACATGTAGAAAAACAGCAGGCGGTTCGCATCGCTATGTACTGCTGTGAGTGAATGCATGGATCCCATAGCTTTGCTAACGAAATCATCTTTCTTCCTGTTTAGAGATAACTAGCAGCCTGGCTCGACGTTGCTCGGGTTTGCGTATTGTGAACACAATACAGACAAATGGCAGATAAAACATACTTTCCTTAGAGAGGCAGCTGAAATGTAATAATAGTAAAAGGACACCATAAAGGGGTTAACACGCAATCGCTGGTGGTGCGTCCCCTCTCCCCATCCCTGATGGTAGTTTTGATGGGGCCGCGGGTGGCCCGGGGAACCACCTTGGATCCCTGGGGGATGACGATGGCCCTTTTGCTGGGCTGCGGGAGGAGGGAAAACTAGGGAAAACCCTAGTTCACCAAATATGTTTGGTCCTATACATGTCCCGTCCCCAGCAAAAAGTGTACATGCAGGTTATGCTGTTATATCGTCCTTACCAATATTGATACCAAACCTACGCCCTTGATCAATACTGTCTCTCAAATGTAGATCCAGCAATTAAAAAAAACAACAACAATCTGCATATCAAGGACTTCAATTAATGTTCAACCAACTATATATTGTCTCCCTTTTTTCATATCTATCAAGTATAACATACAATACTGGTCAAAATGGGTTGTTTCTAACATTAAACAATTTGTTCATGAATTGTACAGTGACAGATACAGGCAACATATAGATAATACTTTCCAGAAATGCACCAAAATATTTGTTTATGAAAAAAATATCATCTTAGTATATTTCCAATTTCCTCCGATTGGTTTTTAGACAAATAAAAAACACTATATCTTGTAACTCAACTCCACAGGAAATCGTCCTTATTACATAACCGTTAGCATAGTAGCATACAGCATAGCAACTCACCGGACTCTTGTATCACACAGAAAAACTCAAAAGTAATTCCCTGATTAGAAGTCTGGAACTCGTCTGCAACAAAATCAACCTTTTATGGTTTCACGTACAGAAAAGTGAAACAAGTTATTTATTTTTCTAAACTATTATCTCTTTCAGTTTAGTCTGAGTCTTGGTCGTGCTAGCATTAGCGTTTTCACCATTAGCGTTCATAGCATCTTCATTTCCCAAAATACAACGCTCATATCACCCTATTTAGTGCAATGCACGATCACATAATGCAGTCTTGTAGACTTTTTAAATCACAACATTTATCTAAACTACAGTTCTTAATAAAAACCATGAGCTGTAGTTTTATCAGAGTTACATACCCATGAACCATTGAGGTCGTAACACATGATAAATAACAATCGGTACAGTATGAATATCCAGCCAAAATGAATCCCTTAGTAATATTCCAGAATAATGTACATCTTGTTGTGGAGTACACAAAGCTACGAGGTATCATCACAGCACATTTAAATTTGTACATGAAACCGTAAAGTTTGAAAGCCAACTGTGACATTGCAATCACAAGAGACGCGACTTTTACCCAAAAGACGGCGCTGTCGCTTCCGCTATCAGGGATTTTCTTTGCTAATTCTTGGACGTTCGACTTTATTCTCAGCACTAAATGGAGGCCTACAGAGATCAAACCCACCCAGATAGCAAAATATAACTGGAGTAGACATGGGCCAGATGTACTGCAAATTTCAGCCCGTTTTCGTCAAACGGATCCGCCCCAGTGTCTTTTTAAACAATGGCCCAAACTCAGTAGGGAGTCACTTGCCGGACCAGCAACCAGTTTTGGGCCATAACTGGCCCCATCTGGCGCACTGACGTTCAGCGGGCATGATTGCTATGTGAATCTGGCGAGCTGAGGCTGGATCCAGCTCGGAGTCACCTGCTATTGGGGCATCTAAGAACACTCCCAGGAACATAAAGTACAACTGTTTAAAATTTTGCCAAAATCTGCCCGGCCATTTCGTAGTCCATAGCGAATGAACACACAAACACACATACACAGACAAATTCCATTTATATAAATATAGATATAGCTATAGATACTATAAATATGTGCCTGAAGTAGCTTTGTGGTTGCAGCGAATCAATATTAAAATACTCTGACTTTTTCTGTTTCCAGGTCAAAGTTGTGTTGCGAGTGAATCCAACAATGAATGAGGGCCAACCCCCGGTTCTCCACATTGACCCTTCCAAAAAAAGAGCCATTTTGTTGGAACCCGTGTGCCAAAGTTCACCACGCGCCAAGAAGACCTCCAATCGTGATGGAAAAGATCTTCTGAAGGCTTTTCATTACGATGCCATCTATCCTCAAGACTCTAGTCAGGTTTGGTGCCTCATTCAGAGTTCATGTGGGTCCTTGAAATCATTGAAAATGCTTGGATTTTACTGTTGTGTTTTCAAGGTTTGATGAAAATTAGGGCTGTCAAACGATTAAAAATTTTAATCGAGTTAATCACAGCTTGAAAATTAATTAATCGTAAGTAATCGCAATTCAAACCATCTCTAAAATATGCCAATTTTTTTTGTCAGTTATTGTTGGAATGGAAAGATAAGACACAAGACGGACATAAACATTCAACATACTGTACATAAGTACTGTATTTGTTTATAATGATAAATCCACAAGATGGTATTAACATTATTAACCTTTTTTTTGTGAACATTATTTTTTTGAGGGATAGGAATATTATTTTTGTTGTGCTTTCACTAAATGATACTGTTGCGACTTAACTGTTCCACCCAAATGCATGATGGGAAGTTGGGCAACCATGACTGTCAGTGGTGGCTGCGAATGGTATACAGTATGTTCTGCATTGAGTTCAATTAGGTGTGTTAAGAAAAAGATCGTCTCCCGCCCTGCTCAAATGCATGATGGGAAGTTGGACAACCATGACTGTCAGGGGTGGCTGCAAACGGTATACAGTATGGTCTGCGTTGTGTTCAATTAAGCGTGTTAGGAAAAGATCGTCTCTTGCACCGCCCAATTGCATGATGGGAAGTGGAGCAACCGTGACTGTTAGTTGGGGCTGCCAAAGCTTAAGCCAATAAAAGGCGCGGTCCAATGAACGCCTGTGTATTTCTCTGCCTTTTCGCTCTCAATGTGCTACAACGGCATCATTGTAAACTGTTTGAGGCAACGCATTAATGGATCATTCCGTGCTTCCGTTAATTGCGTCAAATATTTTAACGTGATTAATTTAAAAAACTAATTACCGCCCGTTAACGCAATAAAGTTGACAGCCCTAGTAAAAATGCATACATTTTGCGTAAGGTCCTGGAAAATGCTTGCACATGTTAAGCACACATTATTTCTTAGCACCCTGTCTAAAAATATAAATTATTAAATGAAGACAATAAAATAAATTTGCCGAATGGCTGCTAAATGATCATTCCTTTAATGTCCCATGTCGCATCATCGCTCCCTAGAGTACAGTGCATTTGAGTCTGTGCTTGAGTAGTTTGGAGTTTTAATCACGCGAACATTATACAATGTTCCCTCTTTTTGCCACATTTTTTTCCCTGCAATCTCCTCACCTCATCGGCCAGTTGCCATTTAATCCAGCTGGAATGCACCATATTTTATTTCAACCTCACTGTAAAGAAAAAAAAAACACACACACACACATAGAAAACATTTAAAAGGTACTGAAAGAACTGGAAAATTCGTCTTGAAAGTCCTCAAAAATAGCTTGAATATGGACATGGAAAGAGGTGTACGAACCCTGTTCATCCTAATCACCGACTAACACTTCAATTTGAACTTTGAATATTCCTGCCAATGAATATTAATATTCGTTTAATTTTATGAAAAACTTGCTTTTCTCTGCACGCATATAATGTTTTTCTTTCTTTGTGACGACTTGGAAAATGATCAGGTCCGGATAGCTAATTGGCAAATCAGTAGAATATATTCAATGATGTCTGAGTCAATTCACAGAGCAGACAAGCATCCCTCTCATTGAATGTACTAATGCCTAGCAGAAATGAGTCATAAAGTATTTTCTGTCTTTTGTCCTACTGACCAGATTGAAGTGTGTGCCGGCGTATTGGCTGATGTCATTCGCTGCGTGCTGAGCGGCAACGACGGATGTGTCCTGGGTTTGGGGTGCGCTGATGTGGGTGAGTAATCGCTCGCTGCGAGGGGCCACGGGTTCACATTTTAAAATGAGAGTGGGATGCTTTTATCTATGCTCAAGAGCCATCCATCCATTCCCCCTCCCCTCCACTGCATTTCCATTCCTGTTGTCCCCCATCCTTACCTTATCACTCGAGTCCCCTCTCCATTTTTGTCTGTGTCCTCGACACTCATCTCTAGTCCTCTTTGCAACCATTTAGGATTTTTGTTCTTTCTGTAATGACGGAAAAGTGTTGCCGTTTAAACCCCTCTTCAATAAAGCCATTCATCTTTCATGAATGACATTGTACCGAAAAATCCACCACTGAATGCATCTCCTGTAAAGCGTCCCATAAATGGTGGACACTCAAGCACACAGTACACAAACGCACCTTTTATTGTATTTTGGGGATATTCTGAGCACAGAGGGGATTGTAAAGAAAATGGACTGTAAAATGTTGCTATTAAAGATATGGACCCATGCACTTAGCCTTTCTGAAAGCCGGTGTTAGATACTGTAGAGCGCACACACTCACACGAGGTAAGGGCAGGGTCTCCTTGGAGCCGCTTCTTCACATGAAACCACTCTCCGTAAATGAATTAGTTGGCCGATGCAGACTAGATGTGGCCCGCAGCCGAGGGATATCAATCTCCTCCGAAGAAGACTATTCTGTCTCAATAACAGACAGTAGCAGGCAGTTTGGCATATAATTGGAATAAACCAATTCTCTTATCCTCATTCAATTAATGTTTGGCTGAGAGATACGAGTAAAACAGGCCTGAATTGATTGAACCGGATGCTGGCCAAAAGTGCATAGTGTACAGTTAGGCATGATTCCAGAAAATGAATCATTAAATTCATAATTTATGTGTACAGTTTAGTCCCATTAGGCACGGAAGTATTTTGAAGAGACATGCAGTAACTGTAACTAGAGGTCGACTGATATATGCACTTTTTTTCTTTTACCATAATCGGCCATTGGCAGATTAACAAAACAATAGGCCGATAAGAAAGCATTTTGATCAGGCATCTGTTGCCAGCGCTATCCGACGGTAGGACCCTGGAAGGACCCTGCAGCAGCTTGAAGGCAGGCTGCTACAGAAGGCTTCTAAATAAATAAGTAATTTTTTTTTGGATCTTGCATGAGAGAATATGCAATGTTGCTTTAGCCTTTCAAGGTGTTTACTGAGTGATCCTTACACTCTAAATGTAACTCATAGCGTTAGCCTAGCATTTGCATTAGCATTGGCTTTAGCATGGCGAGCATCCTCTTCAACTCACTCTCACTTGTCTTGCCGCGACGTCCACGTGGTTTTAGTTATTTGAAAATAATGTACTGATCTCGCTGAATGATTATAATCAGAAAAAGAAGTGCTGCAAATGTTAGTGTGGTAGCAAACGACCGAATGAATCCTTTTTAATTAATCCTCTCAGGTCATCATTGTAAATTTGAAGCTGTTGAAGCAATTTAAAAAAATGCCTTTCATAACCGTGCTTAAAAAAAAAGTATATTGGCCTCAAATATAAGCTTACAAAATCGGGTTTGGATATCGGCAATTGAAAATCCTATATTGGTCGACCTCTACAGTTAAGGACCAGCTTCAGATGGCGGCCTTGGGACATTTCTTACTTGCAAAAAAGCTACCTACTCCTTTGGGAACTCTACGGCAGTCAAATTCTTGTATTTTTCCTTGTGTTCAGTGATGTATTTAGCCATTCAAATTTAGTCAATCAACTAATCAACATGTGTGCCACAAATGAGATATATGGCTTGACCTTGGATTTTAAATAAATAAATAATTATTAATAATTTTGGAAATTCAATCCCGGTTAAATGCAAAACTCAGTATGAACTTCTCTTTTTGGCAATGGGGATAGCCTGCCAGCGCAGGAACTTAGGGTTGTGCTGGGAGTGCGTCCGAACCCAGGCCCGGGCCTCTAAAGCAGTAGTCCACAACCCTTTTTTGCACGATGGAACAGTGTGACTTGGGCCTTTTTTCACGGACCGGCATTGTGTGGCTGAAAATTACAGTACATATTAATAACACGACGGGGCTAAAACTGAACATTAAGTGCAGGAAAAATGCTTACCATACCCTGGGTCAACCTTTTTTAATAGCAGCCTTCCCTAAAACTTGACAACAAATATCTTTCTTTTCTTCTCCAATTGTGAAAGGTTTCTTGGCTTTAGCACTACGGTTCACCACGAGGTATGATGCTCTCAGTGCATTTGCTTTTGTTGCGAATTTGCTAGCTTTTAGCCACATATTATGCAGATTGGACTTGGTTCTGGCTCAGCAGGTGGAGTTTTGCCCATAAAAAAGCTGTCCAGAGACGTCGCCGCCTGCAGCACACAGCCAACAGCAGCTAACGTTACTGTTTAAATTAACACTGTAAACACCCCAGTAATGGCGGCCAACCACTTGAGGGCGACACACACAAATCTCTACTTGGATTAGTATTGATGTGTCAAGAGGCACAGGGCAGACTGTGGTCGTTAAAACTTACCGGTATGGTGGTTGGGGGGTCACTGCTCTAAGGGGCCCAGTTTGTGGCGTAAAAAAGTGGACGTGGTTGGGCGAGGGGAGGGTCAAGGGTCAAACAGAAAAGCAAAGATGATGCGCGGTGCTGTAATATAGTGTTAAGTGTTAAAATATCTCTGCCAGCCGCTTGGCCGGTTGTCTGAAAGGGCCCGAAAAAAAAAAAAATCACAAAGTTATTGAAAATAAATTTGTGTACGGTTGAATTTGCGGGTCCCAAACAGCAAAGATGTCGGGGTTGTCTGTACATTTAAATGCTACACTATGTATGAATTTCAATTCTTTTTTTTTTTTTTTTAAATAGTCCATGCATGATAGCATTCAAACCATGTTTTTTCACCCATGGGAGTGCATCCTATACTCACTCAATGAGTATGTCCAGTGCTTCTTGTATCGAGATACTATGCGAATTGCAAATATTGATTTTCATCTTCTGCATACATATAAAAATGCCTTTTTTATGACCTGTGTGTTACAGTATAATGCATGCATTCCCGTCTGTCATAGGCTCCTGGTCCAGCATGGTAGGGAATGCTCAGAGCATCCAGAAGCTCGGGGTGATTCCATGTGCTATCTCATGGCTGTACAACGCAATCGAGAAGCGGCGGGAGAAGACGTGGACAGATCTGACTGTATCCGTGTCTGCTGTGGAACTCTGCTGTGGAGAGGAGGACACGCTGAGAGATCTACTGGGGGAGGTTGTCCCTTCTTTAGGAAGTATGCAGGACACCCCAAGAGCTAACATTCGGCTCCAAGAGGACCCCATCCATGGGATACAGGTAGAAAGATACTGTAAATTTTGGTATGGGTGATTTTTGGAATACCTAGCTGTTCTGAAGTTTTTGAGGTCCCACCAAATTGAAGGAATCTGACGCTAGCCAGATTGCCGGAATTACGAAAGCCGGACCCACGCTGGCACAGCTCAAGTCGCCCGGGCCAGCGAGACACTGACAACCTGGCCAAAAGGCCAAACTCCGTGCGTTCACCTTAGTCTTAACCCCTTGTACTGACTCCATTTTGAAAGCTGGAAAAAGGCTTCGAAACACAAGTTAACAATTTATTCAGAGTCAACAGCAAACATACAGCACAGAGGGACCTAGGCGAGGACCCTAGGTCACCATATCACAAGTCAACAAAAGATTCCCGAAAAAAAAAAATGACCATGCTTAGTTAAACATTCAGTCTTTTTGAAGACGCGGGGCGGGCCTTGGGCAGGAAGAAGGGTTTGTTTGGGGGTTGTTTAGGATTATTGTCTGTTTGTGGATTGGACAGAAGGATTCGTGAGTTTCTGTTGTCAAGGCAATAAGGGTTGTGGATTTTGCCACCTCAGTGTTAAAGGGGCTTTTGGAGTCTCGCCAGTCGTGTTATCAGTTGGATATCGGGCATTCTCCGGTGTTCCTTGTGTTGGGACAGGACGTCCCGCCATTATTTGGGCTTCCGTGATAAGAAGGCGTCATTTATCTCTGATGCCTTATATTCTGCTTGTTTTCCTTAAATTATGGTAAAAGTGCTATTTGTTTTATATTGGGTGTGTTAAAGTAATACAAACAGTCGATGGGTAAATATGAGAAAATATACTATTCCCTTCAGTTCGAATCCCTGTCCATGTATACAATTTAAATGTTTTTCCTGTGCTTGCATCAGTGTTCTCTGGGTACTTCTATAGGTCTGAAATATATTGTTCTTACTAAATGTTTTCCTCAAAATGATTTCAATTTCATAATATTTTCACTGAGTAAGAATTAAATTTATTTGTAATTCATTGTTAAATTTTGTATTTATTGGATTATTTATTTATTTTTAGCTCCGGAACCACAATCGGGTCAAGGCCCCAACTGCAGAGCGGGCCGCCTCCCTCTTGGATGTAGCCATTGCAGCACGCAGGCACAATGACTTCACCACATTTTTGTCCCACAGCTCCATAATGTTCTTCACACTGCACGTCCAACCCCCTCGCACACAAGAAAGCAGTACCATTGGGAAAGGTTGTAATAAAATATTTATCTCCCATGGGAGCTTGTACTGGGCAAAGTAGATGTTTCCATATTAATTATTTTCCGGTAAACCCTAAATATGCTGCTTATTGAATTCAGTTTGATATTTATGAAGTGCCTGTTTTCTAATTTACGTATGATTGTTTTTGCTTCAGGTTCACGCAGCCCAACCAAGTTGACCATGATTGATGTCTGTAGTGGTATGAAAGGAGGGGTTGGATATATCCGAAATAGACCTCCGCATTCGGACCTGGGCCCAGTTGTGTTGTCGCTACTGAGTGGGCATAAAACGATCCCTAAAAAGTAAGCATTTTTTAATATTTTGGTTGCAGCGTAATTGTCGATGATTGTTGTATTAATGACATTACAAGGGTTCTCAATTGATGAAAATTGTTTTGAGTAAGACTTGGTTTTCATCTCAAGTCTGTTAAATGCAACGTTCCTTGTTCCTCAAAACATTGAAGGCGACCCAGAAGTATGAAGTTGCTTTTTAAACCTCTTAAAAGCTGGGATAGAGGAGCTTTGTTGAGCTGTCTTAAATTGAAGAACTGCTGACGTATCCTCAGCAGTGGTGGATGAAGTACTCACTTTTTTTTTACTTAAGTAAAAGTACAGATACATATATAGATATATACTGTATATACATACATAGATCTGAGTCAATATTCAAATATTAATTAAAAAAAAAAAAAAAAAAAAAAAGCATAAAAAATGCCAATTTTTACTTTTTCACCCGAGCAACACAGGGCCATACTGCTCGATAAATCCATTCAGCATATGGCGGAAAACACTCAGGTGACTTGAAGTTCCGCTCTGAGACCCCCAATTTAGCCAACTTTCAAAATTGTCCGATATGCACGTGTGATACATCTTTGGAAAGCTTAAAATCTCTATTTTCGGGGGGAAGAAAAATTTTGAACAGGAGGGCATTTAAAAAAAAAAATTTAAACAGCAAAACCCTATCTGGAGGTGAGAGCACGCGAGAGCAGAATTACAGACGCCATGACTTTAGTGAGAGATTATCGCGTACTTACCTTGTCTCGATCCAAAAACTCCATGTAGCATGTATCACTGAGTGTCAAGACACAGCTGTGAATGGCCACAGCTGGATTTTTTGGGGATTTTATGAGTGAAACATGGTAATATAACAATGGTCGCGATGCAGAAATTGCAGACATCAAGGAGTGGTCGAGATGTTCTTTTTCATATATTTACCTTTTTAAACATTTTTTTCCAATTTTTCTTTGTTTGGATCAATTATTTATCATCTAACATATCGGAAAAAATGCGACAGAAACAAAGAAAATGCAATTAGGCGATAGTTATGAGGTAAATATCCGCGACTTTTTTACAGACACCATTTTTTTCATTGTGATGTAATTTGATGAAAAGTTTACAATATGCGAGTGAATAATTATTTAAAGTCGCTTTTTTTTTTTTTTAATGAAATATTAGATGTCAATTAATGATTCTAAGCTAAAGATGACAGACATTTTGAATAATAAATATGTTTAATTACCCTTGTTTTATGGCTGGGTTGAAACATAAGAGGTTGCGCGACGTCTGTAAACGCGGGTTTTCAGGGTAAAAAGGGCAAATTAAAAATTGTTTGGGGGTTTCGTGCGCCATGAATCTGCTATGACAGCATATAGACATATTGTTCTAGCAAACACAACAGTTGTTTTGGCTTAAAATACAGCAGTTTCTTTTAAAAAGGAGTGCAAGAGCAGAAACGGCTTTTTCAGTCTTGTCTGTGTTTTCCGCCATATATATATGTAAAAAAAAAAAATCATGCAGAAGTCCACATTTCAAGGTTTCTTACTATGTGTCGATTTAACAAACCTTGGCCCCAACAACTCAGCACAAGTAGCATGCCCGGCAACACCGGGCCATGCTGTTAATATGTAATATTCATGAGGCAGACCACGTTGTACTGACAGCGCACATTATTTATATTGGTATGACGGTTGCACAGAAAATGTAAATGGAACAGATTTAAGATCAGGTAACTTGATTTTATCATATATTATGATGTGGTGGAGATATATTTTTTGGTGTGTCAGAAATGTAAGGGCATGAGAACGGCCTGAAATGCTATGATACTCACTGAATGTGTAAGAGTCGGGAACCATATATGTATATGTGTAAATACAGTATGTACTTGTAGTTAGGACAAGAAGATAAAATGGAAAATGAATTGTTTTGTGTGACTGAAGTATTTCTATGTATGTTTAATGTCTGTGTCTGCGCAGGGGAAGTAAGTTAACTATGCTTCTTCGAGAGTCCCTGAGTCATGCTAACTGCCACATCGCAGTAATTGCTCAGGTTGCTAATTCAATGGCCCAGTTACAGGAAACCACCTCTATCATCCAGCTAGCTTCTCGCATCCGTAGGACACAGAAGAGAACAAAGGTAGTACACGATATGAATTAAGTAAATTCATAAATGTTATCAGTCTCTAGTGTAGTGGTTCGTTTGCTTGACTTTGGTGCAGGTTGCGTGAGTTCAGGTCCCACTCAGTGACAGTGTGGATGTGAATAGTTGTCTGTCTCTGTATGTGCCCAAATTAAACTTACCAATGCATCTTCTTTCAACAGCAATCCAGTTCATGCTCACCTAGTGGCAGGAGTTTGACAAGACAAAAAAGAGGACCTCCATCTTTTTCCTTGCGAGCTTTCCACTCTACAGATGAGGTTGATGTTGACGTACAACATTTTCGTCTCCGTGGTGAGCTTGATGAACGCTCTAGCAGTGACCAGTCTTGTGATACAGTCATCCAAATAGATACTGATGGCTTAATCCAGCCTAGAGCAGCCCCAAGGTTAGCAAAGCCTGCGTTTGTGCCCATTATACCCTCTTTACACCCAAACAAGGCTGACATGGAAGACCCGGAGTTTACCGCTTTACTCCAAGAGCTGCTGAAAATTCCCAAACTTCGTGGAGAGAACAAGAAAGATGATCCTCAGGGACAGGCTGAAATTCTGAAATCTGAATTGACGAAGCCAGAAAAAGACTATCTTAAATGTGACACGTTTACTGAGCTTCAAGAGCGCTTGGGCTGCATCGACGGAGAGGAAACGATGGATTTGCTGAAGTCCTCCTCCAAATGCCATCCAACTCATGATGCCACACACAAACCACAATCTGAGAAAGTGACAGGGAAACAGGCTACCACTGAATCATTGGAGGCACCAGTCATGATGAAACAGGTTTTAGGCTGCAGTCAGACATTGGGTCGAGAAAAACAAACAGACAGTGCCTTTAATGGAGACAATTTTCAGAGAGAGGATTCTGGTCTTTATGATTGTGAGGAGTGCAGTGCAACAAGTTCGAGTGAGGAGCCGCTGAATCAAACTCTCAATCGCAACACGACTTATCGCTATCAGTTAGCCACATCTGGAGCTGCTCAGTCTATTGACACACTGTCTTCTCAATCTGTAGATGTGAAAACACAGTGCTTTCCTACTACCAGTTCCAATGAGCCTACTGCAAGGAAGGAAAGTCATGAAGCAGCGGACTGGTTCAAAGCAGACAAAAGGACTTCACCCGTTGGAAAAAGTTTACCTGCCTCACCCCCTTCTCCACCCAGCAATGCTACAAAACCTTTAGCTAGCAGTGTATTACTTGAGGGCACTATGGCTAATGAGCTCAAAAAGGATGCCAAGGAAATGAAGGCAACTATCACTGTTACTGTTCAGCAGCCACTTGATTTGAAGGGTCAAGATGAGCTTGTTTTTTCTATGGTGGAAGAGGTGACCATCAGCAGCACGCTGGACAGTGGAAGGACTGGAGGGAACATCATTTGCATCAAAGATGCTGCCCAGTCGACACCACAGATACACTGTTCCACAGGGTCCCAACCGATCCAAATTATAAGCAATATAACGGAAGATTCTGTAGCAGCAAGTCAGTCAAATGTCACACAGACCACTTTTGTTCATCAAGGAAGTACGATGACTGATGCTGAAAAATTACAGTATCCGTCAAGAAGAGAAAGAGCTCTACCTTCATTTATAAATCCCATGCTGATAAATATGGATGAACAGTGTGATTCAGATCATGTGAAAGAAATAGAAAGAACCGAGACTACAATAACATGTTCAGCTTCTATGTCTGCTTCTGAGACTCACAAATTAAAATCAGACAATATAGGTAACCCAACCTGTGGTCAGAGTTCTTCTGACACAGTGGTCTTAGGCAGCAACTCTTTTGGTAACAACACTGCAGAAAACAAAATGTGCGGTGAGAGGATCAGAAATACTGACAAGAGCCACCATGGAAACTGGGAGCATGTTTACTCCTTAAACCCTCCAAAAGCATCTCTAGGGGATGAATCAGCTCGCAAACGTCTTGGGAATACTAGATTAATTGGTGTTTCTCTAGGTTGCCTGGATACAACTGGTGAGTCCTTTAATACAGGTAGTTTGCCTCGGAGCTGGCTGAATGCCAACCACCAGGAAACTCACCATCAGATGGCAGACGGCTGTCAAGACCCAAGGGGGTTGACATCATCCACTCCCTGCAGCCCAAGGGTAACCCTAGAGAGGAGACGAGGCAAGCAGTCTTCCCCTGTGAACCATAGCCTCCACAATGTCTCTTTGTTGAAATATGAAACAGACTACAAACAGGATGCTAGGAGACCCCTCAGAAGGGGTGTTGGATCATTGTTTGAAACCTCAAAGGTAGGCATGAAACATGATCAGATGGCTGGGAGGATGATGTCACCGTTGGACGAGAGTGGCAGACTTTTTAGTGCCAAAATGGATCAATTTGCAAGCACATCCCTTGGGAGGAACACGTGTGAAATCCCGACTTTTGACCGGGGCAGCAACAACACCTCTCCAAACTTTCAGGGTACCCCCAAGAAATGTTCTGATGGACATGGCAAAGGCGCTCATAAAGGAAAGAGTGTTGGGGATGGTACAATACCGAGAGCTAGCAGAAGCTCCAGAAAGACCCGCCAGAGTAACCACAGTCATAATTCCATTCCGTCTGAAACTGTAACTCTATCCAGGCTGACACATTCAAAGCTGTCTGCTGTCGGGAAACTTAAGATGGCATGTCCCAAAGTGCGACGCCTATCTGCTCCTAGCATCAAAAACCTCAGTCTCCCCCGTAAAGGCCTGCAGCAGTCCATCAACCGGAGTGCCAGTCTTTCACCGGACAACAAAACGGTTAGCTTTGAGGGGACTTCCTCATTTCTCTCCTCTTCCCCTTCACCCTCTTGTCATTCCATCAGCAGGACGCCTAGTCAAAGCTCCACATGCTCATCCACAAAATCTGCCATCCAAGGATTCACCAACGGCCGCATTACAGACTTCTTAAAGGAAAGGCCTGCCAGCCCCACTGTTTCAGGGCTAGAGCCATTGGGCCCGTTTCCTTCTCCTTACACCCAGCTCACCTCTCCACGCACACCCCCTCACATGAGTGGACATGCAAGCGACACCACAAGTGTTCTAAGTGGTGATTTACCACCAGCTATGGGTAAAACATCGCTGTATTTCTCGAACAGGAACAGTACAATGAGCAGTGGATATGATAGCTTGTTAAGGGACAGTGAAGCCACTGTAAGCGACAGGAGTGACAGGAGTGGCTCTTACCTCAGAGAAGCTCACAGTAGCAGATCATCTCGGCGGAGAGGCAACACAGGTACAAAACAATCGGGTTTAAAGCAAAATGATTCATTAAAAAATGATATTTGTTATTCATTCATTCATTCATTTAATTAATGCCAAACGACAGCAACATGATAGTCAAAGATAGATCAATATACAGTGGTACCTCGACATACAATTGCATCGACATACGATCCTTTCGAGATCCGACGTAAAATTTGACTCGTCATTTGTCTCGACATATGACGACATGTTTGAAAGACAGCGTCGCTATATTATTGTTTTCCGGACGGACGCACGTCACATTTTCTTGTGAGAGAAATCAACATGGGTCCCAAAAAGGTTAGTGCGGGTGGTATAAAAAGGAAAAACGTGATGCTAAACATTGAAATTAAGATGGAAATGATAGAATAAAAAACTGGTTCGACAATACGGCGGAAATATGTCCATATCTCTACGGTCCTCCTTCTACATCCGTTCGCCAGTCTTTATATGTTAAGGTAACAATTATTATTATTGGTAATATCGGCAAAGAAATTGCCAGCTTCGTCAGGTTTTTAATTATTTATTTCAGAACTTGTGCAACACCACACGGCTACTGTCCGCCGTAGCCGACGCCAACAACAATATGAAAAAAGAAATTAAAAAAACTCTACCGCACCCAGTGCTATTGACCTTACTTTAAAAAGGTAATTAGTTACAATTACAAATTACTTCTTGCAAAATAATTGATTTGGTAACGCAGTTATCTCATTGTAAGGGTACTTATTTACTCGGCAAGGTAACTATGATTTCTTCTCATGTTCTCCACATTATCACGTTATACATTCAATAACATCTTCCACATCAGATATTTATATCAACTGATTGAACTGATTTTTTTAAAGTAAATAAAAAAAAAAACAACGTCTTTTTACATTAAAAGAAAAAAAAAAATCACCGTCCCACTGAACTATTTTTAAACAAGAATAAAGTAGAAAAATACTTGTCTTTATTAAAAGTCTTCATTGAGTGAGTCTACCCAAATCCGCTCAAGCTGCTCACTTACACACAATGAGTTGCCACAGCAACTGTTTAAGAAGTTAAAAGACGAATGACGAATGCGACGCTTTGAAGCTTCGGCTTCCAAGCATCTGTTGCAAGATCAAACATTAAACGTCTGTCAATCATCGTTAGGTTTGATAAGTAACTCCAGTGTACTGCCTGACCAACATAGAGCAACAGGAGGGAGAGTGAGACTACGTGATCGGCTCGGGACGGCTCATATGTATTTATTTATTTTTTTTTTAATTAGAAAAAAAATCCGCGATGGACTGAGGGCACAGGGTTTGAAGCGTGAAGTAGTGAGGGACCACTGTATTTTTCAGTAGGCTCTGAATCTTCTGCCTCTACTGTACTGTTTTTGCGCTTGTTGTTTTGATTAAAAAAACACCACACAAGGTTCATGTACGTATAACCCATTCAAAAGAAGTTTAGGGCAAGTGGCTATTTTTGCTAATAAAGAAAATAATTATTATCATATTGTTGCGTATACAAGGACAACACCATCTTGGTGATGATACTGCCTACTCAGCAGGAAAACAGTGCATTATTTTCAATTAATTGTACCCACCTGGACGCCATGAACTGCATGTAAAAAAAAAAAAAAGTTTCCCGAGAGTTTAAAATGACGCTCACCACGCTAAATGCTACTGCTAACGAGAACATGAATGCTATGCTAATGCTCCGAGCCACCTATCATCATCGAGTTTGCAACGTTGTCACAAGCCCACCCGCTTTGCCCTCTCCAGGGCTGGCAGGCGGATGTGTGACAAAATCAGACAACTTGCGCTTCAATCAATCAAACTGTTGTAACGCGCCCCTTCACATCCTCAGTAATGATTACGGCGTTGAAATGAAGGGAATTAAGAAAGGTAATTACATAAATAGACTCACTAACGAAAAAAAAAAAACTTCGTTAAAACGCTGTTATCCGCTAACACCGTTATTAATAACACTGACCGCACCTCTATAACACTGTCATCAGTCACACGGTGCCTTCAGGAACAGCATGCAAAACACAACTGCCACATTAAAACCTGATTCGTTACATGATTATTATTATTTAGATAATTATTATTCTGATTTGTATTTGTAATTTATTTGTTTTGCTATGCAAAATTGCTATTTGTAATTGTTCCAGCAGTATTTATTAAGGATTTAGCATAGGATTTTGGGCTGTGGAACAAACTAATCGAATTATAATATATTCTTACGGGAAAATGCCACTCGACATACGGTCATTTCGATTTACAAACCAGGTCCTGAAACGAATTAAATTAGAGGTATCACTGTAATTGAAAAACACCATAGAAATTAACTTTTAAACAAATGACTGTTTTGGTGCTGATTTGTCTACTAATGAGTACACGGGTGACTCCTAATTTGATGGGAAATGGCAAATGGGTCTCACTGTTAAATAAGGTCAGATTTCGAAAAACGTCATATGTTTCATAGAAATAAGACTGTAGACATTTTACAATAATTAATTAATAGAAAAATATCTCCATCCTCCCATGTAGTGATGTGAATTGGAGATGACATGTCTGTAGAATGCAGTCAGATCATGAACACTTAGTGGCAAGGAAGGCTTTGCAGTGCCAGAAGTCATATCATTTATATATGAACCCAACAGTTCACTAAGCAATGGAAGTTAAAAGGCAAGCTTGGGTCACACTTACAGTATGCTCAGAAAAAATTAAGGGTGCAAAGATTAGTTTAAAAGTAAGACATACAGTAAATGCTATTACACCTGTATGTCTGTATATAATCACGTTTGCCCTAAATGACAGAAAGGAATGAAAATATCTTCTTTTATTTTACAAGCTGTATGTTTTTCTGTCTGTAGGCACCAACCCACGTGATCTCTCTGATGACACACCCCTCGAAACGAGACAATCGGCCAACAGCCTGAGATCTCGATGGGCGGATCATGAAATCCCAGAGAATTACGACATCAAAGTGTATGAGATTGACAACAAGAAACGGATGCAGAAAAAAGGTGCTGAGCTTACTAAACAATATAAAACAAAAAAAATGAAGTAGTCCCCGGGTTACGAATCCCGACTAACGCGATTTCGACTTTACGACGCCGAAGTCTCGTCTGCCATTCTGTCTCCAGTTGTGTTTTTTTTCTTAGTCGCGTAAACAATACCTAGTTCTTGTCACGCCTCCTCCCCCAGCAGAGTCGCCGCCATGCTGCAGTGTTTTGACAGCTTCAGGTCCCACCCACTGTCATCTCTGGTTCCCATGTGTCTGCCCGAGAAGTGCCCTTTTCAGCTTCAGAGTGTCATGACGCCCACCCCGACCTCCGGTTCTCCTCTGACTGCCAAAAAGTGCCTTTTTCAGACTGGGCTCAAGCAGCCACCCGCTGTCATCTCCGGTTCCCATGTGTCCGCCCGGGAAGCACCCATTTCGGCTTTGGAGAGTCATGATCCCCACCCCCCCAACCTCTGGTTCTTCCCTGGCTGCCGACAATGCATCCTTTTTGGACTTTCCACTTCCTTGTTCTCATGCTGCTGCAGCTGCTTCTCCCCTTGCGAATCCCGATCCGTTTTTTTTTAAGTTTGGATGGCGGGCTTGCATTAAGAGAGGCGATGCTGGCGACCTGAGGGGCCATGATATCCCCCTTTTCTCGCCTCCCTTATCTTTCCACAGCCCTTGTCTCTCAACAAAGCGATTCACTCACGAGTAAAGCCCGAATAGTCATTCAATATAACGGTAATTAACACAACCTACCTCAGAGCTATCTTACTTTTTACTTGATGTTATCTATATGACGTATAATACATGTTTTTGGACAGTTATTTTGTATTTAGAGGTACTTAAAGGGTTTATTCCGATTTACATGGAAATTCGGGTTACATCGCCAGCCTAGGAACGGAACTCGTTCGTAACCTGGGGACTACCTGTATTTTAAATATTGTAAAATTTATATGACATATATGTTGTGTATATACAGTATATATGTTGCTTTAAAGCTAATTCGTAATACAGTGGTAATCTCGAGTTTATATTAATGATCATGCTTTTTTCCCCTCGTTGACTAACATAAAATCAAACTAAAGTTTGTCATCTATGACATGGTTTGTGATTAGATTTGCAAACGAGCGTACGCCAATTTGTGGCACCACACCATGCCTTATTATGCAAGTACTTGCCCTCTTTGTGCTTTCTAAATGCTAACTCATCTCAGGGGAGTTGATTAGACAAGTCTTCTCAATGCTGCATTCAGGATGTGCAAAGCTGTTGAAGTCAGCCAAACTCAGACTAGCTTAGAAACCGCTTCAACCTATTTTAGGGGAAATCCCAAAGCATTTTGGAACCAAGATTTCAATGTAATTAGGCTTATTTTGTCAAGATTGACTGTGAACAGTGCACAATGTGCACATTTCCTGGTTCTCTGACACCGGGCAACCTAGCTGTGGCCAAAACATACAAATACAGTACAAAATACAAGCATTTTTTGCAAATCTGGATTAAATAGCGATGTTTTTTGGTCATTGATGCCAATGTGTGCGAAAAATATGTCAGCATCAAGTGATTGAGTGTGAGGTATTGCTTAACCATTGAGTGCTTGTGCATCACGGGCGAACGCTTGGTTAATTCGGCTTCCCCATGGTAGTAACACTTGTGATGATCTCACATCAAACGATAAATGCGTGAGATCTTTCTATCTAGTGCAGGGGTGTCAAATGTCCAGCCCGCGGGCCGGAAGTGGCCTGCCAGGGTGTCCATTTTGGTTGTTCTGCCTGATAGGCGCGGTGTAGCTACTTCATACTGTACAAAGGGTTCGTACACCTTTTTCATGTCCAAATTCATGCACTTTTTAATGATTTTCAAGACGAGTTTACCAGTTTTTCTTGTACCTTTTAAACAGTAAACCATTGTTTTTGAGGCAGAAATAAAATATGGTACCTTCTCACAAGTACGCACTTCTTCCAAAATGTTCTACGACCCCAGAGGTTTGAGGAATTTTGTTTGAAAGGCAGACAGGGTGCTAAGAACACACTGAGAACCTAACACTAACACACTAACGCAAAATTCAAGCATTTTTCAAAACCTTGAAAAAGCAGGCGTATAATCCAAGCATTTTCAAGGATTTCAAGGGCCTGTACGAACCCTGTGTATATACAAATTCACTTCGGTTCTGTAATCGGTCATCGGTCATGCCTGAAGGGAAAATAAATAAATAAATACTAAAACCGTAGATATGTGTGATCGAGGGCATGCACGTAACATTCGTTCATTCGCCGTCTTCCAGTCAAAATGGTTTGGACGTCTAACACCGTCAATGACAGCCAATGTGTTAACAAGGAAGTGACCAAAACTTACAGGAAGTAGCCCGGAAATGCTAGACAAAGCAACAGTAACTGATCCAAAATTTACGGAAAGTATGCCTGTAAGTATCTTAAAATGACATGGAAGTGACCTAACATTAACTCATTGTCTACCCTTGACAACAATCGACTTCCAATTCACCTATACTGGAAAGACTAGCTGTGAATGCTCATCTTAAAGTGCCACTGACGGCACTCAACGTCCAATCCTTTTTTCGACTGGGAGGGCACGAATTAATGTTCGTTCATTCGTACCCTCCCAGTCAAAAAAAGGATTGGGCGTTGAACACCGTCATTGGCAGCCAGTGAGTTCCCATGTTTGGCCCATGAAGGAGCCCATATGAGATCTAATTGCCATAAATGTGCCCCGCAAACCAAAATGAGGCGATGTCTCCACCTAGCAAGGCTTTTTAAAACCGAGGATCCTGCTCTCATATGTCCTGAAAAAAATAATTACGTCTGCACCAGCACGTTTGGTGGGAAAAAGCTTCCAAAGCCAACCACGTAAACAATGTAAACATTGGTCTCATGTGTGACGCAGGAATAAAATTTGTTGCAGTCAGTGACGTTTCCACAGTTAAATCTTTGGTTATCAGTGTCCACATGATGGTGCCACAAACCAATTCGCGCATCTTCACTTTGGATGATGTTTTTAAAAACCCTTGTTTTCAGGATGATTGGCCAAACCGATTTGATGATTTGCCAAATACCCTGCTACGTGTAGACATGGCCTGAGTTTCAGATTCAGAGATTTTATTTGTAGTTGACAGCAGCTCTCACAAGATGACAACAGATGCAACGAAATTCCGTTCGATGAGTGAGCACCGGGCTGCTGCAGACTTTGTTCCGCGCCGCCACTTTTCTCTCTTTCTTCAGAAATTACAGAGCAAGTTACAAGTAGACACACATATATCATACAACACAGCAGGGGTATGACACGACGCACAGGTCATGTGAAGGGATTTTTTGTATGAAAAAAAAGGAAAACTACCAGTCGTGGCTCGGGGTGGGTTGTGTGTGAGTGTGTGAGTGCGCAAATGTATCAGTATTTGTGCGTGTCTGTAGACAAAATAAGAGTTGCAGAGCCCTGCAACGGGCCTTGGGAAGAGATCAGGGACAAAAGATAGGAACATCTGTGCGGCTTTTCCCAGGAGAAGGGAGGGGGGGAGGAGATAAGGGTGTGTGGGAAAGGAAAGGAAAATTATAATCAAATTAAGCGGAATAAGTAATTTAATATGCACAAACACTGTTGGACTTCAGTCAAATTCGCGCTCCTTATGGCGTAGGCGAGATCTCAGGTCCCTTAAGTCATTGCCATTAGTCGCGGTCTGCCTTGACAATTCAGTCACCTGCCCTGACAGTTCCGTCACCTGGCGCAAGATAGTATCCACTTTTCTCCATCCTTCCCTGGACCAAACCGTGAGTCCACAGAGCTAGTTCTCGGTCTGAGCATCGACGCGATCTTCCAATGCCTTGAATCACACCGTTTGATCTGTGGTCAAATTTCTGATTTCGTTGAAAGCTGCAGTCTTGGAAACTTTCCGGTAGAGCAGGGCACCTCCTAAGCCAAGCAGAAGGAACCCCACAACCGTAACGCCAAACAGCGAAATATCCTCGATATCTTCCACGGACAGGACAGTAAGACACGCTGGTTTACAATGATCCCATGAATCTCTCACGTAACCAGCGGCAAAGGTGCCGTCCAGGCAAGACGGCTCCCCTGGAGCACCGTGTCCTGTTGAAAAAAATCTTTGATTTGTAAATTGCGGTGATAGATTAACTAATCGGATCCATTTTTGTATGAGAGACCAGTGCGGTTGATCCACAGAGGAAAAAAAAGCAGACTGACTGACGAAGACAAAGATAACAGCAAGGAGCAGCTGGGAGGAAAAACATGTCCGCCCTCATCGAAGACAGGAAGAAGAACACCAAACCTTTCCACAAAGGGCTGCAGTGGGTGCGGATTTCTGTTCCAACCCATCAAGAGGAAACCTTTTCACCACTGGTGTCTTGCAAGTGCATTCAGTTGATCGCAGTCAGGTGCTTCTTGTTTCAGCAGAAACGTCATGGATTAAACTGTCTGTGCTGGATGAGTTGGCTCAAAGACCAGGACCCACTACAGCCCTTGAGGACGGCTTTGCCCACCCTGGTCTAAATTCTAGACACTTACTCGCTGACCATCTACACGCAAATGGCCACATGAAGTGCTAATATAAACATTTACCCACTGACATAGCCACGAGCCAGCAGGCAATAAGAGCGAAGAGTTTAAATTTAAAGCAACACAAGGTAACCTTTCAACCTTTGTAAAATACTTTCATAACATTTATGATGATATGTCGACTGACAACTAGTTGAATGACACTTCTTTTATATCTTGAGGGGTCTGTATCGCTTTCACCGGCACTAATTAACTTTGAGGAGTGTCCTAGTGTGGACGTAGCCTAAGCCACACGTTTGCTAACCATCATATGCTATTGTCTAGGCACAACTGGATTCATTACCTTATTACTTTTCATCCTTCACACAACCACTGGAAACAGAAATTTTGTTTAATCCATCTGCAGGCGACCATCATGATTTTACGAAACTGCGGGTGCACCCTGGTCCTCATGGCAAACACAGTTTTCCTTAAGGGCAAAACAGTACTGCTTTTGTCCACCGGTGTTGCTAAAATCGACTAAAACTGAAAGGTTACCAAGTGTTCTTTAAATAGAAAATATTCTAATTTGATCCATTCAGCCGCATACTGTATTAATGAGAATCTGGCTGTTTGCAGAGCCAAGCAACAACGGACCGATTAAAATAGCTTAATAGCTACAGTATACTAAAGGAAGTTATAATTATTTGTGGATCAAACTTCTGTGAAAACATGATAAAATGACATCAATATTAATGAAAAACAGTGTAACAAAAATAAATAAACAGCTGATTTGTGCATTATCACCAACAACTGGGCATCAGCAACAAAAAGTATTCAGGAATAAAAACACATAGGGAATACACAGGTGTGAGTAGATGAAATATTTACTCGCACTGTGCAAAATTTTAGGGGCAAAATGCCTCTGAGGGTAGTCTGGAGCCCTGAACTACAAATACAGTCAATCAGTATGACAAGTGTGCACATTGTACCCATAAAAAAAAAAAAAACATCCTAGACCACTAAATAGGAATACGGGGAACAACAGTTTTGAGTTATGTGGTATTATTAACAGTCCATGACAGATATTTTCAATATTACAAAATTTCAGCCAAAAACACCCTCCTTGCTAGCCTTGCATAAGTAAATATATTAAATAAAATATGGCCACCTTGCAGGGAGAGAGTTGAAATACACTCCCAAGCACAATCTGCTGCATATGATGACGTTATGTCCCCATGGCGAGCGGTCTGGTCCCCAAGAGACTGCTGCCTGCCTCCACCACACTCAGATGTTGCTTCTTGATGCAATTTTAATGACCACATGGGGGGGGAAATTGGGTCAATGTGCAGCAAAGAACAAAGAATAAATGAGCTGAACATGTTGTGGGCAAAGGGCTGAAATATAATCTTGTATAAATAATAACTATGTTGTACATAACCTTAATAAGTATAATTTGATTAATTCTGCTGAGTGTCTTAGAGACACGAGAGACCTTCTTGTTTAAGTCCCTAGTGGCCATGTCGGATGTCTTTATTGGACTGAGTGTGGGGGGTGATGTTCTCAAGTGGGGTGTGCGTTGGGGTGGGTCAGACCCCCTGACCTACTTATATACAGACATGTTCATGGTCTAGGGCCAATGGTAGAGTCATGGTTAGGTCAAGTTGAGGTCAGTAGTGCTAATTGTTTTCATAATCTTACCCCAAAAAATGATCATGCAAATGTATCTAAATGAGATGCAATGTTGCTGTTTTCAGAGACTCACATGCTTCAGCGGCAGGCAGCAGTTTTTGGAGCTCACACAGAAGACGATCATAGACGTCGGAGCCCAATCCCTCAAATTGAGCAGAGATCTGGAGTGGGTCGGACAGGATCTCACGCAGGAGGCCATCGTTCAGAACCAAGACTGTGAGTGATTTTTGTGGGGAAATATGTAATTTACTCTAGGAAGAAACAATGTTTGGGTTATTTGTCAATGGTCAAAATATTACAATTGTGATTCTTTCAATGAACAAAGCTTGAACATAACTTAGTATCATAATGACTTGAAGTTAAACTTTATATCATGTTCATAAAGAAGTAAATATGTGTCAAAAATGAAACCTTGCCCCGTTTATGTGTCAAATGTTGATCAACTATACAGTGGTATGACTATCTGAACCTTTTGAAATTTCTCACATTTCTGCATAAAATCACCATCAAATGTGAGCTGATCTTTGTCAAAATCACACAGATGAAAAAAAAACAGTGCCTGCTTTAACTAAGACTACCCTAACATATATAAGTTTTCATATTTTAATAAAGATAGTGTGCAAACAATGACAGAAGGGGGAAAAATAAATAAGTGAACCATCACATGTAATATTTTTTGCCCCACCCTTTGGCAACAATGACTTCAACCAGACACTTCCTGTAGCTGTAGATCAGTCTGGCACATCGATCAGGACTAATCTTGTCCCATTCTTCGCTACAAAACTGCTGTAGTCCAGCCAGATTCCTGGGATTTCTGGCATGAATTGCGACCTGTCTTTCAATTGCTCTTTAAGTCTCCTTAGGCTGAGGGTTCGCGTACTTATTTTTCCCCTTTCTGTCATTGTTTTGCCTGGCACAGCCAGACTATTCTCCCTGTATTTTTCAAACACTGTGAGAAATAGTCTGGGACCCAGCCCATTAACGGCCTCTTGAGCAAGGTACAAAATCAATCGTCCAATCAGATTCGTTTATTTGCGTGACATGTTCTTAATGAGTAACGTCACTCTTGCGCGCCGAAAGTCGTGTCTACAACAACACAGATGGCGAACGGGTGAGCCGAGAATATGTTCCAATCCGCGGTAAAACCAGTTTTAAATTACCAAAAACACATCGAAACAAGTCATTGACAACAGTCAACATGGCTCGCGCTAGCCATGTTGAATAAACTTCTCCATTCTCCGCTCATGCTAATTACTTGTCGCTTTAACAACGTCTGCCCATCGCTGATTGGTCCACTCTGCTGTCTGTTCGTTGTGGCTTGTTCCGCCCTCGGAATTTGATCCGCCGGACGGTCGGCAGACTTAATCGCTGGAACAGCGGTGAGTCTGGTGTACCAGGCAAGTCATTATTTGCATGCTATCCTCATTAAAATATGAAAACCTATAAATATTTGGGTGGTTTTAGTTAAAGCAGACACTGTATTTTCGTCTGTGTGATTTTGACAAAGATCAAATCACATTTGATGGTGATATTATGCACAAATGTGAAAAATTTTAAAGGTTCAGATACTTTTTCATATCACTGTATCTACTTGTCAAGACGTGGAAAATGGATGCTACTTTGTATGGTTTATTCCTATGCTTTAACTCCCATGCCAGCAAGGCTTCATCAGCACTTGCGCAGAGTTAAGCATCCCTTTCAGCCACATAATTTGCTTGCCTTGATACTATACTGTACCAGTGTTGTTTTTGGCAACGCTTTTAATTTTCATTTTAGTCTTTTGGATGATAATACTTATTAGTCTTACTCATATTTTAGTCGTTTTTATGGACAGAATTTCTAGGCACAGCCAGGTGGCGGAGGGGTTCGAGTTCAGTGGTGGGAGGATCTCATCTCTGGGAACGCCTTGGGATTCTGGTGGAAGTGGCTTGGGAGAGGGCTGTCTGGGCATCTTTGCTGAGGCTGCTGCCCCCGCGACCCGGATTTGGATAAGCGGGAGACGACGACAATGATATTTTAGTCATCGCGAAATGTGTTGGCCGTCGTCTAATTTTTTGACGAAAACGTAAGGCTAATTTCGTCTAGTTTTAGTCGACGTTTAATTAAACGACGTCTGTAAAATTAAAAAAATTTACTCCCAAAAAATAAATAAATAAATAAAGGTTATCAATTATTTCGAATGAACATTGACAAACGAGCACATATTGTAGCGTCTACAAGGACATTGCCAACTTGGTGATTATACTGTCAGCAGGAAAACTACATCATTTTCAATTAATTATACCCACGTGGATGCCACAAACTGTATGTAAAAAAAATAGTTTAAAGAGTTTAAGAATACGCTAGCCTATTGCTAACGTGAATGCTATGCTAACGCTATGAGTTACATTTACGTGTGATGATCACACAGCACAGACTTTTAAAGACAAAAACAACATTGCATATTCTCTCTGGCCAATAAATCAAATCTTAGCATGTATGCAAGCCTGCATGAAGACTGGAGACAACACACTGGTGAGTCAGTAGGGGGGCGGAGCAGCACGTCACAAATGACACAACCAGACATTGCTGCGATGCAGGCTATTTACACATAAAATGTCACACATTGTGAACGTGATGGAAAATATAGCGCATTTTCGTCTCGTCAAAGGAAAACTGGCATTTGTCTCGTTGTGTTTTAGTCTCCCAAAGCACATTTTTAGATTTTTATCATCCCTGTCATGAAAAAAAAGTGCAGACTAAATATTTTTGTTGTCATCATCGTTGACGAAAACAACTACACTAATAATTATAACAATGCCTTGGATTGGATTTATATAGCGCTTTCTTGGACACTCAAAGACGCTTCACATTGCATTATTCTTTCACTCCGCACTTGATGGCGGTAAGCAACTACTGTAGCCACAGCTGCCCTGGGACAGTCCTACAGAGGCGAGGCAGCCAATCCGTGCCATCGGCCCTTCCTATTACGTTTCTGGGAGAGCGGGGGACCCAAGCGCAGAGAAGGCAGGCAAGGTGGCAGGGGTAACAATAGTTTATTGCATAATACGAAAGCAGTCAGGCGAGCATTTGGCAAGAGAGCAGGTGAGCTGTCAAGGCAGGCGAGCAATACAGGATCTATAAACAAAGACAAGGTGAGCTACATAAAAGCAATACAAATCCTGGATCAAAGTGAACGCGAGAGTCACAAACTCGTGGAGTAGCGCTGTTGATCTGGCGATGAAGTGAGGTCAGGGACTGGCTTAAGTAGGCTGTTAACGATGATCGACTGCACCTGTGCCAGGCTCACCCATCTGTCCAATCCTGCAATCAAGACACACACACACACAAGGAGGAGGAACATGGCTCAGCAAGCAGGGGCCCCTCACACTTCCGTCTCCCATCTAAGCACTCATTTTCACACTCCTTTCACACAGGCAAGTAGAGTGAAGTACTTGTCCAAGGATACAACGACAATGGGCACAGGAGCTGGAACAAGTGGTGATCCCCCGTTGCCTCAATTAGTGGACTGGGCTGAACCACCTGCGTCACCGTTGCCCCTATACTCTACTATACTACTATACACAGGGGTGCACATAAGTGGTCCGCATGCGCGCATGCGTACTGGACGTAGACAAACGCGCTGGCCCTCAACGGCTTCCATACGCTTTTGCGTACCGATGGCTGACCACTGTATTTGCGGCGGACACGAGAAAATAACTTCTCAAAATGTCGAAGAGGTAGGCCACACTGAGTAATTACTTCCGTGTTCCCCCACCCCCGTCAAAAGACAGACAGACGACAGAGACGTCACCGGAGCTACCGAAAAAAAGGACTTTTGCTGAAAAGTGGCTACACGAGGTACCGTGGCTAGAAGCAAATGATGCTCGCACGGAAATGCGGTACAAAATTTGCCTTGAGAATCCCAATGTCGCCGATAAGAGCAGCGCATTTTATGTAGGGTGAAAGAATTTCAGCCATCCAAACTTTGAAAAGCACGAAAAAAACAGAGCATGTGGCAATTAAGCAAACTATCGATGTTAAACAGGACCCCACTCGCCCTACGGACAAATGGCGGAGTAAAGGTAATGAACAGCGACATGCACTGACTAACGTGTTTTTGCTCGCATTTTACAAAGCTAAACATGCACGTTCAATGAGGTCTTATGAGGAGGACATCCCACTTTTAAAAAGGCTTGGAGTTAATGTGGGAGCCGCATAATGCCCTTTATTTTGAATTGGTGCTTTTTATTTCTTTACATTTCACTTCAAAATAATAGCAATTTTGTTGTGCCAGTTGATGTTTATCAAGCATTAATTGTTCATATAATTAATTAAAGTTAATTGACTCTAAGTAAAGCTTGTCATAAATTTATCGCATCAGGCGGGTCGGCTCTCAAGCTCAATGAGGACCAAGTCACATCTCCAGGTCCTCCTCTGAGAACCTGGGCAAAAAAATTATGTGCACCCCTGACTATACAGTTGGTTGTGACCTTCACTTGCGCGTACCGGAGATAACCATCTCTCGGTACACCTTAATACTACCTCTGGAAGTAATACTAAAATTATAGGCATAGTGTTTGGTAAATGAGCCTTGTAATAAACATTAAAAAAACAAACAAACTGCTGAATAGCCACTCATGGCACATAATATTACTATTAATATGTGTAGGTTGCAGTATTGGGAAATGCTGACAATGTATTACTAATCTTACATCTTTACAGGGTTGAGTTCACTTTACAAAAGTGTGAGTGTGGATGTGAAAGGTTGACAGTACAGTATTCAAATCAGGCCTGTGATTGACTGTCAGCAACAATCAGTCCACGGTGTGAAGTAATCTGCCAAAGTCACCTGGGAAAGGCTCTTACTCCATGTGGCCCTGAACAAGATAAACGTCAATGGAAATTGTTGATGTTGTATTGAAGGTCTGTTGTTCATCATCATGTACTTTACACCCACAGACATTCTCTTTCATCACTGTCCGGCAGGCGACCTTTGGCAGAATTTCGAGGTGGACACTCTGGAGCTCCTGGAGGACCTTAAAGATGAGGCTGGATGGCTGAAGATTTTATGGATATCTACCTTACAGGATTGTATCACAGGGAACTGCGGTTTATTAAAAGCCATAGAGCTACCTGCATTACACATAGTTAAATCAGGTACACACTACATATAATATGTATGTATTCTTAACTACACCGTTTTTGTGGCTCACCACTTATTTGAATGCACGTCACCTTGATGTCACCTCAAAATTTCTTTATACTAATATTGTTTTCATTGTAAGTCGAAGGTTAAATTAGGTAAAATACTGAAACACTTTTAATTGAGGAACATTAAAACTGTCCTTTCAGCGCTCATGTACATGTTTATTTCTTTGCCATAGTGTCGATACTGTGCTGTATATAGGGATGTTTAGTTATTGTTAAGTTGTTGGTCTAGTTGGTCTCTTCGATCTCAAATTTGAGCACATTTGGGATTTTTTTCTATGTATTTTTTTGCCTTCTTCTTTGTCACTGAATGTAAATATGTGTCTTGTGTGTAATTTCTGTCCGTCTGCCAATTTGCCTTATTTATAAAGAAAACACATTCAACACTACCATGACACTCACTGTAGGTTTTGCCTGCCATTGAAATCTTTTTTGATGAAAAAAACGTTAGCTTGTAAAGGTTTTTATTGAGTCGACGGCTGGTTTACCCCTTTTGTTTATTGAGTTGATTTTTTTTTGTTTAAAATGAACTGTTTACAGGAAAATCCCATTTTACTTGTTGTGCTGTATATACATTTTGGTGCTGAACAACATGGAAATAAAATTGTAAGCATTTTGAACCAAATGTAAAAGAAAAGTGCAGAATTTTTGGTCCAAAATATCTTGAACTAGAATAGAAATGGAAAACATTTGGAGGAAGTAATTTTTGCAAAAGGAGAATCTACAAAATATTCATGTATTTTTTCTGTCGGTAAGTAATTGTCCGACTATATGTCACTGATATGAACTTTTCACTTCTCAAATATCACTGTTTGTTTGCTATATGCAGGGGTGAAAGTGGGCTGGAACGGTCCGGTACGCTGTTCTGGTATAAAATTTGGAGGCGGAACGGTACTTTGATCCCGAAAATATGACGGCAACTGTCAAACCTCCGTGTTTAAAAAAAAAACAAAACTGCCAGGCTGCCACCCACGCATCTCCAAGATGAAAACAATCTACTGACGCCAGATTTACATACACAAGTGTTAACAACAAGCCTAATAAAGTGCTTGTGTAGCGTCATGCGTTTCCACCAATATTTATTATTTATTTATTCCACGGAGTTCTCCCAGCGTGTGTATCTGAATCCGACGAGACGCAGCTAACCACCCTGCCTGACCGTTGAATTGGCTGACATATTGAAATATGATCAGCATGGATAGTTAGCTCTACTTGGTTCAAATGCACATGTTTCTTGGACAGCAACAAAAGAAAAAAAGAAAAAGTTTGTTGAATTAATGCGATAAAAAAGGGCAATGCAACAGAAAATTGACTAGATCTTTAAGAAAAAGGAGAATGTTGAATAGGCTTATTCTACTTGTATATTCCATTTGACTGCATAATGTTAGTTATTTGTATTTGTTTTTGATGTATGTTACTTTTTTTTTTTTTTTAATAAGTCAATGTTTACATTATCAATTTTTAATGTACATCCTTTGTACAGTATGTTCTTAAGTCGTTAAAATTAATGTTTTGCATTTAGATGTGAAGAAATGAGGGAAAAATAAAATGGGAGATGGAGGTTGGGGTTACTGTATGGTGTTTTTGTTCATTGTTATTTTGCACATCATTGAAAAAAATACTATTTTGAATGAAAATCAGTTTATGATGTATGCCTTGTTGCAGTAAGGGTAATGCAATAGCTTAATGCATTAGTAAAACATGGTCTGTTTTATAGGCAAGGGCATAGGTTTGCGGAGGGACGGTAGGGACCTAACACTCCCAACTTTTCAGGATGCTCAATTTGTCCCCTCAATCGCACGTTTGATTGGCTGATGACTTGCATTTATTTAAGAATTATTTCTTATTTTTTTATTTTCTACATTATTTAAAAATATTTTCATTTGCAGCCTATGCAGAATCCCCCCCCCCAGATAATCATACGTTAATCATAAAAAGTTTTCATTTTTGTGGACAAATGTTTTACATGAAGGAAGGCTCCAGTTTTATTATTATTGTTATACCCCGAGTAAAAGGTTTCTGCAGTTTAATTTATTTATTTAGACGGACAATTTTGAGTGGTCTTATGACAAATGTTTATTTTTTGCATTCCTGGATAGTTAAGAGCAGGGGTGAAAGTGGGCCAGAACAGTCAGGAACGCAGTTCCGGTATAAGATTCAGGGCCGGAATGCTGTACCGGTACACGGTGCTTTGATTCCCAAAATATGACGGCAACTGTCAAAACATTATGTTAAAAAAAATACAATAAAAATGCTGAGCTGCCGCACATGCATTTCATCTCCAAGAAGAAAACAATCTATCAACATCAGATTTACGTACACAAGTGTTAACAGCAAGCATAATAAAGTGTTTGTGTAGCGTAATCCGTTTCCACCAATATTTATCATTTATTTTGTTCCACGGACGGCATGGAGGTTTCCCCAGTTGCTGCAGTTATCGGAGTCTGACGATGATGAGTCAATGTGTGAATACACGCAGCAAAGCAAAATGCCTGGACTCATTTATCCGTTCAATTGGCTGACATACTGACATGTGATCAGCAGAGATAGTTAGCTCTGATTGGTTCAAATGTGCATGTTTTCTGGTACAGCAAAAAACAAACAAAAAAAAGGTTGTTGAATTGACGCGACAAAAAAAGGGCAATGCAACATAAAATTGATCAAATCTTTAAAAGCAAGGAAAGAGTTGAGGAGGCTTATTTATCATATTTAGTTTTATTTACTCTGATGGGGAGGTTCAGAACATCTTAGCTGTCAATGTGCACTTTGGACTTATATTTGTTCATTTATGTTAGGCTACTTACTAATTTCCTCATGATTGAGAAAAATCAATGTTTGCGCCCTCTTCAAAATATATTCCAATAATTTAACTCTGCATAATACTAGTCATTTGTACTTATTTTTCTGAATGTTTGTGATTTAAATCTTAATTAAATTAAAAAAAAAAAAGTCAATGTTTACATTACCTTCAATTTTAATATGCATCCTATGTTCTTAAGTAGTTAAAATTGAGATTTGGCATTTTGTTAAATTAGGAGATGGAGGTTGTGATTATTGCTGTTTTTTTTAACTTTTATTTTGCATATAACTGAAAAATACAATTTTGAATGGAAATTAACGCACATGTCCTGCTCAGACAGTTTTCTGCCTTTTGGTAAGTTTTACAGCAAGGCTTTTTGTGCTGTCTAACAGTAAACTCTTGTGGTCGCTTTGCGACATGGTTTATTTTTTTCTTGCCAGTTCAATATGGCTGCACGACGTCTCGGGCTGACGCCTACGTTGTAATGTTGTGCTTATATGATCCTTGGACAAGATTTGTCCGTAAGTATGATTGTTGTAAAGAATGTACATATTATGTTAGTAAGCGAAATGTTCTATTCTTTGTACGAGACGCTTTTTGTTTATGTTTAGTGAACCTGTATAGCGTGCTAAGCTAACGTTGTTGCTAATGCAATGCTTGTGTACTTTTTTTTTTTGTAGTTTTATGACGGTCTAAAGAGAACAATGGTTTGAGGCTATTTTATTCCCATTGGCAGTGTATCAAATACTTGTTCTCCCCACTGTATATATCTATCTTGTGTCTTATCTTTCCATTCCAACAATTTATTTTACAGAATATATATATATATATATATATGTATAATGTACAGAAAAATATGGCATATTTTATAGATGGTTTGAATTGCGATTAATTGCGATTAATAACAATTAATTTTTAAGCTGTAATTAACTCGATTAAAAATTTTAATCGTTTAACAGCCCTAGTTTTTATGTGTTATAGAGATAATTGCTAAAACAGTTTTCTTTGTATTTCAGTAGTTTAAGAGCCCCCCCCCCCCCCCCCCAAAAAAAAAAAAAAAAAAGAAGGAAAAAAAAGAAAGAAAAACAAAAAAATAATAATAACATTTCTGGCTCCGTGGCGACCTTCACGTCGGGACTTCCGGCAAGAAATTCTAGCCACTTTCACCCCTGGTTAAAAGATTATGAACAAGCCTGTATTTATTGTGTATATTAATATAATTTATGTTCAAAGATTGCTATTTAAATTTGCTAATAAAATCCAGACATTTATCGTGGAAGTTTTCAAAATGTTTTAGTAGTTTTTTTTTATCTAATTGGTAGCAAAAACGATACACGTCTAACACAATGGTAAATGTGCGCATACACCACCGGATTAAGTCATCATATGACTTGTTCAAACGTTTACGTAACCCCTGACAGACAATATAAATCTACTTCTCTGTCAGAAGGTGGCAGCCTTTGCCACAAATGCAACTCAATAAAATAAACACCAATCGCATGAAGGGAAAAACTGTTTATCAATGTGACGAGGTTAGCAATTCCCCGGATGGAAGGGTAAACAAGATGAGCGTGTAGTGGAGGATAGTTGCATGGCGACAAGAAAGCTGATGTTACTGCACCCGAAGAGGAGACAAGACGCCCGAGACGTGCGCTTTCTTTTTTGAGAGACGATGTACACGCACGCCGGTATATTTTATACAGCGGTGAGTACAAGATGTCTTCATCCTCCCCAGATGTGTCATCAAGTTATGTAAGATACAATGCATTCGGGTTTTATTAGAGGGATTTGAAAGGGACCCACGGAGAGAGGGAGAATATGTATTGTTTCATATAGTTGGTGGATAATCGTGTTCGAAAAAAACACGTGTGGTTGTGTGGATTTATTTAAATATTTTACTTATTTTTTGAAATTGGAACCAGATTTCGCCCAATTGACAACTTCCAATCATAAATATATAAAGTCATCCGTGTGTAATATATGCAGCATTGAAATAATGTGTGTCATATACAGTGTTTGTAATCTTACTGAAAAAGAGTAATTAATTATAGTTACAAATTACTTCTCCCAAAAAGTAATTGCGTTAGTAACTCAATTACCCGAATGTAAGAGTAATTAGTTACTTGGCAAAGTAATTGGTGATAATTACTCCCCCCCCCCCCCCCCCCCCCAAAAAAAAACAAACAAAAAAAACAAAAAAAAACAAAAAAAAAAAAAACATAGGCCACACTATGTGAATTTTTTTGTGAAGGTTTTTGGTACAATTGACCCGAGCCCAATTCTTTACCCTAATTTACCCTTTACCCTGAATCAACTGTTAAAAGTTGTTAAAATTGCTCCCATTATTGCATTAGTTCCCTTCTCTCTACTTTCGACATATGAAAGTTTTAAAACTGTTTCATCATTTAAAGATAGATTGAAGTCAAGATTTTGCCGATTTAGAAGTATTTTAGATTAAAAAAAAGTTACCCAGGTTCGCTAGGAAGGTTCTCTACAACAGAGCCGTCCTAAAAAGTCTACTGCTTTAAGATGGCGGCTGTTTACAAACGCATCTAGTGCCGTGTCTGTCATTTTGCATCTAGTTATATCTATATACAGTACATGTGATATCTACCATATCTACCATGTCTACCATATCTACCATAACATGCGGGCGTAGTTTGTGGGCTATCGGCTACAACATGTATTATTGGAGCTACCTAGCATCGCGTTTGCTCGGCGTCACAACTTTCTTGCCTCCTCCGCACTCCTGCTCTGCTCTGTCGTCTCGGTGAGTCCGTCTCCCTCAGACTTTTTGACCAATATAATAACGCATAGTAACGCATGCCTTTCCGTCCTCAGTAACGGTAACGGCGTTGCCAAGATGAGAAAAGTAATTAATTAGATTACCCACTACTGAAAAAAATAACGCCGTTAGTAACGCCGTTATATTGTAACGCCGTTATTAACAACACTGGTCATATAGCTTACAGTAATCAGAATACTATATTAAAGTTGGCCACTATTTCTGAGCCTATAATAAATATAATATTCATTCATATAGCAAAATCTTAAACTACATGGCACTCATAAGCGGAGGGGCCATGGCCGAAAAGTGTCATTGCATGTAATTGACTTTCCTATACAGTACATGTATAAAAGTTGTAAAGCATTAAAGCAAACAACAAAAATGAAGTAAATGAACAAAAAAAAAAAAAAAAAAAAATTTATAATGGGTCAAAATTATTTTTCAAACAGATCATGTGACTAGCACCTTAGATGGTTTATTATTATTATTTAAAAAGAAAAAAAAAAATAGGGGAGGGGAATTTTATTTTTCAAAGGATTTTTTTTTCTTTGTTTGAAAATATTTTTTGGGAATTGAAGCAACCTTTTTGGGTATTGAATGATTTAGACACAAATGTCCTACCCATAATATGGCCCAAAAACAGAAAGGATTGCTAAAATCAAAGAAAACTTTTAAAATAAAAAAAAATTAAAGTTCAAATGCAAATATTTGAATCTCAAATATTTTTTCGCATTCAAAAACTTTCTTTCTATGATTGAAATTTTCCTTTTTTTTTTTTTGATTGAAGGGATTTTTTGTTTGAAAAAATATATTTTTTGTTTGAAGAATAAAGACACAAAGTCCTAGCCAAAATGTGGCCCAAACGCAAAACAAAATTACTTCATTCAAAAAAGTCATCAAAAAAAAAAAAAAGACTTCAATCAAAACAAAAATTCAAAGAAAAATATCTTTCAAATGCATTTTTTTTGAGTTTCAAATTTATTTTTGCGTTCAAACACTTTTTTTGATAGAATAATGAAGACACAAATCTACCTCCATATGGCTCCACCCAGGGGATACAATTTTTGACTGGGGTAACTACATTGGCACGACACCGGCGGGCGTACCATATTCAATGGATGACGATCTTGGCGAAAAGTATAGCTGTCCTAAGCAGCCTGATTTAGAATTCCCCTGAAGAATGATGGGAAACAAACAAAAAAAAAAAAACGCTCATTTTGAACTTGTTATTATACATATTCTTGTAAGTTAATTTTATTGCTGACACTGCATTTTGGGGTCATCAACTGCGTTTCCCATGAGGACCAGCGCATGAAGGCATAGTGTCTTCCTATGAGGGGCGTTACAAAAAATAATTGAGAAGCACTGTTATAACTCAATACAGATTCATTTTGCAATTATGAGTTAGCCTTTCAATTAATTAGGTTCATATTCGTGAGAAATGTAGCCCTGACCCCCGTTTACCCAATCTGTTTGGTCTTATTAACGTCCCGTCCCCAGCAAAAAGTGTGCATTTATCTTATGCTGTTATATCGTCCCAACCAATGTTGAGCCCAAACCTACACCCTTCAGCTATGTGTCTTAAAATTACACTAAATATAACACAGCGAGGCTAAAAACGAACATTAAGAGCAGGGAAAATGTAACTCACCATAGGCTGAATCAACCTTTTTTAACAGCTGCCTCTCCTAAAACTTGATGGCAAATATCCTTGGTTGGAGGCATAATGGGTTCTTCTCCAGTCAAGAAAGATTTCTTGGCTTTAGAATTAGCAATACGGTTCGCTACGAGGTATAATGCTCTCAGTGCATTCGGTTTAGTTACCTTGTTTACTAGCTTTTAGCCACATATTATGCAGAATGGACTTGGGTGTAGCCTTCTGTTCTAGCTCAGTAGGTGGCCTTTTCCTTGTAAAAAAGCTGTCCAAAAACGTCGCCGCCCATAGCACACAGCCAATAGCAGCTAACGTTAGTGTTTACTTTGACTGACGCTGGGCTGCTATTGGCGTGCAAAACACCCCAGTAATGGCGGCCCACTACTAGAGGGCGATGTACACAAATGTCTACTCGGATTAGTCAATAAAGTAGGCAGGCATATTGATGTGTAAAGAGGCACAGGCCAGATTGCTAGGGTTGCCACCTTTCAGAAATAGAAATAAGGGACACCCCGCTCGAGCCCAAAGTCTTACGGGCGAAAAAAAGGGGCATCCCCAAAACTCCTAAATGCATAGAAATGTATTTTTAGATGAGAAAACTGTATTGTTCACTATGTGGGCATGGCAATTTTCTTGCAGCAGATTGTTTTGTTTTTTTCGGCAGGTTAGTGAAAACAAAGTTTTGAATATCGTGATTAACATTTGTGTTGTCGACACTGAATCCGGTCACGTGATCCATTGAGAAGCCACATTTCTTAAGGGAATGTTCCAGGAGAGCTACAATTCCAGCAGCTGACTTGTTTCCATTGTCTATGAAGTCCAGCATTTTGTTGGTGAGCCCAGACTCTGGACTGAAGTACTGGACAGCAAGGGGAAACATCTTCCTGCTCAATTTATTCGAGGCATCGGTCTCTATGGAGAATGGGATGGGTGACGTTAAGATCTTGAGCACATCACCCACTGCCTTTGGACCCAGGACTTGTTTCAACAGTGCCTCTTGCTTTGTTCTTCCCAAAGTCATTTTCTTCAGTTTTGGAATCACATAAAAATCTTCTGATTGAGCCTGTGTCCACAGTCAGCACTATTGTAGCTCTGGCTGGCCACGTTTTACTGTGTGGTGTACCTGTGTCACCTCAGCTGCAGTAATTTAGAGGGTAGGAGTGGGATGATGTCATATTATTGCTTTAATTTTGGTATCACTGTTAATCAATCAATAGATAGTATATACATTCACAGTAGGACTATTTATTCAATGTTTATTTTCTGTTAATCTATTAGGAATAATTCCAAATGAGGAGCATTAGTTAGCATAACAAAATAAGATGTTCTTTATGGGTACATAAATTCATTCCATATTTATTGATAATAAATGCATGTTTAAAAAAAAAAAATCAACATTCCTGAAAATAATCAACCATAGTAGCAACTGAAATAGCCTAGCCATGCTCCTATCAATGCAAGATGTATGAAGGTAAATATAAATATAGCCTATATGTTATCCATACACAGAAGCATAACGCCTTACCAAATCAAGCTCAGGGGATGTTTCACGTACAAAGAATTGTGACGAAGGCTCTTCTCGGATCTTATATTCCGTTTGTGGAGGTCCCCTGCAGCATGCTGTTTTACACCTCCGTGAGACACTACAAAAACTTTCCTGCCTGCCTTGCAGTTCGCTTTATAATCATCATCAGTGAGTCGATCGAGCCACGATTTACCCTCTTCCCGCTCCAGTCTATTTTTTTGAAGACGTTTCCCCTTTTGAGGATGAGATGGGGTGTCCGAGCGAGCGAGGTAACTAATCAACGAACCCGGAAGTGGAGCGCAGTGCAGGGCAGACATCAGCCAGCAGGCAGATAACTATCTTGTTGTTTTTAATATCTCCTGTTTTTTGTTCATTATTGTTGGCTCACTGGTCACTCATGAGCGCAGCCAGGTGTGTGTTACAGACGTGCATGGGCTGGGCGCACCGCCGCCAGAGCCGTGGGTTGCCCCATGGGACAATTGTGAAATACAGAATAAACTTTTAACTTCCCAATTACGGAACGATTCCGTATTTCAAGGGACGGGTGGCAAGCCTACAGATTGCGGTCGTTAACAAATTATTTATTATTTCACTTCGGCCCGGTAGCAAAAGTGCCATGGACCGGTACTGGTCCCGGTGGTTGGGGATCACTGCTCTAATTCATCAGCACCATGACAGCCTCGACCTATCTGTTCTTTACTAATGCTAAGAGACAGGAAGTTTTGATGTTGGTGTTGACAAGCTTTTAGTGTGTAAAATGGCAGCAGGCCTTCATTTGCTTCCCATGGGGGAGGACTGACAGATGGGTGCAGGTGATTAGCTGGCTGCAAAAAATAATGAACACTATGTTGTTATAATGCAAGGTTTAAAAAGAGTCTCTTATCTATACAGTAAATGACAACTCTTGTTCAACCTTAAAATGACTCCTTGCTAGCAATGTTATCCTGATCAGCTTCAACTAAATTGTATTATTTATGAATTAATTGTAAAATAAAAAAAGGCCTTTAAAATGAAATAATAGGAATATCTTTATGTGCACAGTCCTTCTTGAATTATGCAAAAAATAGGGCTGTCAAAATTATCGTGTTATCGGGCGGTAATTATTTTTTTTAATTGATCATGTTAAAATATTTGACGCAATTAACGCACATGCCCCGCTCAAACAGATTAAAATGACAGCAGAGTGTAATGTCCGCTTGTTACTTGTTTTTTGGTGTTTGGCGCCCTCTGCTGGCGCTTGGGTCCAACTGATTTTATGGCTTTCATGAGTGAGCATGGTGTAATTGTTGACATCAACAATGGCGAGCTATTAGTTTATTTTTTGATTGAAAATTTTTACAAATTTTAATAAAATGAAAACATTAAGAAGGGTTTTAATATAAAATTTCTATAACTTGTACTAACATTTATCTTTTAAGAACTACAAGTCTTTCTATCCATGGATCGCTTTAAGAGAATGTTAATAATGTTAATGCCATCTTGTTGATGTATTGTTATAATAAACTAATACAGTACTCATGTACTGTATGTTGAATGTATATACATATCCGTCTTGTGTCTTATCTTTCCATTCCAACAATAATTTACAGAACATTATGGTATATTTTATATATGGTTTGAATTGCGATTAATTACGATTGATTAATTTTTAAGCTGTAATTAACTCGATTAAAATTTTTAATTGTTTGACAGCCCTAGCAAAAAATAATATTGTTTCAAATGCAGAACATGAAAGATGTCAGGAAAAAAAAAAACATGTATGATATTTTACGAGCATAATATTAATATTTTTTAGAAAGTTAAAATAGTATTCCGACCGTACTGGCTGAGACCGTACAACTTGACAGGTAATATGACGGTCTGATCTTACGGCATTCTGATGACGCTGCTGTCAAAGTGTTACCTATTAGCCCAAATAAATCAACAAATAAGTCGCTCTGAACTATAAGCCACTGGATTCAAAATGAGGGAAAAAGTAGCGGCTCATAGTCTGAAAATTACGGTACCGAGCAATTTTTATGCTTTTGACAATGCTGTTGTTTAAGCTTTTCAATGAAAACTCTCCCTTCTAGGGGTGTGACAAAATATCGAAATGGTGATATATCGTGATACTTTGTATCCCAAAAGGTTATCGATATATCGTTTTAAAAAGGTGTCAATGTCTAAAAAATAGGGCTGTCAAAATTATCGCGTTAACGGGCGGTAATTAATTCTTTTAATTAATCACAATAAAGTATTTGACGCATTTAACGCACATGCCCCGTTCAAACAGATAAAATGACAACACAGTGTCATGTCCACTTGTTACTTGTGTTTTTTGGTGTTTTGTCGCCCTCTGCTGGCGCTTGGGTGCGACGGATTTTATGGGTTTCAGCACCATGAGCATTGTGTAATTATTGACATCAACAATGGCGAGCTACTAGTTTATTTTTTGATTGAACATTTTACAAATTTTATTAAAACGAAAACCTTAAGAGGGGTTTTATTATAAAATTTCTATAACTTGTACTAACATTTATCTTTGAAGAACTACAAGTCTTTCTATCCATGGATCGCTTTAACAGAATGTTAATAATGTTAATGCCATTTTGTGGATTTATTGTTATAATAAACAAATACAGTACTTATGTATAGTATGTTGAATGTATATATCCATTTTGTGTCTTATCTTTCCATTCCAACAATAATTTACAGAAAAATATGGCATATTTTATAGATGGTTTGAATTGCGATTAATTACGATTAATTAATTTTAAGCTGTGATTAACTCGATTAAAAATTTTAATCGTTTGACAATTCTACTAAAAAATAAATTAAAATGAACCCACAAGTTGCTATCAAAATAATCCAACATTATAGTGTCTCAGTTAACGCTAAGGCTGCATTGACGGTGCTCGACGCCCAATCCACTTAGACTGGGAACGTTCGTTCTTTCGAAACTAGAGCATTCACAGTAGGGCTGGGCGATATGGCCTTAAACATGTATCACGATAAATTGAGCAGATTTATCTCGATAACGATAAATGACGATAAATTCGCCCAAGCGGACTGTTATATAATTTGAAAATCTGAATCAATGCATGAAATACAGATGAACTATTTCTTGTTGATTTATTTACCAGCATTCAATTTGATATACTGTATTTAACAATTGTACATGCAGTCTAAACATTAAGTTTATAAAAATGTATTGTAAGCAATAAGAATTCAAGTGTGAACATTTATAACAGCGTGTATGACTTGAACAATGTACATTGTCAAAATCAATATGCCTGTGCAAACATGTCATTGTAACACAAATGACTTGCAGCTTGAACAGTACACTTCAAAAAGACAACTTATTAATGGCTGCCGTGACATAATTATTAAATACAAGTGCTTACTTTATGGTTTAAGGGTTTTTTTCCCCCCCAGTGCATTTTTTAATAAATGCACGCACAATAAAAATAGCTGGGGCCATTTCTCGGTCATTATAAGTTTCGCCGTTGGATTGTACTTTATGCTGAATGCTTTACCATCACAAAAGCTATCAGAGGAATCACACACAGACAGATACAAAATAACGCCACAAAGTAATTGCTAGATGCAGTCCGTGCCCAATCCACTCATTAAGTTCAGCCGTTTCGACAAGGTTAGAGCCGCTATCCGACTCCATAACGTTCATTTGTAGCGTTAGCCGCTAGCTAGCGTTAGCCTGGCTACCAGTAGAAAGCACTGAAAGCACCATCTCCGGAAATCGTGAGAACAAAGGAGGACAGCGGGTGAAAGCCCGTCTGGATGCCACCAAGAGTCTACTAAATGTCGGTTGAAAGTTTGGTGAACCTCCCTTAAGCCACACTCCATCACGTTTTGCTTGTAGCGTTAGCTGCTAGCGTTAGCTTACCGGGCTTTTGTTTGATTGGCTTCCTGATGATCACGTGACTCCCTACGTAAGCACATTCACTGCTTTCTTAAAGGGGAATGAACATAGACGAACAACACAGAATCAAAGCGCGATGAAAAGACTATTTTCTTGTTTTATTAATTTACCGAATTTACCGACATGGTCAAAATTACGTCGGTCATCGTTAAGAATTTCGGTGACGGTAAATTTTCGGTTTACCGCCCTGCTCTAATTCACAGTCATTCTGTCTGATTTTCAGGGCATTTACAGGCCGCTTGCTGTTCATTTGGGGGCATTTACAGGTGGTTTCTGTTGAGTTTGAGTCACTGCCTATTCATTTGGGTAATTTCCAGTTCACTTCTTGTTCTGTAACTCAAAATAAACAGTAAGACACCCATAAAATACCCCAAAATCAACAGGAAGTAACTGAAAATTAACTGGTAAATGACCTTAAATGGCACAAAATTACCTAATTGCCTGGCATTGGGTGCCACTACCGGCCATAGACGTTCAATCCGTTTGAAGTGGGAGGGATGGCAGCGAATGAACGAATGTTCATTCGCTGCCACCCTCCCAGTTCAAATGGATTGGACACCTACTAGAGATAAAATCATTCCAATTCAGAGCAGAAGCTTGTTTTTCTGTTTCTTAGTTCTTTGTAGAATATCCTAGAATGATTTCCTGACCAATGTATCGATAATCGTCGTATCGCCATATCGTAAGATCATCGTTATCGTGAGCTTTGTATCGCAAATCGTATCGTATCGTACCGAGAGGATCCCACTCCTACTCCTTTCTTTCAAAAGGAACCAAAACATGTTTTCCATTTGGATTGATTTGGATTCAAATGTGCTTAACCAATCAATATAATGATCGCCAATCAATTAATTGTTACACTTCTAGCGTCTAATACCTTTTTTACGAAGATTGTGAGTTATTAATTCATCTTTGCCATTGCGGTTTAAAAGGTAGAATAAAATCCAACTTGTTTATAAGTACTAAGCCCTGAGTAATATTCATGCTAGTTGTCTCTCTTAATCTAACTCAAGGATCGTCAGTCAATGAGTCATAAATAACAAAGCACATGCTGACTACAAGGATGTGATTTTATTTCTAGGAGCCATTGAAGATGAAAGCACTCCCTCATGCCTCAGTGAGCATCCGTGCTTTAGTTTAGCCACCAGAGAGCTCATTTTGTGCCATTTCCCAAACAAGATGCACCCCACAACTTTCTAGTTCCTCTCCCTATTGAAACACAGTGCAAAAGCAAATGTTCTGTTTTGAAAAAAAAAAAATTGAATTATCCTCATTTTCTCTTCCCGACAGCTGGCTAAGAACAATTAAGGGAAACTGCTTTCTGCTTTGAGTAAACTGTGGACCGAGGTGCACATCTCTCTCTTCGCTTGGCCACAAAGGATTACAGTGTATCACATGCTTTGTTAGAAGCGACCTGCTGAGACCTCTCCACAACGAAAGGCACATACTTTCCTGGGAAGGAATAACTCTAGAAGCTACTCAGATACACATCACTGAGAACCAGAGACGATTACTGAAGAAAAATACTGCCTGGCAGGACACTTATATTAAAGGAAAGCTGGCCCAGGTGACCGAAGAGATGGGTAACAAAAACACTGGCCCGCCTAAAGGTCCAGATAATGCAACTCAACCAAAGGAAGAGGATGACATGGACGTCAGCGGTGTCTCAGGTACGATACGTATTACTTCTTATTAAGACAAATAGTGTCACATACAACATATTTCATGCTCCTTTGTGGCATACTATATTTGTTTTCTAATAATACAATTAGTGGAGGTGTGCATCGGCACTGCCCTCACGATTACGATTCGGAGGGCCACGATTCGATTCGATTAGATTCAGAGGGTCACGATTCGATTCGGTTCGATTCGGCAATGCATCGCAATGCATTAAAGCCTGGGATGCATTAAAATTCTAAAGCAAAGCATATTTTTCGTGAATCATGAGGCAAAACAAGTGGTCAGGCATTAAACTACTTTTTATTGGCTCTTGTGTCACTCCTGGTTGAAGTCAAATGAAAATACTTTCAGATATATATATTAAAAAAAAAACAAAAAAACATCACAGCATTTAATTTGTGCTTTGAATGAGACCAGGGCTTTCTCTTTTTTTTTCACACAGTAGCAGCCTTTCACACAGTGTAACATCTCAACTCCTGTGCAAAATCAGTAAGAACAGTCACTGTATTTTAGTTACAACCAGTGTTGTTAATTTTACTTTAAAAAAGTAATTAATTACAGTTACAAATTACTTCTCCCAAAAAGTAATTGTGTTTGTAACTTAGTTACCTGAATGTAAGAGTAATTAGTTACTTGGCAAAGTAACCAGTGATATTTTTTTTTCTCAAAAAAAAAAAAAAAAAAAAAAAAAAAAAAAACCACAGGTCACACAATGTGAAGCTTAAAGGGTTTGTGGGACAATTGGCCCTAGCCCAATTCTTTACCCTCCACTTAACTAGACACAAGGGTATTGCGATAACTAGCTAGTAACCTTTGCTATGTGTGGAAGTCATTTAAAGTTGTGAATCAATCGTTAAAGTTGTTAAAATTTCTCCCGTTATTGCAACATGTGTAAGTTTTAAAACTGTTTCATCATTTAAAGATAGATTTAAGTTAAGATTTTGCCGATTTAGGAGCATTTTAGATAAAAAAAAAATTACTTAGGTTCGCTAGGAAGGATCGCTACATCAGGGCCTTCCTGAGAGGTCTACTGCTTTAAGATGGCGGCTGTTTACAAACGCATGTAGTCCTTAAAACATGTTGGCAATGCAGCAGTGTCTGTCATTTGCATCTAGTTCTATAATATGATATCTACCGTGTCATGTGGGTGTAGTTTGTCAGCTGCAGTCAGGTATTATTGGAGCCACCTAGCATCGCGGTTGCAACGGCGTCTTCCCCACTCCTGCTCTGCTCTCGTCCCCGTGAGTCCGTTTCTCTCAGACTTTTTTTTATTCAACCAACTTAGTAACGCATAGTAACGCACGCCTTTCCCGTCTCAGTAACGGTAACGGCGTTGTCAAGATGAGAAAAGTAATTAATTAGATTACTCATTACTGAAAAAAATAACGCCGTTAGTAACGCCGTTATATTGTAACGCCGTTATTAACAACACTGGTTACAACGACCCATCAATAAAAATATTCAAGTAAATATTAAAGAAAACGACAAAAAAAAAAAAAAAATATTGTGGTGCAGCAGCAACTTTATCGCAATATCAATCCAGGGATCAGTTCAGTTGCAAACAAAACATCAACTAAATTGCAATGTAGAACAAAAGTAAAATGTAGGCCTAGCCCACTATGTGCAATAGAAGTTAGACCGGGCCTAAAAAATCCAGCCTGACCCGACACGGCCCGCTGGTATTGAAGCCCGACCCGGCCCAAGCCCGATCAATTAACTAGATTTGCAGGCCCAGCCCGAAAACCCCGAATTTTTTTTTTTGGAGTGATGCGGAAAAAAAAAACAAAAACGCAGCAGCAGCTTCGAGTTGGCAGAAAAAAATGCAAGTTTTCTTAATGTTTAAATAGTCTACATATTTTTATGATCATTATAAAAGCATTTACACAACGAAATAACGCTGGGAAAGTTTGATTAAAAAAAAAAAAAAAAAAAAAAAAAAACCTTGGGTTTTGCTGACACACAGAGGAGAAGATTCAAAAGGATCACATTTCTGTTACCTTTGTGTGCATAAATAAAAGTGTCCTTCGTAACGAATTCTCAGTTGGCAGAAAAAAAAAACGCAAGTTTTCTTAATGTTTAAATAGGCTACATATTTTTATGATTATTATAAAAGCATTTATACAACGAAATAACGCTGGGAAAGTTTAGTATAAAAAAAAAAACATGCAGGCCACGGCGTTCATGTGCGTGCACAAGCAAATGCACAATACAGAGAGCCTGCTCTCGGTTTTATCCCTTTTTTTTTTTTTTTTTTTACAATTGATTAGTCCGGCGCGGCGGCCGGACCCGACCCGAACGTGAATGCTGAACATTTTGGGCCCTCGGGTCGGGCCCAAAATGTTAATCGGGTTCGGGCACAAGATCTAACCTCTAAGAGATAGGACATAACATAACAATGGCTGAAGCGGAGAAAGAGGGAGCGAGAAAGATTATTGATGCACCTAAGACGTTGAAAGCAGACAGCTGGAGACATTTTGGCTTCTACGAGGTTGGTGGGAAACTTGAGCAGAGTTATGCGGTGTGTAAAAAATGAAACATGAGAATAATAATACAAATGGGGAAACCAAATCCGTTGCATCACCGGAATTGTGCAGGGAAGATTTTTTAACGTACTTACCATAATTTTTGCACTATAAGGCGCACCTGACTATAAGCCGCCACCCACCAAATGCGACACGAAAATGGCACTGGTTCATAGATAAGCCGCACCGGACTATAAACCGCAGCTGTCCTCACTGTTTTATGGGATGTTTACACAAGATATTAACCGCTAACACTTTATTCGACAGCAGCATCATACGACTGTAATAAGACCAAATGAACCACCATGAAGCTTTGAACCAATTGGCTTCAAAGCTTCATTGCTTCAAGAAGCTTCATTTTGCCATCACTGCTGCCTTGGGGGAGACAACCGCTCCTGCCACCTGCTGTGAACACTATTGTTATCCAACATGCCTCCTAGCATGCATTGCAGCGCTACAGATGTCAATAACAATCAAAATTCATGTTCTGTGCTAATTATTTATTAACTTACTGTTCCAGTTATTTCATTAATTGCTACTTATGGTATTTGGTAACACTCTATTTGACAATGGCGCTTAGGACTGTCATTAGACAATGATGATTATGACATGACACTGTCATTAGCATTAATTAAGAGCAAATTATCTCCCTTTTCAATGGTTGTAAAAGATCTGAGCTGGCCATAAATGGAGTCTTATGTCTTAAGATGCCTCTGTCAAATAATGTGTTACCAAATACCAAAACAAGCAATTAATGAAACAACTGGAACAGTAACCGAATAAATAAGTAGCACAGAACATGGATTTTAATTGTTATTTATATCTGTAGTACTGCAATACATGCTAGGGGGGGATGTGTTGCCTATTAACCCAAATAAATCAACAAATAAGCCGCAATGGACTATAAGCCGCAGGATTCAAAATGAAGGAAAAAAGTAGCGGCTTATAGTCCGAAAATTACGGTATATATTTTAAAATGCGCTGAATCGATTTGGCTTGTTGCCCGCATCGAATCGAATCGTCCATGCCCCGCATCGGGATGCATCGCCGCATCGATTATTGTTGACACCACTAACTATTAGTGCTGTCAAATTTATCGCGTTAACGGGCGGTAATTAATTTTTATTATTGATCACGTTAAAATATTTTACGCTTTTAACGCATGCGCGGAATGACATGCTCATGCATTGCCTCAAACAGATTACAATGACGCCGGTTTTTGCACATTGAGTGCTAAGGGGCAGAGAAATGCCAGTGGACACAGGCGTTCATTGGACCGCACAGTTTATTAGCTTAAGCTTTGGCAAGTCTTTCACAACAAACATAACTATTGTGGTGAACTATTTTCTTAACTCGCTTCATTGAACACAACAAAGAACATATACCATTTGCAGCCACCACTGACAGTCATGGTTGCCCAACTTCCCATCGTGCATTTGGGCGGAACAGTTAAGTCGCTACAGTATAATTTGGTAAAAGCACAACAAAAATAATATTCCTATCTCTCAAAAAAAAAATGCTCACAAAAAGGAAAGCTGGCTTTCCCAATCAAAATAGCTATGCAAAATACTAGGGCTGTCAAAATTATCGCGTTAACGGGCGGTAATTAATTTTTTTGATTAATCAGGTTAAAATATTTGACGCAATTAACGCACATGCCCTGCTCAAACAGATTAAAATGACAGCTAAGTGCAATGTCCACTTGTTGCTTGTGTTTTTTGGAGTTTTGTCGCCCTCTGCTGGCGCTTGGGTGTGACTGATTTTATGGGCTTCAGCACCCATGAGCATTGTGTATTGACATCAACAATGGCGGGCTACTAGTTTATTTTTTGATTGAAAATTTTACAAAATTTATTAAAACGAAAACATTAAGAGGGGTTTTAGTATAAAATTTCTATGACTTGTACTAACATTTATCTTTTAAGAACTACAAGTCTTTCTATCCATGGATCGCTTTAACAGAATGTTAATAATGTTAATGCCATCTTGTTGATTTATTGTTATAATAAACAAATGCAGTACTTATGCACTGTATGTTGAATGTATATATCCATTTTGTGTCTTATCTTTCCATTCCAACAATAATTTACAGAAAAATATGGCATACTTTATAGATGGTTTGAATTTCGATTATTCATTCATTCATTCATTTTCCATGCCGCTTTTCCTCACGAGGGTCGCGGAGGTGCTGGAGCCTATCCCAGCCAACTATGGGCAGTAGATTAATTACGATTAATTAATTTTTAAGCTGTAATTAACTCGATTAAAAATTTTAATCGTTTGACAGCCCTACAAAATACACATAAAACTTACTCAGACTTTGGTCAAACTCTATTCAAACATTTTATTTAGCTCGACAAATACACTAGATGGCAATATTTAATCACAATATACAAACTATCAGAGGTCTCATACGTTGTGAAGTCAACACTCAAATGAACGTAAGGTACAATAAACCCGGAAACTACGGCGTCAGTCGAGGGGCAAAACGCACTCGTTGGCGAGATCTCTAATTAATTTAAAATCCGCCATTGACACCTTGTGGTGTATTTCAATCACTACCTAACGTAATTAAAGACACTGTGGAAGAACTGCTGTGATGTCACCGCTAGGCGACGTCAACAGTGGCGAGCTATTAGTTTATTCTTAGATTGAAAATTTTACAAATTTTATTAAAAAGAAAACATTAAGAAGGGTTTTAATATAAAATTACTATAACTTGTACTCACATTTATCTTTTAAGAACTACAAGTCTTTCTATCCGTGGATCCCTTTAACAGAAAGAATGTTAATGTTTATGCCATCTTGTGGATTTATTGTTATAATAGACAAATACAGTACTTATGTACAGTATGTTGAATGTATATATCCGTCTTGTGTCTTATCTATCCATTCCAAGAATAATTTACATAAAAATATGGCATATTTTAGAAATGGTTTGAATTGCGATTAATTACGATTAATTAATTTTTAAACTGTGATTAACTCGATTCAAAATTTTAATTATTTGTCGGCTCTAAATACTATACCATACTACTCAGTCTGCATGTTTCCAGAGTCGCCGTTTTGCTGTTTTTTTTTTCTTTCTTTTTCCTGGTACTTATTCTCCATTATTCAGTGAAAAACTCACACATCTGCTGTTTTCATGTTCAGTTTTGTCAAATTAAGACAATTTTTGACATCTCGATGCGAATGAACTGTGGTGAAGTGAGTTCAGTATCCTACTTAGTAGAACATTTCCAACATATTGTGGCATCTTGAGGAAAAGGTAAACTTTTTCAGTTGGCATAGCAAGAGTTTGACTTTTGGGGGCCACATGTTGATGACTCGAACACACACGCACATATACAGGTCCTTCTAAAAAAAAAAATAGCAGATTGTGATAAAGTTCATTATTTTCTGTAATGTACTGATAAACATTAGACGTATATATCTCATACTCATATATTTTAGATTCATTACACACAACTGAAGTAGTTCAAACCTTTTATTGTTTTAATAGTGATGATTTTCGCAAAAAAGTCAAGAAAAACCAAAATCCCTATCTCAGAAAATTGGCATATTTCATCCAACCAATACAAAAAAGTGTTTTTTTAATACAAAAAAAGTCAACCTTCAATTAATTATATCAGCTATGCACTCAATACTTGGTTGGGAATCCTTTTGCAGAAATGACTGCTTGTATGTGGCGTGGCATGGAGGCAATCAGCCTGTGGCACTGCTGAGGTGTTATGGAGGCCCAGGATGCTTCGATAGCAGCCTTAAGCTCATCCACAGTGTTGGGTCTGGTGTCTCTCAACTTCCTCTTCACAATATCCCACATATTCTCTATGGGGTTCAGGTCAGGAGAGTTGGCAGGCCAATTGAGCACAGTAATGCCATGGTCAGTAAACCATTTACCAGTGGTTTTGGCACTTTGAGCAGGTGCCAGGCCGTGCTGAAAAATGAAATCTTCATCTCCATAAAGCTTTTCAGCAGATGGAAGCATGAAGTGCTCCAAAATCTCCTGATAGCTAGCTGCATTGACTCTGGGAACAGCGTATTCGCTCAGAAATTTATTTCTGTGTCGTAGCCTCTTGCTTGAGGGTGTCAATAACGGCCTTCTGGACAGCAGCCAGGTCGGCAGTCTTGGCCATTTAAGAAATGGGAGGAAGCTGGAGCCAAGGTATGTGACAGAACTGTGCAAAATCGCCTAAAGGAAATGGGATTTTCATACAGGAAAACTAAAAGGAAACCATCATTGACACTCAAACAGATAAGAACAAGACTGCAATTGACTAAGGAGAGGCAATCATGGACTGTGAATGACTGGATGAAGGTTATTTTCACAGCTTTCTTATCCCTTCAATTGTTTGTGGATAATGAAATTATTTTCCAAGATGACAATGCATCATGCCACTGAGCTAAAACTGTTAAAGCATTTCTTGCAGAAAGACTCATTCAGTCAATGACATGGCCTGCAAATAGCCCAGATCTCAACCTTATTGAAAACCTGTGGTGGAAATTGAAAAAAAATGGTCCACATCAAGGCTCCGACCTGCAAGAATGATCTGGCAACTGCAATCAAAGAGAGTTGGCACCAAATTGATGAAGTGACTGCAAGCTGTCATAAAAGCCAGAGATGGCGCAACTAAATACTAGAGATGTGTTTTGATTGTTATTTCTTTGTTTGTCAGGATTCCATATATTTTTCCTCAGAATGGAGTGATGCTATATTTATTTCCCTGCACTTGCTCTGTAAAAGTAACATTTACTGACCACCACAATGTTTTTATTCATTTCTTTTAGTGTTTCTGAATGCCAAGGAGTTGCACTTTGAACTAATTCATTATTTTTTTCAAGCTTTTTATCTGAGTTTTTTTCTACATAATAAAATGTCTGAGTGAGTGCTCGTCCGAGACTGGTGATTCCATACTTTTTGCCAGAAGTTGTATATATCTATATAAAACAGCAGCAGCACAAACAAAACTTTTACAGGACAAGCGATTGACTTCATTTTTATATAAATTTGCGTCTGACGGGGGCGTGGGGATTGACTTCCGTAGGTCCGTAGAGATGGTCACCACGCACATATAGCAATATTCAAACTGTAAATGTGTGAACGAACTATGTAAATTATGTCTTCCAGCTCTTTACGTGTGTGGAAATGATGAGTTGCGCTTACACGATAGCAGGACTGTTCGGAGTTGTAGTCCTCATGTCTACTTCCGTGAAATGTAGTCTAGCTCCGGGCAGGGTTTAATTTGAGCCGGATCTTGCTGGAACAAGATCCAGCACCTCTTGATTTTGGCCTCCCTGTGTTCCGGGACTTATTTGGGCAGATCCGGCACCTCTCGTGCATATAAAATAATAATAATAATAAAAACGTTGGGGGGAAAGAAAGAGAGGAGTCGTTGATGGCTTTCTCCACTTCATTGCGACAACAATAAGCAAACAATAAACAAAATAATAGCGGACTGGCGTAACATTCGACCGCGAAGTTTTGCTTCTCGCTCGTCTCCCCCTCGCTTCCTACTACTCACAGCTCTCCAGTCCCAGCGTCTCGTAAACGGATCGTGCATATTGTCTTGTTATGAGCTTTTTGTTGACAAAGGTATCGAAAACACGATGTGCTGACAACTTTGTTTCTTTATTAACACATGGAGCTAACAGTACGAATACAGCTTGGGGCTCTCGTCAGGCTGTGCGGAGTGATAGATAGAGCCTGTGCCTCTCTATCACACTCCCGCATCGCGTGAAAAACAGCAGTAAACAGCAGAAAAACAACAGTAACGTTGCGTGCACTTCAGGGTGCCTCGGAAAACATTATATCAGAATATTACACACAGTTACGGACATTACAGTATAAAATAAAATGATAATATCCTTAAATTCATTTACAGAACAAGTCCCAAGAATTGCTTGTTGTTTATGAAAATTTAACGTCATTTGAAAGAGTCGGAGATTTGATGCACTGAAAAGCTGGACCAACTGACACCCCTGACATGAAAAAAACTTGAAATTTGCGCCATCTTGGGAGCAAGCAGCCAGGATCAAACGGTATTTCAACATGCCAAAAAGACAGTTGCGTTTACTGTATTTTTTAAAAAGAAGGAATATGGTTCAAAACTAATCAGAAAAGCACATAGAAAAGAAAGAAAAAAAGGAAAGTCCCACAGCATGGCAAGTGGGCATTTGTGTTTTGTTTTCAGCACCATTTTCTGCAAATGTTCCGGGACCTGTCCCCGTGCCGTCATCCCTGTGCTTTCACATGTACAGTGGGGCAAATAAGTATTTAGTCAACCACTAATTGTGCAAGTTCTCCCACTTGAAAATATTAGAGAGGCCTGTAATTGTCAAAATGGGTAAACCTCAACCATGAGAGACAAATGTGGAAAAAAAACCCCAGAAAATCACATTGTTTGATTTTTAAAGAATTTATTTGCAAATCATGGTGGAAAATAAGTATTTGGTCAATACCAAAAGTTCATCTCAATACTTTGTTATGTACCCTTTGTAGGCAATAAAGGAGGCCAAACGTTTTCTGTAACTTCACAAGCTTTTCACACACTGTTGCTGGTATTTTCGCTCATTCCTCCATGCAGATCTCCTCTAGAGTAGTGATGTTTTGGGGCTGTCGTTGGGCAACACGGACTTTCAACTCCCTCCACAGATTTTCTATGGGGTTGAGATCTGGAGACTGGCTAGGCCACTCCAGGACCTTGAATTGCTTCTTACGAAGCCACTCCTTTGTTACGTTTGGGATTATTGTCATGCTGAAAGACCCAGCCACGTCTCATCTTCAATGCCCTTGCTGATGGAAGGAGATTTTCACTCACAATCTCTCGATACAAGGCCCCATTCATTATTTCCTTTACACAGATCAGTCGTCCCAGGCCCCCTATATAAAATCACATATTAACAGATTCGGACTCGCACACCCCTTCATTGTATTCCACTTGCTAAAAGAACTGAGCACATGAAATTTCGCTCCCATAGCTGGTTGCTAAGACTTCCCTCATTGACATTCCTACTGGACTGGCAGTGGTTAACGTGTCGGTCTCGCACTCTTCTGACTAATGATCGCCTCTCTCCCAGACCGATTGTCTACCTTGCACAATTCACATTGGACAAGGTGTTACATGCACTGGTGCAATACAACTGGATAGTAGCAATACAACTGAAGACAGGGAAGTGACAGCTGCACTACTGGAAGCTGGCCTTGTCAGCCGTGGGGAATTGGCCGCGGTTATGTTCGACGACCTGAAAGATGAGCTGCCACTCGTCTTCGTCCTTCGTCAGGCACTGGTTGAAGTCGGTCGCCAGCTTCACCGCTCGCTCTGCAACATCATTTACCGACTTCAGCTCGGACACGACAACTGGAACTTCCCGCAGATCCGCGACTGTAGCTGGGAGAGGCAGCTTCAGGCAGTGGAACAGGTTCTACGACCTCCGGGTGATGAAGTCGCCTAGGTCAGCCCTCTTGAGTGTAAGGGTCCTCCTTCCTTCCAGCCGCCGCAGTTCCTTCCCTTTCTCCTGAGCCTCGTAGAGGTTGTGCAGCATCTTGGCCTTCTCCTCTTCCTCGGTCTTCATTGAAAACATCGCCAGGGAGGCCAAGTCCTCGCTCAAGTACCAGAGATGCCCACAGAACTTCTTGAGAGCAGCCGAGCCAACTTCACTGTCAACAGCTGTGTATCTGTCCAGCTCCTCGCACATCTCCAGGTCGTTGACAGGTGCATCGACGGTCACTGGAGCTTCGAACCACCGCTTGAGGTAGACCGTCACTGCGAACACGTTGATTTTGCGCAGAGCTCTTGCTTCATGTGAGTGAGTTGGAACTGCTTCTGGAAGATGTAGATTTTCAGGGAGTAGATGACTTTGGCCATCCATCGAGCGCAGTGGTACGCCCCAGGCCGGCTGAAGCGGACAACGTCTGTCCAGGGGCCCGTGAGGAAGAAGCGGGCGAGGAGGAGGAACTCGCAGTAGTCGTCCCTGTGTTGGATGGTCTCCAGCTGGCTGTCGATAAACCCGACGACTTTGTCCTTCTTGAGACGCACCCACTCGGAGAGGTTGTCGTTCGGATCGGAGATGCCTTCGAGTGGTCCAGAAAATTCCATTCTGCTTTGAAGCGGACGAACAGGGAAATATCAGGGCCAGAGAATCGGAAGAAGAGGTCGAAGACAGCCGCGATGACCAGTTCCATGCTATGATCGCTTGAAAGTGCGATTTTCTCGAAGTAAAGTCACATTCTATCAGAAAAAGACTTGCTTAAACCACCTTCCACGTGGTAAGCTTCCCAAATCCGATGAGTTTTTCAAAATCGGTGATATTTGGGGGGGAAATCCCCCCCCCCCCCCCCCCCCTTTCGAGTTTCAGATAGCTTTTCTGGATTGGCCACTGTCAACACCAGGTCAAGGCAACACCGCATACGTTCTATGCATGTGAGTGCAAATGGACAGTTGAAAACAGATCAGGATGACGCCCCTACCCGGCTGGCCCCTGTATACGGCACAGCAGACATTACATGTGCTCTGAGGGAACCCTAAATATTAAGCGATCATTGTGAATTTTTTCTCACAGTACTTTGGCAAGAAGTGAAATGCATTGAGAGGGTGTGCGAGATTAGTTTCCTGGATTTACTTTTTTGGGACACCCTAGTCGTCCTGGTCCCTTTGCATAAAAACAGCCCCAAAGCATGATGTTTCCACCCCCATGCTTCACATTGGGTATGGTGTTCTTCGGTTGCAATTCAGTATTCTTTCTACTCCAAACACGAGAACCTGTGTTTCTACCAAAAATTTCTATTTTGGTTTTATCTGAATTATCATTGGTCTTGAATGTCTTTCATTTTCTAATAATTGCTCCCACAGTTGATTTCTTTACACCAAGTGTTTTACCTATTGCAGATTCAGTCTTCCCAGCCTGGTGCAGGTCTACAATTTTGTCTCTGGTGTCCTTCGACAGCTCTTTGGTCTTGGCCATAGTGGAGTTTGGAGTGTGACTGACTGAAGTTGTGGACGGGTGTCTTTTATACCGATAATGAGTTAAAACAAGTGCCATTAATACAGGTAACGAGTGGAGCCTCGTTAGACCTCGTTAGAAGAAGTTAGACCTCTTTGACTGCCAAAAATCCTGCTTGTTTGTAGGTGACCAAATACTTATTTTCCACTCTAATTTGGAAATAAATTCTTTAAAAATCAAACAATGTGATTTTCTGCTTTTTTTCCACATTCTGTCTCTCATGGTTGAGGTTTACCCAGGCCTCTCTAATCGTTTCAAGTTGGAGAACTTGCACAATTGGTGGTTAACTAAATACTTATTTGCCACACTGTACTTTGCGTACCGGCACCACAGTGCCTTGCAAAAGTATTCGGCCCCCTTGAATCTTGCAACCTTTCGCCACATTTCAGGCTTCAAACATAAAGATATGAAATTTAATTTTTTTGTCAAGAATCAACAACAAGTGGGACGCAATCGTGAAGTGGAACAACATTTATTGGATAATTTAAACTTTTTTAACAAATAAAAAACTGAAAAGTGGGGCATTATTTGGCCCATTTACTTTCAGTGCAGCAAACTCACTCCAGAAGTTCAGTGAGGATCTCTGAATGATCCAGTGTTGTCCTAAATGACCGATGATGATAAATAGAATCCACCTGTGTGTAATCAAGTCTCCGTATAAATGCACCTGCTCTGTGATAGTCTCAGGGTTCTGTTTAAAGTGCAGAGAGCATTATGAAAACCAAGGAACACACCAGGCAGGTCCGAGATACTGTTGTGGAGAAGTTTAAAGCCGGATTTGGATACAAAAAGATTTCCCAAGCTTTAAACATCTCCAGGAGCACTGTGCAAGCCATCATATTGAAATGGAAGGAGCATCAGACCACTGCAAATCTACCAAGACCCGGCCGTCCTTCCAAACTTTCTTCTCAAACAAGGAGAAAACTGATCAGAGATGCAGCCAAGAGGCCCATGATCACTCTGGATGAACTGCAGAGATCTACAGCTGAGGTGGGAGAGTCTGTCCATAGGACAACAATCAGTCGTACACTGCACAAAACTGGCCTTTATGGAAGAGTGGCAAGAAGAAAGCCATTTGTCAAAGATATCCATAAAAAGTCTCGTTCAAAGTTTGCCACAAGCCACCTGGGAGACACACCAAACATGTGGAAGAAGGTGCTCTGGTCAGATGAAACCAAAACTGAACTTTTTGGCCACAATGGAAAACGATATGTTTGGCGTAAAAGCAACACAGCTCATCACCCTGAACACACCATCCCCACTGTCAAACATGGTGGTGGCAGCATCATGGTTTGGGCCTGCTTTTCTTCAGCAGGGACAGGGAAGATGGTTATATTGACGGGAAGATGGATGCAGCCAAATACAGGAACATTCTGGAAGAAAACCTGTTGGTATCTGCACAAGACCTGAGACTGGGACGGAGATTTATCTTCCAACAGGACAATGATCCAAAACATAAAGCCAAATCTACAATGGAATGGCTTAAAAATAAACGTATCGAGGTGGTAGAATGGCCAAGTCAAAGTCCAGACCTGAATCCAATCGAGAATCTGTGGAAAGAGCTGAAGACTGCTGTTCACAAACACTCTCCATCCAACCTCACTGAGCTCGAGCTGTTTTGCAAGGAAGAATGGGCAAGAATGTCAGTCTCTCGATGTGCAAAACTGATAGAAACATACCCCAAGCGACTTGCAGCTGTAATTGGAGCAAAAGGTGGCGCTACAAAGTATTAACGCAAGGGGGCCGAATAATATTGCACGCCCCACTTTTCAGTTTTTTATTTGTTAAAAAAGTTTAAATTATCCAATAAATGTTGTTCCACTTCACGATTGTGTCCCACTTGTTGTTGATTCTTGACAAAAAATTAAAATTTTATATCTTTATGTTTGAAGCCTGAAATGTGGCGAAAGGTTGCAAGGTTCAAGGGGGCCGAATACTTTTGCAAGGCACTGTATGATTTACAAATTAAGCACTGCTTCCTGGTCTTCCTCTTGGGCTTCTTGCTGTTGTGTTGAGGCAGTTTGCTGTCGTGTTGTGGCTATTTTTTCTTTTTGCAAAGTGTTTGGACTTTGCATTTTGCCTGACCTCTCTCAGCTACCGTACACAACGGTTAAATCAAGGTCATGTCAATAAAGACCAGTGATCATCATTCTGAATCATACTTTAGTATTAGTACATCATCACTTTGTGACACTTTCCATGAGGGGCATGTTTGGTCAGACACACCTTCATCATGCGCAACACTCTTGTGACATCAGGGATGACATCACTGTACCATCATCAGCTGTATTTTCCTGGAGTTGACAATGCTTCTGAAGGAAATACACCAGGCTTCTAAATAATTTACATGAGAAATAACAGGTGAGTCTCATAGGAATTTTGTTTGTTTTTTCGGTATGTTTCCAGGAAGTGTCCCCAAATATGGAACATCGAGCCTCAGCCCAGAGCTATTGGCCTCTCTACAGTCTCTCAGCGAAAACACTGACTACACACTACTGCCAAACTCGCTGCACCAGGTGGGTGTTTGTGTGGAAAGAGGGCAATGCTTTTTCCCCTTCCGATCTTTGGGGACTGCATGCTTTTATTAAGGGAGACCAAACAAACACTACACTGCATGGCCTAGGGGTGTGACAATATATCGAGAAGGTGATACTTAATTTTTTTCAATGTGGACTGAGTCATAAATATGGTTTTTGGTTATAACGCGGGAAAGCACATTAGTACTGTATGTAAGTGATAACAGTGTGCATTTATTTACCTTGGTTTCATGGTTGCAATTTAGTTCATATAATAAGAACTTGAGATATTCACATATTTGAATGTGTGCTTTAAGCAGTTGCACGTGACTGTTTCACGGGTTGTCCGCGTATAATGACTCACCATGTGACTTTCATTTCTTTAAAGGAATGTAATACATTTCACATTAAATCATCGTGTTGTGGCTGAGCAGCATATTTGAGAAACACCCACTTGTCGGTTCCTACTCCCATCCTCCCCAATGTCTCCTTTAGTATTAAACATGTTTTTCCATTTCAGATTGCAGAATTCTGCTCACTTCAAGAGAACTGTATCCTTTCTAGGAATAGTTGAAGTAATGCCTAACTCGTTTAAAATACAGATACATGGCCATTATCAGTGCCTTATATGCAGAGGTGGGTAGAGTAGCCAAAAATTAGACTCAAGTAAGAGTAGCTTTACTTCAAAATAATATTACTCAAGTAAAAGTAGTCATCCAAAAAATGTACTCTAGTACAAGTAAAAAGTATTTAGTGAAAATAATACTCAAGTCATGAGTAACATTGTGAGAAACTGCTTACATTTTTGATTTTTTTTTTTTGTTAAACAATGATATATTTTTTTTCTGAGCACAAAGTTATCTATATTGACTGTTATAAAAAATACAATTAAAAAAAAACAACAACAAACTGAATTCCAAAAAATTACATAAATGAAGCATTATTCATCCAAAAAGCAAGAGTGCCCTCTGGTGGAAAAGATGGAGCCTAGTTTGAATAGTGAATATTTCCTTTATAATTACTATCATGAAATTAAAAGGATCATAACTCCATTTTTCCTTGGTCAAATAGAAACCGGGAGAGAGGTTAAAACCCGCACTTTCCAGTCATGTTTAGGGCAATGCTTCATGTCAAATACTTTTTTTACGGTGCTTTAAAGACACCATAGGATTGAACCGGCTGGGGTGAACATAGAACGGCAAGCTTGCCTCTGATTGGTATAATGAAGTCATGTGATTATTTTTGCGACGTCTCATTGGTGAAATTGGTAGAGCTACTTTAGCTAAGATAAATAAATAAATCTAATAAGTAGAATAAAGAGCAAAAGTGTAACGACTGTTGGGTAGTCCACAGTAGTGAAGTAAGAGTAGTGTTTCTTCTTCACAAATCTACTCAAGTAAAAGTAGAAAGCATGGTTTAGTAAAACTACTCTTAGATGTACATTTGTCTGAAAAAGTTACTCAAGTAAATGTAAACGAGTACATGTAACACGTTACTACCCACCTCTGTTTATATGCAAACAACATACCTCATCCCCACCGTGTCTCAAAAAGTTACTCAAGTAAATGTAAACGAGTACATGTAACACGTTACTACCCACCACTGTTTATATGCAAACAGCATACCTCATCCCCACCGTGAAGCATTTACTTGAGTAACTTTTTCAGACAAATGTACATCTAAGTAGTTTTACTAACCTACCTTTACATATAAACAGAAGTGGGTAGTAACGCATTACATGTACTCTGTTACATTTACTTGGGTAACTTTTTGAGCAAAATGTACTTCTAAGTGTAGTTTTACTAACCAATAACTTTTACTTGTACTTGAGTAGATTTGTGAAGAAAAAACGCTACTCTTACTCTGCTAGTTTGCACTACACTAGTTGTTATATTTTCCTCTTTGTGCTACATATAAGATTTTACTTTTTTTTGGCAGAGATGCCAACAGTGGCTCTACCAGTTTGACCAATGAGATGTCGCAATAATAATCACATGACTCTATTCTACCAATCAGGCTCAAGCGTGCCGTTCTATATCACCGGCCTGTTCAATCACATGGCGTCTTTAAAGCACCCTAAAAAAATAAGTATTTGACATAGAGTGCTGCCGTCAATATGACTCGAAAAGGCGGATTTTAACCTCTGTCCCAGTTTTTATTTGGCACCGATTGACCAAGGAAAAATTGAGATATGATCCTTGTAATTTCATAATAGGAAATGTTTTCTCCACTAGATGGCACTCATGCTCTTTAGATGAATGATGCCTTATTTTTGTAGATTTTTTCTCTCTCGCTGGAATTCATTGATTTTTTATTTGTATTTATTTGGATTAATGTGGTTATGTAATAGGTTATAGCATAGACTTCACTATCAGTTGACGGGACACGCCGCATGGGGCTGATCCGTAGGGGTCCTGATTTCATTTAAACAAATTCTCAAATTTTACGCTAAATTCACAAAAATCACCAAATGCATGGATAATTACCTATATTTTCAGGATCAATAGCAATATTTAACATATGAGTTTTTGCCCCCCCCACCCCAAGTTTGTTGGTTTGAGTTTTCAACAGGTAATAAATCACTCAATTTTCACATCAGCAACTTAATACTTGAGGAAAGCATGCAGAATCATCTTAATTTTACTCAACAAAAGCAAAATTTGCCTTTTTCTAAATACATCATCTATGTACAAAGTTATTTAGGTTGAATTCCGATGTCGTTTACTACTTTTTTGCTAAAGAATGGGCAGTTGGCCCTCAAATTACCTGAGCATTTGAATGTAAACTTATGCTACTGTTTATGGATACAACATGGCGGCCATCACAAAACAAAGAGCTTTTTAAGTTCTTTTAAATAAATGCGTACATCACCAGGATTTCTATAGATACGAACATAAAACAGTCTAGATTCTTGGTTAAAAGCAAAAAACTGGGCAGTTATCATTCATTATATGTAAATATTTCGAGCTAAAATTACGCTATTGTGTAATCCAATGTGGCGGCGGCCATCACAAATTAGAGCTTTTTAAGTGGAAAGTGCATGCGTGGGGCTCTTTTTATAATAATTACCTTGGATCCTTGACCAAATCACTCTTGAGACAATCCTTCCTGCTTGTACGCAGTAAAACATTCGTCCTGCTTCCACCTATATCCGGCATTTGAACGCAGCATGTGTTTGAGTTTATCACAGTGAAAGCCAACTCAGCTCTGTCTGGGTCTGCCCCCAATGGGGAGCTGTCTTGTCAACTGATAGTAAAGTCTTTGGTTATAGAACAGTAAAATAATAGCAATTCATATAGATAACTTTGTGTTGAGAAAAAATGACATTGTTTAAAAAAAAAAAAAAAAAAATCACACATAAGCAGGTACCCACAATGTTACTCATTACGTGTTTTCTTTTCACCAAATACTTTTTTACTTGTACTTGAGTACGTTTTTTAGATGACTACTTTTACTTTAATTTGAGTTATATTATTTTGAAGTAACGCTACACTTACTTGAGTAAAGTTTTTTTGCAGTGGCGCCACCAGGGGGTGGCCACGGCCACCCCTATAAATTGGTTGGCCACCCCACTGGCCACCCCACTTGCCAAAATATCGTTAGATTGTTGCAGCATCAGTTATGCATTTCATCGCAAATGAATGCATTTATTTTGTTTTGTTAAATGTAGGTTTGTCAAATTTATCACGTTAACTGGCGGTAATTAATTTTTTAAATTAATCACGCAGTCGCGGTACGACTCACTCGCGCATTGTCGCAAACAGCCTACAATGGCGCCGTTTTACTTATATACAGAGATAAGAGGCAGTGTCAAGTGAGTGGAGTAGATACAAGCTTTCATTGGGGACGTACTTTTAATTGGCAAAAGCTTTGTCATCTCTCCCACAGCAACTATAAATATTGTGGGAAGCGATGAGGGGAGGAATGACAGGAGTTGATCTTTTTCTAAACACCCTGTAGTGTACCCAACGCAGAGAAGATATAGCATTTGCAGCCACCACACACAGTCACGGTTGCACCACTTCCCATCATGCATTTGGGCAGAACAGTTAAGTTGCTACAGTATCATTTACTGAAAGCTCAACAAATACACTAGATGGCAATATTTAGTTACAATATACAAACTCACATTTATCCTTTAAGAATTACAAGTCTTTCTATCCGTGGATCACTTCACAGAAAGAATGTTAATAATGTTAATGCCATCTTGTGGATTTATTGTTATATTAAACAAAAACAGTATTTATGTACAGTATGTTGAATGTATATATCCGTCTTGTCTTATCTTTCCATTCCAACAATAATTTACAGAAAAATATGGCATATTTTAGAGATGGTTTGAATTGCGATGAATTACGATTAATTAATTTCTAAGCTGTGATTAACTCGATTAAGAATTTTAATCGTTTGACAATCCTAGTTAAATGTGCACCTTATGCCTAATATATACATAACACAATAAAACTGAATTGTTGTGGAACTCAAAATGTTGACTGGACAGTTATGGACTATGCACATTAAATCGTTAGTAACATCAAATATTACACAATACACCAAAGTTTATCAGTAGCCGTGTCCTTAAGTCTTTTTTATAGTTTTCCCTTGACCTTTTTACTGCAATAATATAATGAAAACCTAAAATTATGGCTTTTAGTTTTGGCCACCCCAAGATTTTAAGTGGCCCCATCCGGCCACCCCTATGAAAAATTTCTGGAGGCGCCACTGTTTTTTTGCGACTCTACCCACCACTGTTTATATGTATATGTCATGTGACAACCACCTCTGAGTTAAATAAATGTTATAATTTGTGTCTTTCAAGTATACGGAAAGGGTATTTATTTATTTTATTTTATTTTTTAATGTTCTTTACACTTTGTGCGTTCATGTTTCATCAAGTAATGCTTATATGAGTACATTCCTGTCTTTTGTCTGGGCGTTTCCCCCATACTTCGTCTCATAGCTCACACGACATAGTTTCATGTGTCTTAGTGCTTTAAGTCTGGCAAGAGACCAGGCCTTGAGTGGGTTGAGTGTCTTTAACGGCTGACTTCACCAGATCAATTGGCCATCCAGCTTCTCCAGCTAGAGAAGCTCTACCACGAAAGAGTGCTCTCCAACCTCACTGACCTGCAGGAAAACTGGGGTACTAACATTGGCTTTCGTATTTGGTTCTTTGGGAAAATTCGGATACATGTGGGCCTTTCTGTGCTTGCAGAGAGCCGCTGCAAAGAGAACGCTGACAACTGTTTGCCCGCTGAAGTAGACAACATCAGTAAGAAACACATTGAGGCGCTGAGACACATCTGTGAGACACACCTCAAGTGAGTCATCCTGTACACAGTGTAACTCTCATACAGTGATATGAAAAAAGTATCAACCTTTTGGAATCTCTCACATTTCTGCATAAAATCACCATTAAATCTGAGCTGATCTTTGTCAAAATCACACAGATGAAAAAAACGGATTGAACTAAAACCACCCAAGCATTTATAGGTTTTCATATTTTAATGAGGATAGCATGCAAACAATGACAGAAGGGGGAAAAAAAGTAAGTGAACCCTCTGCCTAAGGAGACTTAAAGAGCAATTGAAGCCAATTTTTTACAAAAACATTTAAGTCAGGTGTGTGCCCAATGCTTAATGCTGCCCTGTCCACTATAAAACATACACCTGGTAAGAAAATTCTTGATGAGAAGCATTGTCTGATGTGCATCATGGCTCAGTCAAAAGAGCTGTCTGAAGACCTGCGATCAAGGATTGTTGATTTGTTTAAAGCTGGGAAAGGATACAAAACCATCTCTGAAAGTCTGGATGTTTATCAATCGACACTCAGAGACGTTGTCTACAAATGGAGAGGGGTTGGCACTGTTGCTTCTCTCCCTAGGAGTTGCCGTCCACCAAAGATGATGCCAAGAGTTCAGTGCAGAATACTCAGAGAGGTAAAAAAAAGCACTATAGAGTGTCTGCTGAAGACCTACAGAAATCACTGGCACAGTCCAATATCTCTGTGCACACATCAACTAGGCCTGTCGTGATAACAAATTTTAGTGTGTGATAATTAATAAATTATTGCGATATGCGATATTATTGCACCCCCCCCTCCAATAACAAAAAAAAAATACAATAACACTGTGAGAATACAGTATATATTAATAGATCACGTACACCCATTTAAACACAATAAATGTTTACTCTTAAATTCAAAAATACTTTTTAAGAAATCACAACTAAAAACAATAGACCATGCCTCTTTTAAGTAAAAGACAATATTAATACTGCACAGAAACACAGAATAAATAAAATGTTTTTGAAAAAAATAAAATTCTACTTAATAATTTAAGCATCTTGGCAAATGAAAACTTTTCCCCTCATAGCTTCTGCTATCAGACCCGGCGGCATGGGCGGGCATTAGGGGGCCGTGCCCGCCCTGAGGGACGGCTGTGCCCGCCCTAGCTCGATTAAACTGTACTGTGTAATTTTTTTTTTTAAATCTTCCACAAAAACACACACACGGGGAGAATGAACCCTATATTCCAGTGTTTTTCAACCGATTCTGCCGCCGCCGTGAGAGATCGTCAGGTGTGCCGCGAGAAATTATCCAATGTCGCTTTTTTTTAATTCGTCGGGCAAAGTTGCAGTAGGAAGGAAGGAATGGGGAAAAAGGTCTCGTTTGTGTGCAGATGAGTCGTGTTGCGTTCATGAACTGCTCGGATTTCTAGGCATCAGCCACCTTGCTCTCCGTAACAATGTGGACCCCAGCACTTCTACTGTTCATTATTTGACTCGTCAAGTGTCGATATATACAAAAGTGTCCTTTCCATTTTATCCATATGTGACGACCGTTAATCCTCCCTCTTTTTTTTATTCCAACACATTATCGAGGACAGCTAGGTGGGAGATGCCTAGAAATCCGAGCAGTTCTTGAACGCGACATGAGCGGCTATCTAGCGCCATGGCGCCATACAAGCTTAAACGTCATCTCCAAATGAACGCCCGTCGCTTCAGAACAAGTCAATGGATTACTTTGTACGCCTTCATGACAACACAGAGAAATAGGCAACTTTTTTGAGAAAAACTACAAGGGTAAATAAGAACGCCCTGAAAGCCAGTTACTTTGTTGCTATTGTCAGCGAGACGACCAGCCCTGCCTGATGTGCTTAAATGCATTGCTCAAGTCCCCTGTCTGATAGTTTTTCAAGCCTAATTGCTAAACGTTTCACATTGAGTAAGTATAAATACTGAGAAATTATTTTATAATTAAATATACTATACAGAAAGTAATTTTGGAACATTTTGGTGTGGTGTGCCGCGAGATTTTTTCCAACGTAAAAACGTCCCGTGACTCAGAAAAGGTTGAAAAACACTGCTCTAGTCATCCTATCTTGATCTGTTGTCATTCAATTCAACCAATCAGAGCAGCGAATGTAGGCAATTTCTAGCCAATCACAGATAAGGGGGGCGGGCTGAGTAGCCGGCCATTGTGTACTGCGATTGGATAGGGATTGCTCCGGTTACAGAAATGGCGATTGAGCGGCTCCTCCGTTGCTAATTCAAATTGGAATGGACATCCGTGTTTTTTTCAAGAAACTAAAGACGAACTCAAGCCATGACAAAGACGCGGCCGAAAGTCAACATGAAGGGATAGCGCTGCCACCTCCTGCAGTTTCACTGACTGACACTACCATCAGAAAATATAATGGGTAAAAACGCCACTGTTACGGCTAAATTTACATTGAAGTGTGCCCCCCCCAAAAAAAATTTAATGCCCCCCCGTAATTTCTTTCTGCAGCCGGGTCTGTCTGTTATGGCGTTCCACGTGTAATACAGTGGTACCTCTACATTCGAAATTAATTCGTTCCAGGAGCTTGTTTGTAAGTCGAAATGGTCACATGTCAAGCAGGATTTTCCCATAAGAATACATTATAATTCCATTAATTCGTTCCACAACCCAAAAACCCACACTACATCCTTAATAAATACTGCTTTTACAATTGCAAATAGCAATTACAAAGAGCAAAACAAATAAAATATGAATAAAGATCAGAATAACAATAATATAATAATAGCAATTAGAGGTGTGCAAAATTTCCGATTCTTAGATTATTCGCGATTCGGCCGTGGAAGATTCGAGAACGATTCACAAACATCCAAATTCCGATTATTGAAATATGCGAAGTAAAGCGGAAGTACACAACACTCAGCGCGCTGCGTGGTCTTCGGGACGGAACGGAGCGAGAGTAGCTAAACATCATGCTTCCCATTACCCGGCCCCTCGGGTAATGCCAATGCTCAAGTCACGGCTCTAGCTCAACTCATGCAACGAGATAAAAAAACACAACAACATACCTGACTGCTGCCGAAAAGCTCCTCCAAAGTACATCCATATAATGTTACGGTGGATATCATTTATATAGGACTAGATGCAATATAGATTTGGTAGTGTTAGCAGCAAATCTACAAAAAGCTAGATGCGGGCGTTATAAACGGCTGCCATCTTAAAGTAGTACACTTCCTTGCAAGGCTGTTGTAGCGAACCTTCCAAGCAAACCTAATTAACTTTTTATATAAAATACTCCTAAATCGGTAAAATATTGACTTGAATCTATCTTTAAAATAGTTTTAAAACTTTCACATGTCGAAAGTAGACAAAAGGGAAATTATGGAATAACGGGAGCAATTTTAACAAATTTTTGGTTGATTCACAACATTAAATTAATTGAATGTAGTTTAAAGCTGCTGATACAGAATGGGGACTGGAGTTTTTTATTTAATGTTATTTTTGTATATTTGTTTACTGCTATATGTTAACTTGATACTGAAATAGTAGTGTGGTTTAGCCTGAGAGTATTTTTGAACAATTTTGGAACTAAAGTACAAAACATAAAAAAAAAAAAAAAAGAAAAAAAGGAGGGGGGTGCATCAATAATCGTTTTATAATCGAATCGGAGCCTCTGAATCGTAATCGTAATCGAATCGTTAGGTGCCCAAAGATTCCCAGCTCTAATAGCAATCATAATACAGTACAGTACCTGTAGTAATGTAACGAATCGGGTTCTAATGTGGCTGACTTTTTTTGCTGTACCTGAACGCACCGCGGGGCTGATGGTGAGCAGGAGAGTGCTATTTTACTTTCTGTTTCGATCCTGGCGTCAACAGCAGTGGACACTCGGCGAGTTGATGGAATAAATGATTAGAAATCTAACGAAGCTGGCGATTTCTTTGACGATGTTACCACAATAAGAACTGTCACCTTAACTTATAAAGACTGGCGAACCGAGGAGGACTGCTGGCTGAGATCAACATTCTACGGCCCTATTGTCGACCCAGTTCATGGATGCACACACCATGCTTACATTTTGCTATCATTTACATCTTCATTTCAATGGTAAGCGTCACATTTTCTTTTTTTTCTCCATCTGCACTAAATTTAAACTGCACTAAACTAAAATATAGCCTAAATCTTCCGGCGGGCTCCGGCACGCTGGAGATGGTCTGCAGTCAATCCGGAGCACTGACGCGGCCGGCATGCGTTGAACAATAGGATATAATGGGAACAAATTGGCTCCGGCGCTATTTTTTGCCGGGCCCAGAACGAAAATGCATTTTGCCTAGTTGGTAACAAGGAAGCCGAACTTTTAACAGCACGTCAGCTGCACACTCGCACGCACGTGCAAGGGAGGCGATAAATCGCAGCGGAAAAATTACCGCCTTCATTTTTATTTACTGTGCGATAAATGGAATTATTGCATATTGCAATAGGCTTAACATCAACTATATGTAAAACTATGGTCAAGAGGAAACCACCGCTGTCTAAAAACAAAATATTGTTGCTTCTTTATGTTCGTAAAAAGGCATTTAGACACTTCACAGACGGTTTGGCAAATATTTTGTGGACTGATGAAACCAAAGTTGAATTGTTTGGGAGTAACACACGGCGTCGTGTGTGGAGGAAAATGGAACAGTGCACCAACATCAACACCTCATTCCCACCGTGAAGCATGGTGGAGGGAGCATCATGATTTGGGGCTGTTTCTCTGCCTCAGGGCCTGGACAACTTTCAAACTTTAATGAATTTAAAAGTTCATCAGGATGTTTTGCGGGAAAACCAGAGGCTGTCTGTCAGACAGTTGAAGCTAAAAAGAGGATTGATGCTGCAACAAGACAATGATCCAAAACACAGATGTAAATCAACTTAAGAATGGTTTCAGAAGAACAAAATACACCTTCTGAAGTGGCCAAGTCAAAGTCCAGACTTGAACTCCATTGAGATGCTGTGGCATGACCCAAAGACAGCGATTCATGCCAGACATCCCTGGAATTTGACTGAACTACAGCAGTTTTGTATAGAACAATGGGCCAAGGTTAGTCCTGATCGATGTGCCAGATTGATCTGCAGCTACAGGAAGCGTCTGGTTGAAGTTTTTAATGCCAAAGGCGGGGGCCACAAAATAATGAATGTGATGGTTCACTTAGTTATTTTCCCCCCGCTGTCATTGTTTGCATACTATCCTGATTAAAATATGAAAACCTACACGTTTGTGTGGTTTTACTTAAAGCAGCCACTGTATTTGTTAGTGTGCTGTGCTTTGCTTCCGAAGAGACAAGGGGAGTGTACAGGGTTATCACTCATTAACTGCCATTGATGACGATAGATGTCCAATTGATTTATTTTGACTAGCAGGTTTTGTAGCATTTGAAGGGAATGAGATGAACTGCTTTAATTGGTGGTGACTGAAATTGACTGTCTTGAAAGGTATTGGAAATCTATCACCTTCATAAATCAATGGTATTTTTCATATTTAGTATATACTGCTTATCCTCACAGGTATGAGCAATGATTATAGACCCTACTCACCTACGTCACAAAATGACGTGTCGCTGTATCCGGCCGCCATATTGTCCGTATTTTTTAGACCTATTCTCATTGTTTTCAATTAGTCGTGCAAGTTATAGAGCAATTCATGGAAGCCCCGGTGTTATCTGACGCCATAAACTAATTGGATGCGTTGCATAAAAGGCGTTATGTGGAAAAGCTTCAGTTTATCCATTTGCCAGATCCATATTTGATGCCTAAATCGATGTTTTTCGACCCGCTGTCTTCGCCGTTTTTGCCTGACCCTGATATTTACAACTATCTTGTCCACACAAAATCAGCCTATTCTCACGAAAGTTTGAAAAACTTTAAGAACTTGGAGGCTTATAAATGCTACGTTGCTGGTTGGGTGAAACAGGTCCTCGTACACGAAAATTCGGCAGGAATCTTGTGCTCGGGAAGGTGAGTTACGAAATTTTCAATTCAAAATATTTTGTTGTTGCTAACATCCACTGTCAAGTCTAATGTATTTCATGTCATCTGTCAATGAAGCTAGGGCTTTTAATGTTTATATGGTTTAGCGATAGCACTCTCACTACATACATATATAATATGTAATAAATATGAAGTGCGATAGCACTACTCCAGATTGTCCCTATTTGAATTTATGTTTTGGCTTTTGACCTCAATAGTGAAATTGTAAATTAATTGTATGACAACTGTCTTATTATCTCCTTATAATGATATATTTTCAGGTAGTTCATTCACAACGTCTGAATGTTGTCGGCGATTAGCCTAGCAATGATCTTAATTGTGGTTGTCAGCCCAAAACCCTCTAAATATATATTAAATGCATCTTACCAGATATAAAATGACTACTACATAATCTGTGGTAGTCGTTTGGAGCCCAGTTTTCTCGTCGAATTGCAGCAGTCAATCTCGCTCTCCTCTCCGGGTCTCTCGGAATAAGGTAAAACTTCAAGTCTCTCCGTCTATCTTCTCTGTTTTTGCAACCGACCGCCACACACGACTTCACCATTTTGATTATTAATGTTAACGAGCAGAAAAACACGCCATAATAGGAGGAATTTACGAAGCGCTAATGCATTAACATGGCGAGTATACGGACAACATGGCGAGGGGCGTGGCTGTGACGTCACGTGAGTAGGGTCTATTCATAAAAACAAAATCCCTTCACTTTAATCAGTACCGAGACTTTTTGGTTCATTAAGAATAATGAAAAAAAAAAAACCTAAAATTTTCTAAATTTATATCTTAATTTGTTAGAAGTTGTACATCCTAAATACTCAACATCAAAGGTGGAACAGTACAGTTCACCCACTGTACTGTTTTTGTGCTATTCACGCGAGGTGTTTTGTACTTGAACACCACTAATTGCTTCCGTTTGAAAATTTTTTGTTTTGCTTGTTAAGACATTTTGTCGTAGATAAATTCCAAGTGAATTGCCATTTAAACACAATTTAGCATTACTCTGCATTTGAAACAACTTACATTTTTAAAACTTTTATTAGTGTATTTGTCAATTCAGACAAATGAGAACTGTTTGCAATTTTCTACTTTAAGACTTTGAAGAGCCACTACACCCTTTGAAAGTGATGTTTCCTCAGCACATGCTTGTCTTTCCTGTTCAGTGCATCTTGACTTGAAAGCACGTTTAAACTAAATAGGTCAGCGTGTTCTATTTTTGTAATTGGTGTAAATCGGCGCAGTGGATGTTGGCTATCTCTGCTAAAGCAGGTTAGATAAGGTTTTCGGATTTACAGGAAATTTAACACAATTCAGCGTAGTGGTCCGCGGGACTGTCGAGGTGATAAGAGCCTATTATATTCGCCGCCAATCATAGTAGCTCCTCTCATTTATCCATTTATTATCATTTATCGGCTACTTATGGGCAATAGGCAAGGTACACCCTGAATTGGTTGCTAGCCAATCACAGGACACAATGAGACAAATGAAAGTCCATGCACACAAACACACCTAAGGACAATTTGTAGTGTTCAGTCAGCTTACCATGTATGTTTGTGGGATGTGGAAGCAGTGTTGTTTTCGTCAAAGATGACGACAAAGAAAATATTTCGTCAACGAACACTTAATACGTATTTTGGCACACTAAAACAGAATAAGAGGAATGCCAGTTTTCGTCTGACGAGACGAGAACGAGATGAAAATGCGCAATAGTTTCCGTCATATGTTCAGAATGTGTGACATTTGAGATTTGTTTTTTTGGCCAGAGAGAATATACAATGTTGCTTTAGCGTTTAAAGGTCTATGCTGAGTGATCACACACTAAATGTAACTCATACGTTACCACAGCATTCACGTTCACATTAGCATTGCAAGCATCCTCTTATAAACTCTTGGACATTTTTTTTTTACTTACAGTTCGTGACCTAAAGGTGAAGACAATTAATTGAAAATAATGTAATGTTTTCCTGCTGAGTGTGTGTTATCACCACGTTGGAGTTGTCCGAGTAGATAGACCAGGGTACCCGAGGGTTATTAAAAGTATTAAAAAAGAATTTAGTTTTCCATTATTAAACGTATTAAAAGTATTAAATTAGCTGTCGTAAATCTGGAATTTTTTCACCATGGTTTTAATTTTCAAGAACATCTCAGTGCAACCTAAATTATGTCTCTGCCGAAGTTTTTTTTTTTTTAAATCCATAACGAAGATGACGCGTAGAATTTTTACAATGCGTGCGCGCCGTTAGCATCAATAGCATCAACATCACAACAGCAGGACTGTACAGTACTGTGTGCTAACGCAAGGAACTGCTCAGATGCCTTAGTTGTTATGTTCGACGGAAGCCTCAGCAAGACAACCAAGTCCAAACAGTTGGACCAGTATGTGAGGTATTGGATTGGCGACCAAGTCGCATCCAGATACTTTGGGTCGCAGTTTATGGGTCATGCGAAGGCAGTGGACCTGCTTAACATTTCAAAGTAAGTTGCCAATTTCTCCAATTAAAATGTGTTAGATGCAATAATGTATTTCTGCACGGTTTGCCTTTCGAATGAATGTGAATTTCGTAGTTTTAACTCAAGAGTTAGCCATGTTCAATGGGGTATTGGCAGGTGCACTAGCCTTAGCATGGATAAACCGAAGTCGTAGATTCACCATCACTCTCAGATACACAACACGGTTGACACTGTCTATTATTGGAACGGTGCCGGGTAACGTTGATCTGAATAACATGGCATGGTGATAGGCAAATTATAATGTAGGTGATAGTAAAACACCTCCTAGATGTTTTTCTTGATTAAATAAGAGTATGGATTTTCTCTATCTGATTAAAAGAAATGTCTTCAATAGCTAACAAAGGATTAACATGTGTTTTGTATACTTCTTGTAATGTGATTAGAAAAAAACAATTACCAAGGGAAATGGTCATGTGTAGTTTTTTTATTTTGCGGTAATGGTAAACTACTGCCATTTAGTGGCTGTTTTTTAAACTTTCACTGCAAATTGCAAGCACTTTACAGTTAAGGTGGCCAACTTGACAATCACCTACCTACCACCTTGACTAGGTCCTCTTAAAAGGGAAACCTGTTGTATTGCAAATGTAATTTCTGAAGTTGCTTTACAATAATAGTGTAAACTCCATTTTATCCTGGGAAAAAAAATTCTGAAAGACCTTATATTTAAATGTGTTTTAATTGTATCTTCAATAAATGTGCATTCTTTTGTCAAACACTTAGTAATTGAGGTTAACTTTGATGTTCAGTGCTTTATTTTTTTAATATGATTCAATATTATCTAAATAATGGGTGCGAGAAAAGTATTAATTTTAAGTTGAATGGCATTTAAAAAGGTCTTGAAAGTCTTGAATTTAGATTTATCAATCCTAGGGGGACCCTCTAGAAGCTACAGTATGTGCTCGTTTGTCAAGCCGAGGATGAATGGTGAAATGTATCGACAGATTTTCAGCCACAACCTCCTTCCCTCAGTCAGAGACTTGAAAATGACTCGTGGCTGGATCTTCCGACATGGCAATGATCAGTAGCACACAGCCAAGCTGTCCAAGGAGTGGCTGCGTAAAAAGCATATCAAGGATCTGGAGTGGCCTAGCCTGTCTCCAGACCTCAGTCCCAGGAAAATCTTTGGATGGAGCTGAAATTTGTTTCTCAACGACAGCCCCAAAACCTGACAGACCTAGAGAAGATTTGTGTGGAGGAAGCTCTACACCCTCAGCATGGTCCTTGAGGGTGCATGGGCGTTCACCCAACCAGTCTACTTGTGGTTTGTGGATCTGAAGAAGGTGTTGGACCGTGTGCCTTGAGGTGTCCTGTGGGGGGGAGCGCTCCGGGAGTATGCGGTACCGAGCCCCTTGGTAAGGGCTGTTCGGTCCCTGTACAACCTGTGACAGAGTTTGGTCCGCATTGCCGGCAGTAAGGCAAATTCATTCCCAGTGGGATTTGGACTCAACAAGGCTGAACTTTGTCATAAATTTGTCATAACCTGTACATAATTTAAATGGACAGAATTTTTAGGCCCAGCCGAATTGTTGATGGGGTCTGGTTTGGTGGCCTCTGCTTTTTGCAGATGATGTGGTGCTGTTGGTTTCATCAAGCTGTGACCTCCAACTCACACTGGAGCAGTTCGCAGTCAAGTGTGAAGCAGTTGGGATGAAGGTCAGCACTTCCAAATCCGAGACCATGGTCCTCAGTTAGAAAAGGGTGGCGTGCTCTCTCTGGGTCGGGGATGCGATCCTGCCCCAAGTGGAGGAGTTCAAGTATCTTGGGGTCTTGTTCACGTGAGGGTTGGAGAGAGCGGGAGATGGACAGGCGATCGCTGCAGCGTCTGGAGTAATGCGGACTCTGCACTGGTCCATAGTGGTGAAGAAGGAGCTGAGTCGAAAGGTGAAGCTCTCAATTTACCAGTCGACCTACGTTTCTACCCTCACCTTTGGTCACGAGCTGTGGGTCATGACCGAAAGAACAAGATCCCAGATACAAGCGGCCGAAATGAGTTTCCTCCTCAGGGTGTCCGGGCTCTTCCCTAGAGATGAGGGTGAGAAGCTTGGTCATCTGGGAGGAACTCAGCGTCGAGCCGCTGCTCCGTGTTGAGAGGATCCAACTGAGGATGCCTCCTGGAAGCCTCCGTGGAGTGGTCTTCCGGGCATGTTCCACCACCGGGAGGCCCCGGGAACGACCCAGGACAAGGTGGAGAGACTGAGTCTCTCGGCTGGCCTGGGAACGCCTTGGGATCCCGCTGGAGGAGCTGGTTGATGGGGCTGAGGAGGGCTTCCCTGCTAGAAGCTGCTGCCCCCGCAACCCAAGGATTAAGCGATGGATGGATGCGTGGGTGGGTGGGTAGGGTAGGTATGTAGGCAGGTTGGTATGCCAACTGTATTTGAAATAGATAAGATATTCCTCCTCCTCCTACAGTTTGAGGTTCCATCGTGTCTGGATCCAAGATATGCGATATGAGTTGTCATCCATCCATGTCCCCTATAATTTCTTTGTACAACTGAACAGTCGTAATAAAAACAAACTCAAGTAGGAATGTGGATCTAGAACTGATTCACATTGTGAACAGCAGAGACTAATAAAGACCACTAATACCACAGGTGTGAGTGCCAGACACGTATGTACCACAATATTCTGGTATGCGACTCATAGCCATAGCACTAAATTGCAGGTGTCTTTTTTTTCAGCTCCAGCACAGAATTACAACTCCCGCTTTGGATGTATCATTCTACATCAGTTACGTAAGATCATGTGTTTATTTTCCTTAACTTGGTTTTCCTTTGTTGTTGTTTCTGGATTAAGGCCTTCCCTCAGTGAAGATATCACAATAACAGTCATTCAAAACAAGAGAGAGGTGTGCCATCAGGGAAAAGGTAAATCCAACCATTTTTTTTCTCACAATGCATCTGCAAACAATGCTATAATGTGTGGAACAATGTTATCTACCATTAATCATTACTGAGCTGGTGAAAGTGGGTCATTTTTTTGTGGGGCTACAGTTTTGAACACCAGTCAACTGCTATGACATATATGCAAAGCTTTAGGCTATGTCTAAACCTAGCAGTTGTTTTGTTTTGTTTTTAAACTGAGGATCCTGCCTTAATATGTCGGGAAAAAATAATTACGTCCACACCAGCACGTTTGTAGAAAAAAAAAAAGCTTCCACCGCCAACCACAGTAATTTTTAAGTACATTCATAACAATGCGCAAAAAATAATTGTCCATAGTACCCCCATCCTTCGCATGTGTTCTTTAATATGAAGCACTGCAAGAGTTTGTAAATAAATGAAAGCAAAATAGCACCTGTTTAATTTACTCCAAATGTAAACACTGGTCTCATGTTTGACATTTGTCGCAGTCAGTGACGTTTCCATAGTTAAATAGTTATCAGTGTCCACACGATGGCGCCACAAACGCAGAATTTGCACATCTTCACTTTGGACGCAGTTTTCAAGAACTCTTGTTTAAATATGCGTGTGCGGGTGCGTGTGGATGATAGGCTAAACCGTAGAAAAAGTTAATTTTGCCAAATACCCTGCTACGTATAGACATCGTCTAAATCAGATATCAGATTTCTTGATTATCCAATTTTTAAAATTTTGAATCACAATGAGCATTGTGGATATTTGTTTATTGTATGCTTATAATATACTGTAGATGTACAAGGGGAATGACAAGAATGCAACAAAGACTTGGTTTGGGGGATGCACTACCCTCGTGGGGGGATACACTACCCTCTAGTGGTAACAGTGAACATGACATCATTCATCTAACATGGCTGAATCGAGCTGCTGCCTTTGAGCTAATATGTTTGTTCATGCATTCGTTATTTACTTTAGAAGAATATTCAACAGTTTTTTTTTTTTGTGGGAATATGTTTTTGAACAAATTGTTAAGAACAGTGTAAAAAATGTTAGCATTTTATAGCATTTAAGCTGGCTGACCTTTGCAAGTTCGCCAATTTTTCTTTGGTTGCGCTAAGATCCTTGTTTATTATATTATTTACTTATTGTAAATATTAGTATAATATTACAGTGGTATGAAAAAGTATCTGAACCGTTTGGAATTTCTCACATTTCTTCCTAAAATCACCATTAAATGTGATCTGATCTTTTTTTAAATCGTACAGATGAAAAAACTGTGCCTGCTTTAACTAAGACCACCCAAACATTTATTGGTTTTCATAATTTAATTAGGATAATATGCAAACAATGATAGAAGGGGGGGTGGGGGGGATAAGTAAGTGAACCATCACATGTAGTATTTTGTGTCCCACCCTTTGGCAACAATAACTTCAACCAGACGCTTCCTGTATCTGCAGATCAGTCTGGCACATCGATCAGGACTAATCTTGTCGTATTCTTCTCTACAAAACTGCTGTAGCCCACTCAGATCCCTGGGATCTCTGGCATGAATCACTGTCTTTAGGTCATGCTAAGCATCTCAATGGGGTTCAAGTCTGGACTTTGACTTGGCCACTTCAGAACGTGTATTTTGTTCTGAAACCATTCTGAAGTTGATTTACTTCTGTGTTTTGGATCATTGTCTTGTTGCAGCATCTATTCTCGATTTAGCTTCACGTGTCAGACGGCCTCTGGTTTTCCTGCAAAACATCCTGATAAACTTTTGAATTTATTCTTCCATTTATGCTTGCAATTTGCCTGACCCTGAGGCAGCAAAAAAAGACCCAAATCATGATGCTCGCTCCACTATGCTTCACGGTGGGGATGAGATGTTGATGTTGGTGAGCTCTTCCATTTTTCCTCCATACATGAGGTTGTGTGATATTCCCAAACAATTTAACTTTGGTTTAATCAGTCCACAAAATATTTTGCCAAAACTTGTGTGGGGTGACCTTATTGCCTAAGTGCCTTATTGCAAACACTAAACGAGCAACAATGATTTTTTTAGACAGCAGTGGCTTCCTCCGTGGAGTCCTCCCATGAACACTATTCTTGGCCATAGTTTTCCATATAATTGACGTGTGCACAGAGATATTGGACTGTGCCAGTAATTTCTGTACGTCTTTAGCAGACACTCTAGAGTTCTTTTTTACCTACTGAATATTCTGCGCTGACATCATGGCATCATCTTTGGTGGACGGCCATTCCCTGGGAGAAAAGCAACAGTGCCAAACTCCATTTGTAGACAACTCTGACTGTCGATTGATGAGCATTCAGACTCTTACAGATAGTTTTGTTCCCAGCTTTATACAAATCAATCTTTGATCGCAGGTCTTCAGACAGGTCTTTTGACCAAACCATGATGCACATCAGACAATACTTCTCATCAACACATTTCCAAGCAGGTGTGTGTTTTATAGTGGGCAGGGCAGCTTTAAACCACTCATCAGTGATAGGGCACACACCTGACTTAAAATGTTTGGTAAAAATAGGTTTCAATTGCTCTTTAGGGCTCCTTAGGCAGAGGGTTCACTTACTTATTTTTCGACCTTCTGTCATTGTTTACATGCTATCCTCATTAAAATATGAAAACATATAACTGTTTGGGTTGTTTTAGTTAAAGCAGACACTGTATTTTCATCTGTGTGATTTTGACAAGATCATTTGATGGTGTTGGTGAATATGAGAAATTCCAAAAGGTTCAGATACTTTTCATCCCACTGTATTTATTATTACTTATTATACTTAAATGAAAGTGCAATTCTGCTTAGTTTGAAGAAACTCAGGAATTTTATTTTGTATTAGCATTTAATGCTCTTTTAAGAGTGTAATCTTAGCAAGCCATAATATATATTAATGAAAGCATACAGTAAACACTTGTTTTACTTATCCTAAAATGTATTCAGCAAAGCATTAAATATTAGTAATTCGATTACTCGATTATTCGAATTAACTAATTAATAGATTAATCAATAACCTAAATTATCGATAGCTGCAACCCTACTATATACAGTATCTTTTTCCATTCAGTAAATAAAAATGTTCTTACATAATATTTTAATTTTTCAATAAATCAAAATGGAGTTGTAATGTAAAACTAAAGGCAAACATTTTGTTCAATAATACAAGACAGTTTATTATTTCAATAAAAATGAGTAACCTATGAAAAAGTTATGTGTGTACTTGACCTAATTAAATTCTGTAGGCAAGTCATTAAGTCATTGACTCTTTCAAGGCTGAAATTGTTTGAAAATTAAGCTTGGCATGCATTCAACAGTAATCTAATAAATGCCATAATGTTTTTGTTCAGTTGCAGTATGCAACATTGAAATAAAAAATGAAGATGATGACGACGAAGTGGGAAAAATGAAGTCCAAGTTGGGTCAGGTTAAACAACCTAAACATGAAATGTACGAAGAAACGTCCGATGACATGAAAGATGAAGAGGAAGAAGATGATGACATGAAAGTGGAGTGGCCAACAGGAGTGCACCAGGCTACAGACACGGAGCTGGAAAAACTTAGCAATGCAGATGGGGTAGGAAAGACCTCAACTACCAATACTATCCACTCTTTTCTTCAGTTTCTTTACACATACATGGAATTGGATGTTGTTTTCAGCCCACATTCATTAACTCATTTACCACTAAAGATAATAATCTTGTTAATTACAAACATTAAACGTAGTGCGAACATATATAAAAATAGTTAGCAAAATTCCCTAGAGAAAATGATCTGTCTAGTGTAAACGTGGCCTCACACAGCCCGGACAGATTCACGTCGACAACATACCACCTCCTCCGCCCCCTTCGTAGATGAGGGATATTTGTTTTTTCGGCCAGCAGCAACCACGGTAAGTATTGTAAAAAGACATCAATGTTGTGGAGGTGGGGAAAACACCACTAATTTCTTTACTGAAAGTCCAACCTAAATCTCCGTTAGCATAACAATAAACTGTTTTTTCGGCCAGCAGCAACCACTGTAAGCATTGTAAAAAGAAGTCAATGTTTTGGAGGTGGGTAAAACACCACTACTTTTGTTACTGAAAGTCTGACTTGCATTAGCATAACAAACTGTTTTTTCGACCAACAGCAACTACTGTAAGCATTGTAAAAAGACGTCAATGTTGTAAGGGGTGGGGAAAACACCACTAATTTTGTTACTGAAAGTCCGGCCTGCATTGGCGTTAGCATAACAATAAACTGTGTGAATTTACTAACCTGCAAAACTACAGTGGTCAGGCCAGCCTCCACAAGGAACAACAAAGTCAAGCCAGCCTTCCCTCATTTGAATCATTCTTTCAATTTTTGCAATACGGTAATGCAACACAGTGGCTTCAGAGCGCAAGTCCCTTTATTCCAAAAAAAAAAAAAAAAAAAAATGGGTCCACTTCAGCGGGACACTGGCATGAACATGATCTGACTTGAAAAAAAAAAAATCGGTGAAATGAAATTAGACATCAGAATTTCATGGGAGTACTTTGGTTTGAGTCTTGGGGTAGTCTAGTATGCCTCAGATGTAGATGGTCCTTGGATATCTCAGATTCTTTTCATTATTATTTTCCCCAAATCACTTATATTACAATACTTTAATTTGAGACTCGGGGTGCTCCAGTGTCCCCCAGAAGTGGACCCATTGTTGGATACCACCCTTTTTTTTTTTTTTTTAAATAAAGGGACTTTCACTTGGAAATGTTTCTATAGGAGTTTTTGAAAACAAAAGTTTGAATCGAACGTTGATTCACCGGACCAATACACATGAATATTAGTATATGTCAATATAGACTTATTTTGCATTGATCATTTAGCCTTTCAATTGATTAGGTTCATATTCGTGAAAAATGTAGCCCCGACCCCCATTCAGTAATCTGTTTGGTCTGATTAATGTCCTCAGCAAAAATTGTACATGCAGTTTATGCTGTTATATCGTCACTACCAATGTTTAGACCAAACCTACGCCCTTGGTTTTGCGCATATTCTTTCCATTTTGAATATTCTGCCTATGACAAGGTCCAATAGTGTAAGTGGTGACAAGGGCAACAAAATACTTGGAAGAGTTGAGGAAGGCTAAAACCACAGTTTGGGAATATTTTACAGATGAACAATAACAGTGAATATTGAGACAACAACACACTAAGGCTAGGTTCATACTACAGGTCTTAATGCACAAATCCGATTTTTTGTCATATCTGTTTTTTTGGCGTGCCTGTTCAGACTGCCTTTGTCCATTGAGACCATTCATGTATTAAGCATGCGCACTAATTCGCAGTCCGACAAGCGCTGAGCAAGACGACCCGCATGCGTAGAAGCATCAAAACAAATGACCACACATGCTGGCTGTCATCCGTCATTCCAGGGATATCATATTTTGCTTTTTAAAAAGAGGGCACAAATAACAGACATAAATAATCCCAGTTTAGGTTTATATTCAAAGTATATGGATCGATAGCATGTACACACTGTCCGTGCATGTCACACACACGGCCTTGTAAGCAATGTTGAAATAATGCTTATATGGAGCAGACAGAAAACCGATCATTCTCAGGCTTATCCTCAACCCATTTTTATTTTTTTATGACTGTTGTCAAGTCTGACCCTTCCTAAAAAGCCGTGTTCAAGGCAAGCTAGGCGCTAATAACGCTGGCTACCGTAGCGTCTCCCTCGCTTTTTATTACGTAATTGCTGCATGAATTCCGATTTGAGAGACTGGACAGTACAGACCGCTGCGACAGTCTGGAAAAATGTGGCCCAGATCGGATTTGAACCACATACGAAAGTGACCCAGATCGGATTTGAAATGGTCCAGTTCTATGCGACTTGTCACGTTCAGACCGTCAAGTCCTCACTCAAGTCGGAAAAACACGATAAAATCGGATTCGTGCATTAAAGACCTGTAGTATGAACGTAGCCTAATTTTCACAGATAATTAGTCCCGATTATTTTCTCTGACCCGATTTTCCGATCTCAACTACGATTTTTCGGCAAAATAAAAATCATGACAAATAAAGTGTTCTGAATGTCTTCTATTTAACCCTTGTTTTGTGTTAGAAATCAGCCCATATTTCAACTTGTGAATTAAATTTTATCCGTGAATTAACCTGGCCTGAAAATACTAAACCTTTGCAATATATTGTTTTCTGGTCAAGATTGACCCGTTTTCAAGTTTGGGTATGTTAAAAGTACCATTGATTTTTGCATACGAAAATTTGAAAAAGGGTCAATTTTGACCCCAACACAATACGACGGGTAAACGTATTTTTTTCTTTATTAGAACTGAAAGTGCCGGTGAATTTACCTCTGTTAATACGAGGGGTGTGCCATCTTAGGCACCCCACGATTGGATTCGATTACGATTCAGGATGCAACGATTCGATTATTGAACGATGATCACGGTATTGACGATGACCACGATTATCACGATTATTGATGCATCATATATTACTAATTAATAAAGTTGTCAAACAAATTTATGTCCATTCATTTAAAATGTCCTAATGATTCAACAGGAACGATGGAAACATGTCCACACAACAAAAAGCTGCCCTTAAGCTGCTTTCTTTTACAAGAAAGTGCAAAAACATTAACCATTTTAAAGCCATTACTTATTTCTCAACATGCCTATATAACACACAGCGGACCTTGAGATGCTCTTTTTTTACAAGAAGGTGCAAAAACATTAGGTTTTCAAAGGCAGTACTGTACTTATTTCTCTCAGCAATACAATAAAATGCACACATGTGGAATTAATTCCACATTTTCTGTAAACAAAGTGTCTTTAGAAATAAGACTTCTTTTAACCAATATAATTTATTTTCACAGATTTCTGTACTATTAGGCATGTTACCGCTGTACTTAATCATGGTTTTACACATTCTGCATATGGAATAACTTTTGTACACCAACAAACAACGCACAAATGGACATGGAAATACATGTTGGCGAATTCGCTTATTAGCTTAGTGCTCGGTGCTAACCGTTAACATCTCAAAAACAACAACAATAAAGGCCAAACAGTACAAGAGGGTTCGTGTACTCACCTCTTATAGACGCACACAGGACTTAGTGACACACTCAGGACATTTTTTTCAATTGACATGACTTGAAACTACTGCTGGACAACTGAAAGAAAAGGAGCAATGAAATATTTCTCTTCCCCTCCCCTCTCGCTCTAAAAAATAACTTGCGCACAGAAGACGACCCAAAGCGTGGCCACCGGTTCCCTGCCTGTCTCATACACAAATTTATTTAGTCTTTTGAACAGGAGTAAATCTCTCTCTCAGTAACTTCAGCTGCATCCATCATAACGTTGTGCGTGTGGCATACGTGTCTCGAATTTCATTCCGCTACTAGCGGCTTTCATAACGTTATTAGGGAAAATCATCGTTTTTGAACATTTATGAATCGTAATCGAATCGTCACGTGTCAATTCTCAATGCATCTAATGATCGATTTTTTGGCACACCGCTAGTTAATACACAGAGAACAATCCCATGGGATTAAGAGCATTAATTATACAACAGACTCCAGCTCTGTTCTTAATTAAAGTGATAATGAAAGAAGAAAGTGCATACACCATTTGAAACAAAATCAAGCATGAAAAAAGGTAATCAGTCAGTCTGTAAAACAAATAGTCTGTCAGCAAGTCAGTCTGCCAACCAGCTAGCCAGCCAGTCAATCAAATCAGTCAGGAGAAGTAGGTAAGCAGCCAGGCTCAGGGTGATGTGCTGTCACATTTCTCTCTGGTTTTACTTACATGAATTAATGATGAGTGCAAAACTCTCACACAATCATAACATCCCCTAACATCGATCACACCACAGTTCTTCTTACTTAACATTGATCACACCATAGTTATTCTTACAACTGACATTTATGTATCAGTCCCCGTCAAACTATGAACACAAATTTAGAAAATACAATCATGACAGAGCATACAATAAAGCTCTAAAGTAAATCAATTGACTTATTTACTCACAAAAACATACCTCAATGGCTGAACTATAATACCGAGGGGAATAAGGTCCTATTCAAGTACACAAGTATATTAAAATATATTACGTAAAATATATCTTTTTTTGTTGTTGTTGCTAAGTTTCTTGATACTGTACACTGCAGGCCAAAAGTATTAGCACCCCTGCAATTCTGTCAGATAAGGCTCAATTTCCCCCAGAAAATGATTGCAATTACAAATGCTTTGGTAGTAATATCTTAATTTATTTTGCTTGCTATGAAAAAACACAAAAGAGAATGAAAAAAAAAAAAAATTAAATCATTATAATTTTACACAGAACTCGAAAAATGGGCCGGACAATAGTATTGGCACCCTCAGCCGAATACTTGATAGCACAGCTGTTAGACAAAAGAACTGCAATCAACCGCTTCAGGTATCCATCATTGAGTTTCTTACAATGCTCTGCTGGAATTTTAGACCATTCTTCTTTGGCCAAGTAATCCAGGTCTCTGAGATTTTAAGGGTGCCTTCTCCAAACTGCCATTTTCAGATCTCTCCACAGGTGTTCAATGGGATACAGGTCTGGACTCAGTGCTGGCCACTTTAGAAGTCTCCAATGCTTTCTCTCAAACCATTTCTAATGCTTTTGGAAATATGTTTTGGGTCATTGTCCTGCTGGTTGGTAGACCCATGACTTCTGAGGGACACCCAGCTTTCTCACACTGGGCGCTACATTATGCTGCAAAATGTGTTGTTAGTCTACAGACTTCATAATGCTCTGCACACAGTCAAGCAGTCCGGTGCCAGAGGCAGCAAAGCAACCCCAAAACATCAGGGAACCTCCACCATGTTTGACCATCAGGACCATGTTTTCTTTGAAGGCCTGTTTTTTCCCCCTGTAAACTCTATGTTGATGCCTTTTCCTAAAGAGCTCTACTCTTGTCTCATCTGACCAGAGAACATTCTTCCAAAAGGATTTTGGCTTTCTCAGGTAAGTTTTGGCAAACTCCAGCCTGGCTTTTTTATGTCTCTGGGTCAGAAGTGGGGTCTTCCTGGGTATCCTACCATAGAGTCCCTTTTCATTCAGACGCTGACCTATAGTACGGGTTGATACTGTTGTACCCTCGGACTCCTGGACAGCTTGGACTTGTTCGGATGTTAGTCGAGGTTCTTTATCCACCATTGGCACAATGTTTCTTTGAAATCTCTCGTCAATTTTTCTTTTCCGTCCACATCTAGGGAGGTTAGCCACAAGTGCCATGGGCTTTACACTTATTGATGACACTGTGCATGGTAGACACAGGAACATTCAGGTCTTTGGAGATGACATGTAGCCATGAGATTGCCCATGCTTCCTCACAATTTTGCTTCTCAAGTCCTCAGACAGTTCTTTGGTCTGCTCTCTATTCTCCATGCTCAACGTGGTAAACACAAGGACACAGGACAGAGGTTGAGTCAACTTTAATCCATTCTAAGTGGCTGCAAGTGTGATTTAGTTATTGCCACCAAGTAACAAGCGCTGTTGATTACACAAATTAGAGAAGCATCACATGATTTTTCAAAGGGTGCCAATATTTTACCCGGCCCATTTTTAGAGTTTTGTGTAAAATAATAATGATTTAATTTTTTTCCGATTCTCTTTTGTGTGTGTGTTTTTTTTTTTTTATTGCAAGCAAAATAAATTAATATATTAGTATCAAAGCATTTGTAATTGCAATCAGTTTCTGTCAGAATATGAGCATTATCTGTTAGAAATGGAGGGGTGCCAATACTTTTGGCCAGCAATGTATACGATGTTTCATTCACATACAAAAATTTCTTTAAAAAAAACCCTCCACTACATAGATTTTTTGCAATTACCAATTAAAAAAAGCATTTAACTGAACAAAATTTCCATCATATATTTACATGTTATACTATGTATGATTATCAATATTATTTTTTATTACTGACTATAATTTTGTATTGATACTGTAACTAATATTGTCAATATGTTAGTCTCAATAATTGTCAATTGTTTCTATGAAGCAGATGCTTGTAAATATGTAAAAAATATTTTAAAAAAAGATTTTTGCCACAATCAAAGACATTTTGTACAAGATGGCTCATTAAATTGGGCGTGGCAGATGAAACTGCAGTCAGCAAAATCTCACGATTGTTTTAAAACGGATTTTTACACGGTTGTTCTAAACGTCAAATACAGTGGGGAGAACAAGTATTTGATACGTTCATTGTTTTTCCCATTGGCAGTGTATCAAATACTTGTTCTCCCCACTGTATGTAGCCCTAGCTATATGACTATAGCTAGCTAGCTATAATTCATGAAAATTGTTTGGAGCAGCACGTATGTAAGAATTACAATTACTTTTACACAAAGTTTGACAAACATTGCCCAATGTATTATTGTAAAATATTTGTAACTTTCGGTTAGGGTGGAATAGAAAGTCTATTATTAGTCTTATTATATCTAATTATTGTCTTGTTTGTGTATGAAATTTAGAATATGTCCACCGATGGTCTGGTTTCCATTCTGAAGAGGAGGAGAGCATCCCTGGATGGACTACCACCTCCCAGCAACGCAGACAAAAAAATAAACGCCAAACGTAAAGTCCGCTTCACTGAGCCAGAAGAACACGGTTAGTATTTCAAAATAAAGCGCACTTTTTAAAACCCAAAGTCAAGCGATAGTTTACAAACATTTTAATATTATAAACTACTTACGGAAGCGTATTGCTGCCAGTCAACAAAAAAATAAAAAAATAAAATAAAATAAAAGTGAAAGGTGAAAACTACTGTGTAAAAACGTGATATTATCATGTAAAAATGTGATAACTATAATGTAAGAATGTGATCATTATCATGTAAAAGCATGATAACTATCATGTAAAAATGTGCTAATTATCATGTAAAATGTGAAAACTATCGTGTACAAACACATTATTGTGTAAAAATGATAACTCATAAAAATGATAACTATCATGTAAAAACGTGCTAATTATGTAAATATGAAAACTATAATGCAAAAATGTTATAAATATGTAAAAGTGTGATTATTATCATTTACAAATGTGATAATTATGTAAAACGTGAAAACTATAGTGTAAAAACATAATTATGTAAAACTGTGATAATCATTGAGTAAAAATGTAATAATTGTGATGTAAAAAGTGAAAATTATCATGCAAAAACGTGATAATTAATCATGTAAAACTGAAAACTAAAATGTAAAAACGTGATAAATATCATGTAAAGGCTTGACAATTAGCATGTAAAAATGGGATAACTGAAAAAACGTGAAAACTGTCATGCAAAAACATAATTTTAAAAAGCGGCATAATTAAGTAAAAACACGGTAATTATCATGTAAAAGTGACATAATTATGTAAACTTTAAACTGATAATTACCATGTAAAAACCTGACAAATATCACATAAAACATTAAATCATGTAAAAGTGATCATTTTCATGTAAAAAGTGATAACTATCATGTAATTTATCACTTTGAAACATTGAAAGTGGAAACTGTCTTCACAATGGCTAACAATCTGAACAATTTGATTGTTTTATTTCATTCTTGGGTTGAGAAATGCCAAGATTTTAGTTATTAAGCCCAGCAGATGGTGTTAATGCTTTCCATGATAGTTTTTACGTTTTTAAATGAGTTTTCATGTTTTCACGTGATAGGTTTCACGTTTTTACATAACTATCACATCTTTACATGGCCGTTTTCACATTTTTACATGATGGGATCAAGTTTTGCTGCAACATGTAACTACCAGTAAGTTAACCACAAAATCAAATGTGGACTCAACCTTTGACATGAGACAAGCCGAGGTGAGAAGAGTAGCCAAAACTTTTACTCAAGTAAGAGTAGTGTTACTTTAAAATAATGTTACTCAGGTAAAATTAGTCAAGCAAAAAATGTACTCAAGTACAAGTACAAAAGTATTTGGTGAAATAATACTCAAGTAATCAGCAAAATTGTGAGTAACTGCTTATGATGTTGAATTTTTTAAAAAAAATACATTTTATTTTTCTCAGCACAAAGTTATCCGTATGAACTGTTATTTTTATACTTTGAAGAAAAACCTACTACATAACCACATTAAGCCAAAGAATAACATTAAAAAAGATCTTTGAATTCTGGTGAAAGAAAAAAAATACAGAAATTAAGCATCATTCGTTTAAAGAGTGCCTTCTAGTGGAGAAAACATTTCCTCTTATGAAACTAAAAGGATTATGTCTACTTCCGTGGTCAATCGGTGCCAAATAAAAACAGGGAGAGAGGTTAAAATCCGCACTTTGGAGTCATTTGACGGCAGCGCTCTGTTAATTGTTTTACGGTGCCGGCGTGATCAAAGAACAGCAAGCTTAAGTCCTATTGGTCCAGTGTAATCATGTGATTATTGTTGTGACGTCTCATTGGTGAAAGTGGTAGCGCCATTGTTGGCGTCTCTGGCAAAAAAACAAACAAAAGAAAAAAACTCAAATATGTAGAATAAAGAGGAAAAATGTAGCCCAAAGTAGCTGAGTAAGAGCAGTGTTTCTTCATCACAAATCTACTCAAGTAAAAGCAAAAAGTATGGCTAAGTAAAACTTATAAGTAAATTTTTTTTCAAAAAGTTACTCAAGTAAATAACTGAGTGAATGTAACGCATTCTACCCACCTACCAAGTTTGCATTTGCCTGGGATTTTATTTCCTTAAGATTTCAGGTTTCAAGATAAGTCAGTTTACTCAGAAACTGCATGTATTGAAATTTTGCAGATGAGGTGGGTGCAGACTCCTGCTTGATCCTTCTCTTGCTGTGTCTTGTTACCGTGGTGATCAGTGCTGGTGGGACCGCTCTCTACTGCTTCTTGGTGGACTCATCCTCCCACATTTGCGTTGACTTCGCTAACAACTTCTACATGACAAAAATGCGGAGTTTCTTCGAAAGGCTGGGACTTTGGCTGCCTCGCGGGACATATAAGCCGTCATGAGAAGTCTTGAGGCAATTCATGGTGATAGTCACAAAGAGGACGATTTATTTGAGTTTAAAATGACTTGAAATTTTTGAATTTGACTTTCTCTTGAGTGTAGATTTTCTTGTTTGGATCGTTTATCCTTGGCAAAATTTCAACCTCAGAAGGGTTCTTGTAACATTCACTTCATAGGCAGAGTTTGACTATTGTAGGAGGGGGAGCAAAACATGTTGATGACCCCGAAATGCAGTGCTAGCAATAAAATTAACTTACTATACTCTTGACACTGTTCCTGTTCAATCATCGGTTCAAGCTCAGTTGTTGTTGAAGCTTTTTAAAGTTTAGGTAGAAAGAACTTCTAAATATCCATCTTGCCTACTCAGGTATAGTTTTGGCTAAGCCAAGCAAAGGTAAGGTGCTAGTCACATATTTTGACCCATGAAATACTTAGTAGGAATCTTTGGAATTTTATTCATTTTTGGTGTTTGTCTCACTGCTTTACAACTTGTATTGAGAACATTTTAATGGATAGGTCTTTATTTTAAAAGGGAAAGTTCAGAATTTTAGACATTAAGGCTTAAAGTGCCAGTGACAGCATTAAAAAAACCTTAAATAGCATTATTATGTAAATTAGAATCATATTTTGAGACGATTTAACTGTATACATCAATTTGGCAAAGCGCAAATGACGACAAATTAGTCTTTTTAATCTGCCGTTTAGCCCCGTCTGTCATTGTAGCGCTCTAGGGTCCCCAGCTGGAGGATGACGTCCGTGGTCACGATTTCAACTGATTTAGAGTTCAGTCCATCGAGGGCGAAGATTCAGAACGGGGAAAATTGTGACAGAGAGCAGCAAAATGTCATTGTTTCAATCTCTCTACTCCAATATTTTTACAGAATATTCTTTTTATCTAAGTATTTTTCCCCAATTGCTAAAAAAATGGTATGGTCATGACTCATGACAAATAATACTGTTGTGCTAAATGGAATATGAAATATTAAAAATGCAAAATTACTGCATAATGGTAAAGACTGTCGACTTCTTGCACCTCCCGAACGGTATTTTATGCCAACAGAGTAAATCGAGGCTTTTGCAATTTCCCTGCCCCGGCTTCGGAGATGGAGAAAAGAGCATAAACAAGGCTGGAGGCGTGACAGCTAGCTAGCATGCTAACACGAACCAAGCGGCGTTTCAAAGTTTTTTTCTGTAGCGGGCAGGCAGTCTTGTCGCCGGGGAGAGAAGGGGGAAATGCTGAAAATGACAACTCATACAAAGTACCCCAACTCATGTCACACACAGGGACGGGGTTGATTGTTTCCACCGATTGGCCAGCCAACGGCAGCGGGCAGGCAGTGATCGTCACCGGGGTGAAAAGGGGAAACGCTGAAAATATAAACAAAACAGCAGTAGTATTATCACCCACGAAATGCAAGCCATCTCCTTATTAAAACGTTTGCCATGAACCCAGTATTTGACATAATATAAAACACGGAAGCTTACTCACCTAGTCATCCGTCCAATGGTCTCTTGATTGGAAATCCAAAATCCTCACACCACTCTCCCTGGTGAAGCAACAAAAGCCTGCAGCACATTGGGCTGGCGTGATGCGAAAAATAAACAAATTAGTCCGCAAAATCAGCTGAATCCGCAGTCCATCTGCATGCTATAAAGCAGTGTTTTTCCACCTTATCTGAGTCACTGCACATTTTTACATTCGACAAAATCTCCCGGCACACCAAAAATGTTTAAAATTACTTTCTGTACGGTATATTTAATTATAAAAAAAATTCTCAGTATTTATACTTAGTGTAAAACTTGAGCCTCTTTAGCGGGACACAAATCCTGGCAGGAATCTTCAACAGCTCTGTCTCTCAGTTTTTATTATAGCATTTAGGCTTGAAAAGCTCAGAATGATCGTACATGGGGACTTTAGCAATGTCTTTAACCGCATCAGGCCCAAGCATCTCGCTGACAATGGCTTTGCAGACAGGTAGTATTAATGTCCTTGCCAAAGTGTGGGACTTTTGGGATTTAGCAACATGTTCAGCAACAAGCTAACTGGCTTTGAGGGTTTTCTCATTTACCCTTGTAGTTTTTCTAAAAAACGTTGCCTGTTTCTGTTTTCATGAAGGCGAACAAAATAGTCCATATTTTGAAGCAACGGGTGTTTCGTTTGGAGATGACGTTTAAGCTCGCTCGGCACCATGGCGCTGTTGGATAGCTCGTGTCACGTTCAAGAACTGCTCGGATTTTTAGCCATCAGCCAACTTGCTGTCCTCGACAATGTGTTGGAATAAAACACAGGGAGAGGATTGACAGTCGTCACATATGGATAAAATGGAAAGGACACTTTCGTGTACATCGACACTTGACTAGTCTAATCAAATTACGTCCAGTAGACGTGCTGGGGTCCACTGTGTCGTGAACAGCAAGGTGGCTGATCGCTAGAAATCCGAGCAGTTTTTGAACGCGACACGAGATATACCTCACTCATCTGCATACGACTGAGAACTTTCTACCTACCCCTTCCTTCATACTGTAACTGCTCCCGACGACATAAAAAAAAAAATGCAATTCTTGATAATTTCTCGCGGCACACCTGACGATGTGTCACGGCACACTGGTTGAAAAACACTGCTCTCAAGCAATAGCTGTGTTGTGAGATGCTGACCCGGGTCACATTCGCATTCTTCCTCAACCTGAGACTGGAACGCTAAGTCACTCATTTTCATGGCGCAGGATTAAAAAAATTGAATAGATAAAACAATCGTTTCTACACACATCCAAGCGGTCAATTTCATTCAGGAGCACAAAATACCGCGTGAAATATGAAAAACATGCTCTTTGCTGTCATAGGCACTTTAATTTTCAAGTTAGCGGGGGTTTAATCAGTCAGTGGAGTGATTTCAACAAATTCCATGCAGCTTGTTATTTAGTTATTTTGCAGGGGCTTCAGACTAGTGCCTGCTTAGCATGCCAATAAAAAAAAAACGATTTTACAGATCTAACACAATCGAATAAATTCAAAATGCAGATCATTGTTCAGAATACCGATGTGGCCAAAATAATGTCACACCAAACTGCTGTACTTCACTTCATGCTGCAGGACTATTTTTTTTAAATGCATAATGCGACAACAATAGAGACATTCGCCCTCAGTCTTTTGGGGAATCCCTTTCGTTCCCACAAAAAAGGCAGCAGTGAAATAAACGATGAGATTTCACTCCACCCTGCTTGCCTTGACAGCCTGTTCCCTGGAGAGCTGCTGGATTACAAATGTTGCTGTTCATACGAAAACTATTGACATGCAGTGGTAGGTTTTTAATAACTTTATCCTGAAAACATAGCCAACACTACTGATTGCATGAGTCATCGGTGATTCTCATGTATGCATATGTTATTTTTTAATTGGTATGCTATGTAGACACCATTGACTCGTACTAGCCTAGCAACTCCGAAGCCTTGAAACTAACAAATAACAATCAAACTGCACTGAATTTGTTGAAATCAACTCCACCGACTAATTGAACCTCCATTAACTCGAAGATTAAACCTTATCTCAAAAAATCTGAACTTCCCGTTTAAATTAAATTCATATTCATTGGAAAGTCAATTACTGTACATGCAATGATATTTTTCAGCCACCCCCTAATCTCCACCTATGATTCACTTGTGTGCATATTTTAACAATTTGTTTCTTGTAAATTTTTTGAGCAGTGTGTAGTTTTGTTTGTCCTTTGCTCTCTAACTTTTAGCAGTGTCTATTTGTTGTCATCTATTGGTTTAATTAGTATTTTTAGGTGTATAACTGTTTTTGTGGAACGTCGGATCATATTTGTAATCTATTTTCTGATCTTATCCTCAAATACAAGGCTGCATATCTGCATCAAACACACTGACTTCAACTGCTCTGCATGAACCGCACTACTTCTGTGTAATTTTTTTTGTTTTAATTTGATTGTCTTCACGTGTCTGCCTCACAGTACAGGTCGAGCCCAACATTTCATTAAACCACAAGTGTCAACATAATGTTTATTACTAAACAGATTTGTGTGAATGGTTTGTCTACGTGCCCTGTCATTGACTATACTCTACACACGCTCAAAGTCACAACTCAAGGACAACGGAATCGAAAAATAAAAACTTCAAACGTACAAGCAACTAAGATAAGGAATTGGATGTTAGTCATATTGAAAATATTAGTAAATTTGCGTGCATTGTGACAATATTTATAATTTGGAGTATGCAACAATGTCTTCTCACAGCCTCTTCACTCAGGTACCTTAATGCTCATCGGTGTCCAGTATTTACAGGGACCAAGGACTAGTGCAAGATGGCCATGATGAAATAGATGGGTCACTTTCTGGACACGTGACTATCACTGAAATGAAGGTGGACTGTAATTAAAGTAGACTATAAATGATGATTACATGATATGGATACTTTACAATGAGTATTTTACCTTTTCTTTTTACAGTTGATGTCTGTACACCATGTTTTATTGCTGTGGGTAAAAAAAATAAAAAATATTCACTGCTTTGTAGTAGTATATTAACGCATAAAAAATCTGTCTCGCTCCAAGAGGTGAGTTGAACACGTCCTACTGTATGGATTGTCACAATAGATAATGTTGATCAATGTCCAACATGACTTTTGTTTGTTTCGTATGGCACAATTTCAGTTTATAGCTATTGCAATCATTATCTAACAATAGGCTGCATGGATGAATAAATTCAAACATAGACTTGATAATATATTGGCGGGGCCGATTAAGAGGGGGCCTATCTCCGTCACAGCTGACCAGGCGGAAACACAAAGAGCTTTTTATATTGAAATTTCTTGTGAAAATATCCCTGAATTCTTTATAGATATGGACGTAAAAGTTGATTCTTGGTTAAAAGCAACAACAACAACAAAAAAACTCAGGCAGTTAGCTTTTTTTTTTTATGTAAATATGACTAAAGCCACTGTGGTGCCACCTTATCACCACAAATAACTTTTTACGTTGAAAATTCTTGTGAATAAATGCTTAAATCCTTGAAATCTATAGATATGGACGTAAAAGTCTCGATTCTTAGTTAAAAGCAAAACAAAAAACAAACAAAACTGGCAGTTAGCATTTATTTTACGTAAATATGTTTATTTTACATAAATATGTCAAATGTGCTCCTAGTCTTTAAGCCACTGTGGCGCCGCCTTATCACCACAAAGAGCTTTTTACGTTGAAAATTCTTGTGAATAAATGATTAAATCCCTGAATTCTTTATAGATATGGACGTAAAACTGTCTCTATTCTTTGTTAAAAGCGCAAAGAACCGGGCAGTTAGCATTTTACATAAATATGTCAAATGTGCTGCTAGTCTTTAAGCCACTGTGGAGCCGCCTTACCACAAACAATACATAAAATAGGTCTGAATTGTCATTGTCAGCTTTTTACATTGAAAATTCTTGTGAGTAAATGGGAAAATCCCTGAATTCTTTATTGATATGAACGTAAAACAGTCTTGACTCTTGGTTAACAGCAAAAAACCGGGCAGTTAGCATTTATTTTACGTAAATATTGTGAATTATGACGCCAATGCAGAAGCGGTTAATTTATCCCATTAATTTTTTTTCACAACGTTTCAAAATGCATGCATGGTACGAAAAATATAATGACTACCTTGCGGGGCCGGATGTATGGGGGGGCCAGGGTGGGCACGGCCCACCCAGACGTGAGTCGTGCCCACCCAATCAAAATGACGGTGTTGTTATGTATAAAAGATTGATGGGTTTTGTGATTGAATACCTGAGTTTCTTTTACATCTTATTAGCATCATCTAGTGGACGCCTTAATTTACTGCATCTCATGCGCAATTTATTTGAATGAAACTGCAACACGGAAGGGAGTAAGGGACGTTGTTCAGTAGAGAATCAGACGACGACGGCCGCAGTCAGTTTGCACCGTCTCTGTGACCACTTTGCCGTGAATTTTAAGTTGCATCGCCGGTATGTATTGTTTAAATGTGTTTAAAAACGTAAATATGTGAACTGTGTGTACTTCAGTGCAAAAAAAGTGAGAGATTCACTTAGCATGAAACTTGTGATATGCTAATTACCCACGAGTTAGAGGGTCGACAAAATTTGCTACAGACAGTGCAGTACATATGCGATTTCAGATATTGTGCATATTTTGTGTTGAGGTGGTTGGAGCTCAACGTTGCATTCGTAGGAAGAATTGACGGAGAATAAGTTGTCTTTTAGCCAAAACTTGGCGTGTTTAATTTCCACTGACATGCGGATACATCCTCTTTCATAGCTGTCTTCACAGGCAATCCCACAATTCTTTATGAGGTAGTTGTAGATGTTTCCGAACTCCACTGCAGACAATTCCTTTGGATTGTTTATCCAGCTATCAGCTGTGACTTTGTATGAGCAGATTTGCAGGCCAATACACGCCAATTTTAAGTAGTATTGCCTCCTCGCGTCTGTCGGCAGTGACTCGTGGTAATAATAAGTCATGTTTAAGACGTTTTTATGAAAAAAGACGCAAAACACAGCTGAAAATTATTAATTTTAGACAGCGTTTGTCTACGGCTGTTTACCTGTGCGTGCCCCCATCTCAAAATGGCGACACGTTGCCATGCGAGATGACGTCATCATAACATCATGCCGACTGCGAAGATAAGTAGATAGATGAAGAAAAAAAAAAAAAAATGCAGCCTCAACGGGACACAAGCCAGTGTCCTACTTGCGCCGGTCCCAAACCCAGAGAAATGCAGAGGGTAAAAAAAAAAAAAAATGCATTGTGGGTGCCCCCTCATGTTTTCTTAGTCCCCACCCTGGTGGGTCAACCTAGATCCGGGCCTGTTACCTTGAATCCTCGAACAAATCACTCCTGAGACATTCCTTCCTGTTTGTGTTCCTGTTCTTTTTCAACCTAGATCGCTGCATGTGACTGAAAATAACTGCGCCCAACTTCGACTGACTGAAGCGGAGTGTGGGACGGCCCCCTACTTAAAGGCGTGGCGCAGTGTCTGTCAGATTCAAAATAAACAAACAATGGATCAGTGTTAACACTGTATTTGTGATTAAAGACCCTTAGAAATGGTACTATTTGTACAAACATATTTGACCTACCACCATGAGGAAACCCCTTTCCATGCACGAATTATGATGATCATTTTAATAGGGCACTCATTTCTAGCTCTGTAAATGGCACTGAAACATGAGCATTCACAGCCAAATTAAATTAATTGGACATTTATCGCCATCACCGGCATGCAACGAGTCAAATACTATGACAAAAAACAACTTTAGACTAACTTGAGCCCATTACCTGTCTGTTATTAGTTAGATTAACATTGTATCCATTTAGAAATTTATATTACAACATTATTAAAAATAGTGATAAATAAATAGCCAGTATTTATTTTTTAATTACAAAAAAGTCACTTGCTCTATAAAAGGTTGAGGGTCTTAAATGACGAACTTTTGAATTGTTGTCCACCGCAGTGACCACTGTCCCTGAAATGTTCACGTGTATTAAAGTGCTTGTGACACGAAAAAGCATGTTTATTTCATAATACACGCGGTATTTTATGCTCCTGAATGATATGGATCGCTTGGATGTGTGTGGAAGCGATCGCTATATTTATTTAGTTTTTTGAATCCCGCGCCAGGAAAATGAGTGACTTCCGGCTTCGGTCTCGCATTGAGGAGGAGGGCGCTGTGACGTGTACGGTAGAAGACGTCCTCTTCATGCTACAGTGTACTGTTGTGTATGAGGACGAAGGATTCAGCTGATTTTGCGGATTAATACTTTTATTTTTTGCATCACGCCAGCCAAACGGCTGCAGAAAAATCATTCTGTATGCGGGAGAGGCGTATGCGCCTTTTTGGAGTTTCAAAAGGTTCCCATTCACCGTGGATATTTACTGTGGGACCATTGGACTTACAAGGAAGTGAGTAAATATCTTGTTTTGTATTATGTCAAATACGAATACAGTGATTACAAAGTAAACACTATAAAATTCCTTTAAATAAAGGACTACTTACGTTTGATCATTGATAGGCATGTAAAAAGCTGTCCTCATGCCCATTAGCAGTTAGCTGTTAGCACGTTAGCTGCACTACAATTCCAGCCACCCTCCTTCAGCGAACGAACTGTAAATTGCTCTCCGCCGGGCGGTTTGCCGATCCGCAAAGAAACTCGACAACCGGGTCGTCATGTCAAATAATCCAGGCTAGTTATGTGTGATTTTCCACTTCGAAGACTTTGAAACATCCCTCGGTTCGGGTTAGCATGTCGGCTAGCTGTTGCTCCTTCTGGTCTGTTTACATTCTCCGAAGCCGGGGAAGGGAAATGACATATGTCCGATTTAGGTGTCATAAAATATCGTTCGGGAGGTGTGACAGTAAAGGTAAAGTCGACTGTTTTGACCATTATGGAGTAATTTTGCCATGTCGTCTTGAATAAATGGATTTTTATTATTTTATATTCCAGTTAGCACAAGATTGTTATTTGTCATGACCATGCCATTTATTTAGCAATTGGGGAAAGTACTTGGGTAAAAAGAATATCCTGTAAAAATATTGAAGTAAAGAGACAGAAACAATGACATTTTGCCGCTCTCTTCGTCGCGTTTTCCTCATTGTGAATAGTTCCCCCTCGATGGGCTGACTGGTCCTTCTCAAGCCATTTATATAGCTATTGGGGAAAAATACTTGGATAAAAAGAATATCCTGTAAAAATATTGGTAGTAGAGAGACTGAAACAATGACATTTTGCAGCTGTCTTCGTCGCGTTTTCCTCGTTCTGAACAATTCCCCCTCAATGGGCTGAATAGTAAAACCGATGAGCCTAGTCTACCGCTGACGTCATCCACCTGTTGGGGACGCTAAAGCCCTATAATTGTAGGCGTGGCTAACCGGCAGATTAAAAGACTAATTTCTCGTCATCTGCGCTTTGCTAAATTGTTGTATATAGTCGAATCGTCTCAAAATATGATTCTAATTCACATAATAATGCCATTTAAGACTTTTTTTCTGGTGTCGTATGCTCTTTAAGGAAAGGGTGAAATTGGCCAGTGATAGTTCTTTTTAGTCTGGAGGGTCCCAAAAAGGTAAGCAGAGCTGCAATTTTTTTTTTTTTTTTTTTTTTTTAAATGTACAGTTCAGCTACTTAACTATGCTAGGTTTTGAAAAGTAGCGCCTAAGTGATTGCTCGGTCAAGTAATGTCAAACTAAGTAGTGTTTTAAAAAATAGTGTCCTTATATGTATGTTTCACGTCATGGACAAAATGCACTAACCTTGCCCACAAGAGGTCAGTGTACACACATCAACAATCGCATGACATTCAATATGGCTGATGCGCTAACGTATACCTGAATGGGACTAACAAACTCAAGGCGGGGTCTGGTGCATGTTTGACACATTTGAGTGGAACAGCATGATTACGTTAGTTACTATCATATTAATAATTAAGCACATATATTTCCCTGCTGCCTTCACCTTGGTTTAAAATCTATTTTTGTAAAGCTGAACTTTCTGTGGCGTCAGAAGTACGTGCAATAAATGAAAGATAATTCGTCAGTGACGACAGAAAGAAACCCGACAATGATAATTGTTATGAAAGAAATAACAACAAAAATAAAATATATCTATTTCAATTTTAAGTCAGCGCCGACCACCTTGAGAACCGCCGGAAGTAACGCTACCCGGAACGTCTTTGTACACGTACAAAATGGAGGCGGTGACATCTAGCAGACCTTACCACATAGTAATATTCGGCGCTTCAGGCTTTACAGGGAAATTTGTAGTTGAAGAATTGGCCCGCTTCGCCGCCGACAGTGTCAGAGACAGTCGTCCAAAATGGGCCGTGGCCGGGAGAAACGGACAACGCCTGAAGGGGGTGTTAAAGCAGGCTGCCGAGAGGCTGGGTAGGTATACAAAACATAGCCAGTCACAGCACTGTGCCCCTATTTGTACTCGAGCACTGTTTAGCATTAAATGACTCAAGCAAAAGTAAAACGTGATTTACTAAGGCTGCTAGAAAACTCAGGATGTACTGGTTAATATATATATGACGGAAAACAGACAAGACTGAAAAAGCAGTTTCTGCTCTTGCACCCCTGTTTAAAATGAACTGCTGTATTTTAAGCCGAACGAGCTGTTGTGTTTGATAGAACAATATGTCTATATGCCTCCATAGCAGATTCATGGCGCATTAAGCCTCCGAACTATTTTTAATTTGTCTGTCTTACCCTGAAAACCCCCGTTTACAGACGTCGTGAAACGGCTTCAAGTAATTATTATTCAAAATGTCTGTCATTTTTAGCTTAGAATCATTAATTGATGTCTAAATTTCAGTAAAAAAAAAAAAAAAAAACTTTAAATTATTATTCACTCGCATATTTTAAACTTTTAAAGGAATTACCACACAATGAAAAATTTGGCGTCTGTAAAAAAGTCACAGATATCTACCTCATAACTATCACTTAATCGTATTTTTTTTTGTTACTGTAGAATTTTTCCCGATATGTTAGATGATAAATAATCGATCCAAACAAAAAAAGGAAAAATAAGGTTTAAAAGGATGACTATATGAAAAAGAAAATCTCAACCACTACTTGTTGTCTGCGATTTCTGCATCGCAACCCTTGTTATATCACCATGTTTCACCCATAAATTAAAAAAAAATCCGGCTGTGGCCATTCACAGCTGTGTCTTCACACTGTGATACATGCTACATGGAGTTTTTGGATCGAAACAAGGTAATTACGCTATAATATCTCGTTAAAGTCGTGGCATCTTTAATTCTGCTCTCGCCTCCAATTAGGGTTTTGCTGTTAAATTTTTTTTTTTTTTTTTTAAATGCCTTCCTGTTCAAAATTTTTTGTTCCCCCCCTGAAAATTGAGATTTTAAGCTTTCCAATGATGTATCACACATGCATTTCGGACAATTTTGAAAGTTCGCCAAATTGAGGGTCTCAGAGCGGAACTTCAAGTCACCTGAGTGTTTTCCGCCATATATAAAAAAACAGAGGTTACAGTGCACACAGATTGGGAGTAAAGTGACTAGCAGCAAGTGGTGATTTAGTGGTAATACAGTGGTATGAAAAAGTATCCGCACCTTTTTGAATTTCTCACATTTCTGCATAAAATCACCATCAAATGTGATCTGATCGTTGTTAAAAGCACACAGATGGAAATACAGTGTCTGCTTTAACTAAAACCACCCAAACATTTATAGGTTTTCATATTCTAATGAGAATAGCATGCAAACAACGACAGAAGGGGAAAAAATAATTACGTGAACCCTCTGCCTTAGGAGACATGAAGTGTAATTGAAACCATTTTTTACCAAACATTTTAAGTGTGGTGTGTGCCCAATCACTGATGAGTGTTTTAAAGCTGCCCTGCCCACTATAAAATACACACCGGGTAAGAATTGCCTTGATGAGAAGCATTGTGTGATGTGCATCATGGCTCGGTCAAAAGAGCTGTCTGAAGACTGGCGATCAAGGATTGTTGATTTGTATAAAGCTGGGAAAGGCCCTGGCCCTGCAGCGCCTGCCAGAGGGCAACAGTTTGAAGAGATGGAAGCTGGGGTGTGTATAGTCTTTTATGATGCTCCTTGCCCTTCCTACGCACTGAGAGTTGTAGATGTTAGACAAGGGAGGAAGGGGGCAGCACCTTTTGTGCTGTTTTAATCAAATTTTACTTGGATATGGGTGTATGTGTGTGATTAGCTCTAGGGTGTACCACACCTATTGGCCATAGTTAGCTAGGATAGGCTCCAGCGGAATTGAAGATGAACGGAAGAATAAATTGTAACCACATGGAATGGAATCACATTTAATTGTTCTGACTTTGACACTTTTCATTGACATCGCAAAATGTACATTGGATAGTTTACCCTGTACACCTGATGATATTTTATTGCACACCAATGCCCCATGACGCACCGGTTGGTATTCACATATTTAGACAGTTTTAAGTGCAAAATGAATCTTGGTATTAGGATGAAATACCAAAATTTACCCCACAATTTAATATACACAAATGTCTAACTGAATAAATAATATGCTCCTAATCTCTAGTTTTTGTTCTACTTTCTTGTTGCAGTATGTCTTGCTTTTCATCAGTCCTCTTAGGCTATGTTCATACTACAGGTCCTAATGCACGAATCCGATTTTTTGTCATATCCGTTTTTTTGGCGTGCCCGTTCAGACTGCCTTTATCCATTGAGACCGTTCAAGTATTACGCATGCGCACTAATTCGCAGTCGGACACGCGCTAAGCAAGAAGACCCGCATGCGCAGAAGCATCAAAACAAATGACAGACGTCATCCGTCATTCCAGGGATATCATATTTTGCTTTTCAAAAGGTGGACACAAATAACAGACATAAATAATCCCCGTTTAGGCTTATATTCAAAGTTTATATGGATCGATAGCATGCACGCACTGTCCGTGCACGTCACACACACATACGGGCAGTTTGTCCCAAGTCTCGGACGTGGAGGCAATGTTGAAATATTGCTCACTTGGAACAGAGAGAAAACTGAGCATTCTCAGGCTTATCCTCAACCCATTTTTATTTTTTATGACTGTTGTCAAGCGCAGCCCTTCCCAAAAGCAGTGTTCACTGCAAGCTGGGCGCTAATAACGCACAGGTGCATCGCTACGGTAACGACTCTCTCGCTATTTGATGACGTAATTGCTGCATTAAATCCGATTTGCGGGACTGGACAGTACAGACCGCCGCGACAGTCTGGAAAAATGTGGCCCAGATCGGATTTAGACCACATACGAAAGTGACCCAGATCGGATTTGAAATGGTCCCGTTCTATGCGACTTGTCACGTTCAGACCGTCAAGTTAATGCCTCACTCGAGTCGGAAAAACACGAAAAAATCGGATTCGTGCATTAAGACTTGTAGTATGAACGTAGCCTTAGTGACTTAAGTGCTTGTTGCGGCGTGCAGTAACTTATACTCATCTAGTCATCTGCATTAGTGTGTCTGTCACACAGACTATATCGGCAAGTTTTGTCTTTTGGCATCATAGAAAAAAACTGAAAAAATGCACTGTAAGAATGAGAGAGGGGAGAAAAAAACTGTTTTGTTGTAAAAGATGATGTGATAACATTTGTACATTTTAAACAATGATCTCTATTACAAAGCTGTCTTTTATTTTCCAGCCATGCCTGAGTTGAACACAGACATTGACATCATTGAAGCAGATGTGTCTAATAAAGAATCTCTGGCCATCATGTGCCAGAAGGCTCTGGTTATTCTCAACTGTGTGGGTCCAGTAAGTATTGAAAGCTGCAGTCATTGAAGAATGAATTAAAACAAACCATGTTGAATTGAAGACTGATGCAACATGTTGTTGGTGTCATTGTCTCAGTACAGGTTTTATGGCGAACCGGTGGTAGCCGCATGCGTGGAGAACGGAGCTCACTACATTGACATCTGTGGTGAGCCTCAGGTAATTTGTTTGATTACGTGTAAGCTAAGACGCAAACAGCCACAAAAATGCTACTTGCCTTAAAAAAAAAACATTGTCTTGGCAGTTTCTGGAACGCATGCAGTTCGAGTACCACACGAAGGCTTTGGACAGAGGAGTGTACGTAATAGGCAGCTGTGGCTTCGACTCTATACCGGCAGACCTGGGAATTCTCTATACTCAGAGCCACTTTAAAGGTTAGACTTATTTTCTCATGGCCAGACAGTGGACTATCAGAAGTAGTGCTGCAGCAATTAATTGATTAACTCGAGGAATTTGATTAGAAAAAAGATTCGAATCAAATTTTGCTGTTTCGAAGATTCGTTTAATTAGAGTGGCATTGTAATGTTTTGTTTTTAAAGTGTTTTATTTTAGTTCTATTGATTTTGTTGGATACACTGCCCTCTAGTTGCAGCAGTGAATATGGCATAACTCATCTGACGTGGCTAAATCCAGCCTGTTAAGGCAAGGCAACACATTCTGCAAACCATTAAATGTTCCTAATCCGATTACTTGATTATTCGAACTAACTAGTTGATAGATGGATCACAAAAATAAGCTGCAGTAGCTGTAGCCTTAATCAGTCATGTACAGTTTAGGCCTGCAGCTATCGATTATTTTAGTAGTCGATTAATCGATGAACTAGTTAGTTCGAATAATCGATTAATCAGATAAGGAACATAAAAAAATTTAAAAACATGGCCTGAGCCTCAAACGGTATAAAATAAATAAATAAATGAGGATATATGTACAACAAAAGAATTGGCTAACTTACATAGCAAAAGTCCGCTAGTTTAAATGCTATAAAATGCCAACTTTTTTTTAACAATGCACTTAACAAAAAGTTCAAACACATATTCCCACAAAAAAACGGCTAAATATTCCTTTAAACTAAATTACAAATTCATTAAAAAAACATTAGCTCAAACAAAAACTTAGCTTATGTTGGTCTTAACAGGGAGCAGCAGGATTATGCTATGTGAAATGAGTTATGTCATATTCACTGTTGCCACTAGAGGGCATTGAATCTGCCCAAATCAATAAAACTAAAGGCAAACACTTTTAAAACAAACCATTACAATGCCACTTTAATTAAAACAATACTCGAGACAGCAAAATTTAATTCGAATACTTTTTTTCTAATCGAATACTCGAGTTAATCGATTAATCGTTGCAGCACGAGAGTTACAGTGCCCTCCATATTTATTGGCACCCCTGAAAAAGATGTGTTTTTTTTAGCTTCTAACATATATGTATACTGGACTGTCTCAGAAAATTAGAATACACAATATTCTAATTTTTTGAGACAGTCCTGTGTATATATACAGGACAGTCTCAGGAAATTAGAATACACAATATTCTAATTTCCTGAGACAGTCAGGAAATCAGAATATTGTGTATTCTAATCTGTCTCAGAAAATTAGAATACACAATATTCTAATTTTTTGAGACAGTCCTGTGTATATATACAGGACAGTCTCAGGAAATTAGAATACACAATATTCTAATTTCCTGAGACAGTCAGGAAATCAGAATATTGTGTATTCTAATTTCCTGAGACAGTCCTGTATATATACACAGGACTGTCTCAAAAAATTAGAATATTGTGTATTCTAATTTTCTGAGACAGTCCAGTATACATATATATATTCAAATAATATGGGACCTTGATGGAAAAAACAGAGAAAAATCCAACCTTTAATTCACGTGCATTCATTCAGCGGGGAAAAAAATCCCACATAAAGAAAAAAATATTTGACATAAAATAATGTGTGTCACAATTATTAGCACCCCTGGTGTTAATACTTTGTACAACCCCCTTTTGCCAACAAAACAAGGTCTGGGGACCAGACACAAAAATACACACGGTCCCAGGCTTCTACTGGGACCGTGTGTAGATTGAGATTGAGCTTTTTGGCAACAAACACCCTAAGTGGGCCTGGCGTGCCACGAAAGATGCGCATGCTGAAAAGCACCTCATACCCACTGTGAAGTATGGGGGTGGGTCAGTGATGATGTGGGGCTGTTTCGCTTCCAAAGGCCCTGCGAACCTTGTTAGGGTGCATGGCATCATGAATGTTTTGAAATACCAGGACATTTAAAATCAAAATCTGTTGCCCTCTGCCCGAAAGCTGAAGATTGGTCCTCACTGGGTCTTTCAGCAAGACAATGACCCTAAACATATGGCCAAATCTCCACAGAAATGGTTCACCAGACACAAAATCAAGCTCCTCCCATGGCCATCTCAGTCCCCAGACCTTGTTTTGTTGGCAAAAGGGGGTTGTACAAAGTATTAACATCAGGGGTGTTAATAATTGTGACACACATTATTTGATGTCAAATAATTTTTTCTTTATGTGGGATTTTTTCCCCACTGAATGAATGCACTGTTATTGAAGGTTGGATTTTTCCCTTTTTTTCATTAAGGTCCCATATTATTTGAATAAAAAATATATTAGAAGCTAAAAAACACATCTTTTTCAGGGGTGCCAATAATTATGGAGGGCACTGTATGTGAAAAATTTAGGACACCCCATTAAATATTCAGTTCTTTATTAAGAAATGTTCACATATAAATGTCTGATCTTGTTTTTCTTTATCTCTGGAGTAGAAAGTTATTTAATTGCAGATAAACAACAAAAAATAACATTGTTTTTTTCATTAAACCAAATATATCAACAAAAATGCATATTCTAACTGATGAAAAAGTTAGAACACCCTACCACCTAATAGCTACTGTTACCCCCTTTGGCTTGAATAACTTCAGTGAGACACCTTTTGTAGCCATCTTTCAGTCTTTGACATTAGTCTGAAGAAAGTTTGCCCCACGCCTCAACGCAGAATACTTTCAGCTCTGAGATGTTTGAAGGCTTTCTTGCATGTACAGCCTGTTTCAAGTCTCCCCACAGTATCTCAATGGGATTAAGATCTGGGATTCGACTCGGCCATTTCAGCACTCTCCATTTCTTCCTTTTCAGCCATTCCTTGGTGGATTTACTGGTATGTTTTGGGTCATTGTCATGTCACAGGGTCTAGCTTCGCTTCAGCTGTAATTTTTTTCACAGCTAATCTCACATGTTCCTCAAGCGCCTTCTGATGCACGATAGAATTCATTATGGATTCTATGATGGTGAGCTGGCCAGGTCCTGCTGTAGCAAAGCACCCCTAAACCTTCCAAAATTTAATGGTACAACTGTACAATGACAACAAAGGGCTATTCTATTCTATATCTATATCCTGCCTGTTGTTACCTGGGAATAACTCCAGCACCCCCACGATCCTTGTGAGGATAAGCGATTCAGAAGATGAATGAATGAACCCTATTCCCCTCAAAAGTGGAAAAGATTCAATAGTATTTTCACTTGCAAAGGCATCTTGTAATCAAAGAGCCTACATATGACACTTTATCAATAAAGGTAGCAGTGTGGTGAATGACATTGTCGAACAAAGTCAAGCTAGATTATAACTTTCAAACAAAGATATCCAAATTGAAGTTGAGTTTCAGAAAATCTTCTTTTTTAGATTACATTTGCTTATGACTGCCGTTACATTATTATTTATCATCTTCATCTACTCTCATAATTTTAGGGACGCTGACGGCAGTGGAGAGCTTCCTGACAATAAGCAGTGGGCCTGAGGTAAATTACAGTGAAGAAAATAAGTATTTGAAAACCCTGCTGTTTTGCAAGCTCTCCCACTTAGCAATCATGGTAGGGGTCTGAAATTTTCATCGTATGTGCATGTCCACGTTGAGAGAGATAATCAAAAAAGAAAAATCCAGAAATCACAATGTATGATTTTTTTAATGATTTATTTGTGTGATTGCAAATAAGTATTTGAACACCTGAGAAAATGAATTTTAATATTAGGTACAGTAGCCTTTGTTTGCAATTACAGAGGTCAAACGATTTTGGTAGTTTTCCACACTGCAGGAGGGATCTTGGCCCACCCATCAGTCAGCTTTCTGGGCTGTCACTGAGAAAGGCAGAGTTTGAGCTCCCTCCAGAGGTTTTCTATTGTGTTTAGGTCTGGAGACCGGCTAGGCCATGCTAGAACATTGTTATGCTTCTTATGGAGCCACTGGTGGGTTTTGCTGGCTGTGTGCTTCGGGTCATTGTCATGTTGGAAGACCCAGGCACGACCCATCTTCAATCCTCTGACTGAAGAAAGGTGGTTGTTCCCCAAAATCTCACAATACAGGGCCCCAGTCATCCTCTCTTTGATACAGTGCACTCGTCCTGTCCCATACGCAGAAAAACACTCCCAAAGCATGATGCTACCACTCCCATGCTTCACAGTAGGGTTGGTGTTATTGTGATAGTACTCATTATTCCATACCATACCATCATCTTCTGCTTGCTCCGAGGTCGGGTCGGGGACAGCAGTTTTAGCAGGGAAACCCAGACTTCCCTCTCCCAGCCACTTCAACCAGCTCCTCCGTCGGGATTCCAAGGCGTTCCCAGGCCATCCAATAGACATAGTCTCTCTAACGGGTCCTGGGTCGTCCCCGGGGCCTCCCGCCATTGGGACATGCCCGGAATACTTCTCCAGGGAGGCGTCCAGGAGGCATCATAACCAGATGCCCAAGCCACCTCAGCAGGCTCCTCTCAACGCGGAGGAGTAGCGGCTCAACGCTGAGTCTCTCCGGATGACCGAGCTTTTCACCCTATCTCTAAGGGAGAACCCGGACACCCTGCGGAGAAAACTCATTTCAGCCGCTTGTATCCGGGATTTTGTTCTTTCGGTCACAACCCACAGCTCGTGACCATAGGTGAGGGCGGAACATAGATCGACTGGTAAATCGAGAGCTTTGCCTTTCGGCTCAGCTCCTTCTTCATCACTACGAACCAGTGCAGAGTCCGCATTACTGCAGACGCTGCACCGATCCGCCTGTCGATCTCCCGCTCCCTCCTACCCTCACTTGTGAACAAGACCTCAAGGTACTTGAGCTCCTTCACTTGGAGCAGGATCTCAACCCCGACCCGGAGAGGGCACTCTACCCTTTTCCGACTGAGGACCATGGTCTCGGATTTGGAGGTGCTGATCTTCATCCCAACCGCTTCACACTCAGCTTCGAACCGCTCCAGTAAGAGTTCGAGGTCTTGGCCTGATGAAGCCAAAAGCACCACATCATCTGCAAAAAGCAGAGATACAATGCTGAGGTCACCAAACCGGACCCACTCAACGGTTCGGTTGCGCCTAGAAATTCTGTCCATAAAAATTATGAACAGAATCGGTGACAAAGGGCAGCCTTGGTGGACTAAAACCCTCACTGGGAAGGAATTCGACCTACTGCTGGCAATGCGGACCAAACTCTGACGCCGGTCGTACAGGGACCGAACAGCCCTTACCAAGGGGCTCGGTACCCCGTGCTCCCGGAGCACCCCCCACTGGACTCCCCGAGGCACACGGTCGAACGCCTTCTCCAGATCCACAAAACACATGTAAACTGGTTGGGCGAACTCCCATGCAACCTCGAGGATCCTGCCGAGGGTGTAGAATTGGTCCACTGTTCCACGGCCGGGACGAAAACCACACTGCTCTTCCTGAATCAGAGGAGGATACTCATTATTCTTCTTCCTCCAAACACGGTTAGTGGAATTATGACCAAAAAGTTCTATTTTACTCTCATCTGACCACAAAACTTGCTCCCATGACTCCTCTGCATTGTCAACAAGGTCATAGGGAAACTTAAGACGTGCTGGTTTAAGCAGGGGAACCTACAGTCGATGCATGATGTCAAATCATGACGCCTAGTGTTTTTCCAAAACTAACCTTGGAAACGGGGGTCCAAGCTGTTTTCAGGTTATTGACCAACACCTGTCGTGTAGTTCTGGGCTGATTCCTCACCTTTTTAGGATCACTGAGACCCCACGAGGTGATATCGTACATGGTGTCTTTGGACAGCTCTTTTGTATAGACCGTGTTACAAGTTTAAGTCTGACTGATTGTATGGGGTAGGCAGGTGTCTTCATGCTGCTATCGACCTCAAACATGTACATCTGATTCAGGATAATACATGGTGTGGAGGTCGACTTTTAATAGGCGGACTAACAGGTCTTTCAGGGTCAGAATTCTAGCTGATAGACACAAATGTGTCACGAATAAATTGTTAAAAGATCATGCATTGTGATTTCTGGATTTTTCTTTTTAGATGATCTCTTTCAGAGTGGACATTCAGCTACGATGAAAATTTCAGACTTCATGATTCCTAGGTGGTAGAACTTGCAAAATAGCAGAGTGTTCAAACACTTATTTTCTTCACTGTACGTCACATTATCCTTACTAGTAAAAAAAATGAATTGTTTGCTTCCATCATTTTACTGTATATATAGTAACTGGTGCGTTTTGAAGAAAAGTGCTTAAATTCTTAGCGTTAATGTCAACAATGACACCATTTTCAATCAACAAAACAGTACAAAACCCCAATTCAAGTGTTTGTTGTCCTTTGCAGGGCTCGTGTGGTCATGATGCCACATGGCAGTCAGCTGTGCACGGCTTTGCAGACAGTAGCGCCCTTCGCCAGCTGAGGAAGAAGTTTGGCCATAAGCCACTACCTATTGTGGGAACCAAAGTCCGCCCGAGGTAAGCTGATCAGTGAGCAATTTCTCTTGAGCAAATGTTCCTTATTTTCGGTAATTGCATCATTAACGGAATGTAATGCTTACATATGCTAAATCTAAATGGAGTGATTTATTTCCCTGAAGGTAGGACAGATGGATTCTCCACCCTCTTTATTTCTAATTTACCTCACATACTAAATTAACTTTTTCAAAAGTTGCAGAAAAGTTTTTTATCATTTGTTTTGGTACTTTGTTTAATTGCAAATAAGTATTTAGTCAACCACCAATTGTGCAAGTTCTCCTATCTGAAAAGATTAGAGAGGCCTGTAATTGTCAACATGGGTAAACCTCAACCATGAGAGACAGAATGTGAAAAAAAACCCAGAAAATTACATTGTTTGATTTTTAAAGAATTTATTTCCAAATTAGAGTGGAAAATAAGTATTTGGTCACCTATAAACAAGCAAGATTTCTGGCTGTCAAAGAGGTCTAACTTCTTCTAACGAGGTCTAACGAGGCTCCACTCGTTACCTGTATTAATGGCACCTGTTTTAACTCTTTATCGGTATAAAAGACACCTGTCCACAACCTCTGTCAGTCACACGCCAAACTCCACTATGGCCAAGACCAAAGAGCTGTCGAAGGACACCAGAGACAAAATTGTAGACCTGCACCAGGCTGGGAAGACTGAATCTGGAATAGGTAAAACGCCTGGTGTAAAGAAATCAACTGTTGGAGCAATTATTAGAAAATGGAAGACATACAAGACCAGTGATAATCTCCCTCGATCTGGGGCTCCATGCAAGATCTACCCTGTGGCGTCAAAATGTTAACAAGAACGGTGAGCAAAAATCCCAGAACCACACGGGGGGACCTAGTGAATGACCTACAGAGAGCTGGGACCACAGTAACAAAGGCTACTACTATCAGTAACACAATGCGCCGCCAGGGACTCAAATCCTGCACTGCCAGACGTGTCCCCCTGCTGAAGAAAGTACACGTCCAGGCCCGTCTGCGATTCGCTAGAGAGCATTTGGATGATCCAGAAGAGGACTGGAAGAATGTTTTATGGTCAGATGAAACCAGAATAGAACTTTTTGGTAGAAACACAGGTTCTCGTGTTTGGAGGAGAACGAATACTGAATTGCAGCCGAAGAACACCATACCCACTGTGAAGCATGGGGTGGAAACATCATGCTTTGGGGCTGTTTTTCTGCAAAGGGACCAGTATGACTGATCAGTGTAAAGGAAAGAATGAATGGGGCCATGTATTGGGAGATTTTGAGTGACAGTCTCCTTCCATCAGCAAGGGCATTGAAGATGAGACGTGGCTGGGTCTTTCAGCATGACAATGATCCCAAACACACAGCCAGGGCAACAAAGGAGTGGCTTCGTTAGAAGCATTTCAAGGTCCTGGAGTGGCCTAGCCAGTCTCCAGATCTCAACCCCATAAAAAATCTGTAGAGGGAGTTGCAAGTCCGTGTTGCCCAACAACAGCCCCAAAACATCACTGCTCTAGTGGAGATCTGCATGGAGGAATGGGCCAAAATGCTAGTAACAGTGTGTGAAAAGCTGTGAAGAGTTACAGAAAACGTTTGGCCTCCGTTATTGCCAACAAAGGGTAAATAACAAAGTATTGAGATGAACTTTTGGTATTGACCAAATACTTATTTTCCACCATGATTTGCAAATAAATTCTTTAAAAATCGAACAATGTGATTTTCTGTTTTTTTCCCCCACATTCTGTCTCTCATGGTTGAGGTTTACCCATGTTGACAATTAAAGGCCTCTCTAATATTTTCAAGTGGGAGAACTTGCACAATTAGTGGTTGACTAAATACTTACTTGCCCCACTGTAGTTACAGTCTAAAAATGGATAATCACGTTTATTATACCTTGGATAAAATGACTACCGCGTTTTTGAAAAACACCTGACACAATTGCTCTGGGGTGGTTGTTTATCTCCTGCAAAATGCGTACCACGAGTTACTGTTTGGATTTTTAAAGTTTTTCATTAATCTAAGACCATTCTTTAGCAATTGCCTATCCAAAGTATGCAGTCGTTCTTTTAATTAGGAAAGTGCCGATCACGTAATCGGAAATCGGGCCGATCGCGCCATTTTTCAGAAGATCGGAATAGATTGAAAAGGATAGGGTTTTTAAATAAAATCCATGTTTTTCTGCTTCATCCTCGTACAGCACCACCGCCTCTACCCTCCCTTCTGTTAAGCAGTGCGGCCAAACTGTCCAGCTTGCGTTTGGTACTTAACGTTAACAATGATTGAGAGGTTTGTACCTTTTAACTTGCCAGAGAAACTTGGTAGCTCTACGATCAAAGGCACAAATGTTTCAATCATTAAACTTGCATAAGTGTGCTGTGGCAACTCATTGTGTAAGTGAGAGGGTGTTCTCAGCAGCGTGAGCATCAAAATGTGAGTGGATTTAAGTGGACTCACTCAATGAAGCGATTAATAAAGACAAGCATTTTTCAGCGTTTTAAAACTAATTCGCATTATGAAAGCAGCACATTGGGACAGTAACATGTTTGGAACTTTTGTTCGAAAAAACTTTTTTTCGGTATCAGATCGGGACTCCATTGTTAGATTCTGAAAATCAGGGGACTCTGACTCTGCTGCAAAAATTTGCGATCGGGACGTCTCTACTTTCAGTCAATGGGAACCGATTTGTTTCAATGAATGGGAACTGGTCTTGTTACTGTGGCATTTGTTTTTTTTTTTTTAGGCAACGTGTGAACCAATTGCTTGAAAAATATAAAGTTTTTCATCCTCTGGCAAAGATGCACTCACTCACCCACCATAGTCTTTGAATGAGGACAGGCAGACATGCAGATTTCAGTGAATAATACATGATTGGATGGGCAATTGTTATTTTAAAATACGTATATGAATAAACATATTGTGTGTTTTTAAAAGGACTGTCATGCTTTTACTATGTGTTGATGTCATTGATCCGATACTGTATATGTTTACTGTTTGCGTATGTGTATTTCCATTCATATTGGATATTTGTTTTAATGGACCAAAGATTGATTATGCGTATATGAATGGACAGCCTAATCTTGCACATGTTTTGTGTGTCTTTTCTGTGGGGTGTGTGCACTGTAGAGGGTGTGTGTTTTTTAGCAGAGAGATTGTGCAGTACGCCATCCCTTTTATGGGTTCGGACCCTTCAGTAGTCAAGAGAACACAGCGTTTCCTTTACCAGGAAGAAAGCCGATCACCAGTGAGTATTCATGTCACTTATAATATCCACTGAATGGAATTAAGTTATTTGTGATGACTAACTCGGAATAATATTAATACTTTTTGCTGTTATTGCTGGGTGCTTGTTTTTTGTGTAAACTGACTGCATATTAAAGAATAATTCACAGCAGACAAAACAGATCACTGATTGACTGACAGAAAAAGGATTATCGTTCAGTGATTGGTTTAGAGTGTGAATGTGGAGTGACGAGGCAGAATGAATGACTGATTAAAAAAATAGAAATTTCTTTTTATAATTATTATTTGAAAATGGTATGTAGTTCAATAGACTCCTTTGTTTTGCGGAGGAAGAACTTGTAACCACACCGAATGTATGCTGTCACTCGGCACCTCTAAACGTGCTTCCATTGTAGCTACAGAAATACCATGAATAAAACTGTAAAATAAAATGTAGGGGGAAAATAAAAAGAGGAAAAAAATGCCATTGCTGTGAGTCGGCGGGTATGTTGTCTTCCGGATTGAGGAGGTTGTTGTCACGGAAGTGCATTATTGACTGTTGCCTTGTAAAACTGCACTGCCCCCTCGGGCCTGGCATGAATACTACATCGTTTTCACGCGGAATTGAGACATCGTTTGAATGGAGACGAAACCATGCAAACATGACATTTTTCATATTCTTAGAAAGTCACCATGTAACCGACCCCTTAAAGTCCTAGCTTATTAACCAAATGGGAAGTGTATATTACCTTTCATATTGTTGACACACTATTTCCACCTTTGTTTTTACATTCGTCCAACCCCCTCACCATCCTCTATTGACAGATCCAGTATTGCGCTTACGTCGGAGTAGGTGGTCTCTGCTCAGTTGCCAAGCTCTTTGTTGGAGGAGTTTTCTTCTGGATCCTGGTCAAATTTAGGCTCGGCAGGAAACTCCTCACCACGGTACACACATCACTGCTTTGTTTCCTTATCTTCATCAAGCACCAGTCTGCATTCTTCAGGTTTCAATCATACCAAAATATTTTATTTTCAACACCAGCTCTTTGAAGTAATTGTAGGGTGCAAGTAAAAGCTAACGTCAAACTTAAGTCTGCTGATTTGGCACCAAAACGTTTTTTTTTTTTTTTTTTTTTTTTTTGCAGCAAAGCCACAACCTTTCACGCTGCTTTTTTTTTTTTGAAAGGTCATAATGCCAACTTCACTGCAACCACTGTTTAGTCGAGTTCACTGATGTGATGTGTTCACTGCCAGTTGGTAGAATACTAAACCCAGATGAATAAGAAACATATTTGTTTGTGATTTTCCAGTTTCCTAGGTTTTTTTCCTTTGGCTTCTTCAGTCAGGCTGGTCCTACAATTAAACAGGTAAGAGTTTTATTTTTAAACATTCCTTTTAAATTGTTTATTTTTGTTCCAAATTGATCTGTAGGGTCCATAACCCGGTGCGGTCCAATGAATGCCTGTGTCCAAATGCCTTATCTCCGTACATATCAAATACAACAAGAGACATAATTGCCACTAAAAGAAAGAAAACTTACAGAAATATGTGTGGAGTACAAATAGCACAATGCAACAGCATAAACGTCTCACAACTACTAATTCTCCCACTATTAGAAGGAATAACATGAGTATGGAACGGCGCTGCCCCCAAGCGGCCGGTGGCATTCTCTTCACTCTTAATGTGCATAAACGGCGTCATTGTAATCTGTTTGAGGCAATGCATGAGCGGGTCATTCAGTGCATATGTTAATTGCGTCGAATATTTTAACGTGACTAATTTAAAAAAAATAATTACCGCCCGTTAACGCGATTAATTTGACAGCCCTTACATATATATACACATATATATGTACATGCGTGTGTGTATTCAGATTTAGCATTGGAAAGAGATACATATTACATGTTATTGTCCCACCAAAATATTTTTAAACAAGCATAACGTAGCTAAATGCTTGTCTTTATTCAATGCTTCATTGATTGAGTCCACTCAAATCCACTCACGCTGCTGAGACCACCCTCTCGTCACTCTCTCTCTTGCCACATCACACACACACACACTAGTGTTTAACAAGCTCAATGATTATTGACAGCTCTGTGGTTTTGAAGATAGCGCTACCAAACTTCTCTGGCAAGATCAAAGCAGCACCCCTGTCACTCATCGTTATATTTAACCAGCAAACTCCAACTGCCTGCTGAGCAAGAAAAGCAGCAGGAAGGAAATTGAGAGGCTGTATCAGTTCATCTCTATAATATACTGTACAGTATTTATTTTTATTAATTGAGAAAAAACAAAATCCGTGATGGGCTGAGGGCGCAAAGTTAGAAGCGCGAAGTAGCGAGGGATCACTACATACCTTTAACACCAATCATGGCAAAAGATTTTTTTTTTAAGAGCACATTTTGACAGTTGTAAACTAAACTAGTTAAGTATATAGTTTATAGTCCAACTCTCATGTTGGACTCTGACCTACCAGATTGAAGACACCTGCTTCAACATGACCTTTTTTGGAGAGGGATACTCAGATGGTGCGGACCCCTCGCAGGGACCACCCAATGCCAAGATCTGCACTGAAGTCATGGGAGGAGGTAGGCGTGCAGTGCTCATGTGATCTGTCATTATTGTTGAGTTTTAAATGCTGTAAAGAAGTTGTTACAGAGCAGTCTGCATAGCGTTTTTACCCCCCAGCTGTTCTGGTTCAAATGGATCGGGTGCCTATTAACGTAAATGGCAGCAAATGTGTTAAGCATAGTGTTTGAATTACTGCCTACAAAGTTTACAAGGATTTAGACGGCAATGGTTCAGTTTCCAATGTACAATACTGGTAATTTGTTTAAAAACTCAAAAGAAAAAGTATGTCTTGCCAAAAATTACGACTGAAACCACCCATTTGATACACATGTCTTTGACTAGTACAAGCAGTCTCCAGGTTACGATGTACTCTACTTAAGTGATTTCAACGTTACAGGCCGGAGTCCCGTCCGCCATTTAGTCTTTTTTTTTTTTTTTTTTTCTTTTTTTGGTTGCTCAAACAGTACCTAATTCTACCTCACAGTATCTTATTTTTTACTGTATTAACATGTCTTTTTCTGTCCTCGCTAAACGTGAAGTTGTCCAGCTTGACAGACGGCAAACAAGGCACTTGTGCTTTCTGAAACGTTTTTCTTTTTTGACAATTTGTAAAGCTGTAGCACATATATGTACACGTCTATTCAAAACGACACGCATTTTAACAATAAAACTCAACACAAAATGATTGGTGTTCAAATGTCCATCTCGTCTAATCAATATGTAAATTTAGTAGATTAGTGTAATTTGCCTCACAAAAGTCAGCTATCTTAAATGCTATGAATGCTAACGTATTTACAATTCTGATAGTAAATCGCTCACACGTAACTACACAAACTACAGCTCTAAACTTAATTACAAATGCATATACAAACACATATTAGCTGAAGCAACTTAAGCCTTATGTGGGCCAAACCAGAGTGCAGCTTTATCCATGTGAGACGTCTGAGTGCTCATGTATGGAACCATTATTGAACGACAGTCCAGCCAGACCCAACGCTGCCACCAGAGGGCAGTGTATCCTCCACCATTAAACAAAATACCTCTACATACAAAGGTAATTCGTTCCAGGACCTTGATTGTAAGTCAAAATGGTCGTATGTCGAGCAGGATTTTCCTATAACAATACATTATAATTCAATTTATTTGTTCCACAGCCCAAAAACCTACACTAAATCCTTAAAAAATACTCCTGTTACGATTGCAAATAGCAATTACAAAGAGCAAAACGAACAAATTAAAAATAAAAAACGGAATAATAATATAATAATAATAGTGATTCCTGTAATAATGTAAAGAATCGGGTTCTAATGTGGCGGATGTGTTTTGCGTACTGTACCTGAACGCACCACGTGGTTGACGTCACAGTGAAATAGGGGCGTGCGGTAGAAATTTTAGTTTCACTTTTAATGTCCTGTTGTTTTTGGCGTATGCTGCAGGAGACGGAAAATGTGTTGTGCTGCACAAGTTGTGAAATAAATGATTAAAAACCTGACGAACCCGACTTACTTGCCGATGTTACCACAATTGTCACCTTAACTTATAAAGACTGGCGAACGGAGGTCAGAGGAGGACCGTTTAAATAGGAGACATTCTATGGCCATATTGTTGAGCCAGTTCACGGACGCCCACATTTCCATCGTCATTTCAGTGGTAAGCCTCACCTTTTTCCTTTTTTTTCACCACTTGCACTAATATTGTTGGAACCTATGTTGATTTCTCAAAAGAAAATCCGCTGTAGGAAAACAATGTATTTCGAGCATGTCGTCAGATGTAGAAACAGTCAAATTTTACGTCGGATGTCGAAAAGATCGTGTGTTGAAGCGATCGTATGTCGAGGTACCACTGTACAATACTTTTTGGATAGTTGTTTTGAAATTTTAAAGGGTTCATTCCGACTTGCGCGGAAATTCGGGTTGCGCGCCAGCGTAGAAACGGAATTCGTTCGTAACCCGGGGACGTCCTGTACTTAATATAAAATTAGAAATGCAGAGGCTAGTTTTCATGGTGTCAATTGTTGCTTGTAAATGTTTTAAAGAGACACTAACTGTTAGTTGGTCACTTCTGATTAACATTCACTTTTGCTTCAATGTGTTTTAGAGCCTGGTTATGTGGCCACCGTGATTGCTATGGTGCAGGCCGCAGTAACAGTGCTGAAAGAAAGACACTCCCTTCCCAGGAGGTCAGTACTATCTGTTCTCAACCAATCTTTAGAAAATTCTAATCAACTCAACGGTATTTTAACAGGGGAGGTGTATACACACCAGGAAGTGCCTTCTACAAAACCAATCTCATCGACCGCCTTCATAACCATGGCTTCAAGTTCTCTGTGAAAAGCTATGAAGAACCTGCTAAATCATAGGCACTCAATTGCTTGTGTGTATTGTGCTTGAAGTGTACGAAAAAAGTTTGTGGTTGTAAACCGGAGTCCTAAAAGTGAGATGAACACACAGATGACTGGAACCATCTGCTGAACAACTCAATAGGTTGTTAATTAAATCTGTAATTGAAATAATATCCTTACAATCACAAGTTAGACTTTTGTTTGAGGACATATAACCCAATTCACATCAGCAAACAGGTTACAAATTGCTTGAATATAATGTTTTCTTCATACTTACAATATGTACACACAGTACAGTGATCCCACGTTTTTCGCGGTTAATGTGGACCGCCCCCTCGAGATAATCGAAATCCGCTAATTAGAGCTGTTGCTTATTTACATTTGTGTTCAATGTATTTATCCCCCCACCCCAAAGTACAATTCTTTATTGAATGCGTCATTGAGTCCTCTCAAATCAACTCATGCTGCTTAGAACGGCACACAACACAATGAGTTGCCATAGCACACTACAGCCAATGTTTAACAAGTTAAACAAGTCGGCGCCTTTGAAAGGTAGTACTCTCAAGCTTCTTTGGCTTCAAAGCAGCTCCCTTGTCACTCATCGTTAACTCTATCAAGCTGCGAAAGAAAAGTTCAGGAGAGGAAGTGAGACGCTGTACGTGATTGGATGGGACATCTCTATAAAATCCTGCATTTATTTTTTTAATTGAAAAAAAAATCAGCGATGGACTGAGGACGCGATGTTTGAAGCGTGAACTAGCGAGGGATTACTGTACGTGTGTATATACAGTACTGTATGCACGCCGTCTTGATGTTATCAAGGTTTAAAGGCTTAATGTTCTAATGCAGGAAAATGTTGAATGCATGCTGTAATACAGTAACAATAAGAGGTTTGCAAATTTCTAATTGGGATTGATTGATCCTTATTGCTAGAGGTCATACCATATTGGCCCAAATATAAGACGTGTTTTTTGCATTGAAATAAGATTGAAAAAGAGGGGGTCGTTTTATATTCGCCGTCTAGACATTATACCCATTCACAACGCTAGATGGCGCCAGATATCATTGAAGCGATGTTCTGTCATGACAGATCTCAGCTACTTGTTTAACCAGTTTGCATTATTTTATTGCAATGTTTTTCCTTATTCAGATTTGTTTTAAGACTACAGTTACAGTTAGACTTCACTTTGATGTTTAATGCAGTTTTTGCAATTTTGTTGTTTTATCACAATAGATAGGTTTATTTACATTTCAAAACCCAGAAGCCATTCATTTACGAATGTGATTGCACTTTAGTGTACATATTTAAATGTTCAGATATTAAGATTTGAATGAGGCAAAATAACATGCTTTTCCTCTCAAATATATTGCTATAATCATTTGTTTCAGATGTACTGTAATTCTGTATAAAAATTTGGTGTTCAAAAAGTCTTTTTTCAAACTTGAGTCTTGAAAAAGAGGGGGTCGTCTTATAATCAGGACCTTCTTATATTCGGGCCAATACGGTATATCGGGCCGATATATGGACTTTTTAACTAATATATTTAATATAGAAATATAGTAAATACTTATGTTTTACTTGATCTTGTATACCTAAGGTTCAATAAATGTTTAGAATTTTAGTGGTGTGTTTAATTTCTGTATATTTATACAATGACTGTTAGAATTGCCTTTCATAGTCAAAATGGGTTGAAAAAGGTATCAGCTTAAAAATTCAGCGAGATGTGGCTGTTATTTATTTTTTAATATGAAAAGAATTTGCGGCGGTGGCTGGGGGTCAGTTAATGGCAGCACGGATGGTTCAGGGGACCGTCCCGGGGGCATGGCGGTGGCCTCGTTGCCCGAGTGGCGGGTGGAGCTCTCCCCGATTGGTTGGGGCGGTGGTGGCTCCTTAGGGTGGCCCCCAATTTTTTTTTCATTTCCATTTTTCTGCAGGACTACCTCACACCTGAGTCTGTTCACGCATGACTTGGTAGAATTAGACACTCAGGTGGAGAAATTGTCCGTGCCAGGATAAGCAATCAGGTAGCATAGACTAGGATGTCAACATATCCACATTTAGATGTGATTCGCATAATACTGGGTCCCACACCCAACATTGCTTTTGACTCACCTCCTTTTTCTCCTCGCTTATCAGGCCCCCCACATGGTTTCCAAAGGTATAGATAATTAGCTAACGATGGCAGCACTAGGTAGCATAGCCTTGTAACAATTAGTGTTGCACCGATATCATTTTCTGGCCCCGATACCTGGCAGTGCAGTATCGGACGATACCGATACCATACCGATACCACTTTGTTTGAAATTTATATTTCTATACAGTGGCCACTGTATATGTACAAAGTGACTCCAGTAGAACTTTTTATTGCATACCTGGTATGGGTGACAATAGTTAAATAATATTTGGCACTCAAAGGCCAAAATAGTACTAAATTTGTGAAATTAAAACATGCATAATTCTAGCCCAACAGTAAGAAAGTAAAAATACAATGAATAATTAATAAACTTTTTAAACTCAGGGTTTTGGCTCTCAAAGGCCAAAAAGTGCAACTTTCATGAAGTTATTAGTAATAATAATTGACCACAGAATCCTGTCTCTCTATTAGCCTCCCTCTCTTTGGACCAGCAGCAACACACACTTAGCCACTTAGCTTAGGTTTGATTCTGTACGTGTTTCCATTGTAGCATCATTCGGTTTTCCCTGGTCTGCAAGATGAGGTTGAGGAGGGTTCATCATCTTTTGCCGACATTTCTCCACGGGTCGTGTAAATCCTCTTCGAACTGGTCTGCAGCTTCACGAGCAAATAGCCTGCAATCATTCCGAAATAATTTTCTGGGTGTTATTTTGGTAGATTTTCTCCATTGGGTTTGTAATTGTGAAACATACTAGAGTGGGTGATTGTTATTCATGAGCAGTTACCGATGCAGTGATGAACAGCAAGCAAAGCCTAAAGTAGAGAATTTTTTTTTTCTTTTCTATCTCGATTAGAGATCGACCAATAAATCGCCTGGCTGAAATATCAGTCTGATATATGGACTTTTTCCAACATCGGCCGATTAACAAACAAGCTGTGAAAAATGGATTTTGATCATGGAATCTGTGTGGGCAACTGTTCCCGCACCTGAATGAAGGTAGAACCCCGGAAGGCCCTTGCAGCAGCTTGAAGGTAGGCTGCTACAGGAAGCTTCAGGCTTGCCGAATTTGTAAACAGTGTAAGATTTTTTTAATATCTTGCATGCGAGAATATGCAATGTTGCTTTAGCCTTTTAAGGTGTTAACTGAGTGCTCCTTAAAATCTAAATGTAACTCGTGGCATATAGCTTTAGCATGGCAAGCATTCTCTTATAACTCTGACTTGTAAACATCTCGTAGTGATGTCCTGGTGTGTAGAATTATAAAACGAAGTTCTGAGTTCGTTGGTTTGGTAGCACTTGACTAGACCGAAAAAATCCTTTAATTCTCAGGTCTTTTTTTTTTTTTGCTGTTTACTATATTTTTCTAAAATTGCCTTTCATAATCTATGTGCTTTTTAAAAACAAGGTATATCAGCTTACAAAATCGGCTTTGGATATCAGTATTTGGCAGAAAAAAAATCGGTATCAGAATCAGCATTTAAAAATCCTATATCGGTTGACCTCTGATCTCGATAGAACCACCGAACCTGCACTATATCAGGATAGTTAAAATACAGTAATAAAGGCAAGGCACGGGCGGTCGCATGCCACTGTCATAGAGCAACTAGACCTCACGTCACACAAAACCTATGACAACAACAAGACAGTAGACTGTCAGGCAGAGATGACGAGGCGGACTCAGCTGCGGAGGTTCAGGCAAAAATTTATTTTGAAAACACAGGTTCTTCCGCTGACATGCGGGGATGAGAAAAAGCACAAACAAAAAGTGCTCCAACGGAGGAATGAGTCAGGATGACTAGAAACAAAATAAGGTTTCAAACAAAAATGCACTCCAAAAGGGAGGAAAGGCAAAAACACAAAACGCTCCTAATGGAGGAAAAAGTCAAGATAGCCAAGATCAAAAAAGTTCAAACACAAAGCGCTCCAATGGAGGATAATATTCAGTAAAACTATGATAGGCTATGATGATGATAGGCTTACGTGACTGACCATGGACGAAAGACACTTCTGCACAAGACAAGGGAAACTAAGGCCATACAGTATATACACAGGGGGTAATGGGGAACAGGTGGAAACAATAGGTGATTAGGTGACCAGAGGAAGGGCAAGTACGCAGACACAAGGAGGGTGAAGCCTTCAAAATAAAACAGGAAAAGACATGGCATGACATAGACGCAGTGAAACATTCACAGTTTTATTTCAAATTACCCAGATCATCTATAGTATACCCAGGGTTGAAAGTGGCTAGAATTTCTTGCCGGAACTCCCCGACGTGAAGGTCGCCACGGAGCCAGAAATTTTATTTATTCTTTTTTTTTTGGCAAACCTCTTAAACTACTGAAATGCAAAGAAAACTTTTAGCACAGTTATTTTCTATAACATGTACAAAAACTGATTTTCATTCAAAATTTTATTTTTTTCAATGATTTGCAAAATAAATGTTAACAATAACATCAATAACCTCCATCTTCTAATTTTTATTTTCCCTCATTTCCTCACATACTAAATGCCAGATCTCAATTTTAACTACTTAAGAACATAGGATATATATTGAAATTGAAGTTAATGTAAACATTTACTTTTTTTTGTTTAAATAATAAAGATATAAGTAACATACATTGAGATGAATAAGTACAAATGACTTATATTATGCAGAGTGAAATGGAATATATTTTGAAGATCGCACAAACATTGAGTTTGATAAATAAGGAAATGAATAAGTAGCCAAACATAAATGAACAAATACACCGTATGAGTCCAAAGTGCACATTGACAGCTAAGATGTTCTGAACCTCCCAATCAGAGTAAATAAAACTAAATATGATAGATAAGCATCCTCAACTCTTTCGTTGCTCTCAAAGATTTGATCCATTTTATGTTGCATTGCCCTTTTTTTGTCGCATCAATTCAACAAGCTTTTTTTTTTTTTTGCTGTCACAGAAAACATGCACATTTGAACCAATCAGAGCTAACCATCTCTGCTGATCACATGTCAGTATGTCAGCCAATAGAACGGATAAATGAGTCCAGGCTTTGCTTTGCTGCGTGCATTCGCACATTGATGTGACTCATCATCGTCAGACTCGGATAACTGCAGCAGCTGGGGAAACCTCCATGCCATCCGTGGAATAAAATCAATAACGAATATTGGTGGAAACTTATTACGCTACACAAGCACTTTATTAGGCTTGTTGTTAACACTTGTGTGTGCAAATCTGATGTTGGTAGAGTGTTTTCTTTTTGGAGCTGAAATGCATGTATGGCAGCTTAGCATTTTTATTTATTTATTTATTTATTTATTTATTTATTTTTTACATAGCGTTTTGGCAGTTGCTGTCATATTTTCGGAATCAAAGCACCCTGTACCAGAACAGCATTCCAGCCCTTATTCTTATACCGGAACTGCGTACTGGCCCTGAATCTTATACCGGAACTACGTTCCTGACCGTTCTGACCCACTTTTACCCCTGAGTATACCCCAAGATCATCAGGTGTTTTGGCCATTACCGCTATATCAACCCACTTAAGGAAGGCACACTAGGATTGTCCTACTTGTTTTCAGTAGTCAGTAATGCATAGTGTTGAATTAGAAATTTTATATTTAGGAATTCTCGCCGTACACGACGGTGTAGTGCAGTCAACCAGATGCAGATCAAAGACTGTTGTACAAAAAAGTGCTTCAAGTCCTATTGGTTTTAATAGTCCAAATAATGTTTCATCATCCATCCGTTTAAGCTATGATGTAAATAACATTCCTGTATCAAAGTCGAAAGTTATATAAACATAAGCCGTTTGAGCCTGCAAGCGCTATGTTTGAAACCCATGAACTTGAACAATACTTACTTTTAAAAAAGGTCTTACGTGATTGTGTGTGATATGTTACCTACAAATGAGGTGGTATGTACTTAAGATTTTTTTTATTTTTTAACCTCGACGGAGGGGGCAGAATGAACAATTTAAAAAGCCCTGCTTCGTGTAATCGAGGCCAAAGAAAACGCACGTGTTCGTACACAAGTGCACTGCTGTCTTCTCGAGTTTTCAATTATTACAGTTCTTTGTACAAAATGACAAAAAGCAGTACTTAAACACTGCATACGCATCAAGAGTGTCAATTTAACAACCCAATATACAGTGGTATGAAAAACTATCTGAACCTTTTGGAATTTCTTATATTTCTGCATAAAATCCCCATGAAATGTGATATCTTTGTCAAAATCACAGATGAAAATGCAGTGTCTGCTTTAAATAAAAGCACCCAAACATTTATAGGTTTTCATATTTTAATGAAGATAGCATGCAAACAATGACAGAAGGGGGACAAATAAGTGAACCCTCTGCCTAAGGAGACTTAAAGAGCAATTGAAACCAATTTTTACCCAACATTTTAAGTAAGGTGTGTGCCCAATCACTGATGTGTGGTTTAAAGCTTCCCTGCCCACTATAAAACACACACCTGGTGATAAATGTCTTGATCAAAAGCATTGTCTGATGTGCATCATGGCTCAGTCAAAAGAGCTGTCTGAAGACCTGCTATCAAGGATTGTTGATTTGTATAAAGTCGGGAAAGGAAACAAAACCATCTTTAAAAGTCTGGATGTTCATCATTCGACAGTCAAAGAAGTTGTCTATAAATGGAGAGTTTGGCACTGTTGTTCTCTTCCAAGGAGTGGCCGTCCGCCAAAGATGACGCCAAGAGTTCAGAGCAGAATACTCAGAGAGGTAAAGAAGAGTGTCTGAACTCACTGGCACAGTCCAACATCTCTGTGCACACATCAACTGTATGTAAAACTATATGGCCACAGAACAGCATGCCAACATCAACACCTCATCCCGACAGTGTATTGGGGATGACTGGAGGGAGCATCATTATTTGGGGCTGTTTTGCTACCTCAGGGCCTGGACAACTTGCAATCAATAATGGAAGAATGAATTCAAAAGTTATCAGGATGTTTTGCAGGAAAACCTGAGGCTGTCTGTCAGACAGTTGAAGCTAAAAAGAGGATGGATGCTGCAACAAGAAAATAATCCAAAACACAGAAGTAAATCAACTTCAGAATGGTTTCAGAAGAACAAAATAGACTTTCTGGAGTGCCAAAGTCAAAGTCCAGACTTGAACCCCATTGAGAGGCAGTGGCATGACCGAAAGACAGTGATTCTTGCCACACATCCCAGGAATGTGACTGTACTACAGCAGTTTTGTGGAGAAGAATGGGCCAATATTGGTCGTGATCGATGTGCCAGACTGATCTGCAGCTACAAGAAGTGTCTGGTTGAAGTTATTGTTGCCAAAGGGGGGCCACAAGATATTAAATGTAATGGTTCACATGCCGACTTATTTTCCCCCCTTCTGTCATTGTTTGCATACTATCCTCATTAAAATATGAAAACCTCTAAATGTTTAGGTGGTTTTAGTTAAAGCAGTTTTTTTCCTCTGTGTGATTTTGACAAAGATCAGCTCACATTTGATGATGATTTTATGCACAAATGTTCGAAATTCCAAAAGGTTCAGATACTTTTTTATACCACTGCAGGTATGTGACCTAAAAATACATTTAGAGAATGTAAACAGAATGGTACTTAGAGTACTGGTCTGATTCCTTATGAAATAAGGTATATGTACCTGCAGAGGGTAGCTGAATGTGGGCCACTTTGGTTAAAACGAAGAGTGCTAGCCCGTTAACTAAATGGGAAGTGTATGTGACCTTTCATTTTGTTATTTTATTTGTGTCCTCTTTTTGAAAATAAAAACATGATCACCCTAGAATGACTGAGAACCAGCATGTGGCGGAAAACACAGACAAGACTGAAAAAGCAGTTTCTGCTCTTGCACTCCTCTTTAAAAAACTGCTGTATTTTAAGCCAAAAAGAACTGTTGTGTTTGATAGAACAATATGTCTATATGCTGCCATAGCAGATTCATGACGCATTAATCCCCCGAACTATTTTTAGTTTGTCCGTTTTACCCTGGAAACCCCCGGTTACAGATGTCGCGCAACTGCTTTTGTTTCAACCTAGCCATAAAAAGAAGGTAAGTAATCGTATTTCTTATTCCAAATGTCTGTAAATTTTAGCTTAGAATCATTACTTGATGTCTAATATTTAGTTAAAAAACAAACAAAAACAAAAAAAACGACTTTAAAAAATTATTCACTCGCATATTATAAACTTGTAAACAAAGTACATCACAATGAAAAAAATGGCATCTGTAAAAAAGTCACGGATATCTACCTCATAACTAACGCTTAATTGTATATATATATTTTTTTTTTGTTACTGTCGCATTTTCCCCAATATGTTAGATGATAAATAATCAATCCAAACAAAGAAAATTTGAAAACAACATTTAAAAGGGTAAATATATGAAAAAGAAAATATCGACTACTCCTTGATGGCTGTGATTTCTGCATCGCGACCCTTGTTATATTACCATGTTTCACCCATAAAATCCGCGAAAAATCCGGCTGTCGCCATTCACAGCTGTGTCTTGACACTCGATGATACATGCTACATGGAGTTTTTGGATCGAAAAGAGGTAAGTACGCGATAATATCTTGTTAAAATCATGACGTCTTTAATCTTGCTCTTGCGTGCTCTCACCTTGTGTTTTCCGAAATTTCCAGGTTCGCAGTGAATCAGTAACAGGCACATTTTTTCTCAATAGATGATGTTTATTGATTAGAAAATGGAGAATAAATGAGATTTATTATTACAATCCCACAAGAGCAAGCAAACAGATATCAAAAACAGGCAAACAAATGGTAACGTGATGCTAGATTTGAGTTTGTCAACCCCAGAATCCCCGCGCTACGTTACAGCACAACCAAGTGTCCCCTAGCAATGAAAATTGCTTACCGTGACAAACGAGTGGGAAGCCAACAACGCTCCAGTAAAGTGGCAAAGGGGCAAAGCCAGGCGATCCGTACGTGACCCCTGGCGGACTTCACGGGTCGCCCGGAAGTGTCCGGTTTTGTAAGGACGCAGCCCTCGGAGGCGGAGAGGCCAACTTCCACCCCCGAGCGGCGCGGCCCTGTCCGATCACAAACATTTAAGCTACTTTTGGTTCAGCCCCCTTGAAAAAGGGCTTTTCACATGGGACAAATGAGCTGTGCTGCAACAGATGCCAACAAATGGTCAACATTATGGGTGCAAAACAAGTTATCTGTATGGGACCCAGGCGTGTAACTATGGGACCCAGGCGTGTAGTAAAACAACACTATGGTGCAAAACAAGTTATCTCGTGAGATTCTCAAGCGCGTCTCCTAACTATGGGAACAAGGTGAAAAACAATAGAAGGAATCATACATCACAAAAGCATAATGTAATATTTTCCCCCATCACCTCGAGTTAGGGTTTTGCGGTTAAATTTTTTTTTTAAATACCCCCTGTTCAAGATTTTTCTTCCTCCAGAAAATTGAGATTTTAAGCTTTCCAATGACGTATCACACATGCATATCGGATCATTTTGAAATTTGGCCAAATTGGGGGTCTTAGAGCGGAACTTCAAGTTACCTGAGTGTTTTCCGCCATGTGTAGTCATTTTTTTAATGCTTCAGCGCATGTGGGTGAGTTTACTCAGCGTGTGTCTGTCTGCTGATTTGTGCGCATGTGTAACACTTGAACGGGCTCAATGGAAAAAGGCAGTCTGAACGAGCACGCCAAAAAAACATATGACAAAAAAATCGGAATTGTGCGTAAAGACCGGCGGTCTGAACCCAGCCTTAAGTGACTACTGTCCAAAAAACCTGCTGTTAAACAGTGAAAATTAGAGGAAAACTTGTCAATATACAGTGTGGGCCACTGTACTCTAAGTAAAAAATGTTAGTCAGGAACCTTGTTCATGTTTTTATTTTGACAGTCGCTTGACAGGAAGTAATGTGGTGGTCGTTTTTGTAGTGTTCTTGTCTGCCTGTTCATGAGAACTGGTCAGCATTCTTCATCTTGCTCACTTTGTTGAGGCATTGAAAAGCAGTTTTTTACACCTTCGAAAAGATCAACTGTAAGTACAATATTTTTCATATAAGAGTTGTTTACCAGTATTTTTGTTATATTTTGGAAAGTTTGAACAACCGCTACACTCATTATAAGCATGACAGAACTTCAAGGCCTTGTCCAGGAAATTCATATGCATAATGTTGAAAGTCTGTCAATTATTCTGATTTCAAGTACATTTTCTCATTTTCTTTAGTTTCACTTTGGTTCATATTTAGATATGACAGTGCAGCTGAATAAAGCATTTGGTGCTTAGACATTACTTCCTGACTACCGTATTCAGTTAGAATGGCCTTTTGCTGGCTTTTGACTTGTTATACCCATTCCGTTAGCATTCTCAAAATGTTTTATTTTTTTGGTCACATACCTATGTCGGGTTGTCAACTTGACACTTTGATGTGTATGCCATGTTTAGGTACCGTATTTTTTGGACTATTAAGTCGCAGTTTTTTTCATAGTTTGGCTGGTGGTGCGACTTATACTCAGGAACGACTTATGTGTAAAATTATTAACACATTATTATATCATTTCACATGTTATTTTGGTATTTTTGAGTGACACTGATGGTTTGGTAAACTTGTTAGCATGTTCTTTATGCTATAGTTATCTGAATAACTCATAATAGCTATGCTACGTTAACATATCGGCCACGTTCACATTTCGTTGTTCATGCATCATGTAACATTATCATACTGTACACGTATTCAGCATGTTGTTCTATATTGTATTTTTATTTTAAATTGCCTTTCAAGATGAAATATCTGTTCTATGTGCTGGATTTTCATAAATAAATTTCCCCCAAAAATGCGACTTATATGTTTTTTAGCTCTTCATTAGGCATTTTATGGCTGGTGCGACTTATAGTCTGAAAAATACGGTACTGCTTTTTGTCATTTTGTGCGAAGACATTTGCTAATTGAAAACACAAGAAGACAGCAATGCACTTGTGTTTGCATGCACGCGTTTTCTTAGGCCTTGTGTACACGCAGCAGGGCCTTTTAGAATTGTACATTGGACTGCACCCTCCGTCAAACGAAACGTCTTATGTTTATATAACTTTTGACTTTGATATATGAATGATATTAACATCACAGCTTAAAAGGATGGATGATGAAACATTATTTGGACAGTCTAAACCAATAGGATTTGAAGCACTTCGTGTATGACCGTCTTTGATCCGTGAAGGGACTGACTGACTGACATTAGAATGATAACTGGTAGACTGCAGTGACACCTTCGTGTTCTGAGAGAATTCCTTCAATATTGGTAAATATAGAATTTTTAATTCAACACTATAACAAGACTAAATATACAGTAGAACAATCATAGTGTGCCTTCCTCAGTTTGGTTGGTCTAGCAGTAATGGCTGAAATACCCGATAATCTTGGGATATACTATAGCTGACGTGTCCGGGAATTCTGACGTAAACCTGTGAATGTTTAACTGTGTCAACTGTCTTGCAGTTGTCATGGGTTTTGTGTGACGTGATGTCTATTTGCTCTGTTAATAAACGTGGCATGTGACAGCCTGTGCCTTGCCTTTGTTGCTCTACTTTAACTATCCTGAAATTGTGCAGGTCAGGGGGTTCCATCGAGATAGCTCGAAAAGGCATATACAGTGGGGCAAGTATTTAGTCAACCACTGATAGTGCAAGTTCTCCCACTTGAAAATTAGAGAGGCCTGTAATTGTCAACATGTGTAAATCTCAACAATGAGAGACAGAATGTGAAAAAAACAAAAAAAAAAAAAAACAGAAAATCACATTGTTTGATTTTTAAAGAATTTATTTGCAAATCATGGTGGAAAATAAGGATTTGGTCAATACCAAGAGTTAATCTCAATACTTTGTTATGTACCTTTTGTTGGCAATAACGGACGCCGAACGTTTTCTGTAACTCTTCACAAGCTTTTCACACACTGTTGCTTGTATTTTGGCCCATTCCTCCATGCAGATCTCCTCTAGAGCAGTGATGTTTCGGGTTTATCGTTGGGCAACACGGACTTTCAACTCCCTCCACAGATTTTCTACGGGGTTGAGATCTGGAGACTGGCTAGGCCACTCCAGGACCTTGAAATGCTTCTTATGAAGCCACTCCTTTGTTGCCCTGGCTGTGTGTTTGGGATCATTGTCATGCTGAAAGACCCAGCCACGTCTCATCTCTCTTGCTGATGGAAGCAGATGTTCACTCAAAATCTCTCGATACATTGCCCCATTCATTCTTTCCTTTACACAGATCAGTCGTCCAGGTCTGTTTGCAGAAAAACAGCCCCAAAGCATGATGTTTCCAACCCCATGCTTCACAGTGGGTATGGTGTTCTTCGGATGCAATTCAGTAGTCTTTCTCCTCCAAACACGAGAACCTGTGTTTCTACCAAAAAGTTCTATTTTGGTTTCATCTGACCACAACACATTCTCCCAGTCCTCTTCTGGACCATCCAAATGCTCTTTAGTGAACCGCAGACAGGCCTGGACGTGTACTTTCTTCAGCAGGGGGACCCGTCTGGCAGTGCAGGATTGGAGTCCCTGGCGGCGCATTGTGTTACTGATAGTAGCCTTTGTTACTGTGGTCCCAGCTCTCTGTAGGTCATTCACTATGTCCCCCCGTGTGGTTGTGGGATTTTTGCTCACCGTTCTTGTTATCATTTTGACGCCATGGGGTGAGATCTTGCATGGAGCCCCAGATCGATGGAGATTATCAGTGGTCTTGTATGTCTTCCATTTTCTAATAATTGCTCCCACAGTTGATTTCTTTACACCAAGCGTTTTACCTAATTCCAGATTCAGTCTTCCCAGCCTGGTGCAGGTCTACAATTTTGTCTCTGGTGTCCTTTGACAGCTCTTTGGTCTTGGCCATAGTGGAGTTTGGACTGACTGAGGTTGTGGACAAGTATCTTTTGTACCGATAATGAGTTAATACAGGTGCCATTAATACAGGTAACGAGTGGAGCCTCATTAGACCTCGTTAGAAGAAGTTAGACCTCTTTGACAGCCAGGAATCTTGCTTGTTTGTAGGTGACCAAATACTTATTTTCCACTCTAATTTGGAAATAAATTCTTTAAAAATCAAACTGTGATTTTCTGTTGTTGTTTTTTTTCGCTCCACATTCTGTCACTTATGGTTGAGGGTTACCCATGTTGACAATTACAGGCCTCTCTAATCTTTTCAGGTGGGAGAAATTGCACAATTGGTGGTTGACTAAATACTTATTTGCTCCACTGTATTCTCTACCTTAAGCTTGGATTGCTGTTCATCACCGCATTGTGTCACTATCACCCACTCTAGAATGTTTCCCAATTAGAAACGACAAGGAGAAAATCTACCAATATAACAATCACTCAAAAAATTATTTCTGATTGATTTTAGGTTGTTTTCTCGTGAAGATGCAGTCAGTGGGGAAGAGGATGTGCACAAACCTCAGAGATATGTCGCCAGAACCACTTGATTCTTCCGTTGAGTGGATCGGATATGATGAGGGGGAAGACCAAGATGACGAGCTCTCAACGTCATGTCGCCAACCGGAGAAGAACGAATCAAAGCCAATGATTGAAGAGAAGCTAGCTACATTTGAAAAGAAGCTAGCTACAATGGAAACACGTCCCGAATCAAACCTAATGATTGAAAAGAAGCTAGCTACAATTGAAGGGAAGTTAGCTAAAATGGAAACGCCTCCAAAATCAAACATAGTGATTGAAAAGAAGCTAGCAACATTTGAAGAGGTGCTAGCTAAAATTGCAACAACTACAGATTCAAACATCAAGATTAAAAAGAAGCTAGCTAAAATTGAAAAGAAGCTAGATAAAATGGAAAAAGATTGCGATAGTTTGAGTAGAACCCTGCTATTTGTGAGAGACTACGCACAAAAAGTGAAGGAATATCTTCGTGTGGAAAACAATTATTGAACGACATACTGTTTTCAAATAATAAAAAGAAACTGCTCTTTCAGTCAGTCATTCATTCTGCCTCGTCATTTTTACGCACTTAACTAGGGTGACCATATTTTGATTTCCAAAAAAGAGGACACTCGGCCCGGCCGTGAGATACTTAAATTTTACTCGACATTCACTCAAAGACATAGGCGGAGTTTGACTTTTGGGGCAGGGGGGGCACAACATGTTGATGACCCCAAAACGCAGTGTCAGCAATAAAATTAACTTACAAGAATATTTATTATAATAGGTTGAAAATTAGCGTTTTTTGTTTCCCATCATTCTTGAGGGGAATTCTAAATCAGGCTGCTTCGGACAGCTATACTTTTCGCAAAGATCGTCATCCATTGGATATGGTACGCCCGCAGGCGTTGTGCCAATGTAGTTACCCCAGTCAAAAATTGTATCCCCTGGGCAGAGCCATGTGGAGGTAGATTTGTGTCTTCATTATTCGATCCCCAAAAAAAGTTGCTTCAATCAAAATATATATTTTTAATTTTAAAAAAAAAAGTCACTTCATTCAAAAAAAAAGGTGAATGCAAAAATTGAAACAAAAAATGCATTTGAAAGCTATTTTTCTTGGATTTTTTTTTTTTTTTTTTTTGGACTGAAATCAATTTTTTTTTTTTGGTTGAAGCAACTTTTTTGATTGAAGTAATGTTGTTTTGCGTTTGGGCCACATTTTCGCTAGGACATTTGTATATTATTCGATCAAAAAGTAAGCTGCTTCAAACAAATATACATTTTTAAAAGAATAAAACTAAATAAAAATTTCAATCATAGAAAAAAAGTTTTTGAATGCAAAAAAATATTTGAGACTCAAATATTTGCAATTGAAGACATAATTTTTCATTTAAAAAGTTTTGATTTTAGCAATCCTTTTTGTGTGACATTTGTGTCGAAATCATTTAATCCCCCAAAAAGTTGGGGACAAACAAAGAAAGAAATGATTTGAAAAATAAAATTGCTCTTCCCTAATTCGATTTTTTTTTTTTTTTTTTTTTTTGAATATGCAAAGCAAATGACCGTCTAAGGTGCTCGTCACATGATCTGTTCGAAAAATCATTTTGACCCATTATAAAAAATATCGTTTTTTTTTTTTTTGTTCATTTCATTTATTTTTGTTGTTTGTTTTATTGCTTTAGAACTTATATATATATATATATATAGGAAAGTCAATTACATGCAATGACACTTTTCGGCCACCAGGGGGGCCCCCCATTAAACTCCACTTATGCTCAAAGATACTTTATCACTTTAAAATATTTAAAGTGTGCCTCCTCCGTCTGAATAGAAAAATTCACTTTTATAAAAGATATTTGCTACACAACCAAAGACTCAAATTCTCAGAGGTTACTCGACGGACTTCATTATCCTAAATATATAACAATAAAAATGGAAAGAAAAAAAAACGAATTAAATACAGTGGTACATCTACTTTGGAAATTATTGGTTCGCAAAGTAGTTTCTCATCCTAAAAATTCTGTAAGTAGGGACGCATTCTCCATGTAAATGCTCTCATTCATTCCAAGCCCCCCAAAATTTAGACAAAAATCTTTTACGAAACATTGACATGCATCAAAAAGTGTAATAGATACATGTTACAATTAGATAATTGCACAATAAACAAAATGAGAGTTGTGCATCATGTAAAAAAGAATTAAAATGATGGTCAGTTAACCTTTTAACTGGCGGTCCTCATCTCCTTTGCCCTCATCAATCACCAATTGTTTGAATTTCTACACAAATGAGTCGGCTGCTTTGTGGTCGGCAGCACTCCACGCTACTCAATATACAGTGCCCTCCATAATTATTGGCAACACTGAAAAACATGTTTTTTAGCTTCTAATATATATTTTTTAATTCAGATAATATGGGACCTTAATGGTAAAAAAAGAGAAAAATCCAACCTTCAATACAAATGCATTGATTCAGTGGGGGAAAAAATCCCACATAAAGAAAAAATTATTTGACATCAAATAATGTGTGTCACAATTATTAGCACCCCTGGTGTTAATACTTTGTACAACCCCCTTTTGCCAACAAAACAAGGTCTGGGGACTAAGATGGCCATGGGAGGAGCTTGATTTTGTGTCTGGTGAACCATTTCTGTGTAGATTTGGCCATATGTTTAGGGTCATTGTCTTGCTGAAAGACCCAGTGACGACCCATCTTCAGCTTTCGGGCAACAGATTTTGATTTAAAATGTCCTGGTATTTCAAAGCATTCATGATGCCATGCGCCCTAACAAGGTTCCCAGGGCCTTTGGAAGCGAAACAGCCCCACAGCATCACTGACCCACCCCCATACTTCACAGTGGGTATGAGGTGCTTTTCAGCATGCGCATCTTTCTCGGCACGCCAGACCCACTTAGAGTGTTTGTTGCCAAAAAGCTCAATCTTGGTCTCACACAAAAATACACTCGGTCCTAGGCCTCAACTGGGACCGTGTGCTTTGGTCAGATAAAAAGACGGTTATGTCGCCCAGTCCACGATTTGTTATCAAAATACAGTACTAGTATTTGGTGTAATTTATTTATTCAAAACTGAATTTACAGTCATAAATCCATTACTGTAATGCGTCAATGAAAACAGTTGATGTTTTCACCTCAATAAAGCGTCATAAATAAGCGCTCCCCTCAGGGGGGACATTTCACGCGGGGGGGGGGGGGGGGGGGGCATTTTTCAGCACAACACCGGTCCCGTCCCGTGCGTCAGAGCTCGTCCTGAGACCACAAAATTTCCAATCATACTCCAGTTTATGTCACGATGAGGAGTCGGGTACCCAAAATCGGCACCGGCCAGAATATTAACCGACATTTGGTCAGCTGAGTGTCACCATTGTCACCATTGTAAAATGAAACTTGATCGACAACGGGCCGGTGTGTGCCGAAAAATAGCAGCCCCGCGTGAAATGTCCCCCCTGACAGGAGCGCTTATTTATAACGCTTTATTCACGTGATGTTTTCATGGACGCATTACAGTTATGGATTTACGACTGGAAGATCAGTTTTAAATAATTAAATTACACAAAACTGTACTGTATTTTAGTAACAAATCGTGGACTGGGCCACATAACCATCTTTGAACAGAAATGTATCTACAGGTTTTCACGACCATATCCCAATGACAATCACACTGGTATGACATTTATTAGTTCAAGCAGACTAAAATAATACATATTCACTGTACAAGAAAGTAGTTTCTGTGTGGGCGCTCCCGTCAGGGGGGACATTTCACGCAGGGCGGCTATCTTTCGGCACAACACCTGTTGTTGCGCTCACCTTCTTGCTGCGTAGCCGTGGCGACGAGCTTCGTAGTCTCCGTCTGATGATGTCTGCGATCATGTTGGCGTCATATTGATGTTTTCGCAGCTGTCTAACGGCTGTCGACACAAACGCATCATGGACCAAGATAAAACAAACCGTGCTGCTTTCGAGATTTGCCCTTTGGGCACACAGCAACTACTAAAATGACCGTTTATCTTCTCTGTTACTGCAACCAACCGCCACACATGCCTTCACCATTTTGATTAATCAATGTTAACGATTGTCAGGAAGGTTTTTGGGTTCGTTTACTCGGCGGTGATTCCTTAGACAAGCAGAGAAACACGCAGTAATAGGAGGAATGTACGTAGCGGTAATATGTAAACACGATGAGCTGACGGACAATATGGCGGCCAAAGTCCGGGGGGCGGTGTTGTGACGTCACGTGATTGGGGTCTATTTGGTGCTGAGGACATTTGGATTTAATAAATGTTGCATTCACATGAATAGACAACATGACAGCTGTCTGATCTACTTTTAAGGGGGTAGCAACAAAAAAAAAAAAAAAAACAGGTGACTTCAACAAACAGGCGCTAGGATTTGCCCTCCAAGATCAACAGAATTGGATCAAATTTTAGAACCAGACTTACACTGTTGGCTAAAAGTATTGGCACCCCTGCAGTTCTGTCAGATAATGCTCAATTTCTCCCAGAAAATGATTGCAATTACAAATGCTTTGGAAGTAATGTCTTCATTTATTTTTGCTTGCAAAAACACATAATGAAAAAAAAAAAATCATTATCATTTTACACAAAACTCAAAAATGGCCTGACAAAAGTATTGGCACCCTCAGCCTAATACTTGGTAGCACAACCTTTAGACAAAATAACTGCGAACAACAGATTCCGGTATCCATCAATGAGTTTCTTACAATGCTCTTCTAGAATTTTATACCATTCATCTTTGGCCAACTGCTGCAGGTGTCTGAAATTTGAAGGGTGCCTTCTCCAAACTGCCATTTTTAGCTCTCTCCACAGGTGTTCTATGGGATTCAGGTCTGGACTCATTGCTGGCCACTTTAGAAGTCTCCAGTGCTTTCTCTCAAATAATTTCTTTTTCTTGCTTTTTGAAGTGTGTTTTGGTTCATTGTCCAGCTGGAAGACCCATGACCTCTGAGGGAGACCCAGCTTTCTCACACTGGGCCGTACGTTATGCTGCAAAATTTGTTGGTCGTCTTCAGACTTCATAATGCCATGCACACGGTCAAGCAGTCTAATGCCAGAGGCAGCAAAGCAACCCCAAAACATCAGGGAACCCCCGCCATGTTTGACTGTGGGGACCGTGCTCTTTTCTTTGAAGGCCTCATTTTCCCCCTGTAAACTATGTTGATGCCTTTTTCCCCAAAAAGCTCGACTTTTGTCTCATCTGACCAGAGAACATTCTTCCAAAACATTTTTCGGCTTTCCCAGGTAAGTTTTGGCAAACTCCAACCTGGCTTTTTTATGTCTCTGGGTCAGAAGTGGGGTATTCCTGGGCAGTGACGTGCGGTGAGGTTCATGGTTGGTGAGGCACTGACTCCTTTAGTGTCAGATTTCCAAATATATAAACCAAAAAGGGTAGCTTATTCAATTGGCTACTGGTTATTTCATATCTCATCAGCATTCTTCACAAAACACGCACACACGGTACATATTATCGATACGTGAAAGTAAGAAAATAACATCCATTTGCTCTACACCCTCAATGTGTTGGCCGTCGCAATTCTATAATTCATGCAACATAAATGACAGTAAAGAGTGGTGTACAAAACCACAGAATTCAATTCTGACCTTTAGTGAAATATTCAGTTGTTTTTAAAACTTCTTGTTCTTGTTGTTATTCTGATACTTTAATCAATTTATTACAGATTGCTAAACAAAAAGTGTGAAAAGAAAAACAAAGAATATTTTATTTAAGGCCAAAATTTAGTTTTTAAATATTCTATTGTATTTTTCTTAGTCTAAGCTCTTTTTATTTTTAATTTTTATAAGATTGAAATGAAAACTGTTTGTGGTCTTGCGCCTGTCCTTCACCACAGAAACCGCCGTTACTTTGGAAGAGCATAGGTTTGGTCTCAACATTCGTAGGGACGATATAACAGCATAATCTGCATGTCGGTACACTTTTTGCTGGGGACGGGACATTAATAAGACCAAACAGATTGGATGAAGGGGGCAAAGGGCCACATTTCTAATGTATATGAACCTAATTAATTAATAGGCAAAATGATCAATGCAAAATAAATCCTTATCTACTGATAATAACTTTTACGTGCATTGGTTCGGATGATACACTGTTCGATTCAAACCTTTGTTTTCAAAAAATACTAAAGAAACATTCTGAAAACTTCCTGAATAAATGTCTGTTTTTTATTAGCATAAACATAATGAAAATAATTCACTTAATAATGGTAGGGTCAATTCTATCCTTACAACATATGGAACTATTGAAAGATCTAAATTCTCTATATAACTGAACATTATATCATGCAAAAAAGGTAAGGTTGCTTAAACGTTTGTGGGGACAATTTTAGCATCCTGAAAAGTTGGTAGTGTTATGTCCCTACCGTCCCTATGCAAACCTACGCCCTTTTTGTAAAAGTCCTCCTTATTTTCCTTTACTTTAAAAAAAATCTCTCCGCCTCAATGGAGAGGATTGCTTCAATTAGATCGCTGTGTTCTATTTGACAAGCCAGAACACACAGTGGATGTGTCCAAATGTCTAGCTAACCTTTCATCTTTCTCAGCAAAACCATGTAATCGTTCTACATATATGCCACGTTTAGAAGAGCTTACACGCTCATCGTTACCACGAAATGTTAACTCCTGTTTAGCTAGGATGCAGGTTGCATTAATGAGGTCTTTCAAACTCTTTCGGTTTTCCTTTACCTTAGAATTCTGGATGCTACCGTTGAGCTTCCGCTGTTCGTCAAAGCCAAATCGATCCTTGAGCTTCCAAAAGTTTTTAAAGCAATAAGGCTTTGAATGTGAGTGGTCGAGCTCTCGTGTTTGCTGAGGCTTCGTGCTAGTTTTTTAATGTCACAATATCTCGTGTTAGTCCAGACATTGGCACAAGTCGAGAAGAAAAGGCAGGGAAAGCAGCAAAGCCGATTTTTTGAAGGACAGCCACATAGCCAGTCTTTTCGGGTGTACCAGTCCGTTTGAAAAGCGCGAGTTATCTTCTGTCCCGTAGTTTGAAGCAAACCTTTTAGCTTCGATGTTGTTAATCGCATCCACTTTTGACGGAAAGTCCAGTTTCACGTACGCCCCCTTTCAGTGCGGCAGAGTACTATCTGCCGCAACCTGTGCCTTTTCACTGCGGTTTTATTTCCCATCAGCAAAACTAAATATGTCGCTAACAAAAATTAAACTTCAAGGGTTAAAGACATTAGCCAGACTGTGGAAAATCAGGTCAAATAAACGTATCTGGAAACATTATAATGGCGACATGCAGATGTACGGCAACCAGTACGCTCCAATTCCATGTATCAACCCAGTTTGGCATGGATTGCGCAATCAGAGGTGAGGCTTTACTCTGTTAGGTTTTGTGTTGGTTTCTCCTAGTGTGACTTGTCCCTGTGATTGCCCACTGCTCTCACCTGTGTGTGTTCTCCCAGTGTATCCTGCAATCTGCATCCACCTGTGTTACCCAGCTGTTCCTCGTCTCGTTACCCCTTGTCTGCGTGTGTATATAATGACCCAGTTTCTTGTCACTCCTTGTTGCGTCATTGTCTATGTCAATGTCAGCGTCTATGTCCGTGTAAAAGCCAAGATCCTGTCCAAGCCCTCGTGTATCCGTCCCTCCGGTTTAAGTAAGTTTTGTTTGAATCTTGCCCTTTTGATCCCCAGTGGTTTTGGTTGTACTTTGTGTTTTTGTTAGATATCATTAAAACATTTTTTGAGTTCATCGCCATCTGCCTCCTGCCTTGCATTTTTGTTTCTCTGCTTTTGGGTCCACACAACCTGCCTGCCCGCGCATTCCCTGACATACTCGTTGCTGCCGCACCTCTCGTTTCATTTCGTTATTTGAACAGGAAATGGGCAAATTCAGCGATTTTGACTATAGAAAATGTTTGAAATGAGTCATACATAAAGAGCAATGGACAAATATTAATATAAATTTGATGCTATAATTATTTTTTTGTCATGATGACATGTGAGGCTCTGCCTCCCCTGCCTCCCCTGACCGCACGTCACTGTTCCTGGGTATCCTACAATAGAGTCCCTTTTCATTCAGATGCCAACGGATTGTATGGGTTGAGACTATTGTACCCTCGGACTGCAGGACAGCTTGAACTTGTTTGGATGTTAGTTGAGGTTCTTTATCCACCATCCGCACAATCTTTCGTTGAAATCTCTTCTCAATTTTGCTTTTCCGTCCACATCTAGGGAGGTTAGCCACAGTGCCATGGGCTCTACACTTACTGATGACACTGCGCACGGTAGACACAGAAACATACAGGTTTTTGGAGATGGACTCGTACCCTTGAGATTGCCCATGCTTCCTCACAATTTTGCTTCTCAAGTTCTCAGACAGTTCTTTGGTATTTTCTTTTTTCCATGCTCAACGTGGTACACACAAGGACACAAGGGTGCCAATACTTTTGTCCGGCCCATTTTTGGAGTTTTGTGTAAAATGATAATGATTTTTTCCCCCATTCTATTTTGTGTTTTTTCATTGCAAGCAAAATAAATGAAGATATTACTACCTAAGCATTTGTAATTGCAATCATTTTGTGGGAGAAATTATGCATTATCTGACAGAATTGCAAGGGTGCCAATACTTTTGGCCAGCAGTGTGCGAAAAACTAAGTATTCTCCTAGGCTTTCAAAGCTGTCGTCGCTGAAATATTGAAAACAAAGAAGCAATCAAGGAGGCGGGGAGAAGTTCTTCTGCTTGACTCTCACGAAAGACCCTTGCAGAAGGAGGTTTTTTGGGCCACTCACAGTCTCGAGCCTTCGAGTGAGCTATTCATCGCTACACATCGAGATGGCATGATTAGGGTGACCAAACGTCCACTTTTCACGTCGTGTCTTCGTCATCCGGCCGGGTGTTATAAATTCATGAAAATGTCCGGTTTTTATGATCTTTCACAGGACCAATTCGAGATTAATATACACTTCGCCATCCACTCGAAGGAAAAACCGGATCTGTAAGTTTATCTTCTATTAATGTCGATCATGTGTCCTCTGTTGTATATTGGGTTATACAGTATGTGTACACAGAGATACATTATACAGTGGTACCTCGACATACGATCGCTTCGACACACGATTTTTTCGACATCCAACGTAAAATTGGACTCACGATTTGTTTCTACATCCGACGACATGCTTTAAATACGACGATCTATGACAGCGCCGCAGTTTGTTTTCCCGCAATACGGACGCATGGCAAATTTTTTTGTGAGAGAAATCAACATGGGTCAACAGGGGTTCCAACAATGTTAGTGCAGGTGGTGAAAAACGAGGAAAAGGGTGACTCTTACCATTGAAATGAAATTGATAGAAAAATATGAGCGTTGGGTACGCATCCGTGAACTGGCTTGACAATACAGCCGTAGAATGTCTACTCTCGACGGTCCTCCTCCGACCTCCTTTTGCCAGTCTTTATAAGTTAAGGTGACAATTATTGTTGTGGTAACATCGCCAAAGAAATCGCCAGCTTCGTCAGGTTGCTAATCATTTATTCCAGGGTTCCTGTGAGGGCCACATAACTTTTCTCTTCTCTGATGAGGGGCCGGGGTCAGTTTGTAACAGAAAAAGTGTGACGATTGCAGGAGTGCCTAAATGTAAAAATGTATTGTTTTTCAGAAAGCCACAATCAAATAACCCTTTCTGGATTCTTCACGGAACAAAAGTAAATAAATTTAAAATGATAATGTAATATAATATACCATACCGTATTAGAATCTATATATACAGTGGGGCAAATAAGTATTTAGTCAACCACAAATTGTGCAAGTTCTCCTACTTATTTGCAAATCATGGTAGAAAATTAAGTATTTGGTCACCTACAAACAAGCAAGATTTCTGGCTGTCAAAGAGTCTAACTTCTAACGAGGCCTAACGAGGCTCCACTCGTTACCTGTATTAATGACACCTGTTTTAACTCATTATCGGTATAAAAGACACCTGTCCACAAGCTCAGCCAGTCACACTCCAAACTCCACTATGGCCAAGACCAAAACGCTGTCGAAGGACACCAGAGACAAAATTGTAGACCTGCACCAGGCTGGGAAGACTGAATCTGCAATAGGTAAAACGCTTGGTGTAAAGAATTCAATTGTGGGAGCAATTATTAGAAAATGGAAGACATACAAGACAACAGATAATCTCCCTCGATCTGGGGCTCCATGCAAGATCTCACCCCGTGGCGTCAAAATGATAACAAGAACGTTGAGCAAAAATCCCAGAACCACACGGGGGGACCTAGTGAATGACCTACAGAGAGCTGGGACCACAGTAACAAAGGCTACTATCAGTAACACAATGTGCAGCCAGGGACTCAAATCCTGCACTGCCAGACGTGTCCCCCTGCTGAAGAAAGTACATGTCCAGGCCTATCTGCGGTTGGAGAATGTGTTACGGTGAGATGAAACCAAAATAGAACTTTTTGGTAGAAATACAAGTTCTCGTGTTTGGAGGAGAAAGAATACTGAATTGCATCCAAAGAACACCATACCCACAGTGTAGCACGGGGGTGGAAACATCATGCATTGAGGCCGTTTTTCTGCAAAGGGACCAGGACGACTGATCTGTGTAAAGGAAAGAATGAATGGGGCCATGTATTGAGAGATTTTGAGTGAAAATCTCCTTCCATCAGCAAGGATGAGACGTGGCTGGGTCGTTCAGCATGACAATGATCCCAAACACACAGCCAGGGCAACAAAGGAGTGGCTTCGTAAGAAGCATTTCAAGGTCCTGGAGTGGCCTGGCCAGTCTCCAGATCTCAACCCCATAGAAAATCTGTGGAAGGAGTTGAAAGTCCGTGTTGCCCAACGACAGCCCCGAAACATCACTGCTCTAGAGGAGATCTGCATGGAGGAATGGGCCAAAATACAAGCAACAGTGTGTGAAAAGCTCGTGAAGAGTTATAGAAAACGTTTGGCGTCCGTTATTGCCAACAAAAGGTACATAACAAAGTATTGAGATGAACTCTTGGTGACCAGATACTTATTTTCCTACAATTTTGTCTCTGGTGTCCTTCGACAGCGCTTTGGTCTTGGCCATAGTGGAGTTTGGAGTGTGACTGGCTGAGCTTGTGGACAGGTGTCTTTTATACCGATAATGAGTCAAAACAGGTGTCATTAATACAGGTAACGAGTGGAGCCTCGTTAGGCCTCGTTAGAAGTTAGACCTCTTTGACAGCCAGAAATCTTGCTTGTTTGTAGGTGACCAAATACTTATTTTCTACCATGATTTGCAAATAAATTCTTCAAAAATCAAACAATGTGATTTTCTGGGTTTTTTTCCACATTCTTTCTCTCATGGTTGAGGTTTACCCATGTTGACAATTACAGGCCTCTCTAATATTTTCAAGTGGGAGAACTTGCACGATTAGTGGTTGACTAAATACTTATTTGCCCCACTGTATATGTATATATATATATATGTATATATATATATATATATATATATATATATATATATATATACATATGTATATATTGGAATACAAGACGGCCCTGATTATAAGACGACCCCGTTTTTCAAGACTCAGGTTTGAAAAAAGACTTTTTGAACACCAAATTAATTTTCATACAGAAAATAATTACAGTACATCTCAAACATATGATTATAACAATATATCTGAGAGAAAAAGCATGTTATTTTGCCTCATTCAAATCTTAATATCTGAACATTTAAATATATAAACTAAAGTGCAATCACATTCGTAAATGAATGGCTTCTGGTTTTTTAAATGTAAATAAACCTATTGTAATAAAACAACAAAATTGCAATCACTGCATTAACCATCAAAGTGAAGTCTAACTGTAACTGTAGTCTTGAACCAAATCTGAATAAGGAAAAACATTGCAATAAAATAATGCAAACTGGTTAAACTTGAGATTAGCTGAGATCTGTCATGATAGAACATCGCTTCAATGATATCTGGCGCCATCTAGCGTCGTGAATGGGTATAATGTCTAGATCGCGAATATAATACGACCCCCACTTTTTCAGTCTTATTTCAATGCAAAAAACCACTATCTTATATTCGGGCCAATACGGTCATATAATAATAAATAATAATAACACTATTAATTAAATAGATAATAACCAAATAACCCTCTCTGGGTTCTTCACAGAAAAAGCCAGGAAATAAATAACACTATTGGGAAAAAAAATAATATTAAAAAAAAATCTAAATGCTCTCTGGTATTTTTCAGGGGGCCAGACCAAATGTGGAGGCGGGCCGTAGTTGGGGGCCCCCTGATTTATTCCATCAACGCTTTTGTCCCCCGCAGCTGAACGAAGTAAAAAAAATGAAAGTAAAAAGTCCCATCTCACTCGGGCTCACTCTGTTAAATCAGCCACGTTCAGGTACACCACAAAAACAGATTCACCCCATTAGAACCCGATTCGTTACATTATTACAGTTATTATCATCATTATTATTATTATTATTATTTTTATTCATAATGTATTTGTTTTGCTCATTGTAATTGCTATTTGATAGTTAGGTAACAATGTTCTTCAGAGCATAGCACCACGAGTTGTTGATAATAATGTGGCTAAATTTGAACCATTAACCTTATTTTCTAATGAACTTTTCAGTTATGGCATACAGCATTGTCAAATGTTTCGGCGCCTTTAGAATGATTGAGTGGCACGTCCCCACCAGTCGCCGACAGGAAGCACCCCGTCCCCGCAGCACACATTAGTGGACCAGCAGCAGCTAACAGCAGTTTTGTTGATAAATTTGGTTTAATGAGTAAAACAATGTTGATTTTTGTTGTTTACCTTCTATTAAATCACTCTCTTTTCCAGAGATAAAGAAAAACAAGATCAGACATTGATATGTGAACATTTCTTAATTAAGAACTGAATACTTAATGGGGTGTCCTTATTTTTTCACATGACTGTAGTTTAACATGCTACAAAATAGCACTCATGTGAGTCAGCGTTTTTGCCTTATTTGTAGAGCTGGGAATCTTTGGGCACCTAACGATTCGATTACGATTACAATTCAGAGGCTCCGATTCGATTCTAAAACAATTATTGATGCACCCCCCTCCTTTTTTTTTTTTTTTAATGTTTTGTACATTAGTTCCAAAATTGTTCAAAAATACTCTCAGGCTAAACCAAACTACTATTTCAGTATCAAGTTAACATATAGCAGTAAACAAAAATAACAGTAAATAAAAAACTCCAGTCCCCATTCTGTATCAGCAGCTTTAAACTACATTCAATTAATTTAATGTTGTGAATCAACCGTTAAAGTTGTTAAAATTGCTCCCGTTAATCCATAATTTCCTTTTTGTCTACTTTCGACATTTGAAAGTTTTAAAACTATTTTAAAGATAGATTCAAGTCAATATTTTACCGATTTAGGAGTATTTTAGATAAAAAGTTAATTAGGTTTGCTTGGAAGGTTCGCTACAACAGCCTTGCAGGGAAGTGTACTGCTTTAAGATGGCGGCCGTCTACTATGTCCGTATCTAGCTTTTTGTAGATGTGCTGCTAACGCTACCGTAGTGCATCTAGTCCTATATAAATGATATCTACCATAACATTATGTGGATGATATACTTTGTAGCAGCTTTTCAGCAGCAGTCAGGTATGTTGTTGTGTTTTTTTATCTCGTGGCATGAGTTGAGCTAGAGCCGTGAGTTGAGCATTGGCATTACCCGAGGGGCCGGGTAATGAGAAGCAGGATGTTTAGCTACTCTCGCTCCGTTGCTCATTGACCGCGCAGCGCGCTGAGTGTGTTGTACTTCCGCTTTACTTGGCATATTTCAATAATCGGAATTTGGATGTTTGTGAACCGTTCTCGAATCTTCCACGGCCGAATCGCGAATAATCTAAGAATCAGAAATTTTGCACACCTCTACTTATTTGTATCTCAAACTGAAAGATGCTTGATGTACTGGTGTCGTTCACAACCTCTTAACTCATGTTGTTTACATATTACTTATTTGGACTGATGCCCTCGTGTTCTTTACTCATCTACTGTACTTGAACTCATACTATGACGAAAAATGTTTAATGAGCAAATTGTCAATAAAAACAGTTGACAATCAAATGTTTCTCTTGTGTACAATGATTTCAGTGTAAAACAAACCTAATCTAAAATAGTAATAATTAAGTTGATATTTAAATTAATATTTATTTAAGGCAAGGCAAGGCAAATTTATTTATATAGCACAATTCAACACAAGGCAATTCAAAGTGCTTTACATCACATGAAGACCATAAAAATCACATTAAATCAATAGAACGTAAAACCAACAATTGAAACAGGAAATAACTTTATACATAAAAATTGCATTTAATCAAGAATGGAATAAAAATAAAATAAAAATACTACTACTACCGTATTTTTTGGACTAAAGGTCGCAGTTTTTTTCATAGGTTGGCTGGGGGTGCGACTTATACTCTGGCGCGACTTATGTGTGAAATTATTAACACGTTATTATATCATTTCACATGTTATTTTGGTGTTTTGAAGTGACACTGATGGTTTGGTAAACTTGTTAGCATGTTCTTTATGCTATAGTTATCTGAATAACTCTTAATAGCTATATTACGTTAACATACCGGCCACGTTCGCATTTTGTTGTTAATGCATCATGTAACATTATACTACCTGACAATTATTCAGCATGTTGTTCTCCGTTGTGTTTTTATTTTAAATTGCCTTTTAAGATGACATATCTGTTCTATGTGTTGGATTTTATCAGGTAGATTTTCCACGAAGATGCGATTTATACTCTGGTGCGACTTATGTTTTTTTTTTCCCTTTTCTTTATTGCGCAATTTTGGACTGATGCGACTTATACTCAGGTGCGACTTATAGTCCGAAAAATACGGTACTAATAATGATTGAAATCAGTAATGGAGATAAAGCACAAGAGGAATAGGAGCAAATACATTGAAATATATAGATAGTTATGGATATGCTGTGCAAACAAGAGCATTTTTAGCCCTGATTTCACATGGTAAAGCCGTAGGCGTTGCTGATTGGGTGAAGGACCATGCGATCATACGTAAGTCACTGAAGGACAGTGACTGGTGGATGTATTGTATATTTAACGATGAAATTATTTGAAGGAACTTCATATATGATATGAGAACGATAGACTAATATATTATTTGTATAGCAGGACAATAAGGAGAGAATTACTGCACTAGTGTCACTATGATTACAGACTTTGGGGGGGTGAAGGGGAGGGGTGAGTGTGTGAGCGGTTGTGTATTGAAATGGCTGTTGAATTTGAACACAGCAGCTATAAATGCCAACGCATAGATTGTTGCTGTTTCGTGGTTAGAGTGAATTAATAACTGAGAATGGTGAATTTAGCAAGGCTACCTAAGAAGGGACTAAAGCTGGCACACCTAAACATACGTAGCCTCAGAAATAAGTTAACAGATGTTTCAAATATTTTGGTTGAAGGCAAAGTACATATATTAGGAATTACTGAGACTCATCTTGATTCGTCATTTGAAGACTCCTCAGTATATACACAAGGGTATTGCATATATAGAAAAGACAGAAATGCAAGGGGTGGCGGTGTAGCCATGTATATACAGGAGCATATACCAGTAAAAATTAGATTGGATTTAATGTTACCTGAGATTGAAGTATTAGTGCTTCATGTCCACATTCCACATCTAAAACCGCTGCTGGTTGGCTGTTGTTACCGTCCACCCAATGCAAATTCTGCTTACCTGGATAATGTATGTGCTATGATAGACAACGTGTGCGACAATCAAAATGAAGTCTATATTATGGGTGACCTCAATATAGACTGGAACTTATTACAGTGTCCTTTAAGGAATAAGCTTCATTCTATTATTGAGGCATGTGGTTTAAAACAGTTGGTAACTGTCAAGTTCAAAAATAGATCCTTAGGTAGACATTGTAAAATTACCCAAAAATAAGGAGAGAAGACACTCAGTTTTCTTGGCCAAGGAGAGCAAAAGAGTGACTAGCCAGAGAAATGCTAGATTACGCTGTCTAGTCACCAAAATTGATTTAAGGAAAAAACCCTCCCTGGTATTTTTACGTAGGGGTTTGTCCTAACAGAGAGGGTGCCGCCCTGAGGGAGGGGGAAGCAAGCTGGAGACACCCATGTGACTTTGATTGGATATGTGTGAGCATGTAGGTGGACCTAAGTAAGTACACGTATGTAAGCAAAGGCTCATGTAAACAATGGTCAAAATGACCCAGACACTTCAGTTATGCAACGCTGCGGCCATGGAAGATGTCCTCGGATGGAAAATTGTCCTCGAAGGTCTAGACGAAAGTCTAGACGTAAGACGCTGAAGGTGTCCTAGAAGGTCTAGTTATGCAATGTTGCGGCCATGAAGCAAGGCAGTTGTCATCCAGACCCTCTTTACTCTTTGTAAACCAACACGAATATACTGTAGGAGTGATGGATCTAAGACTTCTACTTTGATTGACCATATTTTTACTAACTCTGGTGATTTTTGTACTAAAGCTATATCAGTCCCAGTGGGCTGTAGTGATCTTAACCTCATTGCTATGGTGAGGAAAACCAGCGTTCCTAAAGCTGGGCATAAAATTATATTTAAAAGGTCATATAAAAGTTTTACTGAGGATGGTTTCATTGAGGATGTTCGTAATATTTGTTGGGATGATGTGTTGATTAGTAAGAATCCAGATGTTGCAGTTGAAGTTTTCAACAAGCTGTTCTTAGAGGTGAGTGATAAACACGCCCCGATAAAAAAGCGTACAGTGAGCAAAGTAAAAGCTGGTTGGATAGATACTGAACTCAAGGACTGCATGGCACAAAGAGATGAGGCTAAAAGAGTGGCAAATGTTTCTCATTATGAAACAGATTGGCAGATATACCGGAAACTTAGAAACTATGTTACTGAATTAAATAAAAAGAAAAAGAAGGTGTACGATAACAATTTAATTATAAATGAGAAACATGACAACAAAAAATTATGGAGTATCCTGAATAGTATGCTGGGAAGGAACGTTAAATCCACTCCATCATTTTTGGAATTAGGGCGTCAGTTTATCACAAAGCCAATGGTTATAGCCAATCACTTAAACAATTATTTTGTAATAAAATTGGTAGGTTAAGAGAGGATATGGGAGAAACTAATAAGTCAAAAGCAGAGTTTCTCATAAGGAATTGTATTATGGAAGGGAAAACTTGCAATTTTGAATTTGGTAATGTTACTGTTAGCCAGGTAGAAAAATTATTATTCGAATGTAAAGAAAAGCCATCAGGTGTAGATAATATTGATCCAAAATTGTTGAAACTTGCTGCAAGCCTCATTGCAGTTCCCATTACTCACATTCTAAACCTGACTTTTAATAAGGGAGTTTATCCAAATGCTTGGAAAACAGCTAAAATTGTGCCATTACCAAAAAGTGCAGCCATACCTTTCTGTGGACCCTAACAGTAGACCGGTCAGTCTGTTACCTGCTCTGAGTAAAATTATGGAAAGGATTGTTTTTGACCAAATTCAAGAATATTTCTCAGATAATAATTTAAACACAGATTTCCAACATGCGTACAGAGCAGGGCATTCAACCGCTACAGCGTTGGCACAGATGACAAATGATTGGCTGACGGCATTAGATAACAGAAGGCTGGCAGGGGCGGTACTGCTGGATTTTAGCTCAGCTTTTGATCTTATTGATCACAACCTCCTGTTAAAATACAATGTTATGGCTTTGGTCAAGCAGCACTACTCTGGCTTAAGAGTTATCTTGAAAACAGGAGGCAAGCTGTCTTTTTTAATTGGAGCTTATCTGATTGGAAAAATGTTCACTGTGGTAAACCACAGGGAAGCTGCCTAGGACCACTCCTATTTTCTATATATACTAATGACCTGCCATTGGTGTTAAAAAAAGCAAAAATAGCCATGTACGCTGATGACTCAACCATTTATTCATCACAAGCTACAGTCGAAGAAATTCAAAATGTTTTGATGGAAGAGTTAAAATCTGTTTCTGATTGGGTTATGAATAACAAACTAGTCCTAAATGTTGACAAGACAAAAAGTATTGTCTTTGGAACCAAACATATGCTGTTAACTGAACCCAAACTACATCTGGTAGTCAAAAACATTAGTGTTGAACAGGTACAGGTGACAAAACTTCTTGGTGTTGAGATCGACAATAAACTATCATGGTCAGAACATATTCGTAAAGTACTTCGCAGAATGGGTCAAAGTCTCTCAATGGTAAGAAGATGTTCTCAGATGCTGCCTCTCAACATGACAGCAGATGTGATGAAGACACTTGTGTTGTCGCACCTAGATTACTGCTCTGAGATTTGGTCATGTGCTGCTATAACACATAGAAAGACTTTACAAACTGTCCAAAATAGAGCAGCTCGATGTGTGCTTCGTTGTCCACTCAGAACTAATGTAAACTGGATGCACAACACATTGTCTTGGCTAAAAGTTAAAGACAGATTTATGGCCTCATTGCTTACTTTTACTAGAAATATTGTTACGACTAAAATTCCAAAGGTACTTTTCCAAAAATTATATCGAAGTTCTGATGAACATCAACATGAAACCCGTCATGCCATGGGGGGTAGATTCATATTACCTCATGTCAAAACAAACCATGGAAAAAGTTCAGTCATGTATAGAGCAATGTTGGGCTGGAACACTTTGCCAATTGAAATTATTTCTGCAAACAGTAAAAAACAGTTTAAGTTCCTTCTGAAGAGACATTTTATTAGTAATGAATTCTGAATCGAAATAACTAATCGCCATGAGCCAGAAAATTTCAATGAACGTCAAGACTGGGTTTTCTGTACATGTACATGCATGTAGTATATAGATATGTATAGAGATATATGTAATATGTACTGTATGTCTGTACTATATGTGCATTTATATGTAGGGGTGTGTGTGTGTGAGTGTATGGATAGGGAGGGAGGGGAGGGGGTGGGTTTTATTTATGGTTATTTTTTTCTGTATGCATTTTGGTTGGTGAGGCAAGCACTGGTGTAAATGTTTGAACGGAGTAGGCTGAATTGACTCCATGAAGAGTAGATGTACCTGTTACAACTAATGGAGATCAAAATAAACACAAATACAAATTTAAATAAAAAACATTCAGTAAAATATACAATACACTACAACCATGAGTAAATAATACTCAATTTTAATAGGTATTAAGTGATATAATGTGTCAAAAGGACTCTCTACTACTCTAAACTTTACCCAAATTATTTGACTATATTATTGTTCATGCATGTAGGTAATATTTATTAAGTAAAATTGGGTAAACTTTACACTATCAAACTCAGAGTAAATTGTTACCGCAATTTTATTGAGTAAATTCTATAGGTTGTTTTTTACAGTGTATTTTGTAGGATGTTAAACATGTTAGAGCAGGGGTCACCAACCCCAGTCCTCGAGGGCACCTATCCAGTCTGTTTTCCACATCTCTCTCCTCCAACACACCTGAATCAAATATTTACGATCATTATCTGGCTATTGGATAGCTTGCTGATAAATTGCTCCTTAACATATATTGACTAATCCGAGTTGTGGTGGCCTCTAGTGGTTGCCGCCATTACTGTCATTCAATGCAACAGTAACGTTAGCTGCTGCTGATTGTGTGCTGCGGGCGCACACATAAGCGGACGGGGTGCCCCCCGGGGCCGAATGTATGGGGGGCTGGGGTGGGCACGGCCCACCCAGACGTGAGTCGTGCCCACCCAATCAAAATGTCAGGAATATCTATTTTAGCGTCGCACTGGATTTAGAGAACACACGGAGAGTTGGTTTCACCTACTTTTTTATTGCAGGATTAACGGTTGGTTACAGTTGGCTGCAACCACGCTGATCAAGCAAACACCAAAACAAGCTGTTTTTCCAACCTCGTTTGTTCTCAGCACGCTTCCTCTCTCTCCTCCAGACACATTCTCCCAGTCGGACATCCGGGCATTAATGATGTCACCAGCCACAACAAAGCATCTCCATATTTAAATGGGGGCAAAACATGAGTCACAAGCAGTTGCTCTGTCGTGCATTGTAGTACAAACGCGTTGAAATTTTGTCTTATTTGTGGTCTTTTTTTCCGTCGGAATGACTAAAAGTTGAAATGTTGCAGGTTGTAACACATTTGAAGTTCTTCATTCTTCCTCGTGAGAAGAAAAGGACAAGCAAATGGCTGAAAGCAATCAATCGAGTAACAGTAAAAGAAGACGGTTCCGTGGACCATTCTCGCCAGTGGGAACCTAAATCCAGGCACGTTTGCAGCCGACATTTTATTACTGGTGAGTAAACTTAAATCAAATTTTTTTTTTTGCCCCAATTAGCTGCTAGGATTCAATAGACTAGGTAGTGGTTATCATTACCGTAACCGACAACTCGCAAAGCGTTATTTTTCTTTTGCCGTGAACTGTTCTGATCGGTCAATCGGTATATTATTGGCCTGGTGGGAATTGGTTATTTTGCCGTGACGTGTTCACGGCTAAATAACGCTTGGAGGCGAATTACCGTTTACGGCAGAAATAATCACTCTGTATATACTACCAGTTTTCTTAGTTCCTCACAGTACATATTCCACGTAATTGATAAAGGTCAACTTACTGGGTGACTTTATGAGATAAATGTAGATGTTTCCGAACTTCACTGTGGGGCAATTCCTTTGGATTGTTAATCCAGCTATCAGCTGCGACTTTGTACGGGCAGATTTACAAGGCCAATACACGCTAATTTTAAGTTGTATCTCCTCCTCGCGTCTGTCGGCAGTGACTCATGATAATAATAAGTCATGTTTAAGGCGTTTTTATGATAAAAATACGCAAAACACAGCTGAAATATACGAATTTCAGACGTTTGTCTAAGGATGTTTACCTGTGCGTGCACCCATCTCAAAATGGCGACACGTTCCTATGTGAGATGACGTCATCGTGACATCACGCCGACTGCGAGAATAAGTAGGTAGATGAATGAAAAAAATATATATATATTTTTACCAACAATTCGTGTTGCTATGCTCTGAAGAACATTGTTACCTAGCTATCAGTCAGGAATAAAATACAGTGGTACCTCGACATACGATCGCTTCGACACATGATCTTTTCGACATCCGACGTAAAATTTGACTCGCCATTTGTTTCTACATCCAACGACATGCTCGAAATACGACGATTTTTGACAGCGCCGGAAGACGGACGCACGGCTGATTTTCTTGTGAGAGAAATCAACTCTGGATCCAAAAAGGTTAGTGCAGGTGGAGGAAAAAAAAAGAAAAGGTTACGCTTACCATTGAAATGAAGATGCGAAAGATAGCAAATATAAACATGGTGTGCGCATCTGATAGGGGAAAATATTACATTATGCTTTTGTGATGTATGATTGCTTCTGTGACATAGATTGTAACAACTTCTATTGTTTTTCCCCTTGTTCCCATAGTTAGGAGACGCGCTTGAGAATCTCACGAGATAACTTGTTTGGACACGGCTGGGTCCCATAGTTACACGCCTGGGTCCTATAGAGATAACTTGTTTTGCACCCATAATATTTACCACTTGTTGACATCTGTTGCAGCACAGCTCATTTGTTCCCATGTGAAAAGCCCTTTTCCAAGGGGGCTGAACCAGAAGTAACTTTAATGTTTGTCATTGGGTGGCCGCGCAACTCGCGGGCGGGAGTTGGCCTCTCCGCCCCTGTGGGGCGCGTCCTTACAAAAAGCTGACATTTCCGGGCCTCCGGTGAAGTTGGCTGGGGATCAGACACGCGGGTCGCCCAGCTTTGTCCCTTTCGTCGCTTATACTGGAGTGTTGACCTGACTTCCCACTCGTTTGTCACGGTTAGCGATTTTCATTTCTAAGGGACACTCTGATGTGCTGTAACAGTAACGTGGTGGTGTAAGGTTGGCAAACTCAGACTAAGCGTGAGGTTACTACCGTAAATTCCGGACTATAAGCCGCTACTTTTTTCCCTCCCTCAGTATCCTGCGGCTTATCAATCAATCAATCAATCAATCAATCAACTTTATTTGTATAGCACATTTAAAAATCCGCCAAGGAGACCAAAGTGATTTACATAGCAAAACACAGCAAAATAAGTCAACTTTGAAAGATAAAACAAACACATAAAATAAAAATAAATAAAAGACGAGGTCATAAACTGTCATTGCACATTAAAAGCTGAAGAAAAATAAAATGTTTTAAGACGTGATATAGTCCAGCATGGCTTATTTGTTGATTTATTTGGGTTAATAGGTAACACTTTATTTGAGACCGGCGTCATTAGACCGTCATAATTATAACACTATCAAGGGCATTAATGAGTGCTTATGACAGATGTCATTGTCATCCAGCAAACTATGTCACTAACTCCATTTATGTCCAGCTCGTATCTTTAAAATCTATTCAAAAGTGAGATAATTTGCCGATGACACAAAATGACATCTGTCATAAGGATTCTTTAATGCTCATGGCAGTGTCATGTCATAATTATGATAGTCTTATGGCACGACTGTCAAATAAAATGTTACCAAATACCATAACTAGCAATTAATGAAACAACTGGAACAGCAACTGAAGAAATAATTGGCACATAACATGAATTTTGATTGTTATTTACATCTGTAGCGCTGCAATGCATGCTAGGAGGCATGTTGGACAACAACAGTGTTGACGGCAGGTGGCATCAGAGGTTTACTGTCTCTCCAAGGGAAATGCTTCATTTGTGCATTAATGTACAAATGAAGCTTCTTGAAGCAATGGTGGTTCATTTGGTCTTATGACCGTCATAATTATGACATAACACTATCATAGGCATTACTGAATGCTTATGACAGATGTCATTAAGTGTCATCCGGCAAACTATGTCACTATCTCCATTTATGTTCATTTCGGATCTTTTACATCCATTCAAAAGTGAGATAATTTTTAATTGTCATAACAGTGTCATGTCATAATTATGATTGTCTAATGACAGTTTTATGGGGCCATTTTCAAATAAAGAGTTTCCAAATACCATCTCTAGCAATAAATGAAACGGAAAACGTAACTGAAGAAATAATTTGCAGAGAACATGAATTTTTATTGTTATTTACATCTGTAGTGCTGCAATGCATGCTAGGAGGCATGTTGGACGACAACAGTGTTGACAGCAGGTGGAGCAGTAATGGGCAAATTAAGCTTCTCGAAGCAATGAAGCTTTTCAGCCCATTGGTTCAAAGCTTCATGGTGGTTCATTTGGTCTTATGACAGTCTTACGGTGCCGCTGTCAAATAAAGTGTTACCAGTTACTATCTTTTGGTGTAAATATTCCATAATACAGTGAGGAGTGCTGCGGCTTATAGTCCAGTGCGACTTATCTGTGAACAAATGCTGTTTTTGTGTCAAATTTGGTGGGTGCGGCTTATAGTCAGGTGCGCCTTATAGTCCAAAAATTATGGACTTGCTGTGCTTGTTTTTGATACCTGTTTGCTTGCTCTTGTGGGATTTTAATCAATAAATCACATATTTTCTGCAATTGACATAAATAAACATTGTCTATTGAGCAAAAGTGTGCCCGTTACTGATTCACTGCGAACCTGAAATTTCATACAACAGCATCCATGAACTGGGTCGACAATAGGGCTGTAGAATGTCAATCTCGGCCGGCGGTCCTCCTTCGTTCGCCAGTCTTTATAAGTTAAGGTGACAATTCTTATTGTGGTATCATCACCAAAGAAATCGCCAGCTTTGTCAGGTTTCTAATCATTTATTCCATCAACTCGCCTAGTGTCCGCTGCTGTTGACGCCAGGATCGAAACAGAAAGTAGTGGTCATGTCAGCCCCGCGGTGAGTTCAGGTACAGCAAATAAAAGTCCACCACATTAGAACCTAATTCGTTACATTATTACAGGTATTATTATCATTGCTATTATTATAATATTGTTATTCTGATTTTTATTCATAATTTATTTGTTTTGCTCTTTGTAATTGCTATTTGCAAAAGTAACAGCAGTAATTATTAAGGATTTAATGTAGGTTTTTGGGCTGTGGAACGAATTAATGGAATTATAATCTATTTTTATTTTTTATTTTGCTCGTCATGCAACCCTTTCGACTTACAAACAAGGTCCTGGAACGAATTAACTTCGTATGTAGAGGTACCACTGTATAAAAATATTTTTACTATAGGGGCTTCTTAATTCAACACGCAGAATTCCAGGCATGTTAATGTTTTCGCAATGTCAATTTTAAAAGAAACAGTAACTTCAAATTTACCTGCTACTGTACGAAACCATCCAAGTTGGAGTGTCCCACCAAATGAAACGGTCCCCCTTTCAGTTTTAAAGAGGACACTTGCGCAGCCTTGAGCATGCACCTACTATTTTCGGGTAGATATTATCTTGTTTGATCAAGTTTATACTAGGGCTGTCCAACGATTAAAATTTTTAATCGAGTTAATTACAGCTTAAAAATTAATTAATCGTAATTAATCGCAATTAATCGCAATTAATCGCAATTCAAACCATCTATAAAATATGCCATATTTTTCTGTAAATTATATATATATATTCTGTAAAATAAATTGTTGGAATGGAAAGCTAAGACACTAGATGGATATATACATTCAACATACGGTACATAAGGACTGTAGTGGGCATTTCACTCTACTGTCATTTAAATCTGTCCATGCTGTCCTCACTCCGAAGCGTCTACTTTTTCCAAAGCTAGACAGCGAGTGAACGACGCCTTAATAATCAGACTTCTTCCTTTTTCATCTGATTTATTAATAAAATAGCCTCAAACCATTGTCCTCTTTAGACCATTGCATTAGCAACAACGTTAGCTTAGCACGCTATACAGGTTCACTAAACATAAACAAAAAGCGTCTCATACAAAAAATATAACATTTCGCTTACTAACATAATATGTACATTCTTTACAATAACCATACTTACGGACAAATCTTGTCCAAGGATCATATAAGCACAACATTAGAACGTAGGCGTCAGCCCGAGACGTCGTGCAGCCATATTGAACTAGCAAGAAAACAATTAACCATGTAGCAAAGCGACCACAAGAGTTCGCTGTTAGACAGCACAAAAAGCCTTGCTGTAAAACTTACCAAAAGGCAGAATACTGTCTGAGCGGGACATGTGCGTTAATTGCGTCAAATATTGTAACGTGATTAATTAATAAAATTAATTACCGCGCGTTAACGTGATAATTTTGACAGCCCTAGTTTATACTGATTAAAATTGGGTAAACAGAGTTAATTTTAACCAATTTGATACAGTTCACTTGCTTACCTAAATAATTTTAGTATAATTTATACAATTTATATGGATCATAATTACCACCCACAAAAATCGTTTTTTATAGTGTAGAGGAAAACTTGTCAATGTACAGTGTGTGCCCCTGAATCTTCTGCTTGCGCCCCTAAAAAAAGTTAAGGGGCCACTGTGCTTCCAGTAAAAAATGTTAGTCAGGACCCCTGTTCATGTTTTTATTTTGAAAGTCACTCGACAGGAAGTAATGTCGAGGCCGTTTTCGTAGTGTTCTTGTCAGTCTGCCTGTTGATGAGAATTGATCAACATTGTTCATTCTGCTCACTTTGTTGAAAGGCATTGTGCTGTTTAAGCCTTAGAAAGGACCATCTGTAAGTACAATATTTTTCATAAGAGTTGTTTAGCAGTATATTTGTTATATTTTGGAATGTTTGAACAACCGCGGCATGCATCATAGGCATGACAGGACTTCAAGGCCTTGTCCAGGATTTCATATGCAAAATGTTGAAAGTTGAGGCTGTCAATTACTCTGATTTCATGTACATTTTCTCATTCTTTTTAGTTTCGCTCTGGTTCATATTTAGTTATGACAGTGCAGTTGAGTTGATGCTTAGATGTTACTTCCTGACTACCTTATTCAGTTAGAATGCCCTCTGGCTGGTTTTTGACTTGCATTATACCCATTCCGTTTGCATTCTCTAAATGTATTATTTTTGGGTCAGATATCTATCTCGGGTCGTTAACTTGACACGCTTGATGTTTATACTGTGTTTAGTTACTGATTTATGTTATTTAAGACGTTCCACAACTGAAAACTCGAGAAGACAGCAGTGCATTCTTAGGCCTTGATTACGCGAAGAAGGGTAAAATTGTATAACCTGTAAAGTGCTGTTTTTTTAAAAAGTACATTCAAGATCATGGGTTTCAAACATACTGCTAGCAAGCTGAAACTGCTTGACTTTACATAACTTTTATATAACTTTTGACTTTGATATGTAAATGATATTTACATCATAGCTTAAAAGAATGGATGATGAAACATTATTTACACTGTCTAAACCAATAGGATTTGAAGCACTTTGTCTCTGATGTCTTTGATCTGCGAAGGGACTGACTGATATTAGAATGATAACTGGTTGACTGCAGTGAAACCTTCGTGTACCGAGAGAATTACTTCAATACTGGTAAATATAGAATTTTTAATTCAACACTATACTATAACAAGACTAAATATATAGTAGGACAATCCTAGGGTACCTTTCTCAATTAGGTTGGTCTCGCAGTAATGGCCGAAACTCTCAATAATCTGTCTAAACCAGTAGGATTTGAAGCACTTTTGTGTATAACAGTCTTTGATCTGCATCTGGTTGACTGCACTGACAGTTTCGTGTACGGAGAGAATTCTTTTAATATTGGTAAATATAAAATTTCTAATTCAACAATATACATGATTACTGAAAACAAGTTGGACAATCCTGATGATCTTGGGGTATACTATAGATGACGTGTTCGGGAAATTCTAAGTAAAACTGTGAATATTTCACTGCGTCGACTGTCTTGCTGTTATCATGGATTTTGTGTGATGTGAGGTCTATTTGCTCTGTTAATGACCGTGGCATGCCGGTGCCTTGCCTTTGTTGCTGTATTTTAACTGTTCCGATATGGTGCATGTGAGGGGGTTACATCGAGATTAGAGGTCGACCGATACAGGAATTTCAAATTCTGATTCTGATACGATATCTAAAAAGCAGCCATTTTCCGATCTCCAAAGCCGATCTTGTAAGCTTACATACTTTTTTTTTTTTTAAGAGAACGTTCGCCATGTGTTCGAGTGTAAGAGTCACTCAGTAAACACCTTCAAAGGCTAAAGCAATATTGCATATTCTCTCATGCAAGATAATAAAAAAATCTTAGAATATTTACAAAACATGCAAGCCTGAAGCTCCCTGTAGCAGCCTACCTTCAAGCTGCTGCAGGGTCCTTCCGGGGGTCCTACCGTAGGTCAGCTGCGGGCACAGTTGCCCACACAGATTCCATGATCAAAATCCTTTTTTCATGGCTTATTTTTTTTAATCGGCCTGTTACTGCTCATTAATCACCATCACCCACTCCAGTGTATGTTTCACAATTACTTATTTCTGAATGATTGCAGGCTATTGCCTCGTGAGGATGCAGTCAGTGCCGAAGAAGACGTGCAACATCGTTGAGTTGTCGGTGACACAACGTGATACCCTCATGCCCGTTGAAAGCAAAGGAAAAGACGAACCCTCTTCAACTTTATCATGCCAACTGGAGGAGACAGAATCCAACCGAATGATTGAAGAGAAGCTAGCTACAATTGAAGCGAAGCTAGCTACACTGAAAACCCAAACAGAATCCAACGTAATGATTGAAGAGAAGATTGCTTCAATTGAAGAAAAGCTAGCTAAAATGGAAATACGTTTAGAGGTGTCAAATGACTGCCTGGAAGTGGTGAGCAGCAGCATCCAGTCGGCGTGGTCACATGTTGTTCATGTGCAAAATGAAGGAGCCTATTAAGCTTCTTCCTGTTTTAAAATAATAAAAAGAAACTCCTCTTTCAGTCATTCATTCATTTCGCCTCATCACTTTATATTTGTGCACTAAATCAATCCTTGAACGATAATCCTTTTTCAGTCAGTGATCTGTTTTGTCTGCCATGAGTTTCTTTGATGTGTAGTCTATATTCTGTACTACAAACAAGCACACAAAACACCGGCAATCACAACAGCAAAAAGTATTATAATTCCATTCAGTGGATTATAAGTAAAGTTGCACCGATACCAATACCAGTATCGGCAGGGGGCGCCGATCCGGCCCGAATTGGTGGTATCGGTATCGACGAGTACCATCATTTAGAAGGCCGATACCATCTGCTAGCGTCACTTGAGCGCAAATGAACTGTCTTTCCCACGTGAGCTAACTTCCCAAATCTCGATGCATGACATTTGATTATATTTGTCTCGAATTTACCATACGGAAGTATCAGCTCCGTCTTCAGTACTCCAGATGTTCACTACGACGCATGTCCGACATGTTACGCTGTTTTTCTAACATGGTATTCACAAACGAATAGCATGCGTAATCTAACGCCTTTAGTTATAGCGCCGATGGGATCAGAAAGGTTAAGACAGTGGGAGACTAAGCAAACTCATGGTTTCATGACGAACAATGAGTGGCAAATTAAGAGCGCCGTACTTCAAACTCGTCCTGTTTATGAAAGTCGATTCTCATATGCTGGTGTTGTGCAGTAATGAGCAGAAGTGACTTCTGTGGCCAGAAAACACTCAAGCGGCGCAGCGCGCACACTAGATATCATCAGATAGCAAGCTAGATGTCCTTTGTTAGATCCCATGCTAACTCGCGCACGCACACACTAGATATCATCAAATAGCAACCTAGATGTCCAACATTAGATCCCATGCCATTAGCTGCGTGAGCCCAGAGCGACGCCATATTGTCCATTGATGAATTAGAAACCCCCATGACTGAATGGAAGTTAAGCAGGCCAAATCAATCCATACCAGTGACTATAGACCCTACCCACGTGACGTCACAACTCCGCTCTCCTGAATGGTACCGCCCAATTGTCCGTCAAAACATAGTGTTAACCTGTTACGGCTACGTACATTCCTCCTATTTACGGCGTGTTTTTCTGCTCCTTAACATTAATAATCAAAATGGTGAAGGCGTGTGTGGCTGTTGGTTGCACTAACAGAGAAGATGGAAGGAGAGACTTGAAGTTTTACCGTATTCCGATGGATCCAAAGAGGAGAGCGAAATGGACGGCTGCAATTCGACGTGAAAACTGGGCACCAAAAAATCACCACAGACTATGTAGTAGTCATTTTATATCCGGTAAGATGCATTTAAGATATACTTAGAGGGTTTTGGGCTGACAAATAACCACAATTAAGATCATTGCTAGGCTAATCGCCGACAACATACACGTATGTATGTAGTGAGAGTGCTATCGCTAAACCATATAAACATTAAAAGCCTTAACTCCATTGACAAACGACATGAAATACATTAGACTTGACAGTGGATGTTAGCAATAACAAAAGATTTTGAATTGAAAATTTCGTAACTCACCTTTCCAAGCACAAGATACATTCCTGCCGAATTTTCGTGGACGAGGACCTGTTTCACCCAACCAGCAACGAAGTATTTATAAGCCTCCAAGCTCTTTAAGTTTTTCAAATTTTCGTGAGAATAGGCTGATTTTGTGTGGACAAGATAATATCAGCGTAGCAGATGTCAGGCAGACAGGGCGAAGACAGTGGGTCGAAAAACATTGATTTGGGCATCAAATATGGATCTGCCGACTGTATAGAACGAAGCTTTTCCACATAACGCCTTTTATGCAACACATCCAGTGAGTTTACGGCATCAGAAAGCACCGGGTCTTCCATGAAATGCATTTTAAATTCCTCGATCAATTGAAACCAATGCTAATACAGAGACAAAATGACGGACAAGTGGGCGGAACCATACAGCGAGCACGTGGTTTTGTGACGTCGGTGGGTAGGGTCTATAGATAATGCTGCAAATACTGTTAATTCAGCTCATGTTACAGATGGACTCGGACCACAAATAGGATGTTTTGCTTATATGGTAAATATAGCTGCTAAGAGAGCTGCAGCAAACAACAGTGTGCCCCACTTTACAAACAATAAAGATTGTTCTCAGCACTTATATACAAAATTTCTTCAGATCAGTAAGAAGTGGGCACATAAATATTATGCATTAAAATGCTTGTTTATATGATGGCACTGTTATTTTTGCTTGTTAGCAACAAAAAAAACCCCCAAAAAATAACAGTTGTATTTTCTGTGTCAGAGCATTAAATGTATTAAATTGTATCGAAAATCGTACCGAACCGTGACTTAACTGTATCGTTGCATCCCTTATACATATATATGTATATACATATATATATTTATTTTTGCAAACAGTGGTATCGGAATGGTATCGGTATTGGCAGATACTGCACAGCCAGGTATCTGTATCGGTATCGGGTCCAAAAAATGGTATCGGTGCAACACTAATTATAAGTGACAGATATACTCCCTGGTGAGCGGCATTCCTTTTGGTAAAGGAAATGCTGTGTTCTCTTAATTATAGAAGGGTCTGAAGCCATTTAAAAAAAAAAAAAAAAAACGGCGTACTGGACAATTTTTCTCTTAAAAAACACAACTTCTACAGTACACACAGCCCACAGAAAAGACACACAAAACACATCCTACCAATCGAGCAGAGACACTTTAACCAAGGCGTTTTCTGCTAAAACAAGCAACACCTGACTGATCAACTGATTACACTTGTAAGACATCAGATTGGTGCAAAGGTGTCTTACAACTAGGGTTGTTCCGATCATGTTTTTTTGCTCCCGATCCGATCCCGATCATTTTAGTTTGAGTATCTGCTGATCCCGATATTTCCCGATCCGATAGCTTTTTTTTTTTGTTGCTCCCGAATCAATTCCAATCATTCCCGATAATTTTTTCCCAATCATATACATTTTGGCAATGCATTAAGAAAAAAATGAATAAAACTCGGACGAATATATACATTCAACATACAGTACATAAGTACTCTATTTGTTTATTATGACAATAAATCCTCAAGATGGCATTTACATTATTAACATTCTGTGAGAGGGATCCACGGATAGAAAGACTTGTAATTCTTAAAGGATAAATGTGACTTTGTATATTGTGACTAAATATTGCCATCTAGTGTATTTGTTGAGCTTTCAGTAAATGATACCGTAGCCATTTAACTGTTCTGTGCAAATGCATGATGGGAAGTGCAACCATGACTGTGCATAGTGGCATCAATTGATATATCTTCTCTGCGTTGGGAAGTAACATAGGGTGTTAAGGAAAAGATCAACCACTACCGTTCTTCCCCACATTGCTTCCCACGATAATTCTAATTGTTGAGAGGGATTTTCAGGCTTTAGCCAATTAAAAAGAGGCTCCAAAGACTGCCAGAATTCTCTCTACACATTTTGCGCTGCCTGTTAGCTCTATATATAGGTAAAACGGCACCAGTATAGATTGAACGCGACAATGTGTGAGTGGGTCGTGCAGCGCATGCGTTGATTGCATTAAATATTTTAACGTGATTTCTTTAAAAAAAAAAAAATTACCGCCGTTTACGCGATACATTTGATAGCCCTACTTTAAGCCATAACTAAAGACTCTGGAGGAATGTAAGACATTTTGTCTGTAACGTTAAATGTAATTAGAAAACAATTTAATTCAAAAAGATATATATATTAAAAAAAGGCATGTCCGATATTTTTTTGCCGATTCCGATACTTTGAAAATGACGTGATCGGACCCTTTACTTACAACCTTTTTACAAACAATATGTCTATTCATATGAATTACTATAAAAAATAATTGTCCGTCCAATGATGTATTAGTCATTGGAATCTGCCTGCCTGTCCTAATTCTAAGGCTATGGTGGGAGGGTGCATCTTAGCCAGAGGATGACCAACTTTTTATATTTCAAGGAATTGGTCAAAAAATTGCCTCAAAATCAGTATTACAAAAAAAAAAAAAAAAGGCCACAGGAACCAACTGGTCCCCAATGATAGAAAGAACGACTATATAAGCAATCGATAAAAAAGAAAGGTCTCGGGTGGATTAAGAAAAACATCTAAACAGAAACTACGTGGTACGCATTTTGCACGAGAAAAATGACCTTCCCAGGGAAAATTGTGTCGAGTGTTTTTCACATATGCACTAGTCATGTTATCCTATTCACACGCATAAAAATATTTAGATACATCTTTAGGCTGTAACTACATTCAAATATCGAGCTTTGTGAGAAACGTAGTTGTCATGACAAAAGAATGCAATTTAAAAAAGAAAACTTTTTTGTAACAATTGAAAAAGTAACTGAATTAAATTAAAAAATAAAGCGTGGGGGTTCCATCTGTCCTGCCCTCAGGGGAAATAAATCTCTCCATTTGGATTTAGCACATGTAGGCATTACATTCCGCTAATGATGTAATTACTGAAAAGGAGAATTTGCTCAGGACTAATTGCTTGCAGATTAGCTCAAGTCAGGTGGACCAGGGTTCCTACAACAGGCAGCGGCTTTCGACCAAACTTCCTCCTCAGCTGGCAAATCTCTCGCCTTCGCACCAACACCGCAGCTCCTTATCAAACATGTGATGTGACGCAGGAACTACACTGCTGACATGTTCTGTCTTCAAAGTCACTGTTTGTATTGTTGTTTATTGGAGCAGTGGTGACAGCTAGGGGATGGGAAACAGATGAGGCAAAGGAACAGCTCACACAGTCACAAACGGAGAAAAAGATTAGGGAATGGAGTTGGAGGCCACCAAGTATTTTTTTCCAATGACTGCGGCCTAAATTTGGTTGTAAAACGCAAGTAATGTATCTCCAAAAAGCTTCGACGGTCACCCGTTGTCCCTCCAAATACCTATTCCCCATCCTCAGAGGCATGGAATGACCATTGCTGTCATGCCAGGATGTACAGGGTCGTTATTCATCAAGGTGATGACGAAACACACTTCCTGGCAGTGTATGTGAAGGTCGATTGAAGCCGATGAGACCAAGGGGTTTTCAATTATTTATACAAGAAAACAGTTTACGATTAAATAAACACAAATTTGGAAATATATTTGTGACTTTATTTATCTTCCACTTAAAAATACAAGGGTTCGTGCATAGAATACCTTCCATACAGTTCTGAGATTCTGGGTTCAAATCGTCTTCATACGATTTCTCCGAGCTACATCTTATATTGTTAACGAGAAAGATAATACTAAGGGGCTGTGAGATATCAATAGAACCGTTATGTGGCAAGATAACAAATATTTATAAAGTTAGAAAAAAATAAATCACATTCATCAGCAATTATCGAAAATAGATCGAAAATTATGAACATTTCCGAAAGTATTCCGGAAACAGCCGAATGGGGCTTTGACGTCACAGCCAGGAAACAAAAGGTCGAGGCAGGTGCCATTGTTGTTTATCGATGAGAGAGTTACGTTCGTGTTTTATCAAAAAAAATCGCTAAAATGGTTCAAACCTGTCATGCTATGTGGTGTACGAATAGCCATTTGTCGCAATGTAGTAACCATGAGTTCCCGAACGCGAGCTGGACGACGCAGACAATGAGTAAAGTTCGTCCGTGCAAAGAGGGCTAATTTTGCAGACCCAGCACAGTTTTGTGTGGTGCGCATTTTACACCTGATAGCTATTCGAACTATGGACAAATCAGGTTTTGGTAAGAAATTGCTGCTGAAAGCAGATGCGGTGCCCGGTGAAAGAGGACGATGACTGGCTCTGATGAGACCGCCCCACCACCCCAGGCTAAGCAAAGGAGGGAAGCAGCCAAGCTCAAAATGGCCATAGTGAGTACTCTTTTAAATTAAAAAAAAAAAAAAACGCATTGGATATAGGACTCGACACGTGTAAATTATCGCTTGTAAAATATATACAACAGATCCTCTAATCCCATTCATATTTGAGTGTTGGCAGAGCGAAAACCTATGATAGCACAATAAATGATAATTATTCTATACATTATTTTGCGGGCATGGTGTATCAAAAAGAAATGCAAAACAAACCATTCGGTGTTTCCCCACACGATCTGTTGCCGGTGTTTCATCTGTGTGATTGCTCCCCTCAATGATAGTTTCATTAGGCTGCATTGGCTTTCGTTTGGGCTCAAATTGATAACCCAAAACACCAAAGAAAGGTTCATAACTCTCCTTGTCACCATTAGAAGAACGTTCGTTACGTCGGATTCGTCACTGCAACAAGAAACAAAATTGTCCGCCGCCATTCAGTACTAAGGACTGAGTTTCCTAGTTTGGACGTCACACACACAATATGCAAGTTTTCCGGGATCTCGGGCGCCGGTCGTTTTAGCTTAACAATCGATCCAAATTTCTATCATTTTCTTGGTGTTGCGATGTGTGTAATTACACGAAGTAGCATCATATGAATCCAAAAGGCATACGTTTATGGATAAATGATGGAATATTAGCATTTCCCAAGGTGTTTTCATACTCTTTAAACATGTTATTTCAGTTAATTGAAGGTGCAAATGTGAGGATGAATGGTTCAGAGTTGGGGCATTTAATTGACTTAAATAAATAGCTGAGCAGTTAATCAGTTAAATAACTTCACGAGTTAATAATGTGGAAGAAACTAATGGAAGTAAATCAGTTAATTTCAATTAAAGCGCAGCAGTCGATGGAGCATCAACGATCACGTCTTAATATATGAATAGAACGCAAATTCTCACACAAGCAATACGCCTGTTTGACGTTTATACACTAGATCTAAAAACCATCTCCACTGGTAGGGTGGGTGGCTGTTCATCTCAAGTTCGGGTCCTCTACCAGAGGCTTGAAATGTGTTCCATATAAACACCTCATTCGGAATGAACAGGCCCAAACCGAATGGAATTTCATTCCGTTTCACAGGGGTGGAATATTCCTTTTCCCAAACCGATTAGAAGTAAAATTATATCATGTAAACAGGGAAGCGGAATGGTGTCTGGTTGCGTTCTTTCTGCACATGCTCCGTACTGACGTGGTGACGTCACTTGGTGACGTAAGTAACGTCACTTGCGACATGGCTTCCAAACAGCGCACCTAATTGGAGTCCGGCGGAAAGTTTGTATTTAATTCAAACTTTGAAAGAATTGAATATAATTGCTCGCTTAGACAGGTGTAAAACGAAGAACAGTGAACTATTTAAAAAAGTTCACGAGAGGTTACACGAAGCCAGAATAGACCGGAGGGTTGACCAGATTAGAAACCGGTGGAAAACGCTGAAAACCGGCTACTACAAGGCAAAAGAGCAAAACAGCAGCACTCTGACGATCGATCTCCATGTTTTGCAACGTGACGCTTTGTTTTGATTAATCTGCGCATGTCAGACGGCAGTTGTCGAACGTCCTTTCGGAATAAAGGCAGACACATGTAAACGCTGGATCAGAATAGATGAAGTGACATGTAAACAGCTGATCTGAAATTTCCATTCGGAAGGATTTGAATCGGTATGAATAAAAGTCAACATGTAAACGTGGCTACTGTTGCTTTCACCTTCCAGGCTATCTCCAGACCTTCCTTGAGCCCTTGATGTTTTCTCGTTTATCGTGTTCCTTTTTCCTGTTGTTTCCATTGTTGGGGATAGCTAGATAGATCACAACGGCTTTCCTCTGTTGTTTATCCATGATCATGATATCCGGTTGGTTGGTCACGACCATCTTATCAGTCTGTATCCGTAAGTCCCACAGGATCTTAGGCCTCTCATTTTCCACCGCCTTGTAGGGTGTTTCCCGTTGCGATCTAGGAGTCTCAAGTCCATACTTGGCACAGATGTTTCTGTACACTATACTGGCTACTTGGTTATGGCGTTCCATGTATTCTCTTCCTGCCAGTATCTTACACGCTGCTACTAAGTGTTGGACTATTTCAAGGGCCTCTTTGCACAGCCTGCAGCTGGGATCCTGCCTGGTGTGGTATAGCTGAGCCTCTATTGCTCTGGTGCTCAAGCCCTGCTCCTGTGTTGCCATGATTAGCGCCTCTATGCCATCTTTCAGTCTAGCCCTCTCTAGCCATTGGTAGGACTTGTTCAGATCTGCCACTTCAGTTATCTGTCGGTGGTACATACCATGCAGAGGTTTTTCCTCCCATGATGGTTCCTCCAACCCCTCATTTCCCAGTTTGCAGTGCCTGAGACATTCACTGAGTGCTTCATCTTTTGTGGCCATTTTCGTGATGTATTCGTGGAGCTTGGATGTTTTGTTTTGGATAGTGGTCCTGATGCTAACTAACCCTGGGCCTCTTTCCTTGCGCTTAGCATGTAGCCTCTAGATCAAGGGTGGGCAAACCGGTCCTCGAGGGCCGCAGTGGGTCCTGGTCTTTGTTCCAACTGACCCAGCACTGAGTGTTTAACCAATGAGGTTTCAGCAGAAATGAGAAGCACCAAACTGCAATTGACTGATTGCACTTGTAAAACAGCAGATTGGTGAAAAGGTGTCCTCTTAATGGGTTGCAACAAAAACCCGCACCCCCTGCGGCCCTTTGTGGAATAGTTTGCCCACCCCTGCTCTAGATACTGATTTTGGGGTGGAACCCTCAATGCGCGGTGAGCAGTTTCCGTGTTTTCACATCTGTGGTCTGAACTTCCTCCTTTGGCCAGCTTATTATCCCAGCAGGGTATCTGATCACTGGTAGGGCATAGCTGTTAATTGCTCCGATCTTGTTCTTGCCATTGAGCCGACTTCGTAGGACCGGCCTTACTCGTTGCAGATACTTGACCGTTGCAGCTTTCCCTGTTGACTCTTTGTGGTTACCATTTGCCTGTGGTATTTCAAGGTACTTGAAGCTCTCCTCAACATCTTCTATCATGTCCTCTGGAAGTGCACCCACCTCTGTCTTGACTACCTTCCCTCTCTTTGTCACCATTCAGCCACATTTCTCCAGTCCAAATGACATTACATTATCCCTGCTGTAGATCCTGGTGGTGTGGATCAGTGAGTCAATGTCTCACTCACTCTTAGCATACAGCTTGATGACATCCATGTCGAGGAGGTGACTGCCTGTGGCCCCATTCTTAGGTTGGTATCCATAGTCAGTCTTGTTGATCAATTGGCTAAGGGGGTTCAAGCCTATGCAGAACAGCTGTGGGGATAGAGCATCTCTCTCTCTCTCTCTCTCTCTCTCTCTCTCTCTCTCTCTCTCTCTCTCTCTCTCTCTCTCTCCCTCTCTCTCATTATGAGAATGTATTCGGGTAAACTGAATGAATACATATTTCGTAATGGAACATTTATGTTTCATTTAGATTGGAGGAACAATTTAATGTTAAAGCGGCAGTTCTTAATTTTTGACATTATGCTTAATCTTTGAGTTTGCAGGGATTTAATTGGTTGGTGGAGTTGATTTCAACAAATTCTGTGCTGTTTGCAAGTTATTTGTTAGTTTCAGGGCTCAGGAGTGGCTAAGCTAGCGCGAGTCTAGGGCACCTTCCTAGCATGCCAATGAAAAAAATGGTACAGATCTATGAACAGATCAAACATAGTCAAATAAATCCTAAACACAGATCATTGTTCCAAAACACCCATGCGGCCAAAACAATGTCACACCAAACTGCCGTAATTAATTTCATTCTGCGAGACTATTTTTTTTAGATGCGTAATACGACCACAATAGAGAGGAGTGCTCAACTCAACCCACTTAGAGAATACCAGTTGCGACCTCAAGGCGTTCCAAGTGAATGTAAACAGCAAAGATGGCTGATCGCGACAAGTTGTTTTTTATTTGGACATCAAAAGACATTTTGACTTCCAGCAAACCTGCCTTCTAGTAAGCGATCAAATAGTGGAGGTGTTCCAATGATATTATTCCATATCGGAAGTTGGAAACTCTGACCCACCTTCCTCGAATGCAGCATCAGTCTGCTGAGTTAACTGATGGCCGGCAACATGGTGAAATGTGCTTTTAGAGGCTGAAACAGACAGAAGAAATGAGCAACGGAAAGTTTCCACAAATTCCCTATGAAGAACGAGGAGCAATATAAACTGGTTACTTGCTGCTGGCTATGACATAAAAAATCAGCGGTGAAAAAAACGATGCAATATCACTCCGCCCTACTCCTGGTGGCATAAAATATCGTTCGGGAGGTGCAAGAAGTCGACAGTTTTCCCCATTATGGAGTAATTTTGCCATGCATTTTTAATATTTCATATTCCATTTAACACAAGGCAGTTATTTGTCATGACCATACAATTTATTTAGCAATTGGGGGAAACATATAGATAAAAAGAATATCCTGTAAAAATATTGGAGTAGAGAGATTGAAACAATGACATTTTGCTGCTCTCTTTGTCGCATTTTTCTCGTTCTGAATAATTTCCCCTCAATGGGATTAATTCTAAGGGGCAGTTTACATGGCGACTCTGCGACACCAAGACGCAATGACTGTGTTGTGGAGTGGCATCGCGTTCGTATGGTGTCGGCGAAGAAGGAAAGCAAAGACGCAAACCTTGAAATCTTGCCTCCAAAGTGGAAGCATTCGATTGCAGGGGCTTGAGGGGGCTTGCTCCGCATGCATATCAAAAGCTCCCGCGGCGCGGGACCTGCGCGTATACCGTCAGCACTCGTACACGTGACATTGGCTGTGCGCAGCGGTGCTACTAAACATTAAAAACAGCAAATATGGTGGAACATCGGCTTTAATTGAATGTTTTTATAATATTTTATTTTTAATTTAAATATGTTGAATGTTTCCATTTTTGTGCCTTTTGGAACAAAAGAAAAATGCCATTGCTTGGAGTGGGCGGGCGTTGTCTTCCGATTGAAGTGCATCAAAGTGCATCATTTGCTGTTGCCTTCGTAAGTCTGCACTGCCCCCTAGGGCCTGGCATGAATACTACATCGTTTTGATGCGGAATTGCGACCTAGGTCGAATGGAGATGGAACCATATACAGTGAGGCAAATAAGTATTTAGTCAACCACCAATTGTGCAAGTTCTCCTACTTGAAAAGATTAGAGAGGCCTGTAATTGTCAACATGGGTAAACCTCAACCATGAGAGACAGAATGTGGAAAAAAAACCCACCAGAAAATCACATTGTTTGATTTTTAAAGAATTTACTTGCAAATCATGGTAGAAAATAAGTATTTGGTCACCTACAAACAGAGAGACTTCTGGCTGTCAAAGAGGTCTAACTTCGTCTAACGAGGTCTAACGAGGCTCCACTCGTTACCTGTATTAATGGCACCTGTTTTAACTCATTATCGGTATAAAAGACACCTGTCCACAACGTCAGTCAGTCACACTCCAAACTCCACTATGGCCAAGACCAAAGTGCTGTCGAAGGACACCAGAGACAAAATTGTAGACCCGCACCAGGCTGGGAAGACTGAATCTGCAATAGGTAAAACGCTTGGTGTAAAGAAATCAACTGTGGGAGCAATTATTAGAAAATGGAAGACATACAAGACCACGGATAACCTCCCTCGATCTGGGGCTCCATGCAAGATCTCAACCCGTGGCGTCAAAATGATAACAAGAACGTTGAGCAAAAATCCCAGAACCACACGGGGGGACCTAGTGAATGACCTACAGAGAGCTGGGACCACAGTAACAAAGGCTACTATCAGTAACACAATGTGCCGCCAGGGACTCAAATCCTGCACTGCCAGGCCTATCTCCAGTTCACTAGAGAGCAAATGGATTATCCAGAAGGGGACTGGGAGAATGTGTTATGGTCAGATGAAACCGAAATAGAACTTTTTGGTAGAAACACAGGTTCTCGTGTTTGGAGGAGAAAGAATACTGAATTGGATCCGAAGAACACCATACCCACTGCAAAGCATGGGGGTGGAAACATCATGCATTGGGGCCGTTTTTCTGCAAAGGGACCAGGACGACTGATCCGTGTAAAGGGAAGAATGAATGGGGCTATGTATCAAGAAATTTTGAGTGAAAATCTCCTTCCATCAGCAAGGGCATTGAAGATGAGACGTGGCTGGGTCTTTCAGCATGACAATGATCCCAAACACACAGCCAGGGCAACAAAGGAGTGGTTTCGTAAGAAGCATTTCAAGGTCCTGGAGTGGCCTAGCCAGTCTCCAGATCTCAACCCCATAGAAAATCTGTGGAGGGAGTTGAAAGTCCGTGTTGCCCAACGACAGCCCCAAAACATCACTGCTCTAGAGGAGATCTGCATAGAGGAATGGGCCAAAATACCAGCAACAGTGTGTGAAAAGCTTGTGAAGAGTTACAAAAACATTTGGCCTCCGTTATTGCCAACAAAGGGTACATAACAAAGTATTGAGATGAACTTTTGGTATTGACCAAATACTGTATTTATTTTCCACCATGATTTGCAAATAAATTCTTTAAAAATCAAACAATGTGATTTTCTGTTTTTTTTTTTTTTTCACATTCTGTCTCTCATGGTTGAGGTTTACCCATGCTGCCAATTACAGGCCTCTCGAATATTTTCAAGTGGGAGAACTTGCTTAATAAGTGGCTAAATCCTTATACCCCACTGTAGATGCAAACATTAAATTTTTCGTCTTCTCGGAGAGTCACCATGTAAACGGCCCCTAAATCAGATGAAATCGTGACCCTGCCGAAGTCATCCTCCAGCTGACGCTAGAGCACTATTATAACAGGCGGGGCTAAACGGCAGATTAAAAGACTAATTTCTCATCATCTGCGCTTTTCCAAATTGTTGTATATAGTCGAATCGTCTCAAAATATGATTCTAATTCACATGATAATGCTATTATTACTTAAGATTTTTTTTTCTTGACGGCGGGGCAGAATATTCATTTCTAAAAAGATCCGGAGTGGCCTAGCGTTAGAAGAAGTTAGACCTCTTTGACAGCCAGAAATCTTGCTTGTTTGTAGGTGACCAAATATTTATTTTCCACTCTAATTTGGAAATAAATTCTTTAAAAATCAAACAATGTGATTTTCGTTTTCTTTTTTCTCCACATTCTGTCCCTCATGGTTGAGGTTTACCCATGTTGACAATTACAGGCCTCTCTAATCTTTTCAAGTTGGAGAACTTGCACAATTTGTGGTTGACTAAATACTGTACTTATTTGCCCCCCTGTTGATGCAAACATTAAATTTTTCGTCTTCTCGGAGAGTCACCATGTAAACGGCCCCTAAATTAGATGAAATCGTGACCCTGCCGAAGTCATCCTTCAGCTGACGCTAGAGCGCTATTATAACAGGCGGGGCTAAACGGCAGATTAACACTAGAAGTCCCAGAGAATTCTGGTACTCCAACTAGTCCCAAACAATGGCCGATATGGCCTCTCCCCCGGAAAACCCAGAGGTGGCAAAAATGACCCAAGTGCTTTTGAATCAGCAAGTCGTTTTCGGACGGACAACAGCCGTTCATATCGAAATGCAACCACTAGACATACATTAACTTCAGACACAATGACCACAATCCATACTCCATGCCCCTGATTCAGTCCTTCTAAACTATAGACACAATTCCTGCTTAACACTCAAACTGCAGTTCGAAAACGCTTTTTTTTCTTCTTCAAAACAATGTATACATTTGGGCCATTCTTCTCTATGTGTGGAGTATAGGAGAAGTGAATTAAAAAATGTGTAAAAAGTGTCAAACTTCATAAAGAAATGTAATTAAATAAATGTAGCTTGACTTGAACTGACACAAACTATCAAATGAGTCACAGAGAAAAGGCCAAATCGGCCATTGCTAAGGAAAATTAGGAGTGTTTGTCTTGGGAAAGGCCAAGTCGGCCTCTGCTGGGTTTTCTAGTGTTAAAAGACTAATTTCTCTTCATCTGCGCTTTTCCAAATTGTTGTATATAGTCGAATCGTCTCAAAATATGATTCTAATTCACATAATAATGCTATTTAAGATTTTTTTAATGCTGTTTATGCATCAGCGAGTCCAATTCTGACAGTGAGAGAGAACATGACGTATTGGATGGATGAACTTGCTCACTTGGCTGAAGTCATCAAGTCGGATACAGAAGATGAGAACTTTGATGGATTTGTGGATGATTGAACAAAACGTATCGTGGGTACACCCTTACAGTACTTCGATAAAGCACATCCAAGCCGTCATGCATGCAAGCGTATTTTCGCGTTTTAGCGTGCACGCATGCTACCGTATGTTGCGCCCAATTATTCAGAGCGCCTTGTGTGTTCATTACAGAAATTGCACCCACAATCTACTCTGCGCCTTATTGCTGCGAAAATACGGTACTTTTCATTGAATAATCATATTGTTAACATTATAATCATGCTTTCATGTAGATTGTTCTGTCCTTTATTGATAAAGTGCATTTTCATTCATGCATTTATTTTGGCAATCGCTTGACAGCAAGTAATGTAGCGGCCGCTTTCATAGTGTTCTTGTCAGTCTGCCTGTTGACGAGAACTGGTCAAAATTCCTCATTGTGCTCACTTTGTTGAAAGGCATCGTGTTGTTTACGCCTTCAAAAGAATCATCTGTAAGTACAATATTTTCTAATAAAAGTTGTTTACCAGTATTTTTGTGATATTTTGGTACGTTTGCGCAACTTGTAGAAAACCGCATCGTGTGTATGACAGAACTTCAAGGCCTTGTTTAGGAATTTATATGCAACATATTAAAAATTGAAGCTTATCTTGATTTTACATACATTTTTTCATTTTCTTTAGTTTCGCTCGGTTCATATTTGGATATGACAGCACAGCTGAACAAAGCATTTGGTGCTTTGACATTACTTCCTGACTCCCGTATTCAGTTAGAATGGCCTTTGGCTGGCTGTTGACTTGTGTTCGTTTGCATTCTTTCATTGTATTATTTTTTAGTCACATACAGTGGGGAGAACAAGTATTTGATACACTGCCGATTTTGCTGGTTTTCCCACTTGCAAAGCATGTAGAGGTCTGTAATTTGTATCATAAGTTATCTTCAACTGTGAGGGACCGAATCTAATACAAAAAAAAACAGAAAATCACGTTGTATGATTTTTAAATAATACATTTGCATTTAATTTCATGAAATAAGTATTTGATACATCACAAAAATTGAACTTAATATTTGGTACAGAAACCTTTGTTTGCTATTACTGATACCAAACGTTTCCTGTAGTCCTTGACAAGGTTTGCACACACTGCAGCAGGGATTTTGGCCCACTCCCCCATGCAGATCTTCTCCAGAACCTTCAGGTTTCGGGGCTGCTGCCGGGCAACACGGACTTTCAGCTCCCTCCATAGATTTTCTATCGGGTTCAGATCTGGTGACTGGCTAGGCCACTCCAGGACCTTAAGATGCTTCTTACGGAGCCACTCTTTAGTTGCCTTAGCTGTGTGCTTTGGGTCGTTGTCATGCTGGAAGACCCAGCCACGACCCATGTTCAGGGCTTTCACTGAAGGAAGGTTTTCAGCCAAGATCTGGCGATACATAGCCCCATCCATCCTCCCCTCAATACGGTGCAGCCGTCCTGTACCCTTGGCAGAGAAGCAGCCCCAAAAAATGATGTTTCCTCCTCCATGTTTCACAGTTAGGATGGTGTTCTTGGGGTTGTACTCATCCTTCTTTTTCCTCCAAACACGACGAGCCGAGTTTAGACCAAAAAGTTCAATTTTGGTCTCATCCGACCACATGACCTTCTCCCATTGCTCCTCTGGATCATCCAGATGGTCAGTGGCAAACTTCAGACGTGTCTGGACATGCACTGGCTTCAGCAGCGGGACCTTGCGTGCGCTGTAGGATTTTAATCCACGATGGCGTAATGTGTTTCCGATGGTTTTCTTCGAGACTGTGGTTCCAGCTCTCTTCAGGTCATTGACCAGGTCCTGCCGTGTAGTTCTGGGCTGATTCCTCACCTTCCTCATGATCAGTGATGCCCCACGAGGTGAGATCTTGCATGGAGCCCCAGAACGAGGCAGATTGACCGTCAACTTGAACTTCTTCCATTTTCTAATAATCGCTCCAACAGTTGTTACCTTCTCACCAAGCTGCTTGCTTATTTTCCTGTAGCCCATCCCAGCCTTGTGCAGGTCTATTATTTTATCCCTGATGTCCTTACACAGCTCTTTGGTCTTGGCCATTGTGGAGAGGGTGGAGTTTATTTGTTTGAGCATGTGAACAGGTGTCTTATATACAGGTAACAAGTTCAAACAGGTGCAGTTACTTCCGGTAATGAGTGGAGAACAGGACGGGTTCTTAAAAAAGAAATAAGAGCCGACATATTTACTAGTTGGTAATGTATCAAATACTTATTTCATGCAGTTAAATACAAATTTATTATTTAAAAATTATACAATGTGATTTTCTGGATTTTTGTAATAGATTCCGTCCCTCACAGTTGAAGAGACCTTATGATACAAATTACAGACCTCTACATAGCTTTCAAGTGGGAAAACCAGCAAAATCGGCAGTGTATCAAATACTTGTTCTCCCCACTGTACGCATGTCGGGTTGTTAACTTGACACTCATTATGCATATGTCGTGTTTAGGTACCGCTTTTTGTCATTTTGTACAAAGACGTTTCCTAACTGAATACACGAGAAGACAGTAGTGCACTCGTGTGTGTGTTTGTGCGCACAATTTTTGTGTACATGCTTTTTAGCTTTTTAGCGGAGCTTTTTAGAAATGAATATTATGCCCCTGCTGTCAAGAAAAAAAAATCTTAAATAGGTACACACCACCTCATTAAATTTAATTCAAGATCATGGGTTTTAAACATACTGCTTGCAGACTGAAACGGCTTATGTTTATATAACTTTTGACTTTCATATATGAATGATATTAACATCATAGCTTAAAAGGATGGATGATGAAACATTATTTGGACTGTCTAAACCAATAGGATTTGAAGCACTTTGTGTATGACCGTCTTTGATCTTCGAAGGGACTGACTGACTGACTGACATTAGAATGATAACTGGTTGACTGCAGTGACGCCTTCGTGTACCGAGAGAATTCCTTCAATATTGGTAAATATAGAATTTTAAATTCAATACAATTCTAGAACAACACTAAATATACAGTAGGACAATCCTAGCGTGCCTTCCTCGATTGGGTTGGTCTAGCGGTAATGGCCGAAACACCCGATGATCATGGATATAATATAGATGACATGTCCGGGAATTCCGACGTAAACCTGTGAATGTTTCACTGTGTCAACTGTCTTGCTGTTGTCATGGGTTATGTGTGACGTGTGGTTTATTTGCTCTGTTAATGACCGTGGCACGTGACGGCCCGTGCCTTGCCTTTGTTGTTGTACTTTAACTATCCTGAAATAATGCAGGTTAGGGGGTTCAATCGAGATTGCTAGAAAAGGCATACTGTGGTATGAAAAAGTATCTGAACCTTTTGGAATTTCTCACATTTCTGCATAAAATCACCATCAAATGTAATCTGATCTTTGTCAAAATCACACAGATGAAAATAGTGTCTGCTTTAACTAAAACCACCCAAATATTTATAGGTTATCATATTTTAATCAGGATAGCATCCAAACAATGACTGAAGGGGGGAAAAAGTAAATGAACCCTCTGCCTAGGAATGCTTAAAGAGCAATGGCGTACCGCACGCAGGCTATTTTTAGACCGTGACGTCACATCGTCGAGCGGAAGTAAAGCCGAAGTGGGACATTGTAGACCCGCCCTCGCATAGACACAACGTATTTTGTGATACTTTTCGCCGGTAATCTTTCAAAAATGAACATGCCGATCACGCATTGCTTTTTTGGAACTTGTAGAAACGACTTTAGACATTACGACACATGAAGGATGTTTTCTTCATGCGTTTCCGGAAACCAAAAACTCGGGAGGAAAAAATGTGTAGAACGAATCAACTTGCGCGGACTTTAACACCAGCTCGGTGAATCCATTCACATTTCATATGCAGTAAACATTATGTTGGGTTGGCATGGTCTTTCAGAGGACAAAGAGGTAAGCCATTTTTATATTTTTAACGTATTTTTTTAGTGTAACGTTGTGCCGTACTGCTTCTGTCTGACAATGAATGACCTGAAAAGAATTACAATGCTATCTGACTGCCACTGTTACCGTTTCTGTTATATATATATAAAAAAAAAATTTAGAAAGGGGGAAGTGTAAATAAATTATAGAATTAAGATGTGTTATCAATGAAAAAATTAAAAGTCTTCGTTGGCTGTCACTGACTAGCATTTGCGATAGCTACACAAAGCTAACTAAATTACCCCCAAGAACGGTAAGAGACGTAGGACAACCAGAGGATATATAAGAAAGACAGGGCTGATGGTAAAGGATAGCTTGTTGAAACAGGAGAATGTCATTGTCAGTCACGTCAATAAAAAAGCTAAAGCTATGCTTAGGTCGCTTGTTTTTTTCGTCTTTTTCAGCCTTCGACACTCAAGCCATCTCTTTAACTCAACATTTTTATGTTCTTTCCCATCTTTGCCCGTGAATTTGGCACCAGGCACATCATTTTCGAAGAGAATCTCCTTCGGACATGATTTCCATTCATTTCCTATTGGGGACAACCGGTGACTTGTCCCTACTTAGCAACAGTAGCTAATGTCATGAATATTAATGAGCGGAAGTGACGTGTTGCTTGCGGTACGCCATTGAAACCATTTTTTACCAAACATTTTAAGTCAGGTGTGTGCCCAATCACTGATGAGTGGTTTAAAGCTGCCCTGCCCATTATAAAACACACACCTGGTAAGAAATGTCTTGATGAGAAGCATTGTCTGATGTGCATCATTGCTGGGCAAAAGAGCTATCTGAAGACCTGTGATCAAGGATTTTTGATTTGTATAAAGCTGGGAAAGGATGTTCATCAATCAAGAGTCAAAGAAGTTGTCTACAAATAGAGTTTGGCACTTTTGATTCTCTCACAAGGAGTGGCCGTCCACCAAAGATGATGCCAAAAGTTCAGCGCAGAATACTCATAGAGGTAAAAGAGAACCATAAAGTGTCTGCTAAAGACTTACAGAAATCACTCGCACAGTCCAATATCTCTGTGCACACATCAACTATATGTTAAACTATGGCCAAGAATGGTGTTTGTGGGAGGACTCCATGGAGGAAGCCACTGTTGTTTGAAAAAAAAACATAAAAACATTGTTGCTTGTTTAATGTTCGCAAAAAGGCACTTGGACACTCCACAGATGTTTTAGCAAAATATTTTTAATGGACTGATGAAATTAAATTTGAATTGTTGTATTAGGTTCATTTTGCCTACTTATAGATTAGTCACATTTTTTTTAATCCCAGACAATAGTAGGTGATTTAATTACTTAAATGGTTACTGGTGTTGGTGTGACGCGTCTTTATCAGCTGATGGATGAAGGCGTGACTCACCTGAAAACGCCTGAAAACGTGACCTCACCGAAGAAAACAAACATCAGTGCTGGATCAGGGAGGCCATTGAGATCCGCCAGAGGGGGCCCGTGGACCATCAACACGGACGAGGTGGCGTACATGCTCTCTTATGACCTGGACCAGCATCCTGGAAGAGTGAATGGTCAGCAGAGGGTGTCACTTGCCTGTCAATCTGAAAGGTGAGTCACACCTTCATCCATCAGCTAATAAAGACTCGTCACACCAACACCAGTGACCCTCTGACGAAGGTGGAAGTGTTCGCCGAAACATGTATGGTATTTAAATAACCTACTGTTGTCTGGGATAAAAGAAAAAATTGACCAAAGTTGAATTGTTTGGGAGTAACACACAACATCATGTGTGGAGGAAAAATGGAACAGCTCACCAACATCAACACCTCATTTGGGGCTGTTTTGCTTCCTCAGGGCATGGACAACTTGCAATCATTAATGGAACAATGAATCCAAAAGTTTATCAGCATGTTTTGCAGGAAAACCTGACGCCGTCGGTCAGACAGTTGAAGCTAAAAAGAGGATGGATGCTGCAACAAGACAATGATCGAAAACACAGAAATATATCACCTTCAGAATGGTTTCAGAAGAACAAAATACACGTTCTGGAGTGACCAAGTCAAAGTCCACACTTGAACCCCATTGAGATGCTGTTGCATGACCTAAAGACAGCGATTCATGCCAGACATCTCAGGAATCTGACTGAACTCCAGCAGTTTTGTAGAGATGAATGGGCCAGGATTAGTCCTAAAGGATTTGTCAGGCTGATCTGACAATCCTTGCTGTTAGTATGTAGTCCAGATTTCGTACATTTTGAATGTAATTTAACCTGAGTGTTCAAAAGTATGTGTAAGAGTCATTCCCATCGACTTGAAATGAAATGAAGTTGACTCACTCAGCCCCCTACGGGCCCGGCGGTGCGCCGGCCATACGGCAAATGTCCTGTCAATTATTATGAAGTCCATGGGGTGTTTTTAGTCAAAGCAGTCACTGTTTTTTTCATCTGTGTGATTTTGACTTAAGATCAAATCACAATTGATGGGGATTTTATGCAGAAACGTTACTACGTTAGTCGAATGACACGAGAAAAGTCAGACACGGAGAGAGAAGAATGAGAGTGGGAAAGAGCAAGAGTGTTGTGACGCTGTTGCAAACGCGATGCTAGGCTAGGTGGCTCCAATAATACCTGACTGTAGCCGACAGCCTACAAACTACGCCGACATGATGCTATGCTAGATATCACATGTATATAAACTAGATGCGAAATGACGGACTCGGGGGCGTTAGTAGAGCCGCAATCTTAAAGCAGTAGACTTCTCAGAAAGGCTCTGTTGTAGTGAACCTTCCTAGCGAACCGAAGTAACTTTTTATCTAAAATACTCCTAAATCGGCAAAATCTTGACTTGAATCGATCTTTAAATGATGAAACAGTTTAAAACTTTCACATGTCGAAAGGAGACAGAAGGGAACTAATGCAACAACGGGAGCAATTTTAACAACTTTAACGGTTAATTCACAACATTAAATGACTTCCAAACATAGCAAACATTACTATGGTTTTTTTTTTTTTTTTTTTTGAATGAAAAAAACATGAAAGGTAACACCAGTTACTTTGCCAAGGAACTAATTACTCTTACATTCAGGTAGCTGAGTGACTAACTCAATTACTTTTTGGGAGAAGTAATTTGTATCTGGAATTAATTACTCTTTTAAAGTAAGATTAACAACACTGAAGATGCATGTCTGCAGGATGAAAAGCTATGCTGTGACGAAAGCAGAGATTTTATTCTTCCAATTTGTTGCCGAACACAATTTTCCTGCAACTATTGCTGATCACTTCTCAGTAAAGATGTCCAGATTGATCGGGTCCGATCACGTCATTTTCAAAGTATCGGAATCGGCAAAAAAATATCGGACACGCCTTTTTTTAATATTCAGTGGGGAGAACAAGTATTTGATACACTGCCAATGGGAAAACCCATTGGCAGTGTATCAAATACTTGTTCTCCCCACTGTATATAAATGTTTTTTAATTAAATCCATTTCTAATTATATTTAACGTTACTGACAAAATGTCTTACATTCATCCAGAGTCTTTAGTTTTGACTTACAGTAGGGCTATCAAATTTATCGCGTAAACGGTGGTAATTAATTTTTAAAAAATGAATCACGTTAAAATATTTAATGCAATTAACGCATGCGCTGCACGACCCACTCACGCATTGTCGCGTTCAATCTATACTGGCGCCGTTTTACCTATATATAGAGCTAACAGGCAACGTAAAATGAGTAGAGAGAATTTTGGCAGTCTTTAGAACCTCTGTTTAATTGGCTAAAGCCTTAAAATCCCTCTCTCAACGATTAGAAATATCGTTTCTTAACACTGTATGTTACTTCCCAACGCAGAGAAGATATATGAATTGGTGTCACTACGCCCAGTCATGGTTGCACTTCCCATCATGCATTTGGGCAGAACAGTAAAATGGCTACAGTATCATTTACTGAAAGCTCAACAAATACACTAGATGGCAATATTTAGTCACAATATACAAAGTCACATTTATCCTTTAAGAATTACAAGTCTTTCTATCCGTCAATCCCTCTCACAGAAAGAATGTTAATAATGTAAATGCCATCTTGAGGATTTATTGTCATCATAAACAAATAGAGTACTTATGTACTGTATGTTGAATGTATATATTCGTCCGAGTTTTATTCATTTTTTTCTTAATGCATTGCCAAAATGAATATGATCGGGAAAAATTATCGGGAATGATTGGAATTGAATCGGGAGCAAAAAAAAAAAAGCAATCGGATCGGGAAATATCGGGATCGGCAGATACTCAAACTAAAACGATCAGGATCGTATCGGTAGCAAAAAAAAAAACATGATCGGAACAACCCTACTTCTCAGAATTAGCAAAAGAAATGTTCCCTAACTCAAAGATTGCATCGGTAAGTTAATTTTATCAACTGACCTTTTTTTATTTATAATTGGACACACTAACAAACTACCTTCAAGTCAAACTGAATTGTGAGCTGAAATGCCATGAAGTGCAGCCATCAAAAGACATGATCGAAATTGCCAAAAGTGCTACATACAATTACAACAAAAGTCACTATTAAATTTTAGTAATCATGATGTAGCTGAAGATATTGATTGTTCTTTGATTGCACCAGGTTATACGTGATAATATTACCAATAAATTCATATTATTTTAATAATTGAGTTTTATTTTTGTTTCATATTGCACGCTATATAAAACGTAAGATTAGTCACCAATTTGTAAGGGCATACGTCAATATTTGTAAGATTGCCAAGGGCCTCGGGTTGACAGGTGTGTACAGTCCCTGACAAAAGTTTTGTCGCTTTTTGTAGAAACAATTGCTAATAACCTGACTTTTAATTATTCAATTGGTTTCAGAAATGGCTCATATGAAAGCTAAGACTCTACCAAAGAATGTTGAATGTGCAAAAATATACTGTTTTTTGGCAAAAGGAGGATTTTTCAGATGAATCTACCATTAAATTACACCACAGTCGCTGCAAATATTGCATGAGACCTACTGGAGCCTGCGTGGATCCGAGATTCACTCAGTCACCAGACATTAACATAATTTAGCATGTCTGGGGTAGGATGAAAGAGGAAGCATGGAAGACGAAACCCAAGAATGTTGATGAACTCTGGGTAGGGTTGCCACCTGTCCCTTAAAATAAGGAACGATCTGAAATTGGGAATTAAATGTTGCGTTCCGTATTGAACTAATACAGAATATAAATGAATAGATACATTTCAATGCATTTTAGGAGTTTTGGGGATGTCCCTTTTTTTCTCTGCCTGTACAGCTTTGGGCTCGAGGGGGGCGTCCCGTTTTTCTTATTTCTGAAAGGTGGCAACCCTAACTCTGGGAGGCATGGAAGACTGCTTTCTTTGATGTTCCTGATGTTTTCTTCAATAAATTGTATGAATCCTTGCCGAACCGCATGGATGCAGTCCTTCAAGCCCATGGAAGTCATACAAAATATTAAATTTGCATCTCACAGCCCCACTACTTAATTCGCTTATGTTATGTAACATATTTTTGTATTTGAAGTACATTTTTTGTTCACACTACTTTCTGTAGGCGACAAAACTTTTGTCTTGCCAAAATTTCACCTTTATGTCTTCATTAAATGATAACCCTTTTTTCAGTGAAGCAAATATATATTTGTACATTCAACATCATTTGGGAGGGTCATAGCTTTCATATGAGCCATTTCTGAAACCAATTGAATAATTCAAAGTCAGGTTATTAGCAATTGTTTCTACAAAACGGATAAGTGACAAGACTTTTGTCAGGGACTGTATATGTTTCACCAATAGAAACGACATGGAGAAAATCTACCAATATAATAATCACTCAGAAAATTATTTCTGAATGTTTTCAGGCTTTTTGCTCGTGAAGATGCAGTCAGCGCCGGCGAAGTTGTGCACGATTCACAAAGAGATGTCGCCAACACTACGTGATACCACCATGAGCTTTGACTCCGATGAGTGGGAAGATGACGAGCCCTCAACCTCACGTTTTTTGCTCGTGAAGATGCAGTCAGCGCCGGAGAAGTTGTGCATGATTCACAAACAGATGTCGCCAACACTACGTTATACCCCCATGAGCTTTGAGTCCGATGAGTGGGAACTTGACGAGCCCTCAACCTCACCTTGCCAACCGGGGAAGACAGAATCAAACCCAGTGATTGAAGAGAAGCTAGCTACATTTGAAAAGAAGCTGGCTACAATGGAAAAACATCCGGGATCAAACCTCATGATTGAAAAGAAGCTAGCTACAATTGAAGGGAAGCTAGATGAAATGGAAACACGTCCAAAATCAAACATAGTGATTGCAAAGAAGCTAGCTACATTAGAAGAGAAGCTAGCTAATATTGCAACATGTACCGATTCAAACATCGTGTTTGAAAAGAAGCTAGCTACAATGAAAAAGAAGCTAGATAAAATGGAAGGAGATAGCAGGTTTTTAAGTAGCACCCTGCTAACTGTGAGAGACCACGCTCAAAAAGTCAATGATTTCTTCCTGTGGGAAAGAAGATATCATCCACACTCAATGAAATAATAATAAAAAGAAACTGCTCTTTCAGTCAGCCATTCATTCTGCCTCGTCATTTTTACGCACTTAGCTAGGGTGACCATATTTTGATTTCCAAAAAAGAGGACACTCGGCCCGACCCCGAGATACTTAAAATTTTACTCTACGTTCACTCACAGATGCCTTATCACTTTTATACATTTAAAGTGTGCCTCCTACGTCTGGATAGAAAAATGCACTTTTATAAAAAAATTAATAGCTATATAACTAAAGACACAAATCCTCAGAGGTTACTCAACAGACTTTATTTTTCCTATAAAATAATAGAACAATAAAAACGCAAAAAAAAAAAAAAAAAAAAAAACGAATGTAGAATTAAAGTACCTAAGTACCTAAGTACATAAAAAAGCATGTTTATTTCATATTTCATGTGGTATTTTATGCTCCTGAATGAATGGACTGCGTGGATGTGCGTGGAAGCGATCGTTTTATTCAATTTTTGAATCCCGCCCCATGAAAATGAGTGACTTCCGGCTCCAGTCTCAGGTTGAGGATGAATGCGAATGTGACGCCACCCGAGTCAGCATATCACTATATAGCATTGCTTCCTAGCATGCAGATGGACTACGGATTCAGCTGATTTTGTGGACTAATTCGTTTATTTTTCACATCACGCCAGCCAAATGTGCTGCAGCTTTTTGTTGCTGCACCAGGGAGAGGCGTTTGAGCCTTTTCGGGTTTCAAAAGGTTCCCGTTCACCCCAATATTAGCCAAAACAAATCCGACAACTGTGGGACCATTGGACTTAGGTGGAAGTGAGTAAACATCGTGGTTTGTAATACCGTATTGGCCCGAATATAAGACGGTGTTTTTTGCATTGAAATAAGACTGAAAAAGTGGGGGTCGTCTTATATTCGCGGTCTAGACATTATACCCATTCACGACGCTAGATGGCGCCGATTATCATTGAAGCGATGTTCTGTCATGACAGATCTCAGCTACTCTCGTTTAACCAGTTTGCATTATTTTATTGCAATGTTTTTTTTATTCAGATTTCTTTCAAGACCACAGTTAGTTAGACTTCACTTTGATGCTTAATGCAGTTATTGCAATTTTGTTGTTTTATCACAATAGATTGGTTTATTTACATTTCAAAAACCAGAAGCCATTCATATATGAATGTGATTGCACTTTAGTTCACATATTTAAATGTTCAGACATTAAGATTTGAAATATATTCAAATATATTGTTATAATTATTTGTTTCGGATGTACTGTAATTATTTTCGGTATAAAAATTAATTTGGTGTTCAAAAAGTCTTTTCAACCTTGAGTCTTGAAAAAGAGGGGGCCGTCTTGTATTCGGGCCAATATGGTATGTCAAATACTGGGATCATGGCACACGTTTTAATACGGAGGTGGCTTGCATTTTGTGGCTGACAATGCTCCTTGTCCACAGAGAATGCCCGAAACGTGTATCACCTGAACCAATACACAGTACATATACACTGTAAAAACCCACCTCCTTAAAACAAAAAAACAACTTGTTTTCGATGTAAATCTATTAGAAATAAGTGAAATTACCTGCCAGTAAATTTTACTCAGATTTCTTGAAACAAGAAAAATAGCTACCTGAAAATAAGCTTAACAGACTTAATTTAAGCAAAATGTTAGTGGATTTAATCTAGATAAAAAAGCATGTTTGTCAGAAAAGTTCTTAATTCGAGAATAGATATTATTCAAAACATTATTTGAAAGCAATTTTTCTTGATTTAGGTTAAAAAATGACAAACTATTTGTGTTTATATGTTCATGTGCGATGAGCTCATAACTATAATCTAACCAGATGAAAATTACTTTATACCTGTATTATTTCCATGTAACAACGTAATCCGTGTCAGCCCTTCTGCATTCAGCAACTGTAACATTTGTAATTTTGCCTCATTTTGGTCTCTCATCTGGCCGGCATATCAGTCTACACCCAATGTGAACATATGTTGCACAGATTGGTAGAATTTTGTCCACGAATGATCAACAAAGTGATGAGAACAAACGTAATCTTGAAGGTGGAAACTACTACTACTACTGTTTACTTCCATTAGTTTATTTCACAATATTAACAAGTAAAGTTAGTTGTCACAAATATATTTCCAAATTTGTGTTCTTTTAATTTTAAACAATGTTTTCTTGTTTAAATAATTGATAAACCTCTGTCTCATCGGCTTCAGTTGACTTTCACGTACACTGCCAGGAGGTGGCAGTGTTTCCTCGTTTTCACCCAGATGAATAACTACCCTCTCCATCCTGGCATGACAGCAGAGGTCATTCTGTGCCTCTGAGGATGCGGAGGAGGTATGTGGAGTGACAGCGGGTCACCGTGGAACCTCTCTAGAGATACTTACATTTTACGACCAGACTGAGGCCGTAGTCATTAGAAGAAAATACTCGACAACCTCCACCTCCATTCCCCAATCTTTTTCTCCGCTTGTGAGTCACTGTGTGAGCTTTTCCCCTGCCTCATCTGTTTCCCATCCCCCAGCTGTCACCACTGCTCCAATAAACAACAATCCAAACAGTGGCTGTGAAGACAGAACATGTCAGTATTGTAGTTCCTGCGTCACAACGTTTGTTTGATAAGGAGCTGCGGTGCTGGTGCGAGGGCGAGAGATTGCAGTCATTCCCCCGGGTGGGGTAGAGAGCGGCCCCACCCTTACTGCCTGCCCGCACTACGCCATTGTGACTGTGCTGATATTCATGTAAGGTCTTGATTTCTTGCAATCACATCTCACTTATTGCCATCAAACCCATTAAATTGTGGTGCTTTGAGGAATCAGGACATTTGACACCTCAGGAAAAGGACTTATCAGATAAAAGAAAAATTTAAAAGGAAGTAAGCAGTTTTGGCTCTAATACTCCTGGTAACTGAATGTTGATGTCTTTTAGACCAAACAGATCAGGCGTCGGGAACCTTTTTGACCGAGAGAGCCAAAACACCCAACATACAGTGCTGGTCAAAAGAATTGGCACCCCTGCAATTCTGTCAGATAATGCTCAATTTCTCCCAGAAAATGATTGCAATTACAAATGATTTGGTAGTAGTATCTTCGTTTATTTTGCCTGCAATGAAAAAACACAGAAGAGAATGGAGAAAAAAATTAAATCATTATAATTTTACACAAAACTCCAAAAATAAAAAACAAAAAACTAAGTATTTACACCCTTGGAACAATCATGTGATGCTTCTTTAATTTGTGTAATTAACAGCACCTGTTACTTGCCTGTGGCACATAACAGGTGGTGGCAATAACTAAATCACAAGTGCAGCCAGTTAAAATGGATTAAAGTTGAATCAACCTCTTTCCTGTGTCCTTGTGTGCACCATATTGAGCATGGAGAAAAGAAGGAAGACTACAGAACTGTTAAAGGACTTGAGAAGCAAAATTGTGAGGAAGTATGGGCAATCTCAACACTACAAGGCCATCTCCAAGGAGCTGAATGTTCCTGTGTCTACCGTGCGCAGTGTCATTAATAGGTGTAAAGCCCATGGCACTGTGTTTAACCTCCCTAGATGTGGACGGAAAAGAAGAATTGAGGAGAGATTTCAACGAAAGATTGTGCGGATGGTGGATAAAGAACCTCAACTAACATACATCTCCTCAGTGGCAAGGCCCCGGGGGTAGATGAGATCCGCCCGGAGTTCCTAAAGGCTCTGGATGTTGTAGGGCTGTCATGGCTGACATGGCTCTACAACATCGCGTGGACATCGGGGACAGTGCCTCTGGATTGGCAGACTGGGGTGGTGGTCCCTCTTTTCAAAAAGGGGGACCGGAGGGTGTGTTCCAATTATAGAGGGATCACACTCCTCAGCCTCCCCGGTAAAGTCTATTCAGGGGTGCTGGAGAGGAGGGTCCGTCGGGAAGTTGAATCTCGGATTCAGGAGGAGCAGTGTGGTTTTCGGCCGTGGAACAGTGGACCAGCTCTACACCCTCGGCAGGGTCCTTGAGGGTGCATGGGAGTTCGCCCAACCAGTCTACATGTGTTTTGTGGATTTGGAGAAGGCGATGTGCCTAGGGGAGTCCTGTGGAGGGTGCTCCGGGAGTACGGGGTACCGAGCCCCTTGGTCAGGGCTGTTCGGTCCCTGTACGACCGGTGTCAGAGTCTGGTCCGCATTGCCGGCAGTAAGTCGAATTCGTTCCCAGTGAGGATTGGACTCCGCCAAGGCTGCCCTTTGTCACCAATTCTGTTCATAATTTTTATGGACAGAATTTGTAGGTGCAGCCGAAGCGTTGAGGGTGTCCGGTTTGGTGGCCTCAGCATGTCATCTCTGCTTTTTGCAGATGATGTGGTGCTGTTGGCTTCATCAAGCCGTGACCTCCAACTCTCATTGGGGCGGTTCGCAGCCGAGTGTGAAGCGGTTGGGATAAAGATCAGCACCTCCAAATCCGAGACCATGGTCCTCAGCCGGAAAAGGGTGGCATGCCCTCTCCGGGTCGGGGAGGAGATCCTGCCCCAAGTGGAGGAGTTCAAGTATCTTGGGGTCTTGTTCACGAGTGAGGGTAGGAGGGAGCGGGAGATTGACAGGCGGATCGGTGCAGCGTCTGCAGTGATGCGGACTCTGCACCGGTCCGTTGTGGTGAAGGAGGAGCTGAGCCAAAAGGCGAAGCTCTCGATTTACCGGTCGATCTACGTTCCTACCCTCACCTATGGTCACGAGCTGTGGGTCGTGACCGAAAGAACAAGATCCCGGATACAAGCGGCTGAAATGAGTTTCCTCCGCAGGGTGTCCGGGCTCTCCCTTAGAGATAGGGTGAGAAGCTCGGTCATTCGGGAGGGGCTTGGTGTCGAGCCGCTACTCCTCCGCGTTGAGAGGAGACAGTTGAGGTGGCTCGGGCATCTGGTTCGAATGCCTCCTGGACGCCTCCCTGGAGAGGTGTTCCGGGCATGTCCCACCGGCGGGAGGCCCCGGGGTCGACCCAGGAAGCGCTGGAGAGACTATGTCGCTCGGCTGGCCTGGGAACGCCTTGGAATCCCGCCGGAGGAGCTAGCTGAAGTGGCTGGGGAGAGGGAAGTCTGGGCTTCCCTGCTAAAGCTGCTGCCCCCGCGACCCGACCCCGGACTAAACGGAAGATAATGGATGGATGGAACTAACATCCAAACAAGTTCAAGCTGTCCTGCAGGGTGCAACAGTGTCATCCATCAGCGTCTGAATGAAAAGGGACTCTATGGTAGGATACCCAGGAAGACCCCACTTCTGGCCCAAAGACATAACAAAAGCCAAGCTGGAGTTTGCCAAAATTTACCTGAGAAACCCAAAAACGTTTTGGAAGAATGTTCTCTGGTCAGATGAGAAAACAATAGAGCTTTTTGGGAAAAGGCATTAACATAGAGTTTACAGGAGAAAAAACGAGGCCGGCAAAGAAAACATCAGTCAAACATGGCGGAGGTTCCCTGATGTTTTGGGGTTGCTTTTCTGCCTCTGGCACTGGACTGCTTGACCGTGTGCATAGAATTATGTAGTCTGAAGATGACCAACAAATTTTGTAGCATAATGTAGGGCTCAGTATGAGAAAGCTGGGTCTCCCTCAGAGGTCATGGGTCTTCCAGCAGGACAATGACTCAAAACACACTTCAAAAAGCACGAGAAAATGGTTTGAGAGAAAGCACTGGGGACTTCTAAAGTGGCCAGACATGAATATCATAGAACACCTGTGGAGACATCTGAAAATGGCAGTTTGGAGAAGGCACCCTTCAAATCTGAGACCTGGAGCAGTTGGCCAAAGAAGAATGGTCTAAAATTCCAGCAGAGAATTGTAAGAATGTCATTGATGGATACCGGAAGCGGCTGTTCGCAGTTATTTTGTCTAAAGTTTGTGCTATCAAGTATTAGGCCGAGGGTGCCAATACTTTTGTCCAGCCCCTTTTTGGAGTTTTGTGTAAAATGATGAATATTGAATGTTTTTTTCATTCTGTTATTCAAAATGTCTGTCATTTTTAGCTTAGAATATTATTTGATGTCTAATATTTAGTTAAAAAAAAAAAAAAATTATTCACGGATGTCTACCTCATAACTATCGCTTAATTGTATTTTTTTTCGTCACTGTCGCATTTTCCCCAACATTTTACATGATAGATAATCAATCCGAACAAACAAAAATGGGAAAAAAAACGTTTAAAAGGGTAAATATATGAAAATTAAGATCTCGACCACTCCTTGATGTCATTTCAGCATCGCGGCCCTTGTTATATTAGCATGTTTCACTCTTAAAATTCCCCCAAAATCCGGCTGTGCCCATTCATAGCTGTGTCTTGACACTCAGGGGATACATGCTACATGGAGTTTTTGAAAAGAGGTAGGTACGCGATAATATCTCGTTAAAATCGTGGCGTCTTTAATTCTGCTCTCCCGTGCTCTTGCCTCCAGTTAGGGTTTTGCTGTTTAATTTTTTTTTTTTTTTTTTTTTTTTAAACGCACTCCTGTTCAAAATTTTTCTTCCCCAGAAAATTGAGATTTTAACCTTTCCAATGATGTATCACAGATGCGTATAGCGGAACTTCAAGTCACCTGAGTGTTTTCCACCATATAAATATATATGTATATATATACATATATATATAGGGCTGTCAAACGATTAAAATTTTTAATCGAGTTAATTACAGCTTAAAAATTAATTAATCGTAATTAATCGCAATTAATCGCAATTCAAACCATCTATAAAATATGCCATATTTTTCTGTAAATTATTGTTCGAATGGAAAGATAAGACACAAGATGGATATATACATTCAACATACGGTACATAAGGACTGTATTTGTTTATTATAACAAGATGGCATTAACATTATTAACATTCTGTTAAAGCGATCCATGGATAGAAAGACTTGTAGTTCTTAAAAGACAAATGTTAGTACAAGTTATAGAAATTTTATATTAAAACCCATCTTAATGTTTTCGTTAGTGAGATGAAGCCTCATGAGGCATTGCACCACTTGAACCAATTGGTTCGAGAAAGGGTATATTTCTTGGAGCTTCATGTGTCCACGGAACCACCTACTGGCTAACTGTATAATCACAAACATTTGTCTCCCAACCACATGAGGGATTCGTTAATTTTTGTGTGTGTGTCTGTTGGGAAGGTGTTATTTAGCAAAATATTGTCTGACCAACTCCTCGATGTATAGATTATCACATAAGTATAATGTATATATTTTTTCTTCAACTTTCTTTTCATTGTTTTCCAGTCACAGAAGTTAAATTTGGCATACATCTTCAGCAATGGGATCAAACCTGAGTGACCATGATGTATGGGGGGGGAGCAGTCCCCCCTGAATCATAAAAAAAATAATAAATACATTAAAAAAAAAAAACTATACATATGAAACCAAAACGCACACATAAACAGCACCTCAGAGTCATATTAAATATATGATGTCTCCTGTAGGTCAGCAGTGCCAGGCAGATACCCAAAAATCAACGAACAACAAATTATACATATAAACATTTGAAATTTTGGTTCCAGTAAGAGGAGTTGCCACATACAGTCACAGTCTCATATGTCACTCATGAAGTAAAACCTATATGTATATATTTTTATTGTAGTCTGTGTATGTGTGAAAATAATTTCATAAATTATATTATAACAAAGTGGTAGATTGTGCAATGTTATTTTTCTGATAATGAAGCGTGCGTATGTCACCGCTCGCACGACGTGTCCAGCACGGTAGGCGGATGCTCTGACCACCAAGCCAGGAGCCCGGGCTGCCAACTTTGCCTGCCAGCGCACCCTCATGAGGAAAGGGAGGTTTCGACACAGCGGACTTGCGTGAACCCGTTTCACGTAATCAGAGAGAACAGTAAACATGTTCGTGTCACATGAAAAAGGTTACTGATGATGTTTGTGCAATTTGGACTTTGATGTAGCGACGGGATGGTGGTGATTTTTATTGTTTTATTATTATTTTTTCCCCCCTCTTTCTTGCTAGCTTCATCCTAGTATCAACTATACTGTATCCTTCTTTCAACTCTCTTAAACTTTTTACTCTCCAAACCACCTCCAAATTATCCAAACTCTCACTTGATCACAACTCTCCTGCTAACACCCACATTTTGAATGCAGGCAGAGGTGTTGATAGACGGAAGCGAGCTGTCAAACCGCGCAGCAAATCTAAAGCACTCCATGAAGCGATCACGTGGTATAGCTTGGCAGCGAGGCTTCGGACCCCAGCAAGGCTATGTTGTTTTGGCCGCAAACTCCCAGCGCTCACGGCTCACGCATCATGGTAATACAAGTGACCCGTTTTTTTTCCATCCCCGATTAGAAAATGTGACATGTGATGTCACTCCCATGACTACAGTATTCTTCATTCTACATACATTATGGGGCAATAACAAAATAGTAACGCACAGGCATCAAGGAAAGTAACTTTAATCAGATTACTGATTTAGAAAAATGCACGCGTTAGATTGCTCTTTACTGAAAGAAAATAATCAGACAACAGTTACGCATTACTCACATAACGCGTTACTAACAACACTGCTTTTATATTACCTTTAAATACACAAGCTTGACACTAACTTAACGGGAGCTAGTTTTTCACCGGAGATTTGGCTAGCTCTGGCAGTGTTCAACGCAAGCTGCAACGAACGGCAGTAACTTTGTCATACCGCAAAATATGAAAACGATTGAAACCATTACTCACCAAATTCAATATGCTGGCAAATGCATTCATCTAAAAAAAAATTGGGAGTGAGACCTCCCCTCGTCCAGCGAACGTGAATTTGTGCTCAGGACAAGATCACCTGTCGCAATTAGCGATCTTTGACGCTCTACTTTTTCCCCCCCTGCATACAAACTTGTTTCTCTCTCAGTGGCTGTGATTAACCTCAATGAAGTTGCTCTCCTAGCTAAGCCTTGCCTATCATTCGTCTTTGTAAGTTTTTAGTAACTTTGTGTATTGAATTTGAAAGGAAAATGTGTGTTTTGTTTTTGGCGAACTTTTTCATGAAGCTAAACTGTTGAAGCTACTCGCACGTGGAAATATACGATTGTACAACGTTTTAAATGTATTCATTTGGTATATTTCAGTTACTACGATTTGAGAGATCAATCAATTGAAGAATATACGTCTTGTGTTTGGAGTGTTTGTTTTGGGGTTTGCTGAAATAGCGTCACTGACACACGCAGGATCAAACAGGGGAAGGGGCAAGCGCTGCCGCGCCAAGCCACTTCTGGCTGCATTTTTGACACATGAAAAATAACGAATACGTACTACTGTATGACAGAAAATTTTAGTGGTTTTGTAACCGCGACGTTTTCATAGCATGGTAAACCGTGAAGGTAACTGGCACATGCCCACACCCGACCCCCCAACCCCCCTTAAAAATTTTCTCCTCGGATCTACACGATACACGCAGGTCATCCTTTTTGACTTCAAAACGGCGAATTTCGCCGAAAGGTGAGAGATTTTCATGCCTGGTACTGTCATTTAAATCTGTCTGAGCCGGGCATGTACGTTAATTGCGTCAAATATTTTAACGTGATTAATTCAAAAAATTAATTACCGCCCGTAAACGCGATAATTTTGACAGCCCTAACATATATATACATAAATGTATATATATATGTATACAGTGCCTTGCAAAAGTATTCGGCCCCCTTGAACCTTGCAACCTTTCGCCACATTTCAGGTTTCAAACATAAAGATATAAAATTTTAATTTTTTGTCAAGAATCAACAAAAAGTGGGACACAATCGTGAAGTGGAACAAAATTTATTGGATAATTTAAACTTTTTTAACAAATAAAAAACTGAAAAGTGGGGCGTGCAATATTATTCGGCCCCCTTGCGTTAATACTTTGTAGCGCCACTTTTTGCTCCAATTACAGCTGCAAGTCGCCTGGGGTATGTTTCTATCTGTTTTGAACATCGAGAGACTGACATTCTTGCCCATTCTTCCTTGCAAAACAGCTCGAGCTCAGTGAGGTTGGATGGAGAGTGTTTGTGAACAGCAGTCTTCAGCTCTTTCCACAGATTCTCGATTGGATTCAGGTCTGGACTTTGACTTGGCCATTCTAACACCTGGATACGTTTATTTTTGAACCATTCCATTGTAGATTTGGCTTTGTTTTGGATCATTGTCCTGTTGGAAGATAAATCTCCGTCCCAGTCTCAGGTCTTGTGCAGATACCAACAGGTTTTCTTCCAGAATGTTCCTGTATTTGGCTGCATCCATCTTCCCGTCAATTTTAACCATCTTCCCTGTCCCTGCTGAAGAAAAGCAGGCCCAAACCATGATGCTGCCACCACCATGTTTGACAGTGGGGATGGTGTGTTCAGGGTGATTAGCTGTGTTGCTTTTACGCCAAACATATGGTTTTGCATTGTGGCCAAAAAGTTCAATTTTGGTTTTATCTGACCAGAGCACTTTCTTCCACATGTTTGGTGTGTCTCCCAGGTGGCTTGTGGCAAACTTTAAACGAGACTTTTTATGGATATCTTTGAGAAATGGCTTTCTTCTTGGCACTCTTCCATAAAGGCCAGATTTGTGCAGTGTACGACTGATTGTTGTCCTATGGACAGACTCTCCCACCTCAGCTGTAGATCTCTGCAGTTCATCCAGAGTGATCATGGGCCTCTTGGCTGCATCTCTGATCAGTTTTCTCCTTGTTTGAGAAGAAAGTTTGGAAGGACGGCCGGGTCTTGGTAGATTTGCAGTGGTCTGATGCTCCTTCCATTTCAATATGATGGCGTGCACAGTGCTCCTTGAGATGTTTAAAGCTTGGGAAATCTTTTTGTATCCAAATCCGGCTTTAAACTTCTCCACAACAGTATCTCGGACCTGCCTGGTGTGTTCCTTGGTTTTCATAATGCTCTCTGCACTTTAAACAGAACCCTGAGACTATCACAGAGCAGGTGCATTTATACGGAGACTTGATTACACACAGGTGGATTCTATTTATCATCATTGGTCATTTAGGACAACATTGGATCATTCAGAGATCCTCACTGAACTTCTGGAGTGAGTTTGGTGCACTGAAAGTAAAGGGGCCGAATAATGTTGCACGCCCCACTTTTCAGTTTTTTATTTGTTAAAAAAGTTTAAATTATCCAATAAATGTTGTTCCACTTCACGATTGTGTCCCACTTGATGTTGATTCTTGACAAAAAAAATAAATTTCATATCTTTATGTTTGAAGCATGAAATGTGGCGAAAGGTTGAAAGATTCAAGCGGGCCGAATACTTTTGCAAGGCACTGTATATATATATATATATACATATATATACAGCCCTAACATATATATATATATATATAAATGTATATATATATATATATATATATATATATACATAAATGTGTATATATATATATATATATATATATATATATATATATATATATATATATATATATATATATATATATATATATATATGTGTGTGTGTATCATATTGCCTCTGTAATACCCTTTGAGACTTCTGTTGTGATTGAGGGCTATACAAATAAAATTGAATTGAATTGAATTAACACCCATTTCTCGCTCTCCTGGAAGTGGTGACAATTTGACAGGCGAAAAAGTCATGAAAGTGAAACAGATTGTGCGCGTGTGAGGACTGGGGTCTTCACGTTCACTCCACTGGGCCATTCACATTCGTTTAATTTTCCCCTACACATTTTCTATATAAGCTCTTTGGTCTTGGCCATAGTGGAGTTTGGAGTGTGGCTGACTGAGATTTTGGACAGGTGTCTTTTATACATATAATGAGTTAAAAAAGGTGCCATTAATACAGGTAACAGGTGGAGCCTCGTTAGACCTCGCTAGAAGAAGTTAGACCTCTTTGACAGCCAGAAATCTTGCATGTTTGTAGGTGACCAAATACTTATTTTCCACTCTAATTTGGAAATAAATTCTTTAAAAATCAAGCAATGTGATTTTCTGTTGTTGTTGTTTTTTTTTTCCACATACTGTCTCTCATGGTTTATGTTTACCCATGTTGACAGTTACAGGCCTCTCTTATCTTTTCAAGTAGGAGAACTTCTTCAACTGGTGGTTGACTAAATACTTATTTGCCCCTCTGTATGTGTTGTGGTATTTATTGAAATGTTTGGGTGTAAAAATGTCAACATAAAACATATTTGAATGCAGAATGGGGATTCTATGTGTCTTGAAAAATCACTCAGTGTTAAAAAAAAAAAAAAAGGCAATACAGGCTAGGTTGAACTCACAATTACCTTTTTTATTTTGAGATATTGACTTCCAGCATGTTTGTTTGGGCCTCTATAGAGGCTTTATATTGCAGTCATTCCATTGTTCCTTGAATCCCTTATTGTGTTGCAGTTTCATCATCTGTCTCCTTTTGTCAGTGCTTGTCCTCTCTTCCATTATGTTCTTTTTCCACGCCATGCTTCACTGTAGCAATTTAAAGTCCCGAGTAACATTCAAGGCGTTTGGCGCTCAGTTGTGTCAGTACTCTTGCATTATTAACTATTATTATTTAGTGGACATGTACAGTGTCATTTTTGATTTATAAACATGTGATTTTTTAATAATTTTTTTTAAATTACCGTAATTTTCAGACTATAAGCCGCTACTTTTTTCCTTCATTTTGAATAACGCGGCTTATAGTCCAGTGCGGCTTATTTGTTGATTTATTTGGGTTAATAGGTAACACTGCATTTGACAGCAGTCATAAGACCGTCATAATTATGACATGACACTATCATGGGCATTACTGAATGTTTATGTCATTAGGTGTCTTCCATCAAATTATGTCACTAACCCCATTTATGTCCAGCTTGGATCTTTTAAATCCATTAAAAAGTGAAATAATTCGCCGGATAACATTAAATGACGTCTGTTATAAGCATTCGTTAATGCTCATGAGAGTTTCATGTCGTCATTATGAATTGTCTAATGACAGTCTTATGGCACCACTGTCAAATAAAGTGTTACCAAATACCATAACTAGCAGTTAATGAAACAACCAGAACAGTGACTGAAGAAATAATTACCACAGAACGTGAATTTTGATTGTTATTTACATCAGTAGCGCCACAATGCATGCTAGGAGGCATGTTGGACAACAACAGTGTTGACAGCAGGTGGCAGCAGAGGTTGACTGTCTCCCCCAAGGGAGCAGTGATGGCCAGATGAAGCGTCTTGAAGCAATAAAGCTTTGCAGCCAATTGGTTCAAAGCTTAACCCTTGAGAGTCGAAGGACGCGCCGGCGCGTCCTCAGCGCACGTCGTCTTTGAAGCACCCTCACGTTTTAATTACGTCACCCACATGCCGTTGGTTGGTCTCGTTTTAAAGTGCGGAAGTTGCGGTTTACTCTCGTTTTTATTTGAAGTCAATCGACCAACTAAAACGTGAGATATTGTCATTTAAGTTATATAGTTTTATTGTCCTCTCAAAAAACATTAAAACGCTGCATGGATCATTTGTTTATGTCTATATATCCATCATTTGTTGTCCTTTTTCAAAACGGAAGCTCCATGAAAAAAACACAAATCAAACGAACCCTTTCGAAGTCACAGTGGAAGCACAAAATGCTTTTTTTTTTTTTTTATAAATATAACTGCCGTGCGAGGTTCCACCGAACGAGAGGGAGGAGTGTTCTGAAGCAGCGAGGTGGCGAGCGACGGCTGTTTGGATCGAGCAGCGACTTTGTGTGACTTTGAGAATGAACGGAAAGCTAAATTTAGCGCAAGCAATTGTGCTTTTTGATCAACTTGAGGAAGAGGATGGTCCAAATTCGTCATCATCATCTTCTTCGGAAGAGTCCTCGAGTGAAGATATTGATGGATTTGAACACGTGGGTGACGCCATCGACGAGCAGAGGTAAACCAACTCACTTTTTTTTTTTTTATGCTGAAAAAGTTTCTTTTGAAAGTTTCTTTTGATATTGCAAGACAAAGTTAATTTTGATGCAATATAAGTGTGTGTTTGTGTATATAATAATGTGCATATCAGATCAAAGTCGTAAGTGCACTGTGTGTATCCCAGGCAGGAATTTATAATTTGTGGTGTTCTTCTTTCTATATGAAGATTAGGGATGTAGGCAAGGCAAGGCAAGGCAAATTTATTTATATAGCACAATTCAACACAAGGCAATTCAAAGTGCTTTACATCACATGAAAACCATAAAAATCACATTTAAATCAACACAACGTAAAAACCAAGACAAAAGATCGCATTTAATCACAGAATAAAAATAAATAAATAAAAATAAAACAAAAATAGAAATAAAGCAAAAACTACTACTAATAATAATCATTGAAATCAGCAATGGAGATAAGCACAAGAGGAATAGAAGGCAGGTAGATTGAAATATATAGACAGTTATGGATATGCAGTGCTAAACAAAAGCGTTTTTAGCCCTGATTTAAATGAGCTAACGGTTTGAGCATACTTCAGACCTTCGGGTAACTTGTTCCAGAGGTGAGGAGCATAATAACTAAATGCTGCCTCACCCTGCTTGGTTCTTGTTCTTGGAACATGCAGAAGACCCGTTCCAGACGACCTTAGGGGTCTAGATGTCTCATAGGAATCTAACAAGTCAAGCATGTATTTTGGTCCAAGGCCATTAAGTGTTTTGTAGACGAGCAGTAGTATTTTATAGTCTATCCTTTGACTCACTGGAAGCCAGTGTAGCGATTTCAAAACCGGTGTAATGTGGTCCAGCTTCCTTGTATTTGTGAGGACTCTGGCCGCAGCATTCTGTACTAGCTGCAGCTTCCTGACTGATTTTTTATCAAGACCTGTAAATATACCGTTGCAGTAGTCCAATCTGCTGAAAACGAATGCATGCATAAGTTTTTCCATGTCTTGTTGAGTCAGAAGCCCCTTAATTCTGGTTATATTTTTTAGGTGGTAATAAGCGGATTTAGTGACGGACTTTAGATGGCTATCAAATTTTAGGTCTGAGTCAATAATTACGCCAAGGTTTCTGACTTGATTTGTAGCTGTAAGTGACATTGTGCTAAGTTGGCTGCTTATCTTTGACCTTTCCTTTTTTGGCCCAAAAATGATCACCTCTGTTTTCTCCACATTTAACTGGAGAAAATTCTGGCACATCCATTCATTGATTTGATGAATGCATTTACTCAGGGAGACTAAGGGACCATAATCATGTGGGGACACAGAAATGTACAGTTGTGTGTCATCTGCATAGGCGTGATAGGAGATGTCATACTGTTCCATTATCTGAGCTAACGGAAGCATATAGATGTTAAATAAGAGTGGTCCAAGAATTGACCCTTGAGGGACTCCACACGTGAATTTGGTTCGTTCTGACTGATAATTTCCGATTGACACAAAGAAATCCCTATCATGTAAATAGGATGTGAACCACTGAAGAATAGTGTCAGTAAGCCCTACCCACTGTTCCAATCTGCTGAGTAGTATGTTGTGATCAACCGTGTCAAATGCGGCGCTGAGATCCAATAGTAGCAGAACAGATGATTTGCCTGCATCGGTATTCCGACGAATATCATTTAGGACTTTGATAAGCACGGTCTCGGTGCTGTGTTGTGGCCGAAATCCAGACTGAAATGAGTCAAAAAGATTGTTTTGGATCATAAAAGTCTGGATCTGTTCAAACACAACCCTTTCGATAATTTTCCCCAGGAATGTCAGATTTGATATTGGCCTGTAATTACTAATGGTTGAGGCATCCAGATTAGGTTTTTTTAGGAGAGGTTTTATTACTGCAGTTTTTAAAGTCTGAGGAAACTCTCCTGTTTGGAGGGAAGTATTTATAATCTGAAGTATGTCTGGGGCTATGCAATGAAAAACAGTTTTGAAAAAGTTTGAAGGAAGGATGTCAAGGCAGCATGTTGTGGGCTTTAGTTTCGACACAATTTCTGTTAAAGTGGCATAGTCCAAGAGGCTAAACTGTCTAAGATTGACGTGGGGGACATGTTGGGAGGCATTTAGTGTAACATTTGTTAATCCGGAGTTGCACACAGTCTGTCTAATCATTAGTACTTTGTGTGTAAAAAATGCTGCGAAATTATTACAGGACACCTCAGATGCCAATTCCTGAGGTATTGATGCTTGTGGGTTTGTCAGTTTGTCAACAACAGAAAATAGTGTGCGAGTATTGTTGGTGTTTCTACTAATGATCTCTGAAAAATATGATTGTCTAGCATTTTTCAGTTCCTGGTTGTATTTGCGAAGACTCTCTTTGTAGATATCATAAAAAACTAGGAGTTTGTTTTTTCGCCATCTGCGTTCTGCTCGTCTACAAACTTGCTTTTGTTTTATAGCTAGTATGGCATTTCTCCAGGGTGACCTCTTCTTTCTTGACAAGGTTTTTGTCTTAATCGGGGCAATAGTGTCCATTACAGTCATCACACCGGAACTGAAACTATTTACAAGTTCTTCCACTGGAGCTATTGTAGGGGTTAATAATGAGGCATAGGCCTGTGTGAATAACGCACATGTGTTATCACTTATGTAACGCTTCCTAATAAACTCTGTTTCCCTTTTCAGAGGATGGACAGGGGTGGTCATTTTAAACATAATGCAGTAGTGATCAGACAGAGCAACATCATTCACTGTGACCTCAGAGATGTTAAGACCTTTGGATATTATTAAGTCCAGTATGTGCCCTCTGTTATGTGTTGGAACTGTGACATGCTGAGATAAACCAAATGTATCCAAAATATTTAAAAGCTCTCTAGCACATCCTTCTTCAGGATTATCAACATGAATGTTAAAGTCACCCACTAAAACAACACAATCAAAGTCCATGCACACGGAAGACAGTATTTTGGTAAACTCATCAAAGAACATTGTGTTATACTTCGGTGGTCTGTAAATTGTTACCAAGGCAGCTCTGCAAGGGCTTTTTAGCTGAATGACAATATACTCAAAGGAATCAAACTGACCACATGAAATATTCGTGCATTGAAAACTGTCCCTGATCAGACTGGCAACCCCACCTCCTTTCTTATGGGTTCTTGGCGCACTAAAGAAATTGAAGTTTGCGGGGGTTGCCTCGATCAGAACTGTCGAACTCTTATCTTGATCTAACCAAGTTTCTGTTAGGAACAACATGTCAAGGTTATGTTTGCAGATAAAATCATTAATTAAGAAAGATTTGCCAGCTAAAGATCTAATATTTAGCAGAGCCAATTGGAGATGCCAGACTGGATTCACTGGTGAGCTTTGGGAATGACATACTATGGTTAACAGGTTGGCAGAATTTATTGAACGTTTTTTATTTCTCACCAGTCTAGCCCTTTTTTTGTAGCACATATTCAGCTATGGTATTCTTTCTATTGTCATACATATAGATTTCCATTATTATTTCTTGCTGTATATATTTTTATTTTATACTTTATTATTTTCATAAATACTAACTTTTTTTTCATGTACATTTATAGTGACAATGAAAGTAAAGTGAAATGAAAATGGAAGGGTGGAAAGAGGACCGACACCCCATGGAAGTGTGGTCTGTGTGATGTAGCCCTGTGTCTAAGTCCAGGACGAAACTGCTTTTCGGAGTGGCATGCCTAAAAAAAATTAAACTTGTTTATTGTAAATATTTTTGAAAATACTTTTTTTTCCAATGTTATATATATATTTTTTCCCCACAATCAGTCTTCTCAATTTGTGTATATAAATGTGTGTTCAAGAAGCTTGATTGTGTGTACATAGTTTTCATCAGGTGATGGGCCGCAATACCTAAACTCATAAAGAGATGGCCTCTAAATACTTTTTGTGTTAGGTGGTATATATTTTTTCACTGTTCTTCACTGTTTGGTCTGCTGTATATAACCTGTTTTGACTAGAGCATGTATAAAGGCAAAAACCGCCTATGGCTATACCTGTTGTTTATGTTGAATTGGCAAATAAAAGACTATTTATTCTAAATTTTTTTGGTTGAATGTTCATCCTAACATGTTGAATAAATATTACAAAGTTTCAAAACGGTTCGTTACGCATGTTTGGTTGTCAATTGGACATCAATATTAAAAATTTTGACAAAACGATTTTGGAATTTTTGGTCTTTTTGGGCCCAAAATGATGATTTATAATTGGTCAGTGAAGGAAACAACCATTTGGACATGAAGTTCAAGGTGTCACAAAAAAAGGGGCCAAACCAGGCCATTGTAAACAATCCTTTCTTTGAAATATAAAGGCAACTTCAAAGGCATGCAAAATCAGACAAAATAGGCCCAGACCTTAAAGGGTTAATGGTGGTTCATTTGGTCTTACGACAGTCATATGATGCCGCTGTCAAATAGTGTTACCGGTTAATATCTATGGTGTAAATATCCCATAATACACTGAGGACAGCTGCGGCTTATAGTCCAGTGCGGCTTATCTATGAAAAATTGCATTTTAGTGGGTGGTGGCTTATAGTCAGGTGCGCCTTATAGTGCGAAAATTGTGGTATGTATTTTGTTAGCAACTCACCCGTATTGTGGTTATAGTTATTAAATTTACTACCCCTTTCCCAAAAATTTATATTTTACTGTATGTATGTTGTGAATCTATATACGATACGGTAATACTTGTTGTGACACAAACTTCCAGTTCTTGTTCTGTATTATTGTTTTAAACGGACTGTGCAGTCATTTTAAGGATTTGTTTCTAAAAACACAAAGTCAAGGTAAGTGCACAGTTTGAGAACTATTTACTTGCTGCGTTAGCGCATTAAAGTATTTTTCAACTCCTCAGCAACAGGATAGTTTTTGGCAGGCCTAAACAGGGTATCCAATGTTGACAGCAAGAACCTGGCTTTCTGCCACACCCCTCCTGCTATTTAAGGAAAAAGCGGCGTCAGCGGCTATCTGTCACAATTGCAACTTCTTCATTTACATCGGCCGCTTTCACACAAGTATTGTTTGGTCCTTTTTAAATTGAAAAGAGTTCTTTTTCTCAGCTTTGTTTTGTAAATGTGAAAGCGCATCCATCCAAAAGGGATGAATTCTGCGGCAGGATGGTGATCCATCGCATACTTCAATCTCTACCTCAAAGTTCCTCATGGCAAAGAAGGTCAAGATCCTCCAGGACTGGCCAGCTCAGTCACCAGACTTGAACATCATTGAGCATGTCTGGGGTAGGTTGAAAGAGGAAGCATGGAAGACAAAACCCAAGAATGTTGATGAACTCTGGGAGGCATGCAAGACTGCTTTCTTTAATGTTCCTGATGACTTCATGAATAAATATTATGAATCCTTGCCGAAGCCCATGGAAGTCATACAAAATATTAAATTTGGATCTCACAGCACCACTACTTAATTCGCTTCTGTTATGTAACACATTTTTGTATTTGAAGTTTTTGTTGAAATTTTTTGTTCAATTTTTACACTACTTTCTGTAGGCGACAAAACTTTTGTCTTGCCAAAATTTGACCTTTATGTCTTCATTAAATGACGAATCTTTTTTCAGTGAAACAAATATATTTTTGTACATTCAACATCATTTGGGAGGGTCTTAGCTTTCATATGAGACATTTCTGAAACCAATTAAATAATTAAAAGTCAGGTTATTAGCAATTGTTTCTACAAAATGGATAAGCGACAAGACTTTTGTCAGGGACTGTATTTGCATGATAAAAAAATGACTTCACTTATATAGGTATCTTAGATTGTCTTCCCATATGTTGTAGGAATAGAATCGACCCTTCCATTATTAAGTGAATTATTTTCATTGTGTTCAGACATGCATTTACCCTTTTTCACATGTTCAATGTGCCGGTCCATTTTTTACCCCTTAAACGCACGTTTGATTGGCTGATGACTTGACCCATACACACGCACACAGCCCTGACACAGACAACATGTCGTCGACAACGTGCTGCCTCCTCCGTCCCCTTCGAAGAGGAGGGATATTATATTTTCTTTCCGGCCAGCAGCAGCCACTGTAAATAATGTAAAAAGACGTCAATCTTGTGGATGTGGGGAACGCGCCACTAATTGTTCTACAGAAAATCCGACCTGCATCAGTTAGCATAACATTAATCTGTGTGAATTTCTCGAACTCGAGGAGGAAGCTGCTTTGAGAGAAATATCCTCCTGGATGTTTTCTTCTGTTAACGTTAATCAAACTGTAAGAAATGTAGTGAACCAAGGTTTATCCCCTTCTCCCCAGTTTTTATTTTTATTTTATTTATGTGATCTTAAAGCAGCCCAAGGGAGCTTTCATTTTTTGTTGAGTTTGGCTACGCTTGTGGACAAAAACAAAATGTTTTTACCTGAAGGAAGGCTCCATTTCTTTTTATCTTTATTATTCCCTGACCAATAAGTTTTTTTTGGTCATATTTAATGTATTTAGACAATTTTAATTGGTATTAAGACAATGTTTGTATTTTTTTTTTTTTGCATTCCAGGATAGTTGAGATGATTAACAAGTTTTGTGTACGTAAAATAATTTGTGTTCAAATATTGCAATTTAAATTTACTAATCAGACCCCCGTTCACCCAATCTGTTTGGTTTTATTAATGTCCCGTCCCCAGCAAAAGGTGTACATGTAGGTTATATCCTCCCTACCAATATTGAGACCAAACCCAGGGGCGTTGGCAGGGATTTTGGTCCCCACGAAAAGTATCACTTTGGGGAGCACCACCAGTGCCGGGGGGGACACACACACATTTAGCGTCTCGACTACGTAATTTCCTGCATTCTGGTGAATCTTTACACACTAATTTGTGCATTTTCTGCATTTAATGTGAAAATTAGGGCTGTCAAAATGATCGCGTTAACGGGCAGTAATTAATTTTTAAAATTAGTCACGTTAAAATATTTGACGCAATTAACGCACATGCCCCGCTCAAACAGTAAAATGACAGCACAGTGTCATGTCCACATGTTACTTGTGTTTTTTGGTGTTTTGTCGCCCTCTGCTGGCGCTTGGGTAGGACTGATTTTATGGGTTTCAGCACCATGAGCATTGTGTAATTATTGATATCAACAATGGCGAGCTAGTAGTTTATTTTTTGATTGAAAACTTTTGCAAATTTTATTAAACCGAAAACATTAAGAGGGGTTTTAATATAAAATTTCTATAACTTGTTCTAACATTTATCTTTTCAGAACTACAAGTCTTTCTATCCATGGATCGCTTTAACAGAATGTTAATGTTAATGCCATCTTGTTGATTTATTGTTATAATAAACAAATACAGTACTTATGTACAGTATGTTGAATGTATATATCCGTCTTGTGTCTTATTTTTCCATTGCAACAATAATTTAGAGAAAAATATGGCATATTTTATAGATGGTTTGAATTGCGATGAATTACGATTAATTAATTTTTAAGCTGTGATTAACTCGATTAAAAATTTTGAAAATAATGAAAATATATTTACGTAAACATACAGCGTATAGAGCAATAATGAATAGACTGTTATTATCTGTAAGAAATGTACTGAAGGCCATCTTTTACAATCCTAAATATATTTTTATTAGAAATATTCCCAAAGCCAATACCATAATGAATAAATGTTTTGTTTTAACTTAACTATACTACAGAATACATTACAGCATACAGTATACAACTGTTTTAGTATGAAAAGCTTGCTCAGGGTTTGCCTGCTGTACTGATTAAATGTAAGCTAAAAGTGGAGCAAACACTAGCTAGCAAACAATTACAGTATTTCATTATAGAGTAGGCTTAGCCCCATCTGTAAACTCGCAATCTCCACTATAGGCTACAGCTCCGAAGCGAGGTCCCTTGTTAACAAACTAAATTCAATTGATGACAAACTAAATTCAATAAATTCTTGACAAACTGGATTCAAGCCGATTTAAAAAAAGAAAATTTCCACACCAACTTTCAACATCTGTTGGATACCAAAAAATGCCGTCATTATTTGGAATTTATGTTTTTGCATAGGTGAATGTGAATTGAGTCCGGGAAAAACCCGTATTTCTTACGGAGTGAGCTGGGACCTCGCTTCAGAGCTTTGTAATAGACATCGCGAGGTTCCAGATGGTGCTGGAGTGGGCTAAGATAACAGGTTAATTTTCAGCACTACACTGACACAAGACACCAACCTTCTTTTGTGAAGTACTTTGTCACATCCTGTTGGCCTTTTCTACCCCTGTCCTGTTTTGTTTTCTTTTTTCCCTCTTTTAATAACCCGATTTTTGTTTTGAAAACATTTCTGCAGTAGCGCGCACTCTGACTCATTGACTGCTGTAAATGCGCACCGCTGCTCCCGGTCTGATCGAAGGAAGGGTGGACCAAACCATTTAATGAAAATACGGGAGTTGGGGGGGTGACAATACATATGCTCTCTGGGTGTACTTTTTGCCAAAAACAAAACAAGAAAAAGAAACCTTTCGTTTTTTTCCTATTAAAATTACTAGTATAATGAATAATATTTCAATTTGCAAACGATTACCTAATTTTCTAATGTTCTTTGTGGGCCCCATCAGAATCAATCTCACTTTTCACCGCTATACGGCGCCCCTGTCCAAACCTACAGTCCCTGACAAAAGTCTTGCTGCTTATCCATTTTGTAGAAACAATTGCTAATAACCTGACTTTTAATTATTCAATTGGTTTCAGAAATGGCTTATATGAAAGCTGAGACCCTCCCAAATTATGTTGAATGTACAAAAATATATTTGTTTCACTGAAAAAAGATTTAACATTTAATGAAGACATAAAGGTCAAATTTTTGCAAGACAAAAGTTTTGTCGCCTACAGAAAGCAGTGTAAAAATTAAAGATGCACCGATACCGATACTAGTATCGGCAAGGGGCGCCGATCTGGCCCGAAATGGTGGTATCGGTATCGGCGAGTACCAACAAAGACGGCGCCGATACCATTTACCGGTCCATTATTATAACATTTGACCACAGCCTTTTTCTCCTCCTGGCGCTCACTACACTCTGTCTCTGTGTTGTGTGATGACACGTGAACACCAAGCAGCTATCGCTATTGGGCTGCTCCAGACCAATGAGAGCGGGCCAATAGCCACTCCTGACCAATCAAAAGGGGGCTTTTTCATATGGACGAAAAACAAACCAGGAAATATGGCGGCGCCGCGGCGGTCGGGAAATATTTCCAAATAGAAATCCCGTCGATTAAAATCAATGGCTGCATGCAAGATTTGCGGCCTGAAAATTTGGAGATGTGGAGTTAAATCGGCCAGTTTCAATACCTCGAACTTGATAAAACATTTGAAGACGAAACGTGAACGAACACAACGAGCTTGAGCCTGCAAGAGCAGGACTGCTATCCAGAGGAAGAAGGCCGCTGGACCGGAGCAACCATCTCTGGTCAGTTCACTTCGTCTACTTTACTTTTATTGTCTTTTACTGAAAGAAATGCCGCAGTAATTTGGGAAGTGTTTCCAAAGTATTGTCGCCACCTTTCAGAAATAGAAATAAGGGACTCCCACCTCCCGAAAAAAAGGAGAGACGGGATGCTGTGGTCAATTATTATTACTTATAATTGTTAGCGTCCGCAAATGCGGAAACAAGGTTGAACCTCGAAGCAGACAACAAGCGGGTGATACATAAAAGGGTTTAATGATTGCAAACAAAAAATAACACGCGATCGCGGGACAGTAGAAATAACAAAAGGAGTCCGTGATAGCAGGTCGACGGACAAACTAAGACGATAGGCAGCGGTTACAAACGAGAGCAGCACACTAACAGAAAAACCCAATGCAGGGGCATAACAAGCAAATGTAGCGAGATTATTGTGCCAGATGTCAAATAGCGATCAGCAAGGCAAATATCTCGGCAGCCTTCTTTGAGATCACCCGTGCTTAAATGCTGCGTTGACGAGCCTGCATTGGATTCAAGTGCCACGCCCCCACGCCCAGCAACAAAACACAATCTAACCAGCAGCAGAATGTGACAATAATTTCATGAAAGTTGCACTGTTTGGACTTTGAGAGGTTTAAAAAAGTTTATTCAGTTCATTCAGAGTTTATTATTATGAATTTATTTTTACTTTCTTACTGTTGGGCTAGTATTATACATGTTTTATTAATTTCACAAATTTAGCACTATTTTGGCCTTTGAGAGCGGAAGGTTTATACAACTATTGTCTACTAGGGGGCGGCACGGTGGCTGAGTGGTTAGCACGTCTGCCTCACAGTTCTGAGATCAAGGGTTCAATCCCGGGCTTCGGCCTTCCTGTGTGGAGTTTGCATGTTCTCCCCGTGCCTGCGTGGGTTTCCTCCGGGAACTCCGGTTTCCTCCCACATCCCAAAAACATGCATGGTAGGCTGATTGAACACTCTAAATTGCCCGTAGGTATGAGTGTGTGCGTGAATGGTTGTATGTCTCCTTGTGCCCTGCAATTGGCTGGCAACCAGTTCAGGGTGTCCCCTGCCTACTGCCCCGAGTTAGCTGGGTTAGGCTCCAGCACCTCCGCGACCCTCGTGAGGAAAAGCGGCATGGAAAATGAATGAATGAATGAATGTCTACTAGGGTTTAGTGTACTTTTTCCTATTTTGCAAAGGTAAGCAACAGCCTGACAAAGCCTTGATAGCAATGATTTCACATCCAATTATGTAGCTCTTTGGGAAAAAAAAAAAAAATATATATATATATGTATATATATATATAATCGGGGTGGTATCGGTATGGTATCGGCCGATACTGCACAGCCAGGTATCGGTATCGGGGCCAAAAAATGGTATCGGTGCAACACTAGTAAAAATTGAACAAAAAATGTACTTCAAATACAAAAATATGTTAGATACCATAAGCGAATTAAGTAGTGGTGCTGTGACATCCAAATTTAATATTTTTTATGACTTCCATGGGCTCAAGGACTGCATCCATGCCGTTCGGCAAGGATTCATACAATTTATTGATGAAGTCATCAGGAACATCAAAGAAAGCAGTCTTGCATGCCTCCCAGAGTTCATCAACATTCTTTCGTCTTCCATGCTCATGCTCAATGATGTTCATGTCTGGTGACTGGACTGGCCAGTCCTGGAGGATCTTGATCTTCTTTGCCCTGAGGAACTTTGAGGTAGAGATTACAGTATGCGATGGAGCACCATCCTGCTGCAGAATGTGTCCCTTTTTATGGTTAGGAATGTAAGGCAGCTAAGATTTGTTGATATTTCAGACTATTTATGTTGCCTTCCACCCTGCAGATCTCTCGCACACCCCCATACTGGATGTAACCCCAGACCATGATTTTGCCACCACCAAACTTCACTGTTTTCTGAGTGAATCTCAGATCCATGCGGGCTCCAGTAGGTCTCCTGCAATATTTGCGGTGACTGTGGTGTAATTCAATGGAAAAATCCACCTTTTGCCACTTTTCCAGCATCCATCCTTTTGACAGGCTGTGGGCCCTGGCAAATGCCACACGCTTTTTTAATTGTCTGTACCCTGAGATATAAATAGTCTGAAAAATCAACAAATCTTAGCTGTCTCTTACATTCCTAACCATTAAAAGGGACAAATTCTGCAGCAGGATGGTGCTCCATCGCATACTTCAATCTATACCTCAAAGTTCCTCAAGGCAAAGAAGATCAAGATCCTCCAGGACTGGCCAGCACAGTCACTAGACATGAACATCAATTAGCATGTCTGGGGTAGGATGAAAGAGGAAGCATGGGCGACGAAACCCTGAACTCTGGGAGGCATGCAAGACTCTGCTTTCTTTGATGTTCCTGATGACTTCATCAATAAATTGTATGAATCCTTGCTGATCTGCATGGATGCAGTCCTTCAAGCCCATGGAAATCATACAAAACATTAAATTTAGATCTCACAGTACCAATACTTAATTCGCTTATGTTATGTAACATATTTTTGTTTTTGAAGTACATTTTTTGTTAAATTTTCACACTACTTTCTGTAGGCGACAAAACTTTTGTCTTGCCAAAATTTGACCTTTATGTCTTCATTAAATGATAAATCTTTTTTTCAGTGAAACAAATATATTTTTGTACATTCAACATCATTTGGGAGGGTCTTAGCTTTCATATGAGCCATTTCTGAAACCAATTGAATAATTAAAAGTCAGGTTATCAGCAATTGTTTCTACAGAATGGATAAGCGACAAGACTTTTGTCAGGGACTGTACACCCCTGCTAAAACCAGCCTTATTTTTAACAGCCTTGTTAACAACCATATTTTTTGGAGGCCCCAATCAAATAATGTATTAGTTTTGATTTTGATTGCAGAGTCCCTTTAAACCTTTTATAACGATATTGTTGTTTGTCTATTCATGACATACATGAGAGCAATAAAGACAAACGCATACAGGGTTGATTACTTTTAATCAATTCAGCTAGCTACAAAATGTCCACCACTTTACACACTGACAAGATACAGAGAGGGAATCTTTTAATATAACATGCGTTGAGGACATCAATCTCACAGTTGAATCTATTGTCATTCAGGTTTGGGGGATTCATCAACTTACTCTAACTAAGGGGACATTTTGGAGATTTGGTATGCATAGCTCTAAAGTACAGAAGCAACAAAAACCCTTTGTGTTTTCTTTTTTTTTTGTTTCTGTGTATAGTTGTCGTCAACATTGTCATTTTTTATTTTTTTATATACCAATAACAAACCACACGGGGAGAATAAACTTACAGGTACAGTCTTCTTATAAAAGTAAGGTCTCTCAGAAATATGCGTCTTTGCTTTACATTGCAAACGTTTATTTTATTTTCAGAGCATCCAAAACCTATGTTACAGTACACAACCAGTCCTCCTCTTTCAGCACTTAATCAACATCCTCATTACAGAACTGCATAATCGTTTAGAAAACAGGTCTTTTTTTTTTCTTTTTTTTTTTGCAATACAACCACAAATCTTCATATGTCGTCATCTTCATTTCACTTTTTTGATCCCTTTGCATTATTTTACAACAAGATGGTCACAGTCGGTAAATATATCAAGACAGAAAGAGTGGCACTATTGCAAACTTGCAGGGAAGAATGGAACGATCAACAGTGTCCTAATACTGAGCATGCGTTTTGTCAAGTCGCTACTGCCGTGTTATCCTTTTTTATAGATATTTTTTTCAGACAGGTTTTATTTAGAAGACTAAAATCTACCATTTGTCATGCAGAGGACGCACAATTCACATCACTTGGAATGCAAATGCCTAATACAGCTACAGAGAATCTAGTTGCACATTGTCTAAACAGTAAACTCAGTATGATTGCAATGGAGGGAAATGACCCAGCGACTGCCTTTTATGATTGTAAGTACTGTTTGCAATCGTATTCAACTCAGCGAATCCTGACTTGCCATCGGTTTTCTCCCATTTGCTGTGACGAAACACATAAAATAAAGAGCGTGACAGTAGCCTACGTGAAACCGTTACTACGACAATACTGAGATACTCAAAAAGGAAGAATTCAAACAAATAGCTTGTATCGCATTCCTGTTATATACTTGCCATCCATAGCAGTATACTTCAATATATATATGTGTATATATATTATATGTGATATAGAATAATATATGATATACATATATATATATTCAGATCAAGAGAATAAAAACTTCACAGGTGAGCCAGAGCGCCATTAACTCAGCACTATATACAACCTTTGGAAAGAATGATGTACGGAGTATAAGAAATCATCATTTTACGAGGACAATCATCTTGAAAAAGCTCGACAAACAACACACAGAACGACATTTACAATGGGGAGGAGGGGGTGATATGTGCATGTGTGCAAACCTAGAAGGTCAATATCATGATGAAAGCATGTCGGCGTGACGTGCGGCGCCGTACACCGGGACGGGTTGTGCTCGCCAGGGGGCGGGGGCGTTTAGCCACTGCCCAACATCTTTGTGGCCCTCTGGTTGGCCTCGTCAATCCTGGTCTTGTTGGAATCAGCCTGGGTGCGTGAAAAGAACAAAGAGAGGGTTCGTGTTGGGTTAGCACTTCCAGTGCGTGACAAATAGGTGTGTGATTATATCTCGATATGGTTTTAAAAGGTGTCACAGTTACATAAAAGAATTGAAATTTTCCACTACAAAAGTGTCCCTGTTAAAAAAGAGACTGCTTAAAAGAATGTTGGAATAATTGTGTTGCTGTTAAGCAGTGCTGTTTTTGAAAATATTTCATCAACGAATAATTTTTTTCATGATGACATGATGACGACGAGCTAAAAACGTGTCTTGGCAGACTAAAACATAATGAAAAGGATGCCAGTTTTTGTCTGTCGAATAGTTTCCGTCACAAGTTCACAATGTGTGACATTTTCTTAACTTAGAGTCATGTGAAAAAAGTAGGACACCCCATTAAATATACAGTTTTTTACTAAGAAATGTTCACATATCAGTGTCTGATCTTGTTTTTCTTTATCTCTGGTGAAGGAATCTGACCTTCTAGCCAGATTGCTGGAATCACGGCCGCCGGACCCGCTCTGGCGCAGATCCAACGACCCGGGCCAGCGAAAATCCCTCAACCCAGCCAAAAGGCCAAACTCTGCGCGTTCACCTTAATCTCAACCCCTTGTACTAACTCCATTTTAAAAGCTGGAAAAAGGCTTCGGAGCACAAGTTAACAATTTATTCAGGTCGACAGTGATCAAACGGCAAGGCGAAACAGAAAATATATTCAGCAAGCAAGGTCACCCTATCACACATCAACAAAAGGTTCCCGAGAAAAATAACGATTAGTTAAACATTGTCTTTTGAAGGCTCTCACGGGGCGGGTTTGATGTCTGAGAGGTGCCGAACTAACAGACTTAGTTCTTCTTGTTCTCAGGTGTTGCTTTTGTAGGTCTTGGCCCCACTGAAGACATGACGACTGTGTCTTTTCCTTTGCTTATCAGGCAAGGGCTGATATGGAATGTACTGATGACTCAGCGCTGGCCTCCTACTTTGTGAAGAATTCGTCTATGTATTATACGTTATATTATTATTCTTTTTTATGATAATAAACTATGGTTAAATGTGTTGTTGTTGTTTTTTAATATTTAGTACATTAGAATAATTCAAACAGTTAGAGGGTGCCTACAAGAAAACGTACTATCTCCTTCACTGGGAAAGAAAGTGATTTAATTGCTGGTAAACAACAAAAATAACATTGTTATACTCATTAAACCAAATATATGAACACAAATGCATATTCTAACTGAGGAAAACGTTATTACACCCTACCACCTAATAGCTAGTGTTACCCTCTTTGGCTGAAATAACTTTCTGTAATTTCCCAAATATAACGCGCCCTTTTTTCCCCCCAAAATCATCTTGTAAAATCATGGTGTGCATTATAAACGGGTACATGGATGTAGACAGAAATATATATGTATTACATATATATATATATATATATAGACCAATTTTTTTTTTTATTGACGCGGCCACGTTGTGTTGAAGAAACGTATGCGGCGACGCGTTGCCGACCATTACGGTACGTGACGTCACCATTTTGTTTCGGTGATACTTCACTCTAATCGGCCCAATCTGTGTTAAATTCTGCTTTTTTCACTTTTCATAAAGCACAGAATTTAGTTTCTTGAACTCATTTGAGTCAACGTTTATTGCAGCTCCGCAACTCGGACCATAACAAACGTTACAACAGACTTTCTGTACGTGTCCAAAAACTATATCTGTCCCTCGGGAAACTCAAACCCAAATAACAATAGTTCCTATTGTTACTTTCGTGTTCACGGTGATGAGCTCTCACGGATTTCCGACTTACGTTCTCACTTTCATTTTACCGTATCAATCCATGGAAGAAACATTTATTCATCATGATGAAACGAGCAAGTTATACAGCAGCCTTTAAAAGAAAAGTCACATCTGTTTTGTTTTCTCCTAGATTCAGGTAAGTTGGAGAAGTCAAATTATATTGTTACCGTAAATATTGTCAGTTTATGGTAATGTTTTGAACTACCAATGTGCTATGCTTGTGCTGTGTCTCACCAGTCAGTAAAATGACATTTCTGTATCTGTACACGAGCTCTGTTTTCTTGTATTCTTCTATTTATTGGTGCTAAAATTAGAGTGCGCGTTATAAACGGGTACAATAATTTTCCCTAGATTTTACAACTAAATTTGGGGTGTGCATTATACACGGGTGCGCCTTATATTCGGGAAATTATGGTAAATGAGACACTTTTTGTAGCCATCTACCTGTCTTTGACATCAGTCTGAAGAAAGTTTGCCCCACTCCTCAATGCAGAATACTTTCAGCTGTGAGATGTTTGAGATTTCTTGCATGTTCAACCGGTTTCAAGTCACCCCACAGCATCTCAATGGGATTAAGATGTGGGCTTTGACTCAGCCATTCAAGGACTTTCTTTCTTTTCAGCCAGTCCTTGGTGGATTTATTGGTATGTTTTGGGTCATTGTCATTTTGCTAGGTCCAGTTTACTTCAGCTTTAGTTTTTTCACAGATGATCTCACATGTTCCTCAAGCACCCTCTGACACACGATAGAATTCATGGTGGATTCTATGATGGTGAGCTGGCCAGGTTCTGCTGCAAGCAAAGCATCCTCAAACCATGACGTGTTCAAGATCAATGTGTGGATGAAAAGTTTTGACGAACAACTTATTCATGTCAAGCGAGCCGACCGGTTCCACATTTAAGATTACTGGTTGGCCGAGAGCTAGATGCACTCTTCAGAAGAGCCAGATATGGCTCACAAGACATAGGTTCCCGACCCCTGGTATAAAACAACAGCTGCGAATCTAATTATATTGCTTACAAACATAGGCAGGTGAAGGAGGTTTGTAGAGTCAAGGCAGACACTGGGTTTCACAGCACCATTTTGACCATTCAGAAGAGTTTCTTTGACTTCTCAAATCTTAATCTTATTTCTGCACTTTAACTTTTAACACAACCTTCTGTAAGAGTTTCTCCTCTTGACCTGATAGAGTGATGAATTAAAATGCCAAACGCAAAACTCAGGAAATTAAAAAATTGAATGAGTACACCGATGGGCTCTTTTGTTTTCATCAAGGGAAATTTAAGACTTTAAAACCTTTTTAAGACCACTTCAGGGGAAATTTATTGGTGGCAGTCTCATGCGCGTCGATAAAATCGATCCCTATAATTCCTACACTCTAAATGGTGGCTGAAATCATCGGGTTGGGATGGGTGAAAATTTGTTTTTCTTTGCCGCTTGAACATTTCTCACATAAAATAACACATTTCAAAATTTAGGGAATTTAAGACTTATCAGATAAAAATCACAAAATTAATACAATTTATAACAAATGACTAAATTTAAGGCTTTTTAAGACCGCTCGCCAACACTAAGGCGGCTCTCACTTAGTACAAAATATTTTGTTTTTACAATTAAGGTTACTTTACAAATTTGACTATAAGTGTGCCAGTTGCTGTTACAGTATCAAGAGTGTTTTTGAATATATTGTATTGAGAAAAGTGAAAAGACAACTCAACATTAACCATAGACTTCACTATCAGTTCACGAGACAGCTTCTACAGATATTGGGCCACGGCTTCCCATAGGGGGCTGAGCCAGACAGAGTGTCATGGCAGCTTTCACTGCGATAAACTCAAACATACGCTGCGTTCTATCTAGAGATGTCCCGATCGATCGGCATCGGGTCCGATCACGTCATTTTCAAAGTATCGGAATCGGCAAAAAAATATTGGACATGCCTTTTTTAAATATATATACAGTATATTTTCTAATTGAATCGTTTTCTAATTGTATTTACCCTTACAGACATAATGTGTTACACTCATCCAAAGTCTTTAGTTTAGGCTTAAAGTAGAAAATTCAAATTTAACACGTTAACGGCGGTAATTAATTTCTAAAAAACTTATCACGTTAAAATATTTAACGCAATTAACGCATGCGCTGCACGACCCACTCACGCATTGTCGCGTTCAATCTTTAATGGCGCCGTTATACCTATATATAGAGCTAAAAGGCAGTGTAAAATGAGTAGAGTGAATTTGGCAGCTTTTGGAGACTTTTTTTAATTGGCTAAAGCTTTACAATCCCTCTCCCAACGATTAGAAACATCGTGGGACGCAATGTGGGGAAGAAAGGTAGTAGTCAATCTTTTTCTTAACACCCTATGTTATTTCCCAACGCAGAGAAGATATATCAATTGGTACCACTACGCACAGTCATGGTTGCACTTCCCACCATGCATTTGGGCAGAACAGTTAAATGGCTACAGTATCATTTACTGAAAGCTCAACAAATAGACTAGATATCAATATTTAGTCACAAAATACAAAGTAACATTTATCCTTTAAGAATTACAAGTCTGTCTATCTGTGGATCCCTCTCACAGAAAGAATGTTAATAATGTAAAAATGCCATCTTGAGGATTTATTGTCATAATAAACAAATACAATACTTATGTACAGTACAATACAATACAATGTACTGTATGTTGAATATATATGTATATTCGTCCGAGTTTTATACATTTTTTTCTTAATGCATTGCCAAAATGTATATGATCGGGAAAAATTATCGGGAATGATTGGAATTGAATCAGGAGCAAAAAAAAAAGCAATCGGATCTGGAAATATCGGGATCGGCAGATACTCAAACTAAAACGATCGGATCGGGAGCAAAAAAACATGATCGGAACAACCCTAGTTCTAACGCCAGATTTAGGTGGAAACAGGACAAAAAAATTTAAGTGCATAAAAGCAGGCAGGAGTGTCTCAAGAGGGATTTGGTCAAGGATTCAAGGTAAATATATAAAATAGCGACATGCATGCACTTTGAAACGTGAAAAAAATGAATGGAAAAAAGTAGCAGGGTTTTTTGCTTTGAACCAAGAATCTAAACTGTTTTACGGTCAAGTCTATAGAAATTCTTGGCTTTATGCATTTATTTAGACAAATTTTGAACTTAAAAGCTTTATGTTTTGTGATGGCCGCCATGTTGGATTTTGTATCCATACACAATGGCGGAACTTTATATTCAAATAATCAGGTAATTTTTGGCCAACTGCCCGTTTTTTGGGGGGCAAAAAACTAGTCATTTAAACATTTCTGCATCCATACAAAAACACTTTTACATGTTATATTTTATGTAATGTCTTAAAAACGACAAGGGCGAGATAACCGGCAAGACGTGATGAGGCAGTAGTACGGAGCCCCTAAAGGGACATGGAAGAAGAAGAAAAAAAGACGGAGAGGGAAAAAAAAATTGAAAAAAAAAATAATAATAAAAAAAAACCCCACATAATTCCGCTATTTTAAACGTTCATTGTGCGACTCAATTTCCAGGTAAACAATGGCAACAATAGAGTGTGTATATAGTTTAGTTAGTTATAGTTATAGTTCGATATAGGCCTAAAATATGATGACATAAGATCAATTCTTGATATGAAGAATTTTTTTGTTTTTTTTTACTTCCATGTTTTTATTTTTTTATTTTTTATTTTTTTACTTTGACAGAAAACAAATCTTCAGTGTCCCTTTAGGGGCAGTGTTTTTTCTTTAAACGTCAACTTTTTTTTTCTCCCCTGTTTTTTTCTTCTTCCATGTCACCTTAGGGGCTCCGTACAATATTGATATCGGAATTCAACATAAATAAGTTGTGATTGTATATAGAAAAATGCAAAATTTGCTTTTGTTTAGTGCAATTAAGAGGATTCTGCATGCAATCCTCAAGTATTAAGTTTTTGATGTCAAAATTGAGTGATTTATTAGCTGTTGTTTACTTATGTCAAAACTGTACTGAATTAAAAAAAATGAAGTCGCTATTTCAAAAACTTTGATCTATTGATCCTGAAAATACAGGTGATTATCACTGCATCTGGGGATTTTTGTGCATCTATCGTTAAATCTGAGAATCTTATAGCCATTTTAAGTTTTCTTATACTTAAATAAAAAAATAATCGGGATTTTATTCGGGAAGGACTTTTAATTATTTGAATCCGCTGCTCATGGAGACTCATATACGCCTAAGAGAGGTGCCTGTTTTAGTTTTAGGCCGATAGCGGATTTGGTTTTGAAAATATCTGAATTTTAAGTTTTTGAAGATAGGCCCCCTACGGAGCGGCCCCGCGCCCCAGCTGCTCATCATCTACAGTATGTATTAACATTATAATATCAAGAACGCAGTTCAAGCAGTACGTAAAAATTGTTTTAGTCCATTGTGTTTTTTTCACCTTCTCCATGATCCTGTCGATCTGGCGGTTCTGGGTATCGATCTCGTTACCCATGTCCACGGCCATGTGACGCAGGTTTCCAATGATACCGCCCACCTGCTCCAGATTCTCGTCCATCTCATTTTCTCGAGCGTCGTCTGTTACCCTGAGGACAAAGAACAAATACAAATTGTTGATATTGTTGACGTCCCTCCGTAGACTCCACCATCAGTTGACAAGACAGCTCCCACAGACATTGCGCCACGCCTTCCCGTAGGCGGCCGACCCAGGTAGAACGTTGAGTTGGCTTTCACTGTTATAAACTCATGCACACGCTGCGTTTTAACGCCGGATTTAGGTGGAAACAGGATGAAGGTTTTACTGCATACAAGCAGGTAGAAGTGTCTCAAGAGTGATTTGGACGAGGATTCAATTATCATATTAAATAGCACCATGCATGCACTTTGAAACGTGAAAAAAATCAATGGATAAAATTAGTGTAACTTTGGCTTGAAATATTTACGTAAAATGAATGATAACTGCCCATATTTTGCTTTTAACCAAGAATCTAGATTGTTTCACATTTATATCTATAGAACTTCCGCAATTTAAGCATTTATTTAGAAGAATTTTCAACCTAAAAAGCTCTTTGTTTTGTGACGGCTGCCATGTTGGATTTTGTGTTAATATGTGTTAATATGTTAATAACAATAGCGGAATTCAACCTAAAAAAGTTGTGATTGTATATAGAAAATAATAGTTTTGCTTTTGTTGAGTAAAATTAAGATGATTCTGCATGCTTTCCTTGAGTATTAAGTTTCTGATGTGAAAATTGAGTGAGTTGCTATTTTGGGCAAAAACTTCCATGATATCTAAAATATTGGTATTGATCCTGAATATATAGGTAATTATCTCAGAATTTGGAGATTTTTGTGCATCTAGCGTAAAATTTGAGAATTTTACAGCCATTTTGAATTTTGTTATACTTGTATAAAAAAAAAAAAATCAGGATTTTATTTGGGAAAGACTTTTAATTTTTTTGATGTCGCTACTCATGTTTAAGTGAGGTGCCTGTTTTGGTTTGAGGTTGCTAGCAGCTTTGGTTTTGAAAATATTTGAATTTATGTTTTTAAGCTCGGCCCCCTACAGTTTGTCATGTCCCGTCAACTGATAGTGAAGTCTATGGTCTATTATACTTTTTGATCATTTCCTGGTATTTCTCTCAGGCGTCATTCTTCATTTAAAGTCGGTTCTTCGTATGTCAAAATGTTTGCTGCAGTATTCATACAGTAACCTAGCTTTAGAATAAACTGTGCTCTGAAAGGATTTTTCTTAATTTGACTCTCCCTCTTACCTGCGAATGAAGCCTCCGCTAATGGCCATCTGTTCACGCTCATCCACCACACGGGCTGGTTGGCTGGCCACCACCCCATCCTGGTTGTTCCCCCAGGCCTTGCTGGCTCCGCTCTTCATCCTGGCCGGCGAAGGCGACAAGGAACAACGGTTACTCGATAGTCAAATGGAGTGCATCATCATTTCCCCCAACCAGACCGGCTTCCATTAGTTAAACACAGAGAGCCGTGGCTATGAGGGTGGCTTTATATATCAGTCAATATCAAATTACTTGTTTTCATGCAACCAGCACATACATATATGAGTAATAGTGGGGACTAGACTAAGTCAAGCAAAGCATAGCAGGCATGTGAGTGATAGGTGAGTAACATGCTATTAAGACTTTTAAGTGCCATCTGCATTTGTGTATGGTAAAGCATGCATTTTAAGTGCAACAACCTGTTAAAACTGTCCCATTGGCACCTCTATGTTGTTGCAATGAAAACAATCCCTCCCCAATCTCACGGTGGATTGTCCCAACGTTACAGATAACAAATAGGGACGAGCTCCCGAGACACAAAGAACATATAATGTACAAGACTGTCACACTATCGGGGGTGGATGGGCAGGGGGACGACAATTATTGTGGAGCACAAACTTGAAAAACAACAAAAATAAAATAAAACAAAGAAACTGAAGAAAAAGTCGACAGAATAACACGTGTCGTACCTTGGACCTCCCTGTTTCGCATCAGCCACCACTGTGCTGATCAACATTGGAAAAGCTTGCTGTCCCTAATTTGCAGTAGGGCATGTGATAATGATATCTATGGTTACCCTGTCTCTGTCTCAACAGGAAGAGTGGACTGACAAACAGAGCTGTGCTAACAAGATGTGCAGTCAGAGTGCCTTTGTCCGTGTTGCATCACTGTTTCTTGTCATACACTATTTTACCTTAAACAATTGTATCTGGCACTTGGTTTTGTCATTTTTAGCATACAGAACAACCATATTTGGCGTGTTTTACAGTCATGGATGAAATCATTGGCACTCCTGGATTTTTCTCAAGAAAAAACAGCTTTTCTCACAGATATTAATGCAATTACAAATGTTTTCGGTATGAATGTGTTTATTTCTTGGATGTGCATTGGAAAAACACAAAACAGCTGAGGAAAAAAGTCAAAATCGACACAATTTTAGACAAAACTTGGATGGACAAAAATTTTGGCATCCACACCTCAATATTTGGTTGCACATCAGTTGGAAAAAAATAACAGAAAGCAATCGCTTCGTAAAACCATCAACAAGTTTTGTGCACCTCTCAGATGGAATTTTGGACCGCTCTTCTTTTGCGAACTGTTAAGGTTTCTCAGATATGAAGGGTGCCTACTTGCAACAGCAATTTTGAGATCTCTCCTTAATGTTCAATAGGATTTTGATCCGGACTCATCGATGGCCACCTCAGGATTCTCCAGCGGTTTGTTTCCAACCATTTCTTGGTGCTATTTGAGGTATGTTTTTGGGTCATTGTCCTGTTGGAACAACCATAACCTCTGATGCAGACCTAGTTTTATGACACTACACCCTACATTGCGGCCCAAAACATTTTGAAAGTCTACATATTTCATGACTCCTTGCACACTGTCAAGGAACCCAGTGCCAGAGGTAGCAAAACAACCCCAAAACATCATTGGACCTCCACCATGTTTAACAATAGGCACTGTGTTCTTTTCTTTGTAGGCATTTCTTTTTTCTGGCACTGAGCACTGGTCTCCAACCATTTCTTGGTGCTATTTGAGGTATGTTTTTGGTCAATGTCCTGTTGGAACAACCATGACCTCTGGCCCAGACCCAGTTTTCTGACACTACACTATGCATTCCGGCCCAAAACATTTTGATAAACTCCATATTTCATGACTCCTTGAACACTGGCAAGGCACCCAGTGCCAGAAAAAATAATGAGGCCTATAAAGAAAATAACACAGTGCATATAGTCAAAAATGGTGGAGGTCCAATGATGTTTTGGGGTAGTTTTTCTGCCTCTGACACTGGGTGCAAAAAACGTCTTGATGGTTATAGGAAGCAATTGCTTTCTATTATTTCTTCTAAAGGATGTGGTACCAAATATGGAGTTGAGGGTGCCAACAATTTTGTCCTGCCCATTTTTTGCATTCTGTGTAAAATTGTGTGCTTTTCTCCTTAGCTTTTTTGTGTTTTTCCAATGCAAATCCCAAAAAATGAACACATTCATATTGAAAACATTTGTAATTGCATTAATGTCTGATGAAGGCTAATGCTAACTTTAAGCATTAGGGTGACCACCTGTCCGGTTTTAGGACGAACACAGCCTTTTGAGTGATGTATCAGGCATCCTGCACAACCCATTAGCCGGACTCTATTAGTCCAGCTTTTAAAAAAAAAAAAAAGGGCCACGGTTTAGTTCATGTGACGCAACTCAGCCCCATGGTTGTCAAAACTGGTCTGTGATTAGCTAAGAGTGGCTTCAGGTTAAAATGTTCTATATCTTTGGTTCAATAAAATGTAAACAAAGCTTCACATGTGGCTATCTGACAACAACATTTCCTCGCCCATATTTTACAACAGTACTAGCAAATATGCCAAAACGGCTGACATTGAATGGACGAAAGAGCACAATTTCCTCGCCAAAAGCAGTCAAGACTTGTTCTACGGTTTCTGCACTCTTTGCCGGTGTGACCTGGACGTGAGCAGCAGAGGCGAAGCAGCCGTAGAACGTTACGCTGAGAGAATGAGGCGAGCAGCCAGTACGTCCACATTGATTTTCGAGAACCCTCATCGCTTCTCGATAACAAAATAACTGCAGCTCAACTTTGTTATGTTGTTCCTCTTATAAAGCGTTCTCTTCCTTTGAGCAGTTCAATGCGGACATTGCTTTTACACACAAAAAAAATCCTGTTTTTAAGAATTTTAATTGTTTCAAATGCACACCGTTAATACCGTTGTTCTGCGAAAATATCCTACACTGGCGAAACATCTACCAATGGCGAATTTGACACCCATAGTAATACCGTGCGCTTTCAGCTGGTTTTGTTTAAATGCATACAGTAATATGAAAAAGTATGTGAACCTTTTGGAATTTCTCACATTTCTGCGTAAACTCACCATCAAATCTTTGTCAAAATCACACAGATGAAAAAACAGTGTCTGCTTCAACTAAAATCACCCAAATATTTATAATAAGTAGGTGAACCATCACATTTAATATTTTGTGTCACACCCCTTTGGCAGCAATAACTTCAACCAGACACTTCCTGTAGCTGCAGATCAGTCTAGCACATTGGACAACACTTCTTCTCTACAAAACTGCTGTAGTTCAGTCAGATTCCTGGGATGTCTGGCATGAATCGCTGTCTTTAGGTCATGCCACAGAATCTCAATGGGGTTCAAGTCTGGACTTAGTCTTGGCCACTCCAGAACGTGTATTTTGTTCTTCTGAAACCATTCTAAAGTTGATTTACTTCTATGTTTTGGATCATTGTCTTGTTGCAGCATCCATCCTCTTTTTAACTTAACTGTCTGACAGACGGCCTCAGGTTTTCCTGCAAAACATCTTGATAAACATTTGAATTCATTCTTCCATTCATGATTGCAGTTGTCCAGGCCCTGAGGCAGCAAAACAGCCTCAAATCATGATGCTCCATCCACCATGCTTCACTGTGGGGATGAGGTGGTGATGTTGGTGAGCTGTTCATTTTTCCTCGACACATGACGTTGTGTGTTATTCCCAAACAACTTCATCAGTCCTCAAAATATTTTGACAAAACCTCTGTGGAGTGTCCAAGTGCCTTTTTGTGAACATTAAACAATGTTTTTTTTTTTTTTTTTTTTAGACAGCAGTGGCTTCCTCTGTGGAGTCCTCCTATGAACACCATTCTTGGCTATAGTTTTACATATAGTTGATGTGTGCACAGATATTGGACTGTGCCAGTGATTTCTTTAAGTCTTTAGCAGACACTCTAGGTTTCTTTTTTATCTCTCTGAGTATTCTGCACTGAACTCTTGTCGTCATCTTTGGTGGATGGCCACTCCTTGGGAGAGAGGCAACAGTGCCAAACTTTCTCCATTTGTAGACAACCTCTCTAACTGTCAATTAATGAACATCCAGACTTTTAGAGAGGTTTTGTATCCTTTCCCAGCTTTATACAAATCAACAATCCTTGAACGCAAGTCTTCAGACAGCTTTTTGACTGAGCCATGATGCAAATCAGACAATGCTTCTCATCAAGATAATTCTTAGCAGGTGTGTGTTTTATAGAGGGCAGCACAGCTTTAAACCACTCATCAGTGATTGGGCATACACCTGACCTAAATTGTTTGGTAAAAATTGGTTTCAATTGGTATGAACACCTATAAATATTTGGGTGGTTTTAGTTAAAGCAGACAATGTTTTTACATCTGTGTGATTTTGACAACGACCAGATAACATTTGATGATGATTTTATGCAGAAATGTGAGAATTTCCAAAAGGTTCACATACTTTTTCATACCACTGTACAGGAAGAACGTACTAAAAAATGTCTTAAACGAAAAAAAAACCAGTGCTCACAAAACAGAGCTCCCAAGCCCTGGTGTAGAAGGTGTAGCCATTTTGAAATTTCCAGCCGACGAGAAATGAATTTCTGGTTCAGAGGTAAACCACGCAGACAATGACGTAACATATGAGGCTTCTCCTTTCGACGCATGCAGACTGCGCAAATGCAGGCGTACCTTGCAGAGGGGAGGGGCTTAAACGCACCTTAAACGTTCTACTGACAGGTATAAAAACTAGTCTGCAAAATAACCGGGAGAAAGTTATTCCTCCCAGTGTAAACCTAGCCTATATTTGTACTCTTACTGTTTGTGCATCAAGCATGACTATATATACTTTATGTTGAAAAAATGCTGTAAAAGTAATTATTAGATAAAATATCTATAAACTTTCAGTATATTTTTATTTAAACAAGATGAAATTGGAATTCAACAACAACTGTGCCCCATAAAGAACATACTACTCAAGACTCCCAATAATAGCTAAAAAATCTAAACTTGAACAAAATATGTTTCTTTCTGCATCTTGCAACCTCAGTGCCTGGGGTATTGGGGAGTGATATGAAGTATTGCTTTAGAAAGCAGGATGGCGAATGTTCAGCCTTTCTATTTGACTTTTATTAATAGAACTGGAGGCAAGGCTTCACTTGGCTGCCAGTCCCTGCTGACATGTACTTTCTCTTTGTACTTGTTGTTTCCCATCTGTCTCGCCTTCTCATTTAAGGTGTTAGTTAAAAGAACCAAAACACACACTCAACAATTGAGCCACCAAGAGTTGAACTAGTTCTAAAAGTTCCTGTCAGAATCTCGATTCACAAGCTCACTTAAACATTACAGGCAATACCGGTGTCAATTTGGGAAATATTTTTTTTTCCATCTATATTTTAGTTCCAGCATGACTGTGCTCCAGTGTACAAAGAGAGCTCCACAAAGGCATGCTTGAATGAGTTTGGCACGGATGAACTCTTGAACCTCGACTCCCACCACAGCATACACCACCTTAGAGTCAAACTGAAAAGTGTGCTATGCGCTCTTGACCAAAATGTGTAACCTCACATGCATTATTTTGGTTGAGTGAACAATCATTTGCTCCAGACAAGCTCCGAAATCCTATAAAATCTTCCAGAAGAGTAGAAGCAGTTCGTACAATGGCTAAGTTCTGCGTCATTTTTTATTCTGCACTGTATATAACAGACTTAATGTACATCATCATATACATCATCAGTATCATTCTCTTAGCATCATCACGTGCAGCAATGCTAGTATGCGTTCCATTGCCATGCATGCATGAGCATTCCAAGGGTCATGCTCTTAAGTCATTCCATGTCATTGTACTCGTAGTAGTGGGTGGCAAAGAGTTTTTAAGGGGAAGCACAAAAAAAGAGGTTTTGTTGCCTTCGAAAAGGTGAGCATCTATTAATTACGTGTTAGAGTGGTGTGGCAGTGGTTAATATCATGCAGATGAGGCGAAGCTTCAAACAGTCATTTGCTGTCCTGATCATTTTGGTACTAAGTTCAACACATTAAACTTATCTGAGTACTAAGTTACTTTAGTCCTGCTCTTCTGGTTCAACTATTGTTGTTTACTGAAGAAGTCACTTGCTTATATCACTCTGCATATCTGCTGTAAAAACTATTCTTGAAAGAAATGAGTACAACAGTTAAGAATGTCTTGACGCTGAGAGAATTTGGTACTAAGCGCAAGGATGTTTTAACAGAGGCACTGGATGGTACACTTTGGCTGACTGTGGCCCTCATGTGTAGAACTGGACTTGTGCTATTTTAACATATACCGTAGTATATTACTGATCCATCAGTGTAAAATACAGTCAAGAATATATCTTGTTAACTTTTTCAAGATTCTCAAAGAAGCATCCAAGTGAAGCATTCAGGATTTCTATATGTTTATGTCCAAATCCAATTACCGTAATTTTCCAACTATAAGCCACTACTTTCTCCCTTCATTATGAATCCTGCGGTTTATAGTCCAGTGCGGCTTATTTGTTGATTTATCTAGGTTAAAAGGTAACACTTTATTTGACAGCGGCGTCATAAGACTGTCATATGACCGACATAATTATGACATGACACTACCATGGGCATTAATGAATGTGTGTGATCTGGCAAATTATGTCACTAAATCCATTTATGTCCAGCTTGGATCTTTTACATCCATTCAAAACATAGATAATTTGCCGGATAACACTAAATGACATCTGTTATAAGCAGTCATTAATGCTCATGACAGTGTCATGTCATAATGATGATTGTCTAATGACAGTCTTATGGCACCACTGTCAAATAAAGTGTTACCAAATACCATAACTAGCAATTAATGAAACAAGTGGAACAGTCAGTGAAGAAATAATTAGCACAAAACATGAATTTTGATTGTTATTTACATCTGTAGCACTGCAATGCATACTAGGAGGCATGTTGGACAACAACAGTGTTGACAGCAGGTGGCAGCAGAGGTTGACTGTCTCCCCAAAGGGAGCAGTGATGGCCAAATGAAGCTTCTTGAAGCAATGAAGCTTCGCAGCCAATTGGTTCAAAGTTTCACGGTGGTTCATTTGGTTTTATGATAGTTGCATGATGCCGCTGTCAAATAAAGTGTTACCGGTTAATATCTTTTGGTGTAGATATCCCAGAATACAGTGAGGACAGCTGTGGCTTATGTATGAACAAATGCCGTTTTCGTGTCAAATTTGGTGGGCGGGGCTTATAGTCAGGTGTGCCTTATAGTGCGAAAATTACTCCTCACAAGTTTATGCATAATGACTATCTTTTGGCCCATAAATGTAAATGGTGCTTTTATTCATATGTTTACATACTATACTAGTATATTGAGGCTGCAACAAGTAATCGATTAATAAATTAGTTGCCAACCAATTTGATAACACTGAGGCTGCGCGCATGCGCGCCTGTGATTAGAGCAAGAGAGAGAGTGAGAGTTCACTGCTGCAACTGCTGCTGCAACTACTGCTGCTGCTGTTGGATTGCTGAATCAATAATATTACTAAGTGTCGAGAGTTAAGATTGTTTTTTGTGTTGTTAGTTCCAGCGTGCCTCCATCAGAGGTGAGTAGATGAAGCTAATTGTATTGTTTGTATTCTTTCTTGATGAGACGTTACGTTCCGCTAGTTAGCGATTTTGCTAATTAGTGTCTTAAGTGTCCGTTCGTATTGTGTTTTGGAGAAGCATATTAGCACTTGAGTTATTGTTAGATAGTAAAGTTGTTGAATTTTGGGTCACATCTCTAATATATACTCCCTCCTATTTTCAGCAGATTAATGGAATGCTCATAAGGCCAATTTGGACTTTATTAGGTGCATCTGCACAATCCATTGTAAGTGTTCTATATATAAATTCTAGATTTACAGAGAGGAACATTAAAATTTATTGTTAGTGTTATGGAATTGAATTAACCACATTTTATAATTGTGCTTTTTGTTGTTCAAACAATTGTTGCACAAGGTCACAAGTAGCAGGACTCTGCGTTTTTCAAGTTTTCTTGAGTTCTTAGAGAGAGAAAAAAAAAAGGATAAAACCCAACTATGTCTATACAGTACTTGGATATGAAATTAATCATAATCTGCTCAATATTGCATTACAGGAGATGTCACTCTAATGCTTAAAACACATTGTGTATATTTACTTTTCTATTAAGACTTATTTTCAAATAATACTGTACTTTGATAATAATTGTCTCTCTCGCTCTAAAAATACAAGTTGTCTTTTGGAAATATTATAGTTTAGAAACCACAAGATTTATGAAATCTAAAATTTTATATTAGGAATTTTCTGATATTTTGAAGTAATGAAACTAGTGCTGCAATGATTAATTGATTAACTCGGGTAATTCGATGAGAAAAAAGCTTCAAATCAATTTTTGCTGCTTTGGGTATTCGTTTAATTAGAGTGGTGTTGTAATGGCTTGTTTTGAAAGTGTTTGCATTTAATTTTAGTGATTTGGTGGAGACACTGTCCTCTAGTGGCAACAGAGAATATTAGATTAGTCATTTAACATGACGGAATCCAGCTGCTCACTGTTAAGACCAACGTAAGGTAAGTTTTTGTTTGAGCTAATATGTTTTTTTATGCATTCATAATTTAGTTTATAGGTATATTTAGCTGGTTTGCGTGGGAATATTGGTTTTGAACAATAGGTTAAGAGCATTATAAAATAAAGTTAGCATTTTGTAGCATTTAAGCTAGCGGACTTTTGCTATGCAAGTTAGCCAATTGTTCTTTTGTTGTACTAAGCTAGCGGACTTTTGCTATGCAAGTTAGCCAATTGTTCTTTTGTTGTACTTAGATCCTTGTTTATTATTTTGTAACGTTTGAGGCTAAGCTTTAGTATTTATTTTTAAATGAAAATGAATTTCTGCATAGTTTGAAAAAACACTTGAGAAATTTTTTTGTATGTATTCGCATTTAATGCTCTTTTGAAAGTGCAATTTCAGCAAGCTTTTGTTTTAATCTCCTAAAATTAATTCTGCACCACATTAAATGTTCCTAATCAGATTACTCGAATATTCAAACTAACTAGTTGATAGATTAATCGACTACTAAAATAATTGATAGATGGAGCCCTAAATGAAATTAGAATTTGAAGTTTTGTCTGTTTAATTTACTGCACTTACTGATTTTTTTGTTGACGGTTACAGTATTGCTATAGAGGTAGTTTGTGCATGTATAGTATCAAAATTAAAATCTGAGTACAGTGACTCACTAAAACACATTTGTCACCGACATAAAGGACGAAATGTTATATTTGAAATAGCTCTGAGTATGATTAAAAAAAAAAAAAAAAAAAAAAAAAAAAACACCACTGCATTTGCATCATCTACAACCCCAATTATGTTTTACAAGATTGCATTTTATAGTTCAGATGCACCAAAATACAGTATTGGCCCTTGAAGGTATTTTATTGCCCTATTGTGTTTCTGACAATACTTTTGGAACTGCATTGTGGCCTCCTGTGTGTATGGATGTGGAAGGCACAGATGCCATTTTTTTTTTTTGCAGCTGGAGCATAGCAGGCTTTTAGCTGACAGCTGCAAACATGCCAGCAGTTTTATTGTTGCTTAGAGAGAAATTCATATTTTTTGTAATGGCAGGCAGGCAGGCAGGCAAGCAGCACCTACTTGTTACATGGACAGGAGCAAAGACCACAGAATTTCCCTAGATCGTTCAAATTCTTTTCTGCATCCTTCATGTCCTTATTGATTTGGTCCATTCCCTCCTCGATGCGCTCCAGTTGTTCTGATTAAACGCAAGTCATTTATCCCCCGACAGAACGAAGCACGAGAAAAGAGAGTGAGAGAGAGAAAAAGGAAGAGAAAGATAGAGGACAAAGGAGAGAAGACAATAACTTCAGACACTCACTGTGACGAAAGCAAGTAAGACCAAAAAAAAAAAAAAAAAAGGAAAAAACAAAAATAGAACCAAAAAAAAAAAAAAAAAAAAGAGGAAAAACTGGACGCCACCACATATGTGACAACCTCTGAGGCACATTGTCAGTACCTACTTGTTACATGGACATATGAAAAGCCCACAGCATTTCCCTAAATCTTTTAAATTTTTCTCGGCTTCCTTCATGTCTTGGTTGATATGGTTCATGCCATCTTCAACACGATCGAGTTGCTCTGGTCAGGACAAAGGGATGACAGTAGTGGAATGAATGTCATTGGCTGATTGACACAAATATGACTTATGATGAGCAGCAACTGAGTCAGCTGGGTTAATGTGTCTATATCCGTCTTAAGGGAGACGGGAATCCGGGTTTATAATGATTGGCTCAGGAAAAATCAATTGGTGGACTGCATTTTGGGGTCGATAGATTTGTTTTCTTGAGTTAGACGACCCATTCATTTTTGAAAATAGCTTTGCTAAAGATAAGGCAATTCGTGGATGCAGAAGTATACATAGTCACTTTAAACAATAATAACGCACTCTATCTGGTTCCCCGTGAAATACAGGGAGTCCTCTGATTACGATGTCCTTAACCAACAATGTTTCCACTTCATGACGCCCATGTCTCATCTGCCATCAAGTGCCCTGAACCATAGTTTGTAGTGCATAGTGCTTGTCTGTGTTTGAGCGCTGGGAAAAGAGTTGGTTTGTCAATGATGACTATAATGAAAATATTTAGTCAAAGAACAATTTGTTTTTCACAATGTGTGACATTTTTGTGTAGTTAGCCTGCATTGTAGCAGTGTCTGGTTGTGTCACTCATGTGATGTGCTGCATCCCGACTCACCATGAAGTATCCTCTCCAGTCTCCACGCAGGCTTGCGCACATGCAGTGTTGTTTTCATCAACGATGACGATAACGAAATATTTCGTCAACGAACAATTTTTTTATAACATTGACTTCACGGTGACGCGCTGAAAACGTGTCTTAGGAGACTAAAACATAACAAGAAGGATGCCAGTTGTCATCTAACAACAGGAGAACGAGATGAAAATTCACCATGGTTTCCGTCATAAATTCACAATGTGTGATATTTTCCTATTGTATGTGTAGTTAGAACGCTTAATTTCAGTGCTGCGCCTCGCCAACACACACACTTAGTCACCGGCCGGTTAGTCTGTGCCCATTCCAGGCTCATTTTGTGAAACATATCTGTCAGGTGCTGCTTGGTAAGTTTGGTTTATTATCCTGGCTAGATATGCCATGTTGCTTTAGCCTTTAAAGGTCTGTGTTGAGTGATCATCACACACTAAACTAACTTGCAGCATTAGCATAGCGTCCGCGTTAGCATTAGCATTTAGCGCGGTGACTCAGTGTCTTCTTAAACTCTTGGAAAACATTTTACATACAGTTCGTGGCGTCCAGGTGAGTTTAGGTAATTTCAAATAATGTACTGTTTTCCTACTGAGTGTGAATTATCATCATGAAAATGGTGATGTCCTAATAGAGTCTACAATGTAGACTCTACAGGGATGTGCTCATCTGTCATGTTCATTCGAAATTATTGGACACCATTTATTTATTTATTTATGGCCTAAAACTGTGGAAGTTTATAGACGGAAACATTTTGACAATTGCAGACTAAAACTAGACGAAGACGAACGCATTTTGAAATGACTAAAATATGAGTAAGACTAATAAGTATTTTCGTCCAAAAGACTAAGACTAAGATGAAAACTAAAATGGCTGCCAAAAACAACACTGCACAAACGGTAAGATTTTTTTCTTATCATGGCCAGAGAGAATATATGTTGCTTTAGCCTTTGAAGGTCTGTGCTGAGTGATCATCACATACTACATAGTGTTAGCATTAGCATTCACGTTAGCATTAGACTAATAATTGCCAGATCGAATGACGAATCGGGTTGCGTGTATGTTTCAAGGTTACAACGTTGATGTGTCGAGTGGTGTGTTTTCTTGACTGTCGCTAATCGCACCGCATATCGGATGGGAATGAGAGAGAGAGGGTGGAGGAGTTGGTGAGTTGGTTTTGCTGTCGGGTTGCAAATAAACCATTGAAAACAGTACCTCTCCATCCACTTTTCAGCAATATTGGTAAGTACACCCTCTTATTTTATAATTTAATGTATTTTCTTTTTTTTGTACCAAGTATTTTAACGTAAATTCCGATTTTAACAGTGAATCCGACTTGAAATTCGGTTACATCGCCAGCTTAGGAATCATTCTTAGCTCGGGAACTCCCTGTATTCAGGTTTCTTTTCTTGTCCTGTGCGTCCTGTTTTGTAGAAATCAATTGGTACTTTTCACGTAAACTTTTTAACACATTAAAGCACAGGTTCTTTAATTGAATTAAATTCACTGACTTTACTGCTTTTGATGGAGTAAAAAATGTCAGTTTTGCAGATACACTATAAGTAATCATTCAGTAAAAACTTGTTAATTGGTCTTGGTTTTAACTATTTGTTTTTCAAAACTCTTAATTTTAATTTGATGCCCACTGTAAATTTACATTGCACTGAAAAAAAACGTAGATTCAACAATCAGCATTTTCAAAAAACACTTACCTACTCCTTGTAATTCACGTCCTATGTCTATGTTAGGTTGCTTTTCCTTGGGCGACATTTCTTCTAAGTCAAATTTGAGGCATGAAAAGATATTTATCGTACTACTTTTGACTGTTTTAAAAAATGTGATAAGAAAATAGTCCAATTTGTTGAAGTTTTACTCTGAAGGTCAGCTAAACTAATACATAAGTTCATATTTTGTGCCTAATATGATCAGAGGTGGGTAGTAACAAGTTACATTTACTTGAGTAAGTTTTTGAGAAAAATGTACTGCTGTGAGTAGTTATACCATGCCATTCTTTTTCTTTTACTTAGATTTGTGAAGAAGAAACTAATCTTACTTTGTTACTTTGGGCTACACTACAGTCGTTACATTTTTCCTCTTTATTTTACATGTTAGATTTGACCTTATTTTTGCCAGCACAGTGGCTATACCAGTTTCCCCAATGAGATAATCAATAATAACATAAGTCTTTTATACCAATAAGACTTAGCAATACAGTCACATGACCACACACAAGCTTGCAGTCTTAACTCATTTTATCACGCCAGCCCGTTCAATCCGTAGGGTCTTCAAACCACCGTAAAACAAACTATTTCACAACGAGTGCTGCCGTCAACATTATTCAAAAACGTAGATTTCAACCTTTCTCCCAGTTTTTTTTTATTTGGTACCGATAGATCACTGAAGTAGAGATATGATCGTTTTAATTTCATGGTAGGAAATATGTTTTCTCCACCAGAGGGCATTCATGCTCTTTGAATGGGTGATGTTTCATTTATGTGGATTTTTCTAGTCGGAATTTAGCGATTTTTGTGTATGTTTTTGGCCTAATATGGTTATGTAATAGGTTACAGTACAGTATGATAATAAAATAAACGTTCATATACAGGGTGATTGAAAAGTAACTCCCTATTTCATAATACTTATAATTTATTCACATGTTGTATTATTTACTCAATTTCTTTGTGTATGTTATCTGATAGATGGCAATTAAATCCGTGTTTTCATTTTCTGTCCAGATCTGTTAATTTGTTCGTGATTTCATAGCCCTACAGAAATGGATGGATGTAGTTTGGAGATCCGCTGTTCAAGTGCAAAAATGGTAGAGAACCAATATAAGAAGACATGTTTACGTTGAAGCCATAACCTCACAATGTGTATCAATCTGTGATTGATACCCGAAGAAGCGTCCTTCAACAACCCTTCAACTTCCCGGGACTTGAAGGTAGCGCAAGTTGTTCAAGAAATGTTTACCCGTAACCCGAGAAAGTAATTCTTGTAGGGCTTTAAAATCTCAAATAAATGAACAGATCTGGAAAAAAAATTAGACAATAGATTTAATTGCCATACATTAAGGGACATGCACACAAAAATTCAGAACAATGTTACAACACTAGAATAAATTATATGTATTTTTGAAATGGGGAGTTGCTTTTCAATCACCCTGTTGATGACATGCTCAGAAAAAAAATATTACAGTTTTTAAAAAATCAGACATTACTATTAGTATTAGTATTAGTATTCTTATCGCTGAATACTTTTTACTTGTACTTGAGAACTTTTTACTTGTACTTGAGAACATTGCTTGGATGACTACTTTTACTCCTACTTGAGTTCTTACTATCCCTGCATTTTCAATTGTCATTTGTCCGGCGCTCAAAAAATACTGAAGCTAAAATCTTGCAGCTGAAACGACTTGTTGTCTTTGATATTGTTATTACGATGATTGTAATTCTAACGATGTTTATTATTATCTAATACAACTACTGTACTGGTGTGGCTTCAACACATGCTATCTGCTGCAAGCTTGTTGCTAATCAGTACGTGTAAGATGGCACAATTTTGTAAACGCATAAATGCAAGTGTAGGTTTTTGGTTGTTTGTTTTCAGGTGGAAAACGCTGTTAGGCAAGGGAAGACATTTTGATGTGGCTCACAACAACACTTACAGAACGTTGATGGACAGAAATCGAGACTACGTGCGCTCTACTTTGATGATGGAAGGCTCGACTTATGCTCCACCTTAGTTAAATTTTTAAATTGTGATTTATTGACCTGTTTTGCACATACACCAATTGTTTTAAATAAAACAAGAAATGGAATAATGTTTTCCAACAATGTGACAACAAAATCCTTGTCAGCCCTTCTGCATTCAGCAACTGTAATATTAATTGTAATTTCGCCTCGTTTTGGTCACTCAAGTGGCCGGTGTATCAATCTACACCTCATGTTAACACAGGCTGCACAGGTTGTTAGAATTTTGTCCACGAATGATCAACGAAGTGATAAGAAAAAACATACAATCTTTCAGGTGGATCCTTAGGTTTAAAGTAGGGCTGTCAAACGATTAAAAATTTTAATCGAGTTAATTACAGCTTAAAAATTAATTAATCGTAATTAATCGCAATTAATCGCAATTCAAACCATCTATAAAATATGCCATATTTTTCTGTAAATTATTGTTGGAATGGAAAGATAAGACACAAGATGGATATATACATTCAACATACGGTACATAAGGACTGTATTTGTTTATTATAACAATAAATCAACAAGATGGCATTAACATTATTAACATTCTGTTAAAGCGATCCATGGATAGAAAGACTTGTAGTTCTTAAAAGAAAAATGGTAGTACAAGTTATAGAAATTTTATATTAAAACCCCTCTTAATGTTTTCGTTTTAATAAAATTTGTAAACTTTTCAATCAAAAAATAAACTAGTAGCCCACCATTGTTGATGTCAATAATTACTTACACAATGCTCATGGGTGCTGACGCCTATAAAATCGGTCGCACCCAAGCGCCAGCAGAGGGCAGCAAAACTCCATAAAACACAACTAACAAGTGAGCGTTTCACTGTACCGTCATTTAAATCTGTCTGAGCGGGACATCTGCGTTAATTGCGTCAAATATTTTAACGTGATTAATTAAAATAATTAATTAACGCCCGTTAACGCGATAATTTTGACAGCCCTAGTTTAAAGCACTTAACTTATTGTCTACTCCTGGTTTCGATTTAAGGTGTACGGCAAGGTAGATCCACAGTGGCGCATTGTAGCTACTAGCTGGTCGCTGATCAAAACATTCCACTTCCAACCACATATAGTGGGGAGAACAAGTATTTGATACACTGCCAATGGGTTTTCCCATTGGCAGTGTATCAAATACTTGTTCTCCCCACCGTATAGGCATTTCCGGGAGTTCACGCACAGTCAGAAAGTCTTGTAATCTCATCTACGTCGTGTTGAATCCATTTTGAATCCAGATTCCGTGGGTTCCTCTGGTTTGATTTTGCTGTTTTAACTTTGTCAACACTCTGCTTACTTCAACCGCACTTCCATTGTTTTGTCTAAACCGGAAGTTTGGAGCAGAAATTGTCAAGGACGGCGCCGCCCATGTTTCGCTCAGGAAACTTGTCAATAAGTACTTTTGAAATAGTGAGTTGCTTTACAATCACCGTGTAGACAACATGCTGAGAACAAATATTTATCATTAGGAGTGGGAACCTCTTGGTACCTCACGATACGATACGATTTGCGATGCAAAGCTCACGATAACGATGATCTGACGGTATAGCGATACAATGATTTTCAATGCATTGGTCAAGAAATCATTCTAGAATATTCTACAAAAAAACTAATGAACAGAAAAACAAGCTTCTGTTGTGAATTAGAATGAGTTTATGACTTGTAGACGTTCAATCCATTTGAAGTGGGAGGGTGGCAGCGAAAGAACGAATGTTCATTCGCTGCCATCCCTCCCACTTCAAACGGACTGAACGTCTATGGTCGTCAGTGGCAGCCAATGCCAGGCAATGAGTAATTTTGGACCATTTAAGGTCATTTACCTGTTGATTTTCCGTTATTTCCTGTTGATTTTGGGGTATTTTATGGGTCACTTGTTGTTTATTTTGCGTTAGAAAAACAGGAAGTGACCTGGGAATCACCCAAATTGAATAGGCAGTGACTCAAACTCAACAGTAAATGCCCTAAAATGAAAAGCAAGTGACCTGTAAATGCCCTGAAAATTGGACTAAATGACTGAGAATGCTCTGGTTTTGAATGAATTTAGAATTTTTTTTTTTTTTTTAAGTGTCACCTTTTTAAAACGATATCTCGATTCTTGACAGGAGCATATCGATAACCTTTTGGGATCCAAAGTATCACGATACTATATATCACCATTTCGATATTTTGTCACACCCCAATTTATTGTAGTTATTAAAAAAAAAAAAAAAAATCAGACATTACTTGAGTATTCTTTTCACCGAATACTTTTTTTACTTATACCTGAGTACAGTGAGTACAACGCAATATCGCACTTCAAAATTTGCGTCCTCAGTCTATCGCAGATGTTAAGATATATATATGCACCTGTACATGTAAAAAAAATTTTTTCCCTTTTATATGGATGTCATTTATATCATAAGTATTACAATTGCAGTGCTTAAAAACATTTATCAAAATATTATAAATAGAGATGATCCTAAATAGATGATGATGGCATCCCGATCGATCGGCATCGATCGGGTCCGATCACGTCATTTTCAAAGTATCGGAATCGGCAAAAAAATATCGGACATGCCTTTTTTTAATATATATATATATTTTTTAATTAAATTGTTTTCTAATTGTATTTAACGTTACAGACATAATATGTTACACTCATCCAGAGTCTTTAGCTTAGGCTTAAGGTAGGGTAATCAAATTTATCCCGTTAACGGCGGTAATTAATTTTTTAAAAAATTTATCACGTTAAAATATTTAACGCAATTAACGCATGCGCTGCACGACCCACTCACGCATTGTCGTGTTCAATCTGTAATGGCGCCGTTTTACCTATATATAGAGCTAAAAGGCAGCGTGAAATGAATAGAGTGAATTTTGGCAACCTTTGGAGCCTTTTTTTAATTGGCTAAAGCCTTACAATCCCTCTCCCTACGATTAGAAATATTTTGGGAAGCAATGTGGGGAAGAAAGGTAGTTATTGATCTTTTTCTTAACACCCTATGTTATTTCCCAACGCAGAGAAGATATATCAATTGGTACCACTACGCACATTCATGGTTGCACTTCCCATCATGCATTTGGGCAGAACAGTTAAATGGCTACAGTATCATTTACTGAAAGCTCAACAAATACACTAGATGGCAATATTTAGTCACAATATAGAAAATCACATTTTCCTTTAAGAATTACAAGTCTTTCTATCCGTGGATCCCTCTCACAGAAATAATGTTAATAATGTAAATGCCATCTTGAGGATTTATTGTCATAATAAACAAATACGGTACTTATGTGCTGGATGTTGAATGTATATATTTGTCTGAGTTTTATTCATTTTTTTCTTAATGCATTGCCAAAATATATATAATCGGGAAAAATGATTGGAATTGAATCGGGAGCAAAAAATAAGCAATCGGATCGGGAAATATCGGGATCGGCAGATACTCAAACTAAAACGATCGGGATCGGATCGGGAGCAAAAAAACATGATCGGAACAACCCTAATTATAAACATATAAGGTTTATTTTTTTCTGTAATTATACTTTGGGAAAAAAGGAGGAAAACAGCTTATATGTATCTCTTTCTAATACTTTTAAATCTGAATAAATACTTTGGAAAAAAAAAGGACATTTAAAAAAAAAAAAAAGCATTTTTTGGATGACTACCTTTACTCTTACTTGGGTAATATTATTTTTATATAACGCTGCTCTTATTTGAGTAAATTTTTGGCTACTCTACCCACCTCTGAATATGATTATTACTTAATTTTCTTATTGCAATGGAAGAATTGAACGGTCCTCCCTCACAAAAAAATCTTCATGTTGCTGTGTTGTCAAGGCACTTTCATAATGGCCCTTGCCCATGCTGATGTGGTGGATGGTATTTTGGTGACTGTTCATAGCAAAGACTTCCAAGCGCCACACGTGACAGCATGTGAATTATGGAGCGTATTCATCAATTAGTTGTATTCCGAGTTGTAAAATTCCTGGTTCTTACGCAAACATATGCAGTGCATCCGTTTTGTGTAGCGCTTGTCCTCGTCAGGGTCACAGGAGCGTTGTAGCTGAGCGCAGCTGACTTTTAAGTGATTCAATGTTTTGACATGCAACAGTCGAGAGCATGTTACGCTTATTAAAGAGTGTTGCACGAAAGCTGTAAAGTCAGCTGCTGTAAAGGTTCCGGAGTCCCGTGGGTGATGGCTGACACAAACCGACGGTCAGAGGACCAATAGGAACATTTATGTCCCTGTTGGTGCAATTAATGGTCTTTCACGGCACACATAATTTTTTTTTTTACCAGCATTTCAGGGAAGCTCAAGCCCTGTGTCCATACCAGAGCTAAGAGATGCTTTTCATGCTTTCAGTAGAGTTATTCAATACACACGGAGACAAGCTACTTATAACCAGGGATTTTACAAAGCAGGAAATGGGTTGACTGAAAAGTATTTTGTCATTACCAGCTAAATCGATCGTTTTTCTTCAACCATTCTTCTTGAATCTGGAATATCGGGGCCTTTGAGCTTATCTCAGACTTCTTTGAAAACCACTTCGAATATTGTACTTTGTAGTGTGCTCTTATGTTCATTTTACAAAAAATAAGGACGATACATTCTGATGTTAAGACACAGGTTGTTGTCACTGTGGTGGTCGGCTTATATATCAGTGTTTTGGCACTTTCAAGATGTCCAGCTGCTGTCCGTTTTGGTAAATGGAAATTAAAAAAAGAAACAAAGCTTCAGCAAAGAGCAAAGAAAACCTTCAAAGACAATTGCTAAAAAAGAAAGAAAGATTAAAAGAAGCTGGAAATTAGAATTGCTTTCAGCAAAGAAACGATCGTAACCAAAACCACTGGCAAAAATAATGCAAATTGTGGAGAAACTGAATTAGTTCAAATATAATTAAAAGAATCAAGCAACTTTACATAAGCAGTCAATTTTTGGCACAAGTAAACAATACATTCCCGCATATGAATAAAATATAAGTAAATGTGCTACTAGAATGTGAATATAGTTTAGTTTATACAGAATTGTACAATTTTTATCTAAATTATGGCTTAACATTGCACCGCCATCTGGCTGCTTGCACACTTACCTCCTTGTTCATCCAACATGACCAAAGTCCTAATGCCGGCATCTTTGCTCTACTCCCCAAGGACAGGCAGGTAGCAAGGTAGCGTGAGGTAGGGACAAAAAAATAAATGAAGTAGAGGTCAGTAATGAGGCAATGTCGCCTTCGAGAGTTAGTGGAAACTGAAAGATATTTGCTGGTATAAGCCATTCCTACATTCCATTTTCCCCTCAGTGCCTCCGACCATTTTTCTTTGCTACTTTTTAGTGAAGGATAGGAAATTGCCAATTTTGTTCGGCAGCTATTTCGCTCTAGGATACTCTTTCAGAGCACTGAAAATACTCAACAATCTTATTAAGCCTTAAAATGAACAATCGTGACATGTTTTACTCCAGCCAAGGAATGGTGATTGACGTCTTGTAAGACCTACCTTAGCAACCAGACTCAAGTGTCTGCATGCAATTAACCGTCAAACAACATATTAAGCGTATCTATTCTTAGCCAACTGCTGAAAATAAACCCCATCCGTGTTATAATTTACTACTACCCAACTATTAATTTTCTAAGCTGCTGTCCTCATCAAGGGCACTTTCATACCTGTCTCGTTTGGATCGTTTGTTCCGACACAGGGAGAATTTCCCCCAAAAGAATGGTTTGTTTGGGCATATGTGAACACAGCGGATGCGTGACATAACGACCGAACCCATAGCGCTTAGATGAGGTCGTCTTGGTTCGTTTTTTTTTGTGTGTTTTTTTTTTTTTTTTTAAAGCTGTCCTGTTCAGCTGTTTGACATGGAGAATGGAATTATAACTGTTATGGGGGGTCATGGGGGAACAGAAGAAAAGAAAAGAAACTAGGGCTGTCAAACGATTAAAATTTTTAATCGAGTTAATTACAGCTTAAAAATTAATTAATCGTAATTAATCGCAATTAATCGCAATTCAAACCATCTATAAAATATGCCATATTTTTCTATAAATTATATATATATATATATATATATTCTGTTAAATAAATTGTTGGAATGGAAAGATAAGACACAAGATGGATATATACATTCAACATACGGTACATAAGGACTGTAGTGGGTATTTCACTCTACTGTCATTCAAATCTGTCTATACTGTCCTCACTCCGAAGCGTCTACTTTTTCCAAAGCTAGACAGCTAGTGAACGACGCCTTAATAATCAGACTTCTTCCTTTTTCATCTGATTTATAAATAAAATGGCCTCAAACCATTGTCCTCTTTAGACTGTCGTAAAACTACAAAAAAAAAAAAAAAAATTACACAAGCATTGCATTAGCAACAACGTTAGCTTAGCACGCTATACAGGTTCACTAAACATAAAAAAAAAAAAGCGTCTCATACAAAAAATATAACATTTCGCTTACTAACATAATATGTACATTCTTTACAACAACCATACTTACGGACAAATCTTGTCCAAGGATCATATAAGCACAACATTACAACGTAGGCGTCAGCCCGAGACGCCGTGCAGCCATATTGAACTGGCAAGAAAACAATAAACCATGTCGCAAAGCGACCACAAGAGTTCGCTGTTAGACAGCACAAAAAGCCTTGCTGTAAAACTTACCAAAAGGCAGAATACTGTCTGAGCGGGACATGTGCGTTAATTGCGTCAAATATTTTAACGTGATTAATTTAAAAAATTCATTACCGTGCGTTAACGCGATAATTTTGACAGCCCTAAAAGAAACACAAGAAAAGAAAGAAAAGAAACAACAACAAGAAATACATTGAACGCCTACACTAACTATGAATATGTCGGTGCTATCGTCAGCTAGATGTATTTCCGGTTGACACCATGTGGAGGGCCTGTTGACCAGGGAAAGAAGGGGAGGAGGGTGAGGGAGTCTATAAGCTAAGTGATTGGGAGGGGTGGAGAGTACACAAATCAGCTCTGTGATCTAGTAATCGCAATCAGTAATCTTGTGAATCCCTTGTGAGTGTAAGTCCATTGGCAACCGACCCTACGCTGCCCAATCGCCAAACCCTGGGGCCGGGATCCCCCACCCGAGCGCGCTCAATCACATCCTGCTGCACGCAAGCCCCACCAAACTTGTTTACTCATTTACGCTCAGGTGAGCTAAAATACAATTAGTGAGGGGAACATTACAAAATTTATATCAGTCATGTTAAAAAGTCGTAGGCTTATAATCGTGATCACCATCATTGTAATTACCTTACACCCGTGCTGAGGTTAGCATGTTAGCAAGAAACTAATTAGAATATTTGCTTTCTCAACATAATTGATGATTAGTATTGATTGCAAGAAGGAAGGTCATTTAGGCAGGAAACAAGCAAAAAAATAAACCGTTCCCTGGAGGATAACAACACTGTCAGTCTGAGGAACTGCTATGAAATTCCCAGCAACTGATTTGCATGCAAAAAAAATCACACAGATAATTATGTGTATCTGAAAAGTTAAGCTCTTTTTGTCTTAACCACAGAAATGGGAAGTTTCCTTGCAGTATTAACCCAAAAATACCACTTCAAATGGTGATCGAAAAGTTTCCTCCATTTCTTTTTCATTTGGACATCTCCATGACAGCACCACATCGATCAACACAGCTATTAGTGACTGATCGGATGGGCTGGCTTCATGTTTTTAAAATAGTTTTTCTGCAAGAGAGTGTACTGAAACCTGATTGTCCGCAATCCTGCTTACTACTTCGAAATGCTGAGCAACACACGAGTATGTAGCACCTGGCTCGGCCTGATAGGCATAAATACGATTATACGGTCTCGGTGTATACACACTAAAGTAATCTAGCATGCATGAATGCCCCTCCAACCCCCCCATCTGCTGTCTCAGCAATTTGGGACGAAAGCCATATTGATGTTCGAGAGGCGAGAAGGGAGCAATAAGGGAACACTGGAGTATAAATTATTCTGTAATTCAGCACGTCTACATGTGGGAGAAATCCCAAAGTAGAAGAAATATGCCTCTTGGGGGACTCCTAAGCAAGGAGTAATCATAATCACAAGTAGGCAGAGAAATAGCTCAACTGATTTTGCTCATTTTAAGGTCTAAGATGAGATAGATTTACGCAATTTAATACTTTATTTAGGCAAAGTTAGAAAGTCACTGTGCTGCAATTCATTGAACCCCTCGAAATGTCACTACATGCTACATGCTGGCATCCATAATTATTGTTTATGTACAGTTGTATGAAAAAGTATCTGAACCTTTTGGAATTTCTCACATTTCTGCATACAATCACCATCAAATATGATTTGATCTTTGTCAAAATCACACAGATGTAAAAACAGTGCCTGCTTTAACTAAAACCACCCAAACATTTATAGATTTTCATTTTTTAATGAGGATAGCATTCAAACAAAGTCGCGTGGGGGGAAAAATAAGTAGGTGAACCCTCTGCCTAAGGACACTTAGAGAGGAATTGAAACCAATTTTTACCAAACAATTTAAGTCAGGTGTGTGCCCAATCACTGGTGAGTGGTTTAAAGCTGCCCTGCCCACTATAAAACACACACCTGGTAAGAATTGTGTTGATGTGAAGCATTGTCTGATGTGCATCATGGCTCGGTCAAAAGATCTGTCTGAAGACCCGCGAATAAGGATTGTTGATTAGTATAAAGCTGGGAGAGGTTACAAAACCATCTCTAAAAGTCTGGGTGTTAATCAATCGACAGACAGAGAAGTTGTCTACAAATGGAGAGAGTTTGACACTGTTGCTTCTCTCCCAAGGAGTGTCCTTCCACCAAAAATGACGCCAAGAGTTAAAAAAAGAACCCTAGGGTGTCTGCTAAAGACTTACAGAATTCACTGGCGCTGTCCAATATCTACGTATGTGCACACATCAACTATATGTAAAACAATGGCCAAGAATGGTGTTCATGGGAGGCCTCCACGGAGGAACCCACTACTGTCTAAAAAAAAACAAAACAACAACATTGTTGCTCGTTTAATGTTCGAAAAAAGGCACTTGGACACTCCACATAAGATTTGTCAAAATATTTTTTGGACTGATGAAACCAAAGTTGGATTGTTTGGGAGTAACAACGTTATTTGTGGAGGAAAATTGGAACAGCTCACCTACATCAACACCTCAACACCACCGTAAAGCATGGTGAAGGGAGCATCATGATTTGGGGCTGTTACCTCAGGCCCTGGACAACTCAATATCATTAATGGAAAAATGAATTCAAAAGTTTATCAGGATGTTTTGCAGGAAAACCTGAGGCCGTCTGTCAGACAGCTGAAGCTAAAAAGAGGATGGATGCTTCGACAAGACAATGATCCAAAACACAGGAGTAAATCAAATTCAGAATGGTTTCAGAAGAACAAAATACCCGTTCTGAAGTGGCCAAATCAACGTCCAGACTTGAACCCCATTGAGATACTGTGGCATGACCTAGAGAAAGCGATTCATGCCCGACATCCCAGGAATCTGACTGAAGTACAGTTTTGTAGAGAAGAATGGGCCAAGATTAGTCCTGACTGATGTGCCACACTGATCTGCAGCATTTACAGGGAGTATCTGGTTGAAGTTAATGCTAACAAAGGGGGGGGGGGGGGGGGGGGGGCACAAAGTATTAAATGTGATGGTTCACTTCCTTATTTTCCTTCTTCTGTTAGTGTCATTGCATACTGTCCTCATGAAAAAAGGAAAACCTATAAATGGGTGGTGTTAGTTAAACCAGACATTGTTTTTTTCATCTGTGTTAAATATTTTGACAAAGATCAGATCACATTTGATGGTCATTTTATGCAGAAATGTGACTTTTTCATACCACTGTAGTTTACACCCTTACAGAAACACGACATTTTTCAAAAGCATACCTTTTGCATGGAAGTGTTGGTTGACAAATGAATTTATGGTTTCTAAATAAAGTGTGTTTGCTGGTCACAGTTGTGTTGATGTACATATGCACTTTCTAGCAAAGCATTAGGATTAGCGCGTTGTTTTTAGTAATAGAAAATCTGTATGTGTATTTTAATATTCTTGGTTTTGGCTTGTAAATAAAGTTGTCGCGTTAACAAAGGGTCAAATAGACTGTTATCAAAGGATTTCAGTTAATCATCACTTAAGATCCTTAGCCATACTTGTTTGCAGCAATTCGCTAAATTGATTTAAGCTCACCTAATGGCAAGAATGTGTAGCCTAGTTTTGCCAGTGGTGAAATGTAACAAAGTAAAAGTAATTTGTTACTGTACTTAAGTAAATGTTTTGTGTATCCGTACTCAGTAGCCCGGGAAGTGGGGTGCTCAGAATGCAGCACCCCCTGGTGTTGGGAAGGGGGAAAAAGTGTTTCGGTAGATTATTTTTGTTGTTGTTGTTTTGGTTAGGAATAAACCAAAAAACAAAACATATTGAAACAATGGCGTATTTAAATATATATGTTGGAAAAGTTTTTGTTGTTATTGTTGGTAATAATATAGTCCCCACCTGATACCTTGCTTGCTACCAGGTCAAGTTGAATAAGGCACTATTGGAATGGAAAAGTTGACAATGGAGGCTTTAACATGGCGCAAAAAAACAAATTAACGTATTTTTTCTTTACAAAAACAGCAAAATTTTCAAAAACTTCATTAGAAAATGAAGATGATGAAGTTTATAGTTGTGCCCAGCGAGGAAAAGTTAGCTTCAGATTTAGACCGTGGAGAACATCAAATAGGTAAGACACGCTTGCATTGTAGCCATATTATTGTTTATTATTACTGTTTAGCTGCCACCGTGCAGAGCGCTGTTGGATATTTGTGTGCAATTTATTTTAGTGTATTGAAAAGTGGGTGTTAAACCGATGCTAATTGGACATTTTAGTTTTCATAAGTGTTTGTGTGTCGTTGCGCCGTCTAGCAGCGGGGATTTGCATTATGATGCACGAGCGCTTTCATTTCCAAGACAAAAACTCCAACACACACTGTAGGTAAAATAGAACGCCACCTTTGTAGTAGCTTAGTAATAGTAACTAAGCTATCCAGCATGCCTGTGTACTGCCATTGTGCATGCCTTGTGTGGAGAAAAACGCGAGCATGACACATTTCCACAGAAACGGCTGTTTTTGGATGGGAAAAACAAAATAAGATCCTCAGTACCCCCTGCTGTGTGTGAATTCCAGTGCCACTGTCTGTACTTTACTTGAGTACAAAAATGAAGTACTTTTTAATTTAACTTCACTACATTTTACAGCGTGTATCTCTACTTTTACTCCACTACTTGTTAAATTGTCGCCTGTATTACACGTTACTTATATTTTTTTTCTCACTGTGAATTGATAGCTTCGTTTTCATGCTTCTGGCACAATGTAGAAGCCCCGTGCAACTATACCGTAATTGAGCACTAGAGGCAGCAACATGAGTACAAGTAAGATTAGGCAAGTGAACAAGATATTGACCAACAGCGAGCAGCGCGCCTTCAGTGGGTGAGCGCTGAACACTCTTGTACAGTAAGTGGGGGTATGCACTAAACTAGAGCATGGATTTTTCTATTATTATTTTACTTGAATTAAATCTTTCTTACATCCTTGTACTTTTACTTAAGTATTTTTTTGCCACCGTATCTGTACTTTTACTTAAAGCAACGCTTTGTTACTTTCAATTTTAGTCAATTTTACCGACGCCAGTGGACAAAAGCGGTAGTGTTTTGCCTTAAGGAAGACTGCGTTGGGCATGAGGACCAGCGCACACCTGATCACCTAAAATCATGATGGTTGCCTGCAGATGGATTAAACAACATTTCTGTTTCCAGCGGCTGTGTGAAGGATAAAAAGTAATAAGGTAATGAATCCAGTTGTGGCTAAACGATAGCATATGACGGTTAGCAACCGTGTGGCTTAGTGTGGCTAAACCCCCGACCCCACCGGAACTCGTCAGCAATGTTTATTCTGTATATCCTGGTTGCTGCTCTTCCTATTTCCTCCTCAGACAAAACTTTTTGTCTCTGCTGCTCTGCCATCTTTGCAGATTTCGCATTAATGAATATAATGAATGGGGGAAAGGGGAAGTGATGTATGCCTTAAAGCAGTCAGCGCATTTTCTTTTTGTGCGGCAGGGTTCCTGCCACCCTTCTTAAAGTTAATTAGTGCCGGTACCGATAGAGACCCCCTCAAGATATAAAAGAGGTATCATTCGACTAGTTGTCAGTTGACATATCATCACAAATGTTATGAAAATATTTTATAAAGGTTGAAAGTAGAGATGTCCCGATCGATCGGGTCCGATCACGTCATTTTCAAAGTATCGGAATCGGCAAAAAAATATGGGACATGCCTTTTTTTAATATATATATATTAGGGCTGTCAAACGATTAAAATTTTTAATCGAGCAATTAATCGCAATTCAAACCGTCTATAAAATATGCCATATTTTTCTGTAAATTATATATATATTCTGTAAAATAAATTGTTGGAATGGAAAGATAAGACACAAGATGGATATATACATTCAACATACGGTACATAAGGACTGTAGTGGGCATTTCACTCTACTGTCATTTAAATCTGTCTATGCTGTCCTCACTCCGAAGCATCTACTTTTTCCAAAGCTAGACAGCTAGTGAACGACGCCTTAATAATTAGACTTCTTCCTTTTTCATCTGATTTATTAATAAAATGGCCTCAAACCATTGTCCTCTTTAGATCGTCGTAAAACTACAAAAAAAAGTACACAAGCATTGCATTAGCAACAACGTTAGCTTAGCACGCTATACAGGTTCACTAAACATAAACAAAAAGCCTCTCATACAAAAAATATAACATTTCGCTTACTAACATAATATGTACATTCTTTACAACAACCATACTTACGGACAAATCTTGTCCAAGGATCATATAAGCACAACATTATCAGCCCGAGACGTCATGCAGCCATATTGAACTGGACTGAAAACAATAAACCATGTCGCAAAGCGACCACAAGAGTTCGCTGTTGGACAGCACAAAAAGCCTTGCTGTAAAACTTACCAAAAGGCAGAATACTTTCTGAGTGGGACATGTGCGTTAATTGCGTCAAATATTTTAACGTGATTAATTTAAAAAATGTAATTACCGTGCGTTAACGCAATAATTTTGACAGCCCTAATATATATATATTTTAATCAAATCGTTTTCTAATTGTATTTAACGTTACAGACATAATGTGTTACACTCTTCCAGAGTCTTTAGTTTAAGCTTAAGGTAGGGTTATCAAATTTATCGCGCTACCGCCGAGAATGAATAATTTTTACATTTATCACGTTACAATATTTAACGCAATTAACGCATGCGCTGCACGACCCACTCACGCATTGTTGCGTTCAATCTATAATGGCGCCGTTTTACCCATATAGTATATAGAGCTAAAAGGCAGCATAAAATGAGTAGAGTGAATTTTGGCAGCCTTTGGAGCCTTTTTTTTTAAATGGCTAAAGCCTTACAATCCCTCTCCCAACGATTAGAATAATAGTGGGAAGCAAGGTAGTAGTTGATCTTTATCTTAACACTCTATGTTAATTCCCAACGCAGAGAAGATCTATCAATTGGTACCATGACGCACAGTCATGGTTGCACTTCCCATCATGCATTTGGGCAGAAGTTAAATGGCTACAGTATCATTTACTGAAAGCTCAAGAAATACACTAGATGGCAATATTTAGTCACAATATACAAAGTCACATTCATCCTTTAAAAATTACAAGTCTTTCTATCCGTGGATCCCTTTTACAGAAAGAATGTTAAAAATGTAAATGCCATCTTGAGGATTTATTGTCATAATAAACAAATACAGTACTTATGTACTGTATGTTGAATGTATATATTCGTCCGAGTTTTATTCATTTTTTTCCAAATGCATTGCCAAAATTTATATGATCGAGAAAAATTATCGGGAATGATTGGAATTGAATTGGGAGCAAAAAAAAAAAAAAAAAAGCAATCGGATCGGGAAATATCGGGATCGGCAGATACTCAAACTAAAACGATCGGGATTGGATCGGGAGCAAAAAAAAAACATGATCGGAACAACCCTAGTGTAAAAGTTACCTAGTGTTGCTTTATGCAAAAAAAGTGAGGTTTTTTTGGGGGGGGGGGGTAAATTACAATATACAAGTGGTATAAAATATCACATACACCTCAAATTCTGACCTGCAATAATGCTGCAGCATTAATAGCACACATAATTTGCTATGTTGACATTCAGGGTTTAGTTCATAAGATGGTAAAATATAAACAAATGATCAATACCACCTTGAGATCCTTTCCTACATGCCTATGTCTCTCCCTCCTCATTTTCCCCATCAACCTCCCCACTTTATTCATCTACATCTGCCCTAGGTAATTCACTGTCTTTTCCTAATTTACTGCTGTGTCATTTACTAGCCTTGAATTTTGCATGAGCAAATAATTGTTTGCATAAATGCTTATTTTTCTTAATGAGCAGACAATTAAAAGACAATTTAAGAATTTGCAGCCCCAAGCTGTAGAATGTTAGTTCAAGCATGGACACTTTGCTATGGGAACATAAAAAGCCTACCATGTGACTTTGAAACCATAATTGAAAAAAGTTTTACCTCTTCCACCAGCTGCAGCATACGACGGGTGCTTTCCAGGGACTGTGGGACAGAAGGAAAAACCAGTGTCACATTTTTAGACATGTCATAAAAATATCAATATGTCATAAGACTCAACAAATAAAACCAGACAATAATGTATGTTCCACAAAAAAAATTTATCACTATTAAGCAAAGGTCTTTTCGTTTAAATGGAATACACACATCATGATCACAATTATGACAAATGTTTACAGTCTTGACAGTTTCAGAAATTATTTTCTTAGGATAACTGTGCACAAATAGTATAATGTAATCAAGAGTTTGAGAGCCGTTCTACCGAAATGATGCCCCTCTCCCACTGTCTCGAAATGAATATGGGGGTCCCTCTGGGAGCGATATGTATATATTTTATTGAATTTGTTGGGGGATATTTCCACCATGATATATGCATAAACTCTCACCTGAAAAACTATTACCATATTTTCCGCACTGTGAGGTGCATAAAAGTATAAGGCGGACCTTCAGTGAATGGCTAGTTTAAAACTGTTTTCATATATAGGGCGCACCGCATTATAAGGCGCAGTAGTAGTAGTATTGTTAGTAGTGGTTGGGATTGCGCTATTCATCCACGCGATGGGACTGTGCTCAAGGGAATGTCATGTCATGATTAACCAATATTGATCCATATATAAGGTGCATGGGATTATTTGGCTCACTGTCAGCTTTTGAAAAAATGAAGGCTTTTTGGTGTGCTTTATAGTGCGAAAAATGCGTTACTTGGTAATTTGCAGCTTTAAGTTGTGTGTGAACCTGCTTTTCTGGGCAGAATCACAATAAGTATGAAAAATATTTATGGAATTGATTTTAAAAATAAGGGCCAGATGTCTCTGAGTCAAAGGAATGACAATAAAACCTGCTAGTCTACAAAACACTTGACAGTCCTGGACCAAAATATATGCTTGATTTGCTTGACACCTACCAAGAGACTAGACCCCTTGGGTCATCTGGAACCGGTTTGTTATGTGTTCCAAGAACCAGTACCACGCAGAATGAGGTGGCATTCAGTTATTATGCGCCTCATCTCTGGAACAAATTATCGTATTTTTCTCACTAAAGTGCATCGGAATATAAGGCGCACCCTCAATGAATGGCTTAATTTAAAACGGTTTTCATATACAGGCATAGGGTGCACTGCATTATAAGGAGCAGTAATAGTCATTGTTGGGGTTGCATTATGCATCCACTATATGAAGTTGTGTTAAAGGGAATGTCATGCCTTGACGAACTAATATTGATCCATATATACGCATCCGATTATAAGACGCAGTATCAGCTTTTGAGAAAATGGAAGGCTTCTAGGTGCGCCCTATAGTGCGGAAAATACGGCACCTGGAGATCTGTGGTTTGCTTAAACAGTTAGCTTCTTTAAATCAGGACTAAAAATGCGATCGTTTACTACAGTGTTGTCATAACTACAGAGGTGCCTGAAAATTTGGTGCTGAAAACTTTCGGTTGCCACCGAATAGTATGAAGAACTGTAGTCGTCTTGTGATAACATAATCAAAACACGGTGAGAAACAACACTACTGGGTAAAAGCCAACATGTCCGCAGTCTGGAAGTATTTTGAGGTATCAAAGAAACATATAAATTATTGAATGAAGGAAAATCCAATAAAATTGCTTCATCTCTGCTACACTCTTGTTCTGAACTTGCTTTCCATTGATGTCCGTGTCACATCGAGTACAGTGCATTTGAACCCGTGCGTGAGTAGTTTGGAGTTTAATCAAGCAAACAGTATACAAATAGTATATAAATGCATATATGGGCATTTGCTGTGGTTTAGTACAATACATTAATGGCACGACCACTTAATCTTTTGGTCACATTTTTTCCCGCGACTTCCACCCCACTCTGCCAGTTGCTGTTTAATCCGGCTGGAAGCGACTTCGCTCGGCTTTTTCGCCAATAGAACTCAGCCCACTCGCCTGGCTCTCGATCGATTCCACTTGTTGCACAAGAAAATGAGTTATTTTAAGGAGTACAGTAGGAGAGGTTGTAATAGCCTAGTAAAGAGCTTTACTAGTTTCGGCGAGAACGGAATAGTATTTTCGTTTTTGTCGTAATCTACAGTTCTACGCAAGCGTGTATCCGGATCTGATTTAGCTTAGCAATTTGAGGCACGCGACCCATTTTTGGAGTGTCCCAAACTTCCAAGAAGCGTATTTATCAAGGTTTCATCGGCCGTGACATGTGTATCTACGTCTACCCTATAGAATGCTATGATGATGCCAGTGCTCACTATTGCCGGGAACGCACCCTTCCATGGGGTTTCAGAATCGGCACCTTTCAAAGTTTCTCGAGCCTCTGGGGTTGGAGAACCAATGCCAAGGCAAAGAGCATTAATAAGAAAGTGTTGTTTTCGTCAACGATGACTATGACGAAAATATTTAGTCGACGAACAATTTTTTTTCATGACGATGACGAGACGATAATGAGCTAAAAACGTATCTTGGCAGACTAAAACTTAGAGACAATAATGCCAGTTTTCGTCTGACGGGACGAGAACGAGACGAAAATGTGCCATAGTTTTCGTCGCATGTTCACAATGTACTGTATGACATTTTATGTGTCATTAGCCTGCCTGGTTGTGTCACTCATGTGACGTGCTGCGACCCCTGTGTCTTCATCAGTCCCCCCATTGCTTGTTTTGAGACACACACCGTAAAATTTGTCTTCTTATCTCGGCAACAGAGAATATGCAATGTTGTTTTAGCCTAGCAATGTCCGTGCTGAGTGCTAAATGTAACTCGTAGCGTTAGCATAGCATTCACGTTCACGTTAGCTTTAGGCTATTGCTAACAGCGAGCGTCCTTCAAAACTAAACAACTTTTTTACATACAGTTCGCGGCGTCTGGGCGGGTATAACTAATTGAAAATAATATAGCCTACTGTTTTACTGCTGTGTGTGTATTATCACGTGCTAGATTTGTAGATGCTACAATATGTGCTCGTCTGTCAATGTTCATTGGAAACCTTTTCTTACTTATTTTTGGAGTGAAATTTTTTAATTTTACAGACGAAAATATTGAGGTAACCTCGACTAAAACTAGATGAAATTAGTCTGCGTTTTCGTCAACAAAAACTAGACCAAGGCAAACACATTTTGAAATGACTAAAATATGACTAAAACATATAAGTATTATCGTCCAAAAGACGAAGACTAAGACGAAAATTAAAATGGCTGCCAAAAACAACACTAATAAGAAAATAATGAAATAAAATAATATTTTTTATAAAATGAATTATATGCTTGTGTATTTTTCGGCCTTTCGGTTTTCAGCCAAGTGTTTTCAATATACGGTTTTCGGTTTCAGCCAAGGATTTTGCTTTCTGGACATCTCTGGTCATAACTGTCGTACAGTAACTGTCCCTATTGCTCGAATACCCAATTATATGACTTCCATTTTATCTGTATTGTCATTTCTGTTTCCTGTTTTAATCGTTTTTTTTTTTTCTCATTTGTGTCTTGCTGATATAAAGCACTATGAATGACTTTGTAGGTAATTATGCAATGCAAATACATTTGCCTTGCCTAGTGGTTTAATTTCAAATACTGCCATTGATATACGACACGCTTGAGTTCCTAAGAAGTGTGTGCACAGCCGCCCAGCTGGGACACTCAGCGACATCTCCGTCTTACAATGTCATAGCTTCATCCTGCTGGGCTCACTGTTTGTTCCCCCTGTTGATGATTGCAGTGAGAACATCGAGAAATAAGGGGAATTGCATAGTGTATTTATTTTTTTCTAAGTGTGAAATGAACGTTTCCTCTGTTGGTGCGAAAGCAACTGAAGCTTACAGTGTTCATCATTACGATGCCACCATTTTGGTGCTATTCTTGAGATTATTCAATATTCTGCCCATGTTTATCAGTGTGACTCATAAGTGAAAATGGGGGAGTGGTGGCCTGCTCCAGGCCTTTACTGAGGCTTTTTTTTGCTCTGGTGAAACAAACACCCACATTCAGACACTCACAAGGTCGAGCTTGTACATTAATATCTGACCCGTGAATGGTAAAATAAGATCTCATCTCAGTTTTAGATAAAAATAAATAATAGGTGAAACAAAAATTCACAAGGTGAGACAGTAATGTGATGTTTGTGTTCCATTTTGATGGTGTGGAGAGGACAATATGACTTGACATTGCCACGGCAACGCTGGATGACCTACTTTTGAGTTTTATGACGAAACCTTACTTGTGTTGTGGTTCATCAACATTACTGGCAAAACATTGGTTTTTCATTGAGAAAAAGCCCCATTTTAACAATTCTAAATAATAAGTTACACTTTGTTCAAACCTTATGTAAAGTGTTGTCAAAGTTACATCTTCAACTTGATGCAGAAAACCCGCGAGTTGGAACCAAGTCCCAACGGCCTGTCTTTCAAAACCAATTCCCGGAAGAGTTTGAAAAAGCCTACAGTCGCAGAGATTGGTCAGATTGTTTCAGGAGTAAGCAGTTAACATTGACACTACATTCTCAACTGTTTGATTTATCCATCAGAGTAAGCCTGTTTAAAGCTTAGTTCAAACTTTGAATTAGGATGGTATAGTAACAAATTCTTCATGATAACTGTACAAGGGGATTACTTTTCTGTACCAACAATTGTTAAGTGGTAATCTTCTCTTCGTCTTTTCCTTTCTGCTTTTCCCTTTAGGGGTCGCTACAGAAAATCAGTTGGCTCCAATTAACCCTGTCCTCTGCGTCCTCTGCTCTCACACCAACTACCTTCATGTCCTCTTTAACTACATCCATAAACCTCCTCTTGGGTCGTCTTCTATATCTCCTGCCTGGCATATGGAAATTCAGCATACTTTTGCCAATATACATGCATTGGTACCTCTACATACGAAGTTAGGACCTTGTTTGTAAGTCGAAATGGTCGTATGTCGAGCAGGATTTTCCATTATATGATTTTCCACTAACATTCTTGGAACCCATGTTGATTTCTCTCACAAGAAAATCTGATTGCGCCCGTCTAGTGGAAAAACAAAGAAACTGCGGCACTGTCATAAAACGTCGTATTCAGAGCATGTTGTCGGATGTAGAAACAAACGGCGAGTCAAATTTTACATCGGATGCCGAAAACATCTTGTGTTGAAGCGATCATATGCCGAGGCACCACTGTAAATATTTACATACTATACAGTCATGTGAAAAAATTAGGACATTCCAGTAAATATTCAGTTCTTTATTAAGAAATGTTCACATATCAATGTCTGATCTTGTTTTTCTTTATCTCTGGAAAAGAAAGTGATTTAATTGCAGGTAAGTAACAAACATTAACATTGTTTTACTCATTAAGCCAAATATATTAACAAAAAAAGCACATTCTAACTGAGGAAAAAGTTAGGACACCCTACCACCTTATAGCTAGTGTTACCCCCTTTGGCTGAAAGAACTTCGATGAGACGCTTTTTGTAGCCATCTACCAGTCTTTGACATCGGCCTGAAGAAAGTTTGCCCCATTCCTCAATGCAGAACACTTTTAACAGTGACTGACTGTTGAAGTGAGAGAAAACAGCATGGTGAGATCAAAGGAGCTGCCTGAGGTCTTCAGAAAGAAGATTGTAGACGCTTATGAGTCTGGTAAGGGATTTCAAAAGATGTCCAAAAAAAAATAAATAAATAAAATCCGGAAAATGGTCTGCAAGTGGAGGACATTCAAAACAACTGGCAACATACCCAGGTACCCACAAGAAGTCTCCCAAAAAACTAAAATGTCATCACGGGACCTAAAGCAGGCTCTTGCTAAGGTTGATGTGAAAGTGCATGTCTCTACAATCAGAAAGAGACTACACAAATTTGACATTCCTGGGAGGTGTGCAAGGAGGAAACCTTCGCTCTCCAAGAAGAACATGAAGGCCAGACTGAAGTTTGCCAGAGTGAATGTAGACAAAGACCAGGACTTCTGGAATAATGACTTTTGGACAGATTAATCTAAAACTGAATTATTTGGACACCAGAACAGAGGACATGTTTGAAAAAAAGAAAAGAACTTCAAACAAACTGTGAAGCATGGAGGTGGAAGTGTCATGGTTTGGGGATGCTTTGATGCAGCAGGACCTGGCCAGCTCACCATCATAGAATCAACCATGAATTCTATCATGTATCAGAGGGTACTTAAGGAACATGTGAGATCCTCTGTGAAAAAAATTAAAGCTGAGGCGAAACTGGACCCTGCAACATGACAAAGACCCAAAACATAGCAGTAAATACACCAAGGACTCACTGAAAAGAAATGGAGAGTCCTGGAATGGCTGAGTCAAAGCCCACATCTTAATCCCATTGAGATGCTGTGCGGCGGTTTGAAACGGCTGGACATGCAAGAAACCCTTCAAACACCTTACTGTTGAAAGTATTCTGCATTGAGGAGTAGGGCAAACTTTCTTCAGACCAATGTCAAAGACTGGTAGATGGGTACAATAAGTGTCTCACTGAAGGTATCTCAGCTGAAGTGGGTAACAATAGCTATTAGGTGTTTTTTTCTTTTTTCTCAGTTAGAATATGCATTTTTGTTGATATATTTGGTTTAATGAGTAAAACAATGATATTTTTGTTGTTTACCTGCAATCAAATCACTTTCTTTTCCAGTGATAAAGAAAAACAAGATCAGACATTGATATGTGAACATTTTTTAATAAGGAACTGAATATTTAATGGTATGTCCTAATGTTTTTACATTTTCTGTAATGTACTGATAAACATTAAACTTTCATATATTTTAGCTTCATTACACACAACTGAACTAGCTCAAGCCTTTTATTGTTTTAATATTGATGATTTTGGCAAAAAAGTCAAGAAAAACAAAAAATCCCCACCTCAAAAAATTAGCACATTTCATCTGACCAATACAAAAAAGTGTTTTTTTAATACAAAAAAAGTCAACCTTCAATTAATTATATCAGCTATGCACTCAATACTTGGTCGGGAATCCTTTTGCAGAAATGACTGCTTCAATGCGGCGTGGCATGGAGGCAATCAGCCTGTGGCACTGCTGAGGTGTTATGGAGGCCCAGGATGCTTCGATAGCGGCCTTAAGCTCTTTCACAGTGTTGGGTCTGGTTTCCCTCATCTTCCTCTTCACAATATCCCACAGATTCTCTATGGGGTTCAGGTCAGGAGAGTTGGCAGGCCAATTGAGCACAGTAATGCCATGGTCAGTAAACCATTTACCAGTGGTTTTGGCACTGTGAGCAGGTGCCAGGTCATGCTGAAAAATGAAATCTGCATCTCCATAAAGCTTTTCAGCAGATGGAAGCATGAAGTGCTCCAAAATCTCCTGATACCTATCTGCATTGACCCTGCCCTTGATAAAATACTGTAGACCAACACCAGCAGCTGACATGGCACCCCAGACCATCACTGACTGTGTGTACTTGACACTGGACTTCAGCCATTTTGGCATTTCCTTCTCCCCAGTCTTCCTCCAAACTCTGGCACCTTGATTTCCGAGTACTTTGGACCACTGAGCAACAGTCCAGGGCTGCTTCTCTTGTAGCCCAGGTCAGGCGCTTCTGCCGTTGTTTCAGGTTCAAAAGTGGCTTGACCTGGGGAATGTGGCACCTGTAGCCCATTTCCAGCATACGCCTGTGCACGGTGGCTCTGGATGTTTCTATTCCTGACTCAGTCCACTGTTTCTGCAGGTCCCCCAAGGTCTGGAATAGGCCCTTCTGCACAATCTTTTTCAGGGTGCGGTCACCTCTTCTGGTTGTGCAGTGTTTCCTGCCACACTTTTTCCTTCCCACAGACTTCCCACTGAGGTGCCTTGATACAGCACTCTGGGAACAGGCTATTCGCTCAGAAATTTCTTTCTGTGTCTTAGCCTCTCACTTGAGGGTGTCAATGATGACCTTCTGGACAGCAGTCAGGTCGGCAGTCTTGCCCATGATTGCGGTTTTGAGTAATGAACCAGGCTGGGAATTTTTAAAAGCCTCAGGAATCTTCTGCAGGGGTTTTGGGTTAATTCGTTGATTCAGATGATTAGGTTAGTAGCTTCTTTAGAGTACCGTTTCATGATATGCTAATTTTTTGAGATAGGGATTTTTGGTTTTTCTTGACTTTTTTTGCCAAAATCATCAACATTAAAACAATAAAAGGCTCGAACTACTTCAGTTGTGTGTAATGTAATACATTACAGAAAATAACGAACTTCATCACAATATGCTCATTTTTTGAGAAGGACCAGTATATTGCCCCAAACCATCTCAGTCTTGCCTCTCCGACTTATCTCCAAATCCTCTTACATGCCTCCGATTTGCTCATTCAAGAGCCATCCTGATCACACCCAAAGAGAACCTTAGTATTTCCGAGATTTCTCAGTACCTTTACAGTGTAAAGTTTACGCAGTTTGCGCGTCCGGTTGCCTCCAATAAGTGAGGTGGAGAACGCGTACCACCCAAACACCCCAATGGGCTACATGAATGCCGGGAAGAAAACATGGTGGCTCTCAAGTAGGGTTGCCACCTTTCAGAAATATGGGATGCCCCCCTCGTACCCAAAGCTGTACAAGCAGAGAAAAAAAGGGGCATCCCCAAAACTCCTAAAATGCATAGAAATGTATCTATTCATATCTATTCCATATTAGTTCAATATGGAACGCAACATTTAATTCCTAATTTCAGATCGTTCCTTATTTCAAGGGACAGGTGGCAACCCTACTCTCAAGGTGGTACTCTGTCCAATAAAAAGCGAACTGCAAATGGAAAATTTAACTTTGGGTTGCATCATCATCGCAATGTCATGTTATTTTTTTTTACAGTTTATGGTTGGAACAGGAGTCAGGGGAGCACTATGTATTAAAGAATGCCCATAATCAATCTCACCTCATCGGCAAGCTGGTCAGCACGCTGCTGCATATCTGACAGCTCATTGCGCATGTCCGCATCATCTGCCATGGCTGTTGGGTGTGGGGGGTGGAGAGGGTCTCCAACAGGGAAGAATTGATCTTAGAGGGAATCCGGGAAGAGCTGGAAGAAAGACAAATAAGTTGTGTTGTGAGCGGTTGCGTCCAATGACTGAGAAATTGTGTTTGTCAAGCAAAAAAAAAGTTGCACCTCAAACTAAAACAGACCGAAACAGGCTTTGGTTGCAGTTATGCTAGGCTAAACTCTGCATTCGACAGTGAAGGGAATGTTGCAGTAGAATCATATCAAGAGAATGCAGTCTATAAGGTTGGTTACTACAATGTCAGGCTCAGAAGTACGGAGGTTAACCAGAAAGAAAAGAACTAACCACAGAGAGCATTCACACCACAGACATGTACTTACCATTGCTAATTGGTTAATGATATGCATTACGCTAATTTGTCTTTGATTTGTTTCTCTTTTACATGCACAACGCTCTTTAACTATGAACGTCTTTAGTAGAGTGACTCATTGGGAAGAAAGCAAGCAACCGAATTAGACAAGGTTAAATATTTAAGACAATTAACCATAATCACATCCTCCCACACAGCACTGAGAAAAATCAAATGCTGCACTTGTTATTCAGCCCCAAAGTGTTGTATGGAAGAATGACAGTCATAACATCAAATTTGTGATCCTACCCATGCTACAGTGACATTGATCTAATCTGTGTTGTAATCAAGAAAAGTGGAATAAAAGTAAGGGTCTTTTCTAAATGTCAAATTAATGATGATTTTATGCTTCAAAGACATGAAAATTATCGAAGTATATGACAACAGAACATCTTGACAATTTGGGTTTCACTTGATCACTTATTTGGTAATTAACTCTGCACATTAACTCACACACTGTTCCAGTCAAATAATGCCTATAGCTGTGTTTACCGGACTTGACCAAACTAACCATCAAAGATGTACATTAGACTGTCTCTGTAAAACCTCATGCACCACACAGAACAAGAGGTTTTTAAAGATGTACTGTATGCGTCATCGTGCATACTTGGGTATTAAAGTATACTTTATTGTTCTAAACATTGCTCATAAATTATTCCGCTTGGTGAGAAAATATGTGTATGGTATTGTAGTAATGTTACTAAGAACATTTTCCAGTGATTTCAGTATTTACAACATATTATTAAAATTTCGGTTATTTGACATTTGTTTTAAAGTACATGGTAAATGAACAGGATATCAATGTCATGTCTATAAAATGCAGAGCATTTTCACATGATTGTGAAGTAGTATGAACCTTATTTTATCTAGTTATTTTATTTTTTATTTCTTTTTTTCTCAAATCTGGTGAATGTTTTCAATACAAATATAATACAGTGCTTCAAACTTTGTGCCCTCAGTCCATCGCAGAATTTTTTTCAATTAAAAAAAAAAAAAAATACAGATGAGCTGTCCCGAGCCCATCGCGTAGTCTCACTCTCACTCCCTCCTTCTGTCTCCTCTTTGTTCATCATCCTGTGCACTGGAGTTGCTTTTTAAAGTTAACAATGCTGACAAATATTTGGGTTTGATCTTGCCAGAGCCGCAGACTTCAAAGCACCGCATGCGTCAATCATCGTTTAACTTGTTAAACATTTGCTGTGGCAACTCATTGTGTGTAAGGGAGCAGTTTGAGTGGACTCAAATGAAACATTTAATAAAGCCAAGCACTTTTCTACTACAGTACTTTATTTTTGTTTAAAAATAATTCGGTGGGACAGTAATATGTTTAATACTTATCAGAATTATTACATTGAAGTGCTTAAAAACCGTTTATTTAAAAAAATTATAATCATACAGTATTTTTTTAAATTATGCTTTGGGAAGAAAGGAAAAAACAAATCTTATATGTATGTTTCCAATGCTACACAAAAACACACAAAAAATATATATATTGGGGGGGTGGTGGTGGTGGGGGGTTGCACTACTTTTAGTTTTATTACTTATCACGGCCTGTTCTTGTCCCCATTAACAGCGAAAAATGAGGGATCACTGTACTTAAAAAATATTTCTTCAAGTCTATTTTTACTCTTAATGTTATGTAACTATTCACTCTGGGGTACGTCACAGAGCATATACAGTCAATCATCATCCAGTTTAACTAAGCTGGGAAATCCGTAGATGTATAAAATCATTTGACGATGTGCACTAGGTATGTGCTGGTTATCGATTTCAAGGTTTACTGTGGTATGAAAACGTCACAGTTTCAAAACCACAAAAATTTTCCGTCATACTGTAGTACAGTAATAGCTATTTTTTATGTCCCAAAAATGCAGCGACAAATAGGTGCTTGGAGAGGCAGTGCTCACCCCTCCCCCACCGGTTGTTGCTATGTCCTGTGTCTGTTGCTGTGCTGTAGAATAGACACAATGTTTGAAGGTGTTGAAACTACACCTGAGCTTTTTCCCCCCTTCAAAAAAGTCGCTAGTATGGGAGTACTTTGGCTACCGAAAAGAAACAGATGGCCGTGGCTTAGAGGAGGAAGGACAGCAGGACCTCCAACATATTTTCACATTTACGTGACCATCACTTTACACAAAATTTAAGGTAAGTAAAAACGCTTCCATGAACGTTTCCCACCAGCTACGAGAGTTCACTCCATCTGGTATAGTGTGTTTAGAGATGGTAAAACAAATACTATAACGTAAGCTTGTTAAGGAATCAGATAACGTGGATAGTTACGTATTATCCCAAGATGGCTAACTAGTTCCTTCTCTACCATTAGCCTACTTTATTCAACTCTTCCACTATTGTAAACATCTGTTCAAAATAACATTTTCATATTACAGCCTGTGGTGTTTTTTTCCCTCTGGCGACTTTCTGTGTTGAGAGAGGGTGTGTGTGTGATGTGTAAATAATGATACGAGTCATACACACGCGCGCTGTCTTTTGCTCTTACTCTCCATTACTATTCAATTAATTAAAATTAATAGTAGTGGTATGTGCGGCATGCCTACAATTTGTTCATATATTATTATATTATTATTATTATATATTTTTTTAGTTCTTGTTCTAATGTTGAGCAACTTGAGCTGTGGCTGTGGGTTGGTTAGCAAATTCTATTTATTTCAATTTTATTTAAAATATTTCAGCTATTTATTTAATGTTATTTTATTAATTTATTTTAACACTATAGTCAATGGAGAGTTTTTTTAAATTTATTTATTTTTTTTGCACAGTGGAACCTCAATATTCATGCATTTGCATGTCTGGCATTTGGACCAAAATTATTGATCTTTATGATGGCTCAAATTGGGCTGGAAACTCGGGAATACGAGCAGCACCAGTGGGAGGAAACCGAAACCGGAAAAGACTGAGCAGCTAAATCTCCAATGACGCGATTGTGTCCTCAAGCCTTTAAGATACAAGGAGTGCGTCACTCTGTGGCAACCAGTAGAGATACTGTTGATTGTAACATGTCATCTTTGCAAAATAGCCACACAGCCCTTAACTAGGCTGCACCTCCACTTGAAAGCATTTGCTCAATGTGACACTAGAATCTAAATCTTACATATAAACATTCCTGTAAGAGTATAATTTGTCAAATGTGTTTATCTACATGCACCCTGTGACTGACTGGCAATCAGGTAGACTTCAGGTCACAAATGATTCTAACAAGGACAATTGATATAGAACATAGTTGGAAGGAAATTTTCTTCAGTTTCCTTTTTTTTTTTCCCCCAAAGACAAGTTTCCTCCAAAATATAAGCAGTAAGGACAGGCAGAATTTCACTTAAACCATAAATACAACCGCTCTTAAATATAATGACCTTAGGCTGTGATTTATGTTATCTTTAAAGAGATTTTACAGAAGAAAATCCACTCTACCTACTCTACAGATTCGCAATTGGTCATGTTGTGCAGCAATGCGTCCCGAGATTACATCAGAATAAAATCACCATTCCACTGCGATACTGTGTTGCAGGTTACATCCATCATTTTCTCTGCGATTTATTAATTTCCACGCTGAGCATGAACTGCAGTCATTGCTGGCTTTGCTGAATAAGATACAATACATTCAGAGACACCCTTACCAGGACTGAACATGATATACATTAATGGAAATCAAAGTAAAAAGTAAACTTTTTTTTTTTTTTTTTTTAAATTAAGAAATTATGGCAGGAAATAAGTATTTGGTCATCGACAAGCAAGAACAATCTCTGGCTCCCATCCATCCATCCATCCATCCATCCATCCATCCATCCATCCATCCATCCATCCATCCATCCATCCATCCATCCATCCATCCATAATCTGCCGCTTAATCCGGGGTCGGGTCATGGGGGCAGTAGCTTTAGCAGGGTAGCCCAGACTTCCCTCTCCTCAGCCACTTCAACCAGCTCCTCCGGCGGCATCCCAAGGCGTTCCCAGGCCAGCCGAGAGACATGGTCTCTCCAGCGTGTCCTGGGTCGTCCCCGGGGCCTCCCGCCAGTGGGACATGCCCAGTACATCTCTCCAGGGAGGTGTCCAGGAGGCATCCGAACCAGATGCCCGAGCTACCTCAACTGGCTCCTTTCACCTACCTTCTCATCCTATCTCTAAGGGAGAGCCCAGACACCCTGCGGAGGAAACTCATTTCTGCCGGTTGTATCTGGGATTTTGTTCTTTTGGTCACGACCCACAGTTCGTGACCAAAGGTGAGGGTAGGAAAGTAGATCGACTGGTAAATCCTTCTTCAACACTACGGACCGGTGCAGAGTCCGCATCACTGAAGACGCTGCCCCAATCCGCCTGAAGATCTTCCGCTCCCTCCTACCCTCACTCGTGAACATGAATACTTGAACTCCTCCACTTGGGGTAGGATCTCATCCCCAACCCGGAGAGTGTACGCCACCTTTTCTGGCTGAGGACCATGTTCTCGGATTATGAGGTGTTGCTCTTCATCCCAACCGCTTCACACTTGGCTGCGAATCGCTCCAGTGAAAGTTGGAGGTCACGGCTTAATGAAGCCAACAGCACCACATCATCTGCAAAAAGCAGAGATGCAATGCTGAGGCCACCAAGCCGGACACCCTCAACACTTCAGCTGCGCCTATAAATTCTGTCCATAAAAATTATGAACAAAATCGGTGACAAAGGGCAGCCTTGGCTCCAACAGTCACTGGGAACAAAATCGAATTACTGCTGCCAATGCGGACCAAACTCTTACATTGGTCGTACAGACACCGAACAGACCTTACCAAGGGGCTCAGTACCCCATACTCCTGGAGCAGCCCCCACACGACTCCCCGAGGCACACGATTGAACGCCTTCTCCAAATCCACAAAAGAGATGTAGACTGGTTGAGCGAACTCTCATGCACCCTCGAGGATCCTGCCGAGGGTGTAGAGCTGGTCTACAGTTCCACGACCAGGACAAAAACCACACTGCTCCTGAATCCGACATTCGACTTCCCGACGGACCCTCATCTCCAGCACCCCTAAATAGACTTTACCGGGGAGGCTGAGGACTGTGATCCTTCTATAATTGGTACGCACCCTCCGGTCCCACTTCTTAAAAAGGGGGACCACCACCCTGGTCTGCCAATCCAGAGGCACTGTCCCCGATGTCCACGCGATGTTGTAGAGGCGTGTCAACCACAACAACCCCACAACATCCGAAGCCTTTAGGAACTCCGGGCGGATCTTATCGACCCACGGGGCCTTGTCACTGTGGAGCTTTCCAACCACCTCATTGACTTCGACCCCAGAGATAGGAGAGCCCAGCTTGGAGTCCCCAGACTCTGCTTCCTCAAAGGAAGGCGTGTCGGCGGAATTAAGGAGGTCTTAGAAGTATTCTCCCCACCGACTCACGACATTCCGAGTCAAGGTCAGCAGTACCCCATCTTCACTATGCACAGTGTTAATGGTGCACTGCTTTCCTCTCCTCAGACGCCAGATGGTGGACCAGAATTTCCTTGAAGCCGTCCCTCCAAAATGAGTTTCCTCCGCAGGGTGTCCGGGCTCTCTCTTAGAGATAGGATGAGAAGGTAGGTCATCCGGGAAGGACTCGGTGTTGAGCCGCTACTCCTCCGCGTTGAAAGGAGCCAGTTGAGGTGGCTCGGGCATCTGGTTCGAATCCCTCCTGGACGCCTCCCTAGAGAGGTATTCCAGGCATTTCCCACCGGCTGGAGGCCCCGGTGATGACCCAGGACATGCTGGAGAGACCATGTCTCTCGGCTTGCCTGGGAACGCCTTGGGATCCCGCTGGAAGAGCTGGTTGAAGTGGCTGTGGAAAGGGGAGTCTGGGCTTCCCTGCTTTAGCTGCTGCCCCCGCAACCGGACCCCGAATTAAGCAGCAGATGATAGATAGCTGGATGGATGGTTGCGAGTTAGCCAGTAGAGGGAGCTGGGTGGTTGTAGTTCATTTTGAACTTGTTCTTAAGAGAAGTCATGCAGTACATGCAAGGTTTGAAACCGTCCAATGTTATTTTAGCACTACTACTCCATCGTGAATCCAGAAATGTTTCCATCTCACAGCCACATTTAAATTCGCATTCACAGCCAGAGCAATATCACAACATACCAGGGTGTGACTCATTAAAACCTCCCACAGCACAGAATCCATCCATCAGCATTGCGTTTGAGTCACATTTCATGGGGATTTATCCAACTCTGCTCTAAATCACGGATGAATTAAAAAAACCTGTGGATTGTGTATACATTTAATGTAAAACTATTTAGAATGTTATTTCAGCTCTCTCCTGCCCTAATTTCTTTCTCTCCCTCCCGCCTTTCCTTCGCACTGCTGCATCGCTCGCCAACAGCAGCCATGTTGGCTTACATAAACCTCAAAAGTGGACAGAGAATCGCAGTGCTTGGCATCTAAATCAAGGGCGATTTACAGCAGACTTCGGGGCTTCTTGCCGAGGGGAGACGGATTATCACCTCCCTCCTGCTTTATGTAACCAAATTCGAGCAATTAATTTTAACAGGCCACACTGACCTTTTACTTTATGGCGCAATTACAAACGTCACATTTTGCACTCTTGCCTTCCTCAGCATTTTCTTTTCTGGCTCTGGAACTTCTGTTTATCTGTTTTTGTTTTTTAAAAAGATAATGCAAATATTGCAGTTGTTTTAAATGAAAAGATCAATATTGATCTTTTCATTTAAATGATCTGTTTTTGTTTGTGGCTTTCTTGATTGTCAAATTTTATTTGTACTGTGACGCTCTTAACACAATTCATTTACTTGTATAGTATATCTATGTAATCAATTCAAGCCTTAAAGCTCTGCATTGTATAAAAACATAATAACAGAGGATGCTAAATGTAAACAGTGCACTGTGTGTGTGGTTTATTTGAGGTTTATCACGCTGATCCAGATCTCTGTGCAGTCATATGTTGACTTTTTGAATGACTTTTGTGAGCTTCTCGCAAAAATTATGTCGACTTAAGGCTGAGTTATGCTTCTGCGGCAGACCTATGCCGTCAAGGCAGACCCGATTTACGACCTTCCGCCGTAGCCTAACGTGTACCTCCACAAAATCCTGACTGGGCATCACATCACCACGCGTTGACGTGATGAAAATAGACTGTGATTGGTCCGCTCAGACTGTTGTTTCCGGTTCAGCGTAAAATCACCGCAATTTCCAAACATTATTGTGCTACATGCAAAAAATGGACCAAGCCGACGAGAGTATCATCGAAGAGGTCCGCAAGTACGACAACCTCTACAATGTCTCGTCAAGACATTATAAAGGCTGCCGTGGAAGGAGGTTGCTGAAAATACGGTCCTGGAGGTCAGCGAATGCATAAAAAAAAATGGAAGAACCTTGCTTGCTGGCCTCCACCCGACATTAGAATTCGTAATGTGACTGCCAGTCTCTGTGCGGTATCAACAGTCGGACAGACCACCTCCTCAACATTTGTACGATCAACATTTGTTGTTCAATGTTGATGAGCTGAAGACCCACATGCGAGCGTTCCATCTCCGTTGGCATTGTTGTGTAACCGGAAGAAAACAAGAGGAAGTCCACAAGACAAAACCGTACAAACACAATGCCACACCCCTCTAGTGGCTTGGCGGTGAATTACAGAGCAATGCGTTCCCTTGTGGCAGAACTATCAAATGCTCATTGACGCCGTAGGGTCTACATCGTCGCTACGCCGTCACCCCAACACAGAAGCATAACTCAGGCTTTAATCTTGTGTCATTCTTGTAGGGGATTTTAACATCCGTTTGTGCTGTCCTGAGAGGCCATTGGTGAAGGACTTTCTAGCCTTATCAATTCCTTTCAACTGGTAAACTTGTCCAACACATGAACTTGGACATATGTAAGACATTGTCCTTTGTGATGGTCTTCTTGTGTCAAAGCAGGTTTGTTTTTGGCAGACCTTTTATTTTTTGTCTTAGTCTTTTGGACGACAATACCTTTTATAAAGTCTTAGTCATATTTTAATCATTTCAAAATGTTTTCATACCCGTCTAGTTTTAGTCGATGGAATCTCATACAAATTTCGTCTTCTTTTAGTCGACAGTTACTCATAATGTTTTCGTCTGTAAAATTCAAAAGTTTTAGTCCAGAAATAGAACAGAGCAACGCGTTCCCTTGCAAAACAATTTTGAATGAACATATACAGATGAGCACATGTTGTAGCGTCTACAAGGACGCCAACTTTGTGATGACAATACACACTCAGCAGGAAAATCAGTACATTACTTTCAGTCAACCCTACCTAAAAACCACAAAATCTATTTAAAAAAAAATTGTCCCAGCGTTTAACATCCTCTAAACTTACTGATCAGAAAAGTCAAGTGGCTCTGCTTTAGACTGTCCAGTGTTTTAAGAGGACGCTCACCATTCTGAAGCTATTGCTAATGCGAAAGTGAGTGCTACGCTAATGCCATGAGTTACATTTAGTGTGTGATGATCACTCAGCACAGAAGGCTAAAGCAACACTGCATATTCTCTCTTGCCAAGATAACAGATCTTATTGTGTTTCCAAACAAGAAAAGTGGAATGAAGTCTAGCTTGAGACACATCCTAAACTCTGGGGAGTAGAAAGAGGGAGAGGCGCAGCACCTCTCACATGAGTGACAAGACCCAAACAGCGCTACGATGCAAGCTGACGTAATCCATGTAGATGTAGAGAATGACATACTCCCATTGTGATCATTCAACATGCCTCGTTTATTAGTAAAAAGCAGTGAACAGGAAGGAGTTATGGGGCAAAAGAAGAAAAGAAGGAGAGACAGAAGAAGTCCAAACAACAACAAGAAATACTTTGAACGCCTACAACAACTATGAAGATGTTGGTGCTATTGTTAGCCAGTTGTATTTCCAGTTGACACCATGTGACCAAGGAAAAAAGAAGAGGGGCGGGTAGTCAGAAAGATAAGTGATTGGAAGGGGTAGAGTGTACACAAATCAGCCATGTGAGGTGTAGAACCCAGTATTTGTGTGAATCCCTTGTGAGTGTGACTACGCTGGCATCCTATTCCATGCTACCTGATCGCTAATCCTGACACCAATTTCTACTACTTGAGTGTGTCTAATTGCACCTAGTCATGCGTGAATCCCATCAGACATGTGATAGTCCTGCAGACAGGTGGAAACACTGGCGGGAGCCGCCCCAGGGCTGCGGCCCTTCCCCAGCCAATTGGAGGGGGTGGCAAGCCCGCGCAGCGCATCCCTACTCCAGCACCCCAGCAAGGGGGCCGCCATCATCCCCCCGGGATCCAGGGTGGTCCCCCAGGCCATCCGCGCTCCCATCAACTGGTCTTCAAGGATGGGATGAGGTGACGCGCCACTACCCCCCAGTTGAAACTGCCGTCCCTATACTCGAAGAACTTTTAACCCTCTCACTTTACGTCAGTTCTGTGAAAACTTTGACAAGCTCTGTGTCCTCTCTGCCTTAACCTTTGCGAACAATAGGAGATTAGCCCTTGTTTTCTCTTCCTGACAATCCATAGTAGTCTCTGGTGCAATTCAAAACTACAAAAACCTGAGCTGTGGTTCAATTGAGAATACTCGCACAATGTTTTTAATGCTTTGGATCAGTTTGGTTTCTATGTGGCAGACAGGACCGTATGCTTGAGGTTTTATAATTATGAATCCTGCTTCACTGTCTTTTGGGGCTCTATAAGGATTTAATTTTTTTTTTTTTTTGGGGGGGCTGCTGCTTTTCTCTTTGTATTGGTTGCCCCTAGGGTCCAATGTGTGAAGGCACAGCATTTCCTTCCATTGTTGTGCTGATGACAGTCAGATTTATGTGCCACTTAGGAAGAAATATGCCTTTCCCTTGCAACCTCTTTTATTATGTCTTGAAGACATTATAGCTAGGATAGCCTTGAATTTCTTAACTTCAATAAAAATAAAATGGTGTTTGGTCTCGGGGCCCTTTTATGTTCCCTACTGACTTGGGTCTCATGACAACTGTGAGGCCGACAGTTTCAAACACACTGCTAGACTATTAATTGGAACATGTAAGAGGCTGAAGGGGTTGTTTATTTATTTGTTCAATAATCAATTTATTTACCCATTTATTTATTATACTGTGTAGCTTTGTTTTGCTTGTAAATTATATTACATTGCCTTATGTTAGAATTGTATCTGTTTAGCAGGTATGGTTGTTCTTTGTGGTGTATAAATAACATCGAGTTTAGTATAAAGTGATATTAGTAAGTTGCTTTTTATTGTGACAAGCCAAAAGTCACAACAAATCCAATATTGTATATATGCCTTTAAGGCGCGTTGCTTAGTCATTGACATAAGGAACATGGCTGAGAAATTCAGCAGGCACCTAAATGTAGCCAATGCCTTCGGTTAATGTTAATATGTATTCTGAATTAACCAATCATCTGCACACTCATGTTGAATGGTAGTCTGCACACACCGGCAACCCTTTAAAGTGCCCCTTATTAAAACAAATCTTTTTTTCCTGACATATAAAGTTATTTTGCTATCCAGAGGAAGCCCTAAGGTTTCTTTGCTACTACCAGCTGGTATTAGGAACTGTTCCTAATTTCTGCAAGTTGCAGATAAAGGAAAACCACCCCAATGCATGATGCTGCCGCAGCCAAGCTTCAAGATAGACTTGTTTTTCTTTTGTTAATGAGCATTGTTGGGATAGTTCCAAAAAGTGATGTTAATCTTACTTTTAAAATGTAATTAGTTAAAGTTACAAATGACTTCTCCCAAAAAGTAATTGAGTTAGTAACTCAGTTACCTCATTGTAAGAGTAATTAGTTACTGACGTTACTTTTCATGTTATGTACGTTATTTCATTGTACATTCTATGACATCTTTCACATCAAAGATGTTTATATTAATTGAAGGAAGAATAAAAACACTATACAGGTAGTCCCCGGGTTACGACGGCCGATTTAACTCCACCTCTCGAAACTTTCAGGCCACAAATCTTGCATGCAGCCATTGTAATCGACAGAGTTTCTATGCTGAAATATTCACGGACCGCCGACATTTCTTCTCCTGGTTTGTTTTTCTTCCATAGGAAAAAGCTGCTCCGGCATTGGTTAAGAGCGGCTATTGGCCTGCTCTTATTGGTCTGGAGCAGGCCAATAGTGATAGGTGCTTGGCATGCAAAGTGATCACGTGTCATCATGCAACACAGAGTGTTGTGAGTGTCAGGAGAAAGAAGACTGCATTCAAGTGATACCAGTAAATGGTATCGGCGCCAGGTATTTGTTGGTACTCGCCGATATCGATACCACCATTTTAGTGCCGTATCGGTGCAACATTACTCTTTACCTATTTCACTCAGTGACATTTCGTTTTCAAATTCATACAATTATTGCTTAGATAATCTACTTGTTTTGTTTCCTCTGAGAGACTTGTTTGCCGGCTGCTGTCATGTCACTTTCTCATGATTCCTATATTACTGCGAGAAATGTTTGACCCTATTTCGCCATTCAAAAGAAACTAAGATGTCACGTTATATCACACCAAGTTTCTGCAGCCGCACACAGAAATAGTTTTTCAGAGACAAATTCATGCCATCCTATCTCAGCCTGATTCCAAGGATCTGTGGAAGTGAATTGAGGAGTTAAGGATTTAGACACAGGTACGTCTTTATACATACTGATTTTAAAAGCTGATCCGTCCACATTGTTGATAAAACTATTTGAATGTTACCATTGTGTATGACAGATATAATCAGCTCTGACAATCCAAATGAAGGAAAAATCCACATGGCTCCCCTTGATCCATCACTTTCATCATCAATGAAAGGAATCATGCTGTCACAGGGGTACTGTTTATCACGCAACAATGTGTTTGTTCATGCAAGATGCCAGCAAACTACAGCGCGACATTAATTATTGATCTACATGGATCAAACTGATGACCTTTGAGTTAAATGCTAGCCTTTTATTTATATAACACCCACTTGCAAAGGACAACATTTCCAGAAATTCCCTCTGATAAGATGCTGAATTATTTGTCTGACAGGCACCAATATTTCACAGTCAATAACAAAAGGACTGTGGACATGAAGAAAAATACTTAAAGTGTACGGAGCCTTTATACTTAATCTGATGATGAATTGATGCGTCTTCCTGTAATGTATTTAAATGAACAATTAGTTTACATCCAAGAGTAATGAGATTATCAGTCAATTTGGCTTATGCTCCCTTGTTACGACTGTTTACTGTGCATTGCCTTGCTTTTATGAGTAAATTTATGCATTCAGGCCAGATTATTATGTAATGTACATGTGCAAAATCCATCCAACGATACCCTTTTTTGTTGTTGATTCGGATTACACATAAAATAAACGAGTCACATTCATGTTTTTGTCATATAGGTCATTTTCTTTTCATTTGAACAATAATGGCATAAAGACATATTGGACTAAATTGCATTTCGCTTGCTATATCTATTGATTTACTACTGTGTATTTGAATGATTGGCGTATCGTCATTCAGAAGGTCATAATGGTTTGTAGGAGTTTTTAAAGTAATATTTTTTCTCAAAACTCTCAAAGCCAACATTCCCTAATTGTTTATTTGTTTTAAATGAGTTTTTTTATGATTCTGTTTTGTGAAAATTCTGATTACGTTTTTTAATATCAATGGTTGGATGGTTCTCCAATTGCTCAACATGCCTTTTCCATGAAAAGCAATGCAAATGAATCTTAGTGTCTAATCTTTCTTTTTCACTCAAGCTCTTTTTATCATTAGTGCCAAAAGGAATGAGCCTAATCAAGTTGTTGCAACACAACAGAGGGATCTGTGAGCTGCCTGGATAGGGGAGCCATTTTGCATTTTCGCAATACAATGAGTTATTTCTGTGATATTTATGAATTTGTTTAGGTGTCAAAATTATTGCATGTATACAGAAAAGCATAACGGGTTTAATGAATTGTTAGGATTATCATTTGTATCCCCAGATTCGGAAGAGCAACACAATTAACGCAATATATGGTGGAAAACACAGATAAGATTGAAAAAGCAGTTTTTGCTCTTGCACCCCTTTTTAAAAGAAACTGCTGTATTTTAAGCCAAAACAACTGTTGTGTTTAATAGAACAATATGTCTATATGCTGCCATAGCAGATTTATGGCGCATTAAGCCCCCGAACTATTGTTAATTTGTCCGTTTTACCCTGAAAACCCTGGTTTACAGACGTCGTGCAACCGCTTTTGTTTCAACCCAGCCATAAAACGAAGTTAATTAATTATATTTGTTATCAAAATGTCTGTCGTTTTTAGCCTAGAAGCATTAATCGATGTCTCATATTTCGTTTAAAAAAAAAAAAACACTTCAAAAAATTATTCACTCACATATTATAAACTTTTAAACAAATTATGTCACAATGAAAAAATTGCGTCTGTAAAAAAGTCACAGATACTGTATTTACCTCATGACTCTTAATTGTATTTTTTTTGTTACTGTCGCATTTTCTCTGATATGTTAGATGACAAATAATCGATCCGAACAAAGAAAAATAAAAAAATTTTAAAAAAAATGTTTAGAAGGTGAAAAAGAAAATCTTGACCACTCCTTGATGTCTGCGATTTCTGCATCGCGACCCTTGTTATATTACCATGTTTCACCCATAAAATCCCTCCAAAATCTGGCTGTGGCCATTCACAGCTGTGCCTTTACACTCAGTGATAAATGGTACATGGAGTTTTTGGATCGAAACAAGGTAAGTACGCGATATTATCTCGTTAAAGTCATGGCGTCTGTAATTCTGCTCTTGCATTCTCTCACCTCCAGATAGGGTTTTGCTGTTTAAAAAAAATGCCCTCCTGTTCAAAAATTTTCTTCCCCCAGAAAAATTGGATTTTAGGCTTTCCAATGATGTATCACACATGCATGTCGGACAACTCTGAAAGTTGGCCAAATTGGGGGTCTCAGAGCGGAACTTCAAGTCACCTGAGTGTTTTCCGTCATATATATTATTTTTAGATGTTCATCTTATATTCATTCATTCTAAAGGTTGGGTGTTCTTTAAAAATGTACGGCGGATAGAAAGAAATGTAGTTCTTAAAAGATAAATGTTGTTCCAAGTTATAATTTGATATTGAAACCCCTCTTTATGTTTTCGTTTGAATAAAATTTGTAAAACTATTTTTAAAATTAGGTCGCCATTGCTTCAACTCGCCATGACACCACACTGTGTCAATGGCGAGTTTTAAATTAATCCCACACTGTCTCTTTAACTACATTAACATGTCATCGGTTCTGCCCTTCCAATTTGAACCCGAGTGGAACATTAATGAGAAGGACAGCAAAAGCAAAATGATCAGGAAAAACGGGATGAAACGAGTAGCGTTAATGTTTCAAGTTCGCTAGTGACAGCACTCTTCTGCTCTAGTGACGAGAGCAGGAGAGTGTTTGATGTCAAAAACTGTTTGCAGATCTTCACGGTAAACTATTGTGTGATCCAACTTATTCCAATTTTATTATGGAGATAGTTAGCATCCAGAGCTATCGTGTAATATGATTAGGGTGTACAGTGAAACACAGCAGTTTGATTATTTTTGCTGGTAGTCCGGGGCCGTGCATCACAACACACGGAAAAGTTTGCATGTAACGAGAATCATAATGGCGTCTAATGACGTCTTACCTTATTTTTGTCACGTAAAAGCAGATGTCCAGGTTGTTGACCAACCTACCGGTTGCTTCCCGGTGAATAAGTGACACGGAAAACAAATAAATGTATAAAACTTAGTTTGGTTGCTGGCTATTCGTATCATTTTGCACATTGAGATCTAAGAGGCAGAGAAAGGTGAGTGGACACAGGCGTTCAGATTCGTAGCTTGGACCGCGCCATTTATTGGCATAAGCTTCGGCAACTCCTTCACAAAAAACATGAGTACAGTATCATATAGTGAAAATAAATAGAAAAAAAAAAATGTTCACAAAAAGAAAAATGATTCAATCTGTATTAATGAAGCCCTATTCTGTTAAACAACAATGCAAAGAGAACTGGCATTCACAAATTCACAATCAAAATAGATATGCAAAATACACATCAAACTTACTCAGACATTGGTCAAACTACTATTAAACATTTTAGCAACTGGTTTAGCTCAGCAAATACCGTCATTTCCCGAATATAACGCGCACCTTTTTCCCCCCAAATCAACTTGTAAAATCATGGTGCACATTAAAAACGGGTACATGGATGGAGAAAGAAATATATATGTATAAATATATATATATATATATATATATAATGTATATATACATAAAAACTGATTTTTTTTTTTTTAATTGACACGGCTATGTTGTGTTGAAGAAACGTATGTGGCGATCCGTTGCTGACCATTACGGTACGTGACGTCACCATTTTGTTTCGGTAATACTTCACTCTGATCGGCCGAATGATTTCGTCTGTGTTAAATTCTGTTTTTTTCACTCTTCATAAAGCACAGAATTTAGTTTCTTGAACTCATTTGAGTCAACGTTTATTGCAGCTCCTCAACTCGGACCATAACAAACGTAACAACACAGACTTCCTGTATCCGTCAACTATATCTGTCCCTCGGGAAACTCAAACCCAAATAACAATAGTTCCTATTGTTACTGTCGTGTTGAGAGCGATGAGCTCTCTCGGATTTCGAACTGACGTTCTCACTTTCATTTTACCGTATCAATCCATGGAGGAAACATTTATTCATCATGATGAAACGAGCAAGTTATACAGCAGCCTTTAAAAGAAAAGTCACATCTGTTTTGTTTTCTCCTGGATTCTGGTAAATTCAAGAAGTTATCAGATCATATTATTGCCGTAGATATGGTCAGTTTACGGTAATGTTTTGAACTACCAATGTGCTATGCTTGTGCTGTGTTTCACCAGTCAGTAAAATGACGTATCTGTATCTGTACACGAGCTCTGTTTTCTTGTATTATTCTACTTAGTGGTGCTAAAATTAGGGTGCGCGTTACATACGGGTACAATAATTTTCCCTAGATTTTACAAGTAAATTTGGGGTGCGCGTTATACACGGGTGCGCCTTATATTCGGGAAATTATGGTAGTCTGGATAGCAATATTTAGTCACAATATACAAACTATGATGCTGGGAGCCATTATTATTATTCTTGTTTGTTGTGAAGACAACACTCAAATGAACGTAAGTCACAATGGACCCGCTCTAAACAGGAAACTACGGTGTCAGTCGAGGGAAAAATGCACTCATTGGCTTGATCTCTTATCATTTTAAAACTCACAATTGACACCTTGTGGTGTATTTACATCAATACCTTAAATAGTTAAAGAGTGACACTGTGAAGTACGGCTGCGTGGCCATGTTACATCACCGCCCTGCGACGTCAACAACAATGGGAAGCTACTAGATTATTTTGATGTTGTTGCTGATTTAAAATTTTAATATTCTTATTAAAACAAAAACATTAAGAGGGTTTTTTTAATATCAAATTATTATAAGTTGTACTAACATTTATCTTTTAAGAACTGCATGTCATTCTATCCGGTTTACACTTTGACTAGTTTAATTTGTTGGCTAAGTTACACAATTACTTTTTCAGCTGTTCAAGTATTGTGCTATAGAGTTTATCGGTGAATATTTGGCCTTTAAATTTACTGCTTATTTAGTTTTATTATTGAATAAAGTTGTTGTTTATTCACATTTTTTATGATTTTTCCTATATAGTGAGTTAAAAATATATATTGTTGCTTGAACCACATTTCCAATGTACTGTCACGAAATCAGTATATTTACCTCTATGCTTTATCAGCTTGCGACAGTTATGGATAATTTAACCAAAATTCTTTGCATATGATGTTGACAATAGTCATGTTAAAACACGCAGCAAATTAGCACACCAGCACTTGTAATTTTTTACTACTCTGTACTAATTACTCAAGGAACTAGTGTTTTGCAAGCCTCCAAGATATACAGTGGGGAGAACAAGTATTTGATACACTGCCAATGGGTTTTCCCATTGACTGTGTATCAAATACTTGTTCTCCCCACTGTATTCTGTTAACAACGAGCTAGCACAGCAACGTACTTGCTTAGCAGCGAAAGTCGACAGAGGGGAAAGCAAAGAAGTAAACAGTGTATGGTTTGGAGTCAAAGGATAGACTATAAAATACTACTGCTCGTCTACAAAACACTTAATGGCCTTGGACCAAAATACATGCTTGACTTGTTAGATTCCTATGAGACATCTAGACCCCTAAGGTCGTCTGGAACGGGTCTTCTGCATATTCCGAGAACAAGAACCAAGCAGGGTGAGGCAGCATTTAGTTATTATGCTCCTCACCTCTGGAACAAGTTACCTGAACGTCTGAAGTATGCTCAAACTGTTAGCTCTTTTAAATCAGGGCTAAAAACGCTTTTGTTTAGCACTGCATATCCATAACTGGCTATATATTTCAATCTACCTGCTTTCGATTCCTCTTGTACTTATCTCCATTGCTGATTTCAATTATTATTATTAGTAGTAGTTTTGGTTATATTTTTGTTTTATTTTTATTTATTTATTTTTATTCTATTTATGATGAAATGCGATCCTTTGTCTTGGTTTTTACGTTGTATTGATTTAAATGTGATTTTTATGATCTTCATGTGATGTAAAGCACTTTGAATTGCCTTGTGTTGAATTGTGCTATATAAATAAATTTGCCTTGCCTTGCCTTGCCTTGCCTTTAACAAATGTTTCTTTTCAACAAACAAATCTCAAACCACACAACACACCAGAAGCATATGTCCCGCAAGAACAAGTCACAGGGTGGCTGAGCACAGAGGAGCCACAGACAAGGAGACAGGTGAAGCTCCGCCTTTCTTCAGAATATAATATCCAATTATGTGCAGATAGCATCCTGTAAACGCACAAAGATGGTAAATGGCCTACACTTCTACAGTATAACACTTTTTCTATAAGTACGTTGAAGGTACTCAAAGGTGTTTTGACACTATTTCATCATTCACCTACGGATGACGCAGCACCAAGAGCAACATTAACTTGCTCAAGGACACTTCCACATGGTCACCAGGACATGCAAATCGAACACACAACTTTTTGGGTTGGGGGAAAACTACTCTACCACTGCACTATAATAAAAATTAGATGCAATGATAGTTTTTTATTAGCGCAACGTTTTTTTGTTTTTTTTTTACTATTCTTTAATTTTGATCCACTTTATAATCCATACTGTACTATACAGGGGCTCTGGAAGTCACTCACAGCAGGGGGTGCTGAGAATCCTTTTTAGTTTTTCTCCCATCCAAAAACAGCCATTTCGGTCCAAATTTGTCTTGCTCATGCGTTTTCTCCATACAAGGCGTGCACAAAGGCAGTGCACACGCATGCAGGATAGTTTATGTACTACTACTATGCTACTACCACTTCTACTACTAGCGTTCTATTTCAACTACAGTATGTGTTGGAGTTTTTGTATTGAAAATAAAAGCCCCAGTGTATTATAAGGCAAATCCTTGCAATTAAAGGGCGCAATGACACACAAACACATTTGGAAACGAAAAGAGCCAATAAGCCTCAGTTTAACACCTCCTTTTCACAACATTACATTAAATTGCATACGAATATCCAACAGTGTTCTGCACGGCAGCAGCTAAACAGCAACAACAAAAAACAAACATGTCTTACTTATATGAAGACAACAAAGGACAATCATCTTCATGTTTGACCTCGACTTGAATTTTAGAAAATGTTGCTTCTTTAGTACAGAAAAAAATCTTTTTTTTTTTTTTTTTTTTTTTTTTTTTTTTGTGTGTGTCATGTTAACGCCACCTCTGTCAACAGTTTACTTTTCCGTTCCAAAAGTGGCTGGGGAGAGGGAAGTCTGGACTTCCCTGCTAAAGCATCTGTAGGATGGATAGATGGATGGAAAAAAATCTACCAAAACACTTCCCCCCCAACATCAGGGGTTGCTGCAGCACCCTCAGCACCGCACTTCCAATGCCACAGATACTATATGTCTTTATTTTAATTTCCATATCCACAAATTAACATCAGTCATCAGTACACTCTCTTCCTAAGCTGCCCAATATGTCATTGTGATCAGTGTTGCAGCTAAATTCTCGATTTTTTTTCGGACAGTTTATGAGGGCCCGTCTTACAACATGCTATTCTATGAATACATGATAGACAGTGAGCTGTTTTTTTAATTATTTGTTTCTTAAGAGTGAGGACTGTTGTTCTGTACTGAAAAAACATCAACACGATCGATTAAACAAGTACAACTAGACTTTCATTACATTAACGTCTACTACAAAAAAATCCATAGTCATTAATGGCGTAGTAACAGGCTTTCTGTGCGTCGTCGGTATGGAGACTCAATCAAAAGTCACAAACATGCACATAAAGTACTTAAAGAATGGGCGATGCTACATGCAAGGTTTGAACTATTCAGGGGCCACAAATAGGCCAATAGACACAATACAAACATAGGGCAACCAAGACAAATCTGAATGTCTAAATGTAGTGAAAGAAAATAAATATATATTGTAATTATGTATGTACCTGCACGGATCTCTTTATTATAAATGGTGTACAATGATTATATTTCCACATTTTACAGTACTTTGGCGAACCCGCCATGATAAGTGAAAAATTGGGAAGTAGCACCCCTGCCACCCCTCCAACCCCCCCACAAAAAAGAAAATACATTTTTGTGTGTTCAATGTATTTATTCAGATTTAGCATTGAGTGAGTCCACTCAAATCTGCTCAAGCTGCTCCCTTACACACAATGAGTTGCCATAGCAACTGTTTAACAAATTAAACGATGAGTTATGCATGCGGCGCTTTGAGGTTCGCGTCTCTGGCAAAATCAAACCCAAATGTCTGTCAATCATCGTTAACTTTAAGAAGCAACTCCAGTGCACTGCCTGACCAACAATGAGCAGGGAGAGGGAGGGAGAATGAGACTACGCGATCGGCTCGGGACAGCTCATCTGTATCTATTTATTTATGTTTTAATTGAAAACAAAAACCTGCGATGGACTGAGGACGCAAAGTTTGAAGCACGAAGTAGCGAGGGATCACTGTATAGACCCTACCCACGTGACGTCACAGCTCCGCTCTCCTGAATGGTACCGCCTACTTGTCCGTCAAAACATAGTGTTAACCTGTTACGGCTACGTACATTTCTCCTATTTACGGCATGTTTTTCTGCTCCTTAACATTAATAATCAAAATGGTGAAGGCGTGTGTGGCTGTTGGTTGCACTAACAGAGAAGATGGAAGGAGAGACTTGAAGTTTTACCGTAACTCGTAGCTTTTTCTTAGCTTAGCTCCCACAGCTAATGGAGCGTACCAACTCTCTCAATAACAGAGGGGTGTCCTAACAACTAACATGACGAGAGCACAAAAAAATTCGGGTCCATTTTGCGGTAAATTGGGGGGGTTGAGATATTAATTTCGAGTGATGACGTCCCTCTAAGCCCCTCATTTACTGCAAAATGGTTCCGAATTTGTGCCACTTGTTTGTGCTACTTGTTAGGACACCCCTCTGTTATGTTATGTTAATGGAGCATACCAACTCTCTCCCGCTGTTATTTTAATGAAGCATACCAACTCTCTCAATAACAGAGGGGTGTCCTAACAAGTAGCACAAACGAATGGCACCGATTCGGAAACATTTTGCAGTAAATGAGGGGCTTAGAGGGACGTGACCACTCGAAATTAATATCTCAAGCCCCCCAATTTACCGCAAAATGGACCCGAATTTTTTTGTGCTCTGTTCGTGCTAGTTGTTAGGACGCCCCTCTGTTATTGAGAGAGTTGGTACGCTCCATTAGCTGCGGGGAGCTAAGCTAAGAAAAAGCTATGCGTGACGTCCTCACTCGAAATTAAGGACTTTAAGGGGGGGGGGCTTTACGGAGGCCCGTAGAGATGGTCACAAAGCACATATAGCAAAGTGTCGTCTTATTTACTATTTATTTATTTATTTTTTTAACTTCTGGGTCATCGTCTTTGCAATTGTCTTGCGAGCCTTTTGCGGTCGTGCTGTGTCGTGTTGTGGCAATTGGGGTTCGTGCTTTTGCCAATTTGCGATCGCACTTTAGGAATTGGGGATCGTGTTGTGGCAGTTTGCATTTGTTGTTTTTTTCTTTTGCAAAGCGTTTGCAATTGGGGTTCGTGCTTTTTCTATTTGCAAAGTGTTTGGACTTTGCATTTCGTCTGACACCTTTCGGCCACCGTACGGGCTGGTGTGTGCCGAAAAATAGCCGCCCCGCGTGAAATGTCCCCCCTGCCGGGAGCGCTTATTTATAACGCTATATTGAGGTGAAAACATCAAATGTTTTCATGGATGCATTACACTAATGGATTTACGATTGTAAAATCAGTTTTAAATAAATAAATGACACAAAATAGTAGTACTGTATTCTAGTAACAAATCGTGGACTGGGCCACATAACCATCTTTGAACAGAAATGTATTAGTCTATTAGACCATATCCCAGTGACAATCACACAGGTATGACATTTATTAGTTCAAGCAGAGTAAAATAATACATATTCACGGTACAAAATTTATTTGTTCAAGCAGAGTATAATAATACATATTCACAGTACCAAATTTATTAGTTCAAGCAGAGTAAAATAATACATATTCATGGTACAAGAAAGTCGTTTCCGTGTGGGCGCTCCCGTCAGGGGGGACATTTCACGCGGGGCGGCTATTTTTCGGCACAACACCTGTTGTTGCGCTCACCTTCTTGCTGCGCGACCGTGGCGACAAGCTTCGTATTCTCTGATGATGTCTGCAATTGTGTTGGCATCACGACTATTGATGTTTTCCCCGCTGTGTGACGGCTGTCGGCACGAACGCATCATGGACCGAGATAAACAAACCGTGCTGCTTTAGAGATTTGCCTTTTTAACAATGGGCACACAGTAACTACTAAAATGACCGCTTCTTTTGTATGTTGTATGTTGTCTGTGATTAGTCTCGCAATGAACCTAATTGTAGTTATTTGTCAGCCCAAAAACCTCTAAATATATATTAAATGCATCTTACCAGATATAAAATGACTACTACATAGTCTGTGGTTATCGTTTGGTGCCCATTTTTGTCGTTTAATTGTAGCAGTCCATCTCGCTCTCCTCATCGGGTCTCTCGGTATAGGATAGAACTTCAAGTCTCTCCGTTTATCTTCTCTGTTACTGCAACCAACTGCCACACAGGCCTTCACCATTTTGATTAAACAATGTTAACCATTGTCAGGAAGGTTTTTGGGTTCGTTTACTAGGCAGTGATTCCTTAGACAAGCAGAAAAACACGCAGTAATAGGGGGAATGTATGTAGTGAAACGTGTAAACACGATCAGCTGACGGACAATATGGCGGGACAAGTCAGGGGGCGATGTTGTGATGTCACGTGAATGAGGTCTATATTATACCTTGGGTTACAACGTTTTAGTTTATGAATAATATGACAAATATGGATTACAACATTACAGACATGAGTTAATCCTACTGGAAAGTCCAAAATTTTGCACCATGTTTGTCGCAAACGATGGGAGATGCCAGCCAACCAACCTGCATTTTAAACAGAGAAATTTTACTCAAGTAAGAGTAGTGTTACCTTAAAATAATCTTACTCAAATAAAATTAAAATTAGTTTTCCAAAAAATGTACTTGAGTACTAGTAAAAAAGTATTTGGTGAAAAGAATATTCAAGTAACGAGTAACACTGTGAGTAACTGGTTATTATGTTTGACTTTTTTTTTTTTTTTCAAACAAAGGTACTTTTTTTTGTCAGCACAAAGTTGTGTGTATGAACTTCTATTATTACACTTTGAAGAAGAAAAAGACTATGACCTACTACATATCCACATAAAGCCAAACAAATAAAAAAAAAATACATATAAATATAATATAAATATATTGAATTCCACCGAGAGAAAAAAAACGAAGAAATGAAGCATCATTCGTCCAAAGAGCACATAAAGAAAAAAAGGAATGAATAAAGTAGCCCAAAATAGCAGAGTAAGAGTAGTGTTTTTCTTCACAAATCTACTCAAGTAAAAGTAAACACTATGGCTTATTAAAACTCTAAGAAGTACATTTTTCTCAAATAGGTACTCAAGTAAATGTAACAAAGTCAATGGAACGCGTTACTACCCACCTCTGATTTTAAGTGCATGTATGCCCATTCAAATCGCACACTTTCCATGGAGATGTGACAGCAAGGTAACCATGAACATTATTCAAATACACAACTCTAAAACCAAAGCTTTTGAGGCTTGTGTGTGTGCTTGTATGTACGCGCCTCTGTCCACATCATTGCTTCAACTCACATGTTGGGGTGTGGTTAGCTGATTAGTGTGGGGATTTCATTTATGGCACTCGAAAAGGGCCAGTAAAAGTGATAAATGGCATGTGTGGCGGAGATCTGATGCTTTAAGGCAATTATTGGATTAAAGCTGTACATCGGCCATCCTTTCATTGGATTTTAAATAATGACTTCAGCAATCCTACCTACGACCAATAAAAATACTATGACAAAACAGCATCCGTGAGTCTTTATCCATTCATCCATCATGCTATTTACGACATCCGGAGCAACATGCGGGTCACCATAGCAACAACTTCATCGGCGACTATGCCCTTACTTCCACCCAGTGCCTGTCCAATTACATTCTGCCTGCCTCTTTTTCCATCACAGTTCCGATACAATGTACTAGTATTTTTTTTTCTTCCGATACCTCCAACTATGGGAGTACATAGCAGGCTCATTGAATTTAAATGAAATTCTCACCAAATGGGTATTTGCTGGCTTATACTGCGCATATAATGAGTAATATCCTTCACTTACGTGTGTTTTATTGTGGTAAATGTATTTGCTGCAAAATGTAACAATATATAGTATTAATACAATGCAATACTTGCAAAGCTGAATAATAATAGTGATGTAACATGACACAATACACCCTCAGTGTCACTGACTGGAACTCTCTCTCCAGAGAGGGGCTGGAATTAAGTGCTTGAGCGACATCCCAGCGGGCCGCTCGACAGAGACTGCCATGCATTATTGACCCAAGAACCCTCTAACCCCATCCCTTATTCATCTCTCACCCACCCCCCACGCGTGTACACACAGGTGATGGCGAAAATATGAAGGATAACACATGAATATGAAGTAGACAGCATTTTTGTCATTTATGACGTTAAAATCAAGATTAGGGAAATAAATTTTTCGACATTTGAACCCGTTTCTTTTTGTTGTTTTTCTAACCAAATATCTATTTAAAATATAGGTAAAATATAGCTGCTCTTTGTCTGCCAAGAAATTTCTTTTTACTAGTTATTCATACCTTAATACCATATACAGTGGTACCTCTACATACGAATTTATTTCGTTCCAGGACCTTGTTTGTAAGTCGAAATGGTTGTATGTCGAGCAGGATTTGCCCATAAGAATACATTAAATTCCATTAATTTGTTCCATAGCCCAAAAACCTCCACTAAAATTTTAATAAATACTGTTGGTACCATTACAAATGGCAGTTATGCATAGCAAAACAAATAAATTATTAATACAAATCGGAATAATAACATAATAATAATAATTTGAGATGTCCCAATCGATCGGCATCCCGATCGATCGGGTCCGATCACGTCATTTTCAAAGTATCGGAATCGGCAAAAAAATATCGGACATGCCTTTTTTTAATATATATATATATATATGTATATATTTTATTTAAATCATTTTCTAATTGTCTTTAACGTTACAGACATAATGTGTTACACTCTTCCAGAGTCTTTAGTTTAAGCCTAAGGTAGGGTTATCAAATTTATCGCGTTACAATATTTAACGCAATTAACGCATGCGCTGCACGACCCACTCACGCATTGTCGCGTTCAATCTATAATGGCGCCGTTTTACCCATACAGCATATAGAGCTAAAAGGCAGCGTAAAATGAGTAGAGGGAATTTTGGCAGCCTTTGGAGCCTTTTTTTATATGGCTAAAGCCTTACCATCCCTCTCCCAACGATTAGAATAATCGTGGGTAGCAATGTGGGGAATAAAGGTAGTAGTTGATCTTTTTCTTAATACCCTATGTTATTTCCCAACTCAGAGAAGATATATCAATTGGTACCACGACGCACAGTCATGGTTGCATTTCCCATCATGCATTTGGGCAGAAGTTAAATGGCTACAGTATCATTTACTGAAAGCTCAACAACAACAAAAATACACTAGATGGCAATATTTAGTCACAATATACAAAGTCACATTTATCCTTTAAGAATTACAAGTCTTTCTATCCGTGGATCCCTCTCACAGAAAGAATGTTAATAATGTAAATGCCATCTTGAGGAGTTATTGTCATAATAAACAAATATAGTACTTATTTACTGTATGTTGAATGTATATATTCGTCCGAGTTTTATTCATTTGTTTCTTAATGCATTGCCAAAATGTATGGGAAAAATTATCGGGAATGATTGGAATTGAATCCGGAGCAAAAAAAAAAAGCACTCGGATTGGGAAATATCGGGATCGGCAGCTACTCAAACTAAAACGATCGGGATCGGATCGGGAGCAAAAAAACATGATCGGAACATCCCTAATAATAATAATAATTCTTGTCATAATGTAAAGAATCGGGTTCTAATGTGGCGGACGTTTTTTGCTTTACCTGCTTACTTTCACTTTCAATGTTTTCTTGAGAACACCGTCGACTGCGGGGGACAGTAGGCATTGCACAAGTTGATGGAATGAATGATTTGAAACTTGACGAAGCTGATGATTTATTTGGCGATGTTACCACAATAATATAATTGTCAGCTTAACTTATAAAGACTGATGAACGGTGGTCGGAGGAGGACCGTGGAAATGTATTGTTGAGCCAGTTCATGGATGCGCACCCCACGCTCTAATTTTTCTATAATTTGCATCATCATTTCAGTGGTAAGCTTCATCTTTTTCCTTGTTTCACCACCTACAGTATACCAACCTTTTTGAAACCTGTGTTGATTTCTCTCACTAGAAAATCCGCCATGTGTTTGTCCGCAGTGCTGTCATGTTGTCGTATTTCGAGCATGTCGTCGGATGTAAAAACAAATGGCGAGTCAAATTTTACGTCGGATATCAAAAAGATCGTGTTTCGAAGCTATCGTATGTCGAGGTATCACTGTATTTTGGACTGCAAGTATTTTTTTCTCTGTCTTAAAGCCTGATGCTTTAGTAATGAATTGGCTTAAAGTATTTATGGATTTCTACTAGCTAATTAGCATACTTGTCAAAAGGCAAATATTTCCTTCAATTATTTTGCTTCACGGCCGAGAGTCACGGTTACATTACCACTTGTCAAAGTCTCTAACTACTACCGAGAGTGTTCAATTATTCAAAAATACTCTGAGTTTCCAAGTGTAGAAGTGTGTGCTCTGGTTACATTGTCAAAGCACATTTAGCTACGTTGCTTGGATAAAATTCTTGATGAGCTCAACAGAAAACCGATTTAAGACTAACCAGTTTGCCACGACGAACCTGCTATGCTAGCATGCTGGTAGCAGAGTTCCTTGGGTACTATGGGTATTTTATCACTGATGAAGTATCCAACCCATGTTTGGTGCCATTGCAGAAGAACAATGTATGGCTAACCACGAGTAGGGTTGGACATCGTTTGAATACCGATTCCGGTTCCAAACGATTCTCGATTCCAATTCTTTTATTAGGCAGGGTAAAAAAAATTGCATAGTTTATATTCATTTCTTAATTCTCGATTATTTTTAAAATTACCGTATTGGCCCAAATATAAAATGGCCCTGATTATAAGACGACCCCCTCTTTTTCAAGACTCAAGTTTGAAAAAAGACTTTTTGAACACCAAATTAATTTTTATACAGAAAATGATTACAGTACATCGGAAACAAATGATTATAACATTATATTTTAGAGAAAAAGCATGTTATTTTGCCTCATTCAAATCTTAATATCTGAACATTTAAATATGTAAACTAAAGTGCAATCACATTCGTAAATGAATGGCTTCTGGTTTTTGAAATGTAAATAAACCAATCTATTGTGATAAAACAACAAAATAGCAATAACTGCATTAACCAGCAAAGTGAAGTCTAACTGTAACTGTACTCTTGAAACAAATCTGAATAAGGAAAAATATTGCAATGAAATAATGCAAACTGGCTAAACTTCAGAGTAGCTGAGATCTGTCATGACAGAAAATCACTTCAATGATATCTGGCGCCATCTAGCGTCCTAAATGGGTATAATGTCTATACCGCAAATATAACGACCCCCAACTTTTTCCAGTCAATTCAATGCAAAAAACCCCGTCTTATATTCGGGCCAATATGGTATATGAACTTTCAATTCACTATGAATTTCTCACATGGCTATTTTTACATGTATAGAAATATCAGTCTTTGAACTTGAATATGATGAAGTTTCTTTCCACAGGAGTGACCTTTCAGAATGATGTTTGTTTTTCAAAGGCTCATGCAGAAAACATTTACACATATTATTTTGCCTATGTTTTAGAGTGTCTTATGCTGCAGGAATTTTTACATGTTATTGAGCTCGCACTAATCGGCTAACCAGGTGCAGAATATCAAACAAAAAAACAACTTGTAACACCCAGTCCAGATTAGCAGCGGGTACAGTATAAAATCAGAAACAGCTTTTGTTGAGGAAAATGATCATATCTGCCTTCTCAGGCAGTAAGCGTGAGCGTTCTGGACAGATGGTTTCTCCTGCAGTGGAGAACACACGTTCACTGGGTGTAGATGAAGCTTGAATGCATAAATATGAGAAAGCGACAAAAATTGCAAATATTATGTAGCGGGAATGTAGCTGTGAGCCGCTATGCACTTTACATACATGTACCTTAGCTGGGAGCTATGACGAGGCATTAGTATAAATTCTTCTATTGATTAGAATTTGACATAGATGAGGCAAAATAATAAGGATTTCCTTATTTGTAAAACCGATTCTAAAACAAAAGATGCTTTTAATACTGTTGATTTTAAGGGAAGTGGCAACACACTACGTAAAGTACGTAGCTGCTTATATAGCTACATTAGCCCTGACCTATTTCATGGAATATGAAATAATAAAAATATAAAATGTAAAATAATAAAAATGTATTTGTTCAGTACGACATGGCAAAATTACTCCTTAATGGTCAAAACTGTCGAGTTCACCTTTACAGTCTCACCTCCCGAATGATATTTTATGCTACATAGTTAGTCAGGCTTTTGTCATTTCCCTGCCCCGGCTTCGGACAATCAAATATACCAAGAGGCGTGACAGCTATCCGACATGCTAACCCAAACCGAGTGATGTCTCAAAGTCTTATTTTCACTTTTTGAAGCGAAAAATCACACATAACTACCCCGGATCATATCACACGGTGGCGGGGTTGTCGATTGTCTTCGCCAATCTGCAACCCACCTGGCGGCGGGGAAGTTACAGCTCGTTCCCCTGCTACTGACAGGAGAGCTTGACGGGGAAGCAGCTGCAGAGACAGACAAACCGGCCGACGTCAGAGGAGTGCATAGCTGCTACATGGTCAACACGAATATAGTGTAAAATAATGCTTTACTACACGGTGAAGACGTAAACAGAGAGCGGCGTGCAGTTGTTGTGCAGCTAACATGGCAGGATGTGTCTGAGGAGAACTTTTCTACATGTCGGTCCATGATAAAACATAAGTAAAGAGTCCTTTATTTAAAGAAAGTCTGTATTGTTTACTTTGTAATCACTGTATTTGCGGCCATTTTTAACACAAAGTAGCAATTTCTGATGGGGTTGAAAATTTCACAGACCACCGGGCACACGAAGAGGGCAATAAGCCGAGTGTAGAGGGGTGTGTGCAAACAAGCCGCCGGTCGTCGGCCGAGTGATATTCTCGGTGGACAATCAGCCACAAAACACAAGCCACCTCCGTGTTAAAACGTGTGCCATGATCCCAGTATTTGACATACAAAATACGATGTTTACTCACTTCCTCGTAAGTCCAATGATCCCACAGTAGTAGGGCTTGTTTTGACCAATATCCATTGTGATTGGGAACCTTTTGAAACCCAAAAAGACTCACACGCCTCTCCCTGGTGCAGCACCAATTTTCTGCAGCCGTTTGGCTGGTGTGATGCAAAAAATAAACAAATTAATCTGCAAAATCAGCTGAATCTGAAGTCCATCTGCATGCTATAAAGCAAGGCTGTATTGTGAGATGCTGACCTGAGTGGTTCACATTCGCATTCGTCCTGAACCCGAGACTGAAACCGGAAGTCACTCATTTTTATGGCGCAGAATTCAAATTTTGATTATATAAAACGATCGCTTCTACACACATCCAAGCGGTCTGTTTCATTCAGGAGCATAAAACACCGCGTGAAATATGAAATAAACATACTTTTCGGGGTCACTCGCACTTTTAAGACCACATAAACAAAATAAAAACTGGGGAGCATGGGGTAAACCTTGGTTCACTACATTTCTTACAGATTAATTAACGTTAACAGTAGAAAACATACAGGAGGATATTTCTCTCAAGCCGCTTCCTCCGTTCGAGAAATTCATCAGATTAATTTTATGTTAACTCTGATGCAGGTCGGACTTTCAGTAGGAAAATTAGTGGTGTTACCCACCTCCACAACATTGACGTCTTTTTACAATACTTAAAGTGGCTGCTGCTTCTGGTGAAAAAAAAAAAAACTAATATCCGTCGTCTCAAAAGGGGGCGGAGGAGGTTGTCAGGTCATCAGCCCATCAAACGTGCATTTGAGGGACAAAAATGGACTGGCGCATTCAGCAAGTAAAAAACGGGGTCAATGTAAGTCTGAATATAATGAAAGTACTGCAATGCACTTAATAATGTGAGGATCAATTCTATCCTTACAACATATGGGAAGACAATCTAAATTACCTCCATAACTGAATTCATTATATAATGCAAATACAGTGCCTTGCAAAAGTATTCGGCCCCCTTGAATCTTGCAACCTTTCGCCACATTTCAGGCTTCAAACATAAAGATATGAAATTTAATTTTTTTGTCAAGAATCAACAACAAGTGGGACACAATCGTGAAGTGGAACAACATTTATTGGATAATTTAAACTTTTTTAACAAATAAAAAACTGAAAAGTGGGGCGTGCCATATTATTCGGCCCCTTTACTTTCAGTGCAGCAAACTTACTCCAGAAGTTCAGTGAGGATCTCTGAATGATCCAATGTTGTCCTAAATGACCGATGATGATAAATAGAATCCAAATGTGTGTAATCAAGTCTCCGTATAAATGCACCTGCTCTGTGATAGTCTCAGGGTTCTGTTTAAAGTGCAGAGAGCATTATGAAAATCAAGGAACACACCAGGCAGGTCCGAGATACTGTTGTGGAGAAGTTTAAAGCCGGATTTGGATACAAAAAGATTTCCCAAGCTTTAAACATCTCAAGGACCCACTGTGCAAGCCATCATATTGAAATGGAAGGAGCATCAGACCACTGCAAATCTACCAAGACCCGGCCGTCCTTCCAAACTTTCTTCTCAAACAAGGAGAAAACTGATCAGAGATGCAGCCAAGAGGCCCACGATCACTCTGGATGAACTCCAGAGATCTACAGCTGAGGTGGGAGAGTCTGTCCATAGGACAACAATCAGTCGTACACTGCACAAATCTGGCTTTTATGGAAGAGTGGCAAGAAGAAAGCCATTTCTCAAAGATATCCATAAAAAGTCTCGTTTAAAGTTTGCCACAAGCCACCTGGGAGACACACCAAACATGTGGAAGAAGGTGCTCTGGTCAGATGAAACCAAAATTGAACTTTTTGGCCACAATGCAAAACCATATGTTTGGCGTAAAAGCAACAACGCTCATCACCCTGAACACACCATCCCCACTGTCAAACATGGTGGTGGCAGCATCATGGTTTGGGCCTGCTTTTCTTCAGCAGGGACAGGGAAGATGGTTAAAATTGACGGGAAGATGGATGCAGCCAAATACAGGAACATTCTGGAAGAAAACCTGTTGGTATCTGCACAAGACCTGAGACTGGGACGGAGATTTATCTTCCAACAGGACAATGATCCAAAACATAAAGCCAAATCTACAATGGAATGGTTCAAAAATAAACGTATACAGGTGTTAGAATGGCCAAGTCAAAGTCCAGACCTGAATCCAATCGAGAATCTGTGGAAAGAGCTGAAGACTGCTGTTCACAAACACTCTCCATCCAACCTCACTGAGCTCGAGCTGTTTTGCAAGGAAGAATGGGCAAGAATGTCAGTCTCTCGATGTGCAAAACTGATAGAAACATACCCCAAGCGACTTGCAGCTGTAATTGGAGAAAAACGTGGCGCTACAAAGTATTAACGCAAGGGGGCCGAATAATATTGCACGCCCCACTTTTCAGTTTTTTATTGGTTAAAAAAGTTGAAATTTTCCAATAAATTTTGTTCCACTTCACGATTGTGTCCCACTTGTTGTTGATTCTTGACAAAAAATTAAAATTTTATATCTTTATGTTTGAAGCCTGAAATGTGGCGAAAGGTTGCAAGGTTCAAGGGGGCCGAATACGTTTGCAAGGCACTGTAAGTTTGCTTAAAATTTGGTGGGGACACTTTTAGCATCCTGAAAAGTTGGTACTGTTATGTCCCTACCGTCCCTATGCAAACTGACACCCTTACCGTCAATGGCACCAAATGAGACAGTCCAGAAACATCTCCGCAAAATTTACAGGGAAGGACGGACAGGCAAAAAGGACTCTTTCTCGATACGGCGTTCTAGTGGGATTTGTGTCAGTACAGCTGCGGTGTTCAATATGATGGCCCTGGTTCGCGTAATTTGAAAACCTTCATCACCCTTGGCATTAAACAACTCCGTACATGACTCGTAACCTTTTACTCTAAACTCTAATATTTGGTCGTCAATCAGTTCCTAGTCTGTGAAACAGAAAAGTAATAAATCCATTCCACTGTCATCCTTTTTATGTGGTTCACTTTCCCAGGTGAACCAAAAGTATAAGGACAGTTTACATAAGAAGTACTAAGGTGGATCTTTATGTCTTTGAGATATATGCATTGAGTGGGCTTGTGGAATTTGTCCTGAAAGATAAAAGATTTTTCTTTACAAGAAAACCAGATTTATTATTTTATATACCGCTAGGCTAGATTGATTGATTGGAGTTGAGATGGTGTATTATGGTATGGCATCACAATCAAGTATTTATCATATACTTCAAGAGCGCATTTCACAATGTGCATTTTAATGCCACAAGACAAAATCACACTGATAGAAACATTGTACGGGGTAGCAATGTAGCCCCATCAAGATAAAAGCTTCATCAACAAATTGATTGCCTCTTAAAGGGAATGTTGTAGAGTTGATGTAAGGCTATGCGATATTGCCAGAAAACAAAATCTAAAATCGAATTATGATATTTTTTTCACAGTTTGTTTACCCCTTCTCCCTACTTTTAAGAGGAAACAAGTACAAAAGTCCGGGATAACTGAAAATAAATTGAGTTTTTTTTTTTTTTTTAATATCGGTACACTAACCATCATTTCGCCCTCGATTAAAACAATTCTGGAAACATTAATGTAGCTCAGTAAACGAACAGATAGTCAACTCCGTCAATTACATTGATAATAGAGCTACAACGATTAAATTGATTAATTCAAGTAAATCGATTAGAAAAAATGCTTCTAGGATTCGATTAATTACAGTGGCATAATGGTTTGTTTTGAAAGTGTTTGCATTTAGTTTTATTGATTTGAGTGGATACACTGCCCTTTAGTGGCAACAGTGATATGACCTATTTTATCTAACAGCTGCTCCCTGTTAAGACCAACAAAAGGTAACTTTTTGTTTGAGCTAAAATGTTTGTTTATGCATGCTGAAGGGAATAGTTACCTTTCTCGCAGACATCATATAATTGTTTGCATTAGTCTAACACATTCATTATAGTTAAGCATTTAACCATAGTTTGAGGGACGTCACTCCAAGCCTTTTGACACAGTAAAGTGGATCACTTTACCAGCCCTCGCCTGATAAGCGAAGGAAAGGACGTCAACAGCTCTTCGATGGGTCAGGACACTCTCGCCCTACAGAGGCAACAAATTGATAGCGAGGCGGCTTCGACGTCAAGACATCCCTCAGTTGCCGTGGCAACCACGTCCCAACCACAAAAGATGAAACATGAACTTGACCACCCAAACCTGCCACAGAAGGATGATCCCTTGACAACACCCAGGCACGCTTTCCACCAGGCCCACTCCACCGCAGTTTTCAAAAGACTGAACATTTAGCGAACAACTGTCGCTTCTCAGGGACATTTCGATATATCCGTTGTTTTGCTAACCCTGGATACAGCATTGCCTCTCTGTCGTCTGTTTTGGCTTGTTTTTTGACCATTGTCAACAAATAAATTGTTAACCTGTTTTCGGTGAGCCTTCTTTAGACCGTGCAAAGTGGAGTCAGTACAAAGGGTTAACACCGGAGTGGACGCGTGGAGTTTGGCCTCGCCGGCCGACTTGCTGGGGCGGCGCAGGCGGCGCACCATCTGGTTCAGCTGTCGCTGTTCCGTATGCTTGGCTGGGAGGCCGAATTCCTTCAATCTGTAATTTAGTTTAGATGTATATACAGTGCCTTGCAAAAGTATTCGGCCCCCTTGAATCTTGCAACCTTTTGCCACATTTCAGGCTTCAAACATAAAGATATGAAATTTAATTTTTTTGTCAAGAATCAACAACAAGTGGGACACAATCGTGAAGTGGAACAACATTTATTGGATAATTTAAACTTTTTTAACAAATAAAAAACTGAAAAGTGGGGCGTGCAAAATTATTCGGCCCCTTTACTTTCAGTGCAGCAAACTCACTCCAGAAGTTCAGTGAGGATCTCTGAATGATCCAATGTTGTCCTAAATGACCGATGATGATAAATAGAATCCAAATGTGTGTAATCAAGTCTCCGTATAAATGCACCTGCTCTGTGATAGTCTCAGGGTTCTGTTTAAAGTGCAGAGAGCATTATGAAAACCAAGGAACACACCAGGCAGGTCCGAGATACTGGTGTGGAGAAGTTTAAAGCCGGATTTGGATACAAAAAGATTTCCCAAGCTTTAAACATTTCAAGGAGCACTGTGCAAGCCATCATATTGAAATGGAAGGAGCATCAGACCACTGCAAATCTACCAAGACCCGGCCGTCCTTCCAAACTTTCTTCTCAAACAAGGAGAAAACTGATCAGAGATGCAGCCAAGAGGCCCATGATCACTCTGGATGAACTGCAGAGATCTACAGCTGAGGTAGGAGAGTCTGTCCATAGGACAACAATCAGTCGTACACTGCACAAATCTGGCCTTTATGGAAGAGTGGCAAGAAGAAAGCCATTTCTCAAAGATATCCATAAAAAGTCTCGTTTAAAGTTTGCCACAAGCCACCTGGGAGACACACCAAACATGTGGAAGAAGGTGCTCTGGTCAGATGAAACCAAAATTGAACTTTTTGGCCACAATGCAAAACGATATGTTTGGCGTAAAAGCAACACAGCTCATCACCCTGAACACACCATCCCCACTGTCAAACATGGTGATAGCAGCATCATGGTTTGGGCCTGCTTTTCTTCAGCAGGGACAGGGAAGATGGTTAAAATTGATGGGAAGATGGATGCAGCCAAATACAGGAACATTCTGGAAGAAAACCTGTTGGTATCTGCACAAGACCTGAGACTGGGACGGAGATTTATCTTCCAACAGGACAATGATCCAAAACATAAAGCCAAATCTACAATGGAATGGTTCAAAAATAAACGTATCCAGGTGTTAGAATGGCCAAGTCAAAGTCCAGACCTGAATCCAATCGAGAATCTGTGGAAAGAGCTGAAGACTGCTGTTCACAAACACTCTCCATCCAATCTCACTGAGCTCGAGCTGTTTTGCAAGGAAGAATGGGCAAGAATGTCAGTCTCTCGATGTGCAAAACTGATAGAAACATACCCCAAGCGACTTGCAGCTGTAATTGGAGCAAAAGGTGGCGCTACAAAGTATTAACGCAAGGGGGCCGAATAATATTGCACGCCCCACTTTTCAGTTTTTTATTTGTTAAAAAAGTTTAAATTATCCAATAAATTTTGTTCCACTTCACGATTGTGTCCCACTTGTTGTTGATTCTTGACAAAAAATTAAAATTTTATATCTTTATGTTTGAAGCCTGAAATGTGGCAAAAGGTTGCAAGGTTCAAGGGGGCCGAATACTTTTGCAAGGCACTGTATAGCAGTTTTATGTACAGCTATGTGTTTGAACGATTTGTTAAGCACATTACAAAAAAAAATTGTATTTTGTAGCATTTAAGCCAGCAGACTTAGTTAGCCAATTGTTCTTTCGTTGTATTTAGATCCTCATTTATTTATTTTTATACCGTTTGAGGCAAATATAAGGTATTTTAATTAGTTTTAAATGCATTTATTGCTCTTGTGAAATGAAAGTGCAATTGTGCACTGTTTGAAAAAACACTCAGGATTTTTTTTTTTGGGGGGGGGGGTGTTCCATCTTGGCAATTCCGAATAAAGGACCTTGTAAGCAGAAAAACGTGTTTTCTTGTTTTACATCCCCTACAATTTATTTGGCAACGCATTAAATGTTCGTAATCGAAAACCGAACCAGTGATGATAAAATTTCTTATTTTGCAACAAAACTTTTCTCGTTCTACCTGTACCCATGTTATTGTGGTTGGTGGAACCAGTGGGAGGAGAATGCTACGGAAGCTCAAAATGCTGAAACAACAGGGAAAGTCATTGTTGGATGCCAGTAAAAGGCAGATGGAAGGTGAATTCAAGGGTGTTTCTGACGATGTCTGTCTCATTATGGCAGTTAGATGCCTCGCACTTATCCAGCTCCCTTCTCTTGAGAGGAGAGCGGTATCTGTAACATAATAATACCCAAAGAGGTAAGCATTGGTACTAGGTTAGCATGTGCCTTTTGTTCTATTATTAAAAATGTGACTGAGAGTAGCATATAACCAATAATCAACAGAGCAAAATTTGTGTCTTCAGACTGTTCAGGCTTATTTTTTTACGATATCATAAAAGTCAGAGATATGTAAAAAGACATCGTGCACCATAATATGTCTTTTGATTAATCTAAAAGATGAACAAAGTTTCGAGCACTGCCTCTGCAAAATTCTTAATGTTTTAGCAGAGCTTCAGCAAAAATCAATCCATAATGGCTTAATCAATATTGATGCCTTCCATTACCCTTCTGGAACAGCTGGAGGAGAAGATAAATGATGAGCAAAATAAATAAATAATCCTCAGTCAGTCGGCCGATTTCTATCACAACTCATTCTTTTTATTTTTACTTAATTCCCAACCTTCAAGACGTCTGGCCACTTCAAAGCCTGTTAAATGTAGTATATGGCGGAAAACACTCAGGTGATTTGAAGTTCCTCTCTGAGACCCCCAATTTGGCCATCTTTCAAAATTGTACGATATGCATGTGTGATACATAATTGGAAAGCTTAAAATCTCAATTTTCTGGAGGGCATTTTAAAAAAAAAAGTTTTTTAAACAGCAAAACCCTATCTGGAGGTGAGAGCACGCGAGAGCAGAATTACAGACGTCATGACTTCAACGAGATATTATCACGTACTTACCTTGTTTCGATCCAAAAACTCCATGTAGCAAGTATCTTTGAGTGTCGAGACACAGCTGTGAATGGCCACAGCTGGATTTTTTGGGGATTTTATGGGTTAAACATGGTAATATAACAAGGGTCGCGATGCAGAAATCGCAGACATTAAGGAGTGGTAGAGATGTTCTTTTTCAAATATTTACCCTTTAAACGTTTTTTTTTTCAATTTTTCTTTGTTTGGATCGATCATTTATCATCTAATATATCAGAGAAAATGCGACAGTAACAAAAAAATAAATACAATTAAGCTATAGTTATGAGGTAGATATCTGTGACTTTTTTACAGATGCCATTTAATTAAAATATGTTAGTGAATGATTTTTTTTAAGTGTTTTTTTTAATTTTTTAACCTGAAATATGAGACATCAATTAATGATTCTAAGCTAAAAACGACAGACATTTTGAATATTAAATATAATTAATTACCTTCGTTTTATGGCTGGGTTGAAACAAAAGCGGTTGCGTGACGTCTGTAAGGGGGGTTTTCAGGGGAAAACGGACAAATTGAAAATAGTTTGGGGACTTAATGCGACATGAATCTGCTATGGCAGCATGTAGACATATGTTTCTATCAAACACAACTGTTGTTTTGGCTTAAAATACAGCAGTTTCTTTTAAAGAGGAGTGCAAGAGCAGAAACTGCTTTTTCAGTCTTGTCTGTGTTTTCCGCCATATAAATAAATATATATATATTTAGGGCTGTCAAAATTATCGCGCTAACGGGCGGTAATTAATTTTTTTAATTAATTACGTTAAAATATTTGACGCAATTAACGCACATGGCCCGCTCAGACATATTTAAATGACAGTAAAGTGAAATGCCCAAATGTTAATTGTGTTTTATGGAGTTTTGCTGCCCTCTGCTGGCGCTTGGGTGCGAATGATTTTATAGGCTTCAGCACCTATGAGCATTGTGTAAGTAATTATTGACATCAACAATGGCGGGCTACTAGTTTATTTTTTGATTGAAATTTCTACAAATTTTATTAAAACGAACACATTAAGAGGGGTTTTAATATAACATTTCTATAACTTGCACTAACATTTATCTTTTAAAAACTACAAGTCTTTCTATCCATGGATCACTTTAACAGAATGTCGATAATGTTAATGCCATCTTGTTGATTTATTGTTATAATAAACAAATACAGTCCTTATGTACCGTATGTTGAATGTATATATCCATATTGTGTCTTTTCTTTCTATTCCAACAATAATTCACAGAAAAATATGGCATATTTTATAGATGGTTTGAATTGCGATTAATTGTGATTAATTACAATGAATTAATTTTTAAGCTGTAATTAACTCGATTAAAAATTTTAATCATATTCACATATAAGTCAGAAACCTAGACATTCAAAACACAATTAGGCTTGCTCAACACACACACTCGAAATGATCAAATTACACCTTGGCTGCTTTAAGTTATGATAATTTAAATTCTATTAACAGAATAGTCTTGTGTTTCATTGCCCAAAAATTTAAAAACTTCGACAATTATGTGGATTCTACTTGGTGCAACTGAGCACGCTGTTGATTTAGTCTTGACTCATTTGTGGCATGAGGAAGAAACAACAAACTAGCGTTGCCGTGACACCAAAATTCTGACTTCAGTACAAAACCTTCATACAATACAAAAAAACGAAACAAAAAAATATCATAGCAAAAATCGGTACCATGGCAAACAAACAAACAAAAAACTTAAAACACATACTACCGTAATATGAATTCAAAATATAAGGGTGCTCTTAGCAAGAAATATCAGTGCCATTTTTTACAGGGTGCCATTTGTGTCCCCAGTCTAAATTAAGCTTCACTAAAGTTGGACAAATAATCATTCAACTTATTTTTGTGGATTATCAGTTGCTGTCTATTATAAACTCAAGGGTACAGGTTGCTAAATTCAAATTTTCAATTGTGAGTTTACCATGCTTTTTAAAAATTTACTTCCGGTAAAAGGTTATAATGGAATTTCGCTGCGGCAGTATGAATAGTGGTATAGTGTATAGTAGTATATTGGGATGAAAACTAATCGGAACCTTTTGGAATTTCTCACATTTCTGCATAAAATCACAATCAAATATGATCTGATCTTTGTCAAAATCACACAGATGAAAAAAACTAAACTAAAATCACATATACAACCACAAACATATATAGGTTGTCATATTCAATTGAAGATAGCATGAAAAAAATGACAGAAGGGGGAAAAAATAAATAAGTGAACCCTCTGGCTAAGGAGACTTAAAGAGCAAAGAAAATTGAAACCAATTTTTACCAAACAATTTGAGTGAGGTGTGTGCCCAATCACTGATGAGTGGTTTAAAGCTGCCCTGCCCACGATAAAACATACACCTGGTAAGAATTGTCTTGATGAGAAGCATTGTCTTGATGAGAAGCATTGTCTAATGTGCATCATGGCACTGTCAAAAGAGCTGTCTGAAGACCTGCGATCATACATTGTTGATTTGTATAAAGCTGGGAAAGGATACAAAACTCTAAATCTCTAAAAGTCTGGATGTTCATCAATCGACACTCAGAGAAGTTGTCTACAAATGGAGAGAGTTTGGCACTGTTGCTCCTCTCCCAAGGAGTGGCCGTCCACCAAAGGTGACGCCAAGAGTTCAGCGCAGATTACTCAGAGAGGTAAAAAAGAACAGTATCTGAAGAAGAGTATCTGCTAAAGACTTACAGAAATCATTGGCATAGTCGAATATCTCTGTGCACACATGAACTATATGTAGAACTATGGTCAAGAATGGTGTTCATGGGAGGACTCCACGGAGGAAGCCACTGCTGTCTAAAAAAAAAACAATTTTTGCTCGTTTAATGTTTGCAAAAGGGCACTTGGACACTCCACAGAAGTTTTGGCAAAATATTTTGTGCACTGATGAAACCAAAGTTGAGTTGAATTGTTTGGAATAACACACAACGTCATGTATGGAGGAAAAATGGAACAGCTCACCAACATCAACACCTCATCCTCAACGTGACCCATGGTGGAGGGAGCATCATGATTTGGGGCTGTTTTTCTGCCTCAGGGCATGGACAAGTTGCAATCATTAATAGAAGAATGAATTCAAACATTTATCAGGATGTTTTACAGGAAAACCTGCGGTCGTCTGTCAGACAGTTGAAGCTAAGAAGAGGATGGATGCTGCAACACGACAATGATCCAAAACACAGAAGTAAATCAACTTCAGAATGGTTTCAGAAGAACAAAATACATGTTCTGGAGTGGCGAGGTCAAAGTCCAGACTTGAACCCCATTGAGATGCTGCGGCATGACCTAAAGACTAGTGGTGTCAACAATAATCGATGCGGCGATGCATCCCGATACGGGGCATGGACGATTCGATTCGATGCGGGCAACAAGCCGAATCGATTCAGCGCAATTTAATATATATAAGTACGTTCAAAAATCTTCCCTGCGCAATTCCGGTGATGAAATGGATTTGGTTTCCCCATTTGTATTATTATTGCCATGTTTCATATTTTTACACACTGCATAACTCTGGTCAAGTTTCCCACCAACCTCATAGAAGCCAAAATGTCTCCAGATGTCAGCTTTCAATGTCTTAGGTGCATCAAGAATCTTTCTTGCTCCCTCTTTCTCCGCTTCAGCCATTGTTATGTTATGTCCTATCTCTTAGAGGTTAGATCTTGTGCCCGAACCCGAACGGGTCGGGCCCAAAATGTTAAGCATTCACATTCGGGTCGGGTCGGGTCGCCCCGCGCCGGTCTAATAAATTATAAAAAAAAAAATGGGATAAAACCGAGAGCAGGCTCTCTGTATTGTGCATTTGCTTGTGCACTCACATGAAGCAGTGGCGCCGCCCGCTTTTTCTTCTTCTCCTCTGCTGTGGCGCTTGCGATTCGTTACGAAAGACACCTTTATTTATACACACAAAGGCAACACAAATGTGATCCTTTTGAATCTTCTCCTCTGTGTGTCTGCAAACTCGGATTTCTTTTTCTTTTTTTTTTTTTTAATTAAACTTTCCCAGCGTTATTTCGTTGTGTAAATGATTTTATAATGATCACAAAAATATGTAGACTATTTAAACATTAAGAAAACTTGCGTTTTTTTTCTGCCAACTGAGAATTCGTTACGAAAGACACTTTTTTATGCACACAAAGGCAACACAAATGTGATCCTTTTGAATCTTTTCCTCTGTGTGTCTACAAAATCGCATGTTTTTTTTTTAATATTAAACTTTCCCAGCGTTATTTCGTTGTGTAAATGCTTCTATAATGATCACAAAAATATGTCGACTATTTAAACATTAAGAAACATGCGTTTTTTTCTGCCATCTCGAAGAAATGAAAATAAATTGCTGCTGCTGCGTTTTTTTTTTCCGCGTCACTCCAAGCCGGGTCGGGCTTCAATACCAGCGGGCCGTGTCGGGTCGGGCTGGATTTTTTAGGCCCCATCTAACCTCTACTATCTCTCTGCTCTCTCAATTGCAAAAAACTGATATTTCCTCATGTTGAAATAGATTGTTATGGCTGCTAAAATGCTGCTGCACTTCATTTTAATTCATTATTTTTTATTGTTATGTGGTAGTTACTGATTGCATTTCTAAGTTGATTGCACATATATAGTGGGCTAGGCCTACATTTTACTTTTGTTCTACACTGCAATTTAGTTGGATGTTTTGTTTGCAACTGAACAGATCCCTGGATTGATATTGCGATAAAGATGCTGCTACACTACAATATTTTCTTTGTCGCTTTCTTTAATATTTACTTAAATATTTTTATCGATGAGTTGTTGTGACTAAAATACAGTGACTGTTATTACTGATTTTGCACAGGAGTTCAGATGTTGCACTGTGTGAAAGGCTGCTACTGTGTGTAAAAAAAGAGAAAGCCCTGGTCTCATTCAAAGCACCAATTAAATGCTGTGATCTGTTTTTTTTTTTTTTTTTAAAGTATATATCTAAAAGTATTTTCATTTGACTTCAACCAGGAGTGGCACAAGAGCCAATAAAAAGTTGTTTAATGTCTGACCGCTTGTGTTGCCTCTTGATTCACGAAAAATATGCTTTGCTTTAGAATTTTAATGCATCCCAGGCTTTAAGGCATCGCGATGGATTGCCGAATCGAACCGAATCGAATCGTGACCCTCTGAATCGAATCGAATCGAATCGTGGCCCTCCGAATCGTAATCGAATCGAATCGTGAGGGCAGTACCGATGCACACCTCTACTAAAGACAGTGTTTCATGCCAGACATCCCAGGAATCTGACTGAACTACAGCAGTTTTGTAGAGAAGAATAAGCCAAGATGAGTCCTGATTGATGTGCCAGACTGATCTGCAGCTACAAGAAGTGTCTGTTTGAAGTTATTGCAGCCAATGTGATGGTTCACTTACTTATTTTCCCCCTTCTGTCATTTTTTTCATACTATCCTCATTAAAATATGAAAACCTATAAATGTGTGGGTGCTTTTAGTTAAAGTAGACACTGTTTTTTCATCTGTGTGATTTTGACAAGGATCAGATTACATTTGCTGGTGATTTTATGCAGAAATGGGAGAAATTCCAAAAGTTTCAGATACTTTTTCATACCACTGCAACGACTGACAACTGTTGACTACCCGTTTTGTTTTGATGGCGATTCTCATATTTCCTATCAACGCTTTTGAAAAGAAAATTAACATTTGATATGGTTTATCAGTGCAGTCATTTAAACGCTCACATCTTCTTGATATAGTGTCACTATTGTCACTCTATATTCATCAGGACTGCAGCTGACAGTCGCAGAAGTGCTACAGCTTTTGGCAAGAGCGCCTGGCTCTTGCTGCTGTCAGTGATGTGGTTTCGCTATCACGCTTTGAAAAAAATTGAAAAATCACCAACAGGTTTTTCTTTTTGAATCAGGTTTGCACATGTATCTTAGAATTTTGAATGTCCTTTTAGGATTTGACTTGAATTGAAGAATTCTTTATTAATCACTTCTTATGACGCAGTTGGGTAATCTCGAGGCCCCAGACAATATCTTGTCTCTTCCACTGGTAAGCCCCCACGTTCACAGGTAACTGCCACATGAATGCAGTATGCGTAGCCTGCATTGTTCCTGTTTTAAAACTTTGTGGGAATACTGAAAACAAACTCCATTTTAATCACATTATTGTCGTTTTTTGGCTTCTTTCTAAGTATTTTACACAAGTAGACTACTGTCTGATTGGCGTGGCTAGGAAAACGCCGATGCGCTGCCTGTCTGCAGTATAGGTGCCTCGGGAACAGCCATTTTGTTTCTGTGTTTTTGTTTAGATGCCGAGCGCGTTTGATAGCCAGCGAGAGGCAGTCCTCAGAGGGCTGACTGCACACCAAAAAAAAGGATCTCAAACTGCCCTTCAGCTTCACTTGACATTTTTGCAACCTCTCAAGCGTTTGCACTTTGCAACAACAACAAAAAACACTATTTTCTCAAGAATTTGATAGATCTGTAATCGCCATCTGAATAGGTATACATTATGTACGACTGATTTGCTGCTAAAGAGTTTCTTTTTCTTTTTTTTTAACAAGCTAGGCATTAACTCGACACTTAACTCACTTTAAATGAACTGTCGCACATCAGAAAGAATTAAAGACCCATGCATCAAACGTTGGCGGGTGGGTGCATTCCACCTAAATGACTTTCAACGAAAGAGTAGTTTGCAGTGGTGGTCGGGAGCAGGGCTGGGCGATTATTCAAATTATTATATTATTATATTATTTTTATTATTATTATATAATCATTGAAATCAAAATTATGATTATATCTGATTGATATTAAAATCAAGATGAATAAAGATTATCTATTGATTTTTAAAAATGGTATTTATTCATCTATTAAAATTGTTAATTAAAAAAAAAAAAAAAAAAGGAAAGTTAATAGACAAAACTGTGAATATACGTATTTCATTCATCTTTTCAGCCGCTTATCCTCACGAGGGTGCTGGAGCCTATCCCAGTCAGTGGGGCAAATAAGTATTTAATCAACCACTAATTGTGCAAGTTCTCCCACTTGAAAATATGAGAGAGGCCTGTTATTGTCAACATGGGTAAACCTCAACCATGAGAGACAAAATGTGGGGAAAAAAAACAGAAAATCCCATTGTTTGATTTTTAAAGAATTATTTGCAAATCATGGTGGAAAAGAAGTATTTGGTCAATACCAAAAGTTCATCTCAATACTTTGTTATGTACCCTTTGTTGGGAATAACGGAGGCCAAATGTTTTAAGTAACTCTTCACAAGCTTTTCACACTGTTGCTGGTATTTTGGCCCATTCCTCCATGCAGATCTCCTCTAGAGCGGTGATGTTTTGGGGCTGTCGTTGGGCAACACGGACTTTCAACTCCCTCCACAGATTTTCTTTGGGGTTGAGATCTGGAGACTGGCTAGGCCACTCCAGGACCTTGAAATGTTTCTTACGAAGCCACTCCTTTGTTGCCCTGGCTGTGTGTTTGGGATCATTGTCATGCTGAAAGACCCAGCCATGTGTCATCTTCAATTCCCTCGCTGATGGAAGGAGATTTTCACTCAAAATCTCTCGATACATGGCCCCATTCATTCTTTCCTTTACACAGATCAGTCGTCCTGGTCCCTTTGCAGAAAAACAGCCCCAAAGCATGTTTCCACCCCCCATGCTTCACAGTGGGCATGGTGTTCTTCGGATGCAATTCAGTATTCTTTCTCCTCCAAACACGAGAACCTGTGTTTCTACCAAAAAGTTTTATTTTGGTTTCATCTGACCATAACACATTCTCCCAGTCCTCTTCTGGATCATCCAAATGCTCTCTAGCGAACCGCAGATGGGCCTGGACGTGTACTTTCTTCAGCAGGGGGACACGTCCGGCAGTGCAGGATTTGAGTCCCTGGCGGCGCATTGTGTTACTGATAGTAGCCTTTGTTACTGTGGTCCCAGCTCTCTGTAGGTCATTCACTAGGTCCCCCTGTGAGGTCCTGGGATTTTTGCTCACCGTTCTTGTTATCATTTTGACACCACAAGGTGAGATCTTGCATGGAGCCCCAGATCGAGGGAGATTATCAGTGGTCTTTTATGTCTCCTTTTTCTAATAATTGCTCCCACAGTTGATTTCTTTACACTAAGCATTTTACCTATTGCAGATTCAGTCTTCCCAGCCTAGTGCAGGTCTACAATTTTGTCTCTGGTGTCCTTCGACAGCTCTTTGGTCTTGGCCATAGTGGAGTTTGGAGTGTGACTGACTGAAGTTGTGGACAGGTGTCTTTTATACCGATATTGAGTTAAAACAGTTGCCATTAATACAGGTAATGAGTGGAGCCTTGTTAGACCTCGTTAGAAGAAGTTAGACCTTTTTGACAGCCAGAAATCTTGCTTGTTTGTAGGTGACCAAATACTTGATTTCCAATCTAATTTGGAAATAAATCCTTTAAAAATCAAACAATGTGATTTTCTTTTTTTTTTCCACATTCTGTCTCTCATGGTTGAGGTTTACCCATGTTGACAATTACAGGCCTCTCTAATTTTTTCAAGTAGGAGAACTTGCACAATTGGTGGTTGACTAAATACTTATTTGCCCCACTGTAACTATGGGCTCTAGGCAGGGTACACACTGAATTCGTAGCCAGTCAATTGCATGTCACAAGGGGAAAAACAACCATTCACGCACACACTGACAATATGGAGTGTTCAATCAACCTACCATGCATGTTTTGGGGATGTAGAAGGAAACTAGCACGGGGAGAGAACATGCAAACTCCACACAGGAAGGCAAGAGCCTGGGATTGAACCCTTAATCTCAGAACTGTGAAGCCGACATGCTAACCCCTCTTCCTCTACTGTGCCATCTATATACATTTCAAACATGTAAAATACTAATAAGTATATACAGTATATAACTAGGCATGTGCCAGTTACCGGTTTCAAGGTTTGCTGTAGTCTGAAAACGTCACGGTTTCAAAACCACTAAAATTTTACGTCATACCGCAGTACTGTATAGGCTATTTTTTTATGTCCCAAAATGCAGCGAGAAATCCGTGGTTTGGAGCGGCAGCGGTCACCCCTCTCCCTCTGGTTGTTGCTCTGTCCCGTGTCTGTCGGTGACACTACACCTGAGCTCCCCAGCCCCCCTCAAAAAAGACAAGGTCACTAGTATGGGAGTACTTTGGCTACCGAAAAGAAACTGACGTCCGCGACTTAGGCTACGTCTACACTAGGACGGATAATGGCCTTAAACGTGTAATTAGTTAGCCTATACGCCATGTTGGCTACACTAGTATGCCTATTATCTGGATTAGTTGTTAGACGGATAATGTAGGCGAGTAATATTACCCACTGCTTTAGATGGACTGCTGTTTCCGTATAACAATCGGAAACAAGGAAGTGACGTTATGCTGTCGCCATTTTTAGTGCTGCATGACGGCATTGTAAACAATGGAGGCGGACGAACACGACATGGCATTCCTGCTTCTCTTTTCTTTTCCACACATTTTTCTTGAACCATCAACCTACCTTTCAATAATATGCTTCAATTCAGTGCCCATTTGTGGTCTTCCCATCGCTGATGACGTGGAGATGAGCGTTTTTTTTTTTTTTACAGAGCTCGTCTCTCGCGTTGTCTCCGATCAGCCAGCTGCGGGGCTGGCCCCTCCCAACTCAATGCCGACCGAACATGAGTATATAAAAATGCCTAGAGGAAAATTAAACCCCAAAAAGTGACCTGCGTGGTACCCCCAGTCAAAGAGGCATGTGATCAGTTTTTTCCAGGACATTTCTGCCTGTAAAAACTGTTGCCACTTTCAGGATCGTCACCGTTATGCACAAGCACTCACTCCTGGTTGCGGCTTCCAGGCAATATACGCAGCGCCACACCATATGCTTCTATTTGTTATTTTCCAAGTGGTGAGAGCGCAACTGAGCATCGATTGTAACATCCCAGGAAACAATGTCAGGCTTATTTCAATCACAACTCAGCGACTGCTCGTAAAAGCTGGGCGTGCTCTCCTGCGTGATGCGTTTAATTGCGTTTACGAAAAAAAAACAGTAATCACAAAATAACGACAGTCTGGAAGGTGAAGTAATTCAAAAAAATTGTCAACGGCGAGTAATGAGTTTACAGTTCAAAGGTAAAGCCTGGGCGATGACGTTACATATGAGGCTGCTCCTTTCTATTCATGCGTAGTTTGCGCAAATGCAGGCGTACGTTGCAGAAGCGGGGGGGGGGGGCTTAAAGGCACCTGAAACGTGGACAGGTATAAAAATAGTCGTCAAAATACCCTGGAGAAAATGATCAGTCCCAGTGTAGACGTAGCCTTAGAGGAGGAAGGAAAGCCGACATGCTTGCGGAGGGTATTTGCCAGGGGGAAGCAACACTTCTAACATGATTTCACTTTTACGTGACCATCATCTGTCACTTTACACAAAATTTAAGCTAAGTAAATGCTGTCATGAACATTTGGCTCCGCATTGAGAGGAGCCAGATAAGGTGGCTGATTAGGATGCCTCCCTGATGAAGTGTTCTGGGCAAATCCCACTGGGAGGAGAGTATGTCTCCCTGCTTGCCTGGAAACAGCTTGGGATCTCCCTGGAAGAGTTGGATGAAGTGGCTGGGGAAAGGGAAGTCTGGGCTTCCCTGCTGAAGCTGCTGCCCCGGATAAACTGGAGACAATGGTTGGATGGACCCGCTGTGTGTGCCTTGGCAGTGAGGGGCAGTGTAGTGCACGCATGGCGATACACGCCGACATTAAATGGACAGATGACACCTTTGAAACAGTTTTATTTTTCTGATGTGTAATGATAAAATGATGAGTGAAAAAATGTTAACTGACCACCTTACAAAAAGGCAGGCATTTTATCAATGCTGGTACAATTTCAGCCAATCAAATGTGATTGCCTGCCGCCTACTCGTGACGTCATTACCGTAATATTCTTTGTAATATGCACCTTTGTTCAAGTCTATCAGTGTGCATGTGCGTTAGTATAACTGAAATCACAAAATGGCTGTTCCCATAAGTGGTGTCATTTTCTTGTTTAAACAACATTATTCTCCATTATTATAGGTTCAAGAGATTCTCCATTTTACTTAAATACTTGAACAACTGTCTTGCACATGAAGGTCATAATAAGTGTTATCTGTTATTTTTAAACTAAGAAAAGAAAGTGGTATTCTTCTGAGTTAAGGGAACCGTTTACATGGTGACGCTGCGACACCAAGACACAACACTTCGCCTCGCCTTTACACGGTGACAGCGAAAACGGAATGCAAAGACACTAAGGCTAGACCGCAGGTCTTGATGCACAATTCCGATTTTTTGTCATATCAGTTTTTTTGCCGTGCCCGTTCAGACTGCCTTTGTCCATTGAGCCCGTTCAAGTATCACGCATGCACACTAATTCGCAGTCCAAGACGCGCTGAGCAACTGACCCGCATGCGCAGGAGCAGCAAACAAATGAACATGACGCACACACAAACATGCGGACAGTTTGCCCTGACATCCTGCCGTGTAAGCAATCTTGAAATATTGCTCATTTAGAGTAGAGAGTAGGCTTATCCTCAACCCATTTTATTTTTTATGGCTGTTGTCAAGCCCACTCCTTCCCTAAAAACCGCGTTCAAACTGGAAGCTAATGCTCATAATGCACAACTGCACCGCTACCGTAGCGCACTGTCTCTCTCGCTCTTTTCTGACTTAATTGCTGCATTAATTCCGATTTGGGAGACTTGATAGTTCAGACCGCCGCTACATTGTGGAAAAATGGCCCAGATCTGATTTAAACCACATACGAAAGTGACCCAGATCGGATTTTAAATGGTCTACTTCTATGCGACTTGCCACGTTCAGACCATCAAGTTAATGCCTCACTTGAGTCGGAAAAAAACTAGAAAATTGGATTTGTGCATTAAGACCTTCGGTATGAATCTAGGCTAAGAGGCAGTTTACATGGCGACTCTGCGACACCAAGATGCAATGACTGTGTTGCGGAATGGCCTCACCTTTTATGGTGTCGGCAAAAGCGGAAGGTGAAGACGCAAACCATTGAATCCAGGCTCCAAAGTGGAAGGATTCGCTTGAGGGGGCTTGCTCCACATCCATATCAATGGAAATCTCCCCCACCGATAACATCAGTACTTGCACACGTCACATTGGGCATGTGCAGCGGTGCTACTAAACATTAAAAACAGCAAATATGGTGAAACACTTCAATTTTTGTGCCATTTGGAGCAAAACAAAAATGCCACTGCTTGGAATGGGCGAATATGTTGTCTTCTGGGTTGAGGAGGTTGATGGGGTCAAAGTGCATCATTGGATTTCGCCTTGTAAATCTGCACTGCCCCTAGGGCCTGACATGAATACTACATCGTTTTCACACAGAATTGCGACATTGTTCAAATAGAGACGGAACCATACAAATGCAAATTTTTAATTTTTCATATTTTCGGAGAGTCACCATGCAAACGGCCCCAAACTTTTGATTACGGCGTTCAAAGCCGAAAGATTCGATTGCGGGGCTTGCTCCACAACCATATGAATAGAACACACTATAACCCGTCACTTTGGGTATATGCAGTCGCTGCTACTAAACATTGAAAACAGAAAACATGTTTTCTTCCAAGCTGAGGAGGTTGTTGTCAAGGAAGTGCGTCATTGGCTGTCGCCTTTTAAAACTTCACTGCCCTCTAGGGCTTGGCATGAATACAGCATCATTTTCATGCGGAATTTCGACATCGTGGAGACGGAACCATGTAAATGCAAACATGAACTGTGTCGTATTCTCGGAGCGTCGCCATGTAAATGGCCCCCAAATCTTGGCTTTGCGGTGTTTCCGTCCATGCCTTTTCAAAACAATGAACTAAGATACATTGAAGACTAAATTATTTTTAGGCATGAATGAGAGGGTGAATGGTTGTTTGAGACTAAAACAGGCATCACTCCAACAAATGAAGTCGATAATATGAAAGTAACTGTACAAATTAAATTCATGCACGTTTGTTACGCATCCAAAACCTGAATTGCTGCAGTTTTGAGTTGAACCGCAACACTTAACAGAAGTGGGAGAGTTCTTTGCATGAGGGCACTTTAAAATGCCCTTTTTGCTTTTCACCTCTAGCATCAGTACCGTCAGACACCCATATGCTGCTTTCAACGCAGCAAGAGTGAAAAAGATGCTCATGCTACTCCATCCATTATGTAAAAGGAAAAACAATACCTATACGGGTCCTGCCAGTGGAATGCAAAAGAATCGATGACAAGTAACATTTATATTAATAATTTAGCTACATTGCATATCTAATGCAATATGAAAATTGCTTTCACAGCGATAGACTTGCATGACAGCCTGTGAAATGCAGGGCTCTGCCAAGGTTTAAAAGCAACTTGTGCTCCCCCCACACACACACACACCTTTTTGGGGAGCACAGTACACGAGTGGTTGGCACGTACAGTATGCCTTTATGGCTCTGAAAGGGTCACCTGCACGAACCTGTGATAGAAATAGCTCACCATTAGTGGGACATTTTAATTTGTCAGCATGTTATTGATGTGTTCATTTTCATAAAAATAAAACTGTTGCATATTGGTATCAGAGTCATCCACTCTGAATAGCAAACATCATTGTATTGCACGTCATGAAATATTCACCATCCTGCACCAAAAAGTTAACGGAGCTACGCCATTATCTCATATATTGACAAGCATGCGTCATATTGTTTATAGGTACGGGCTTAATTTCAGCAGCAGTATACAAAGCGTGTAACAGTACCACGGCATTTCTGAGAAACGAACCTACTGTGAGTCACCATTCATCCGGGCAGCGGCCCCTTCTCAATAGGCCCACACTCCTCCCATCACACCTCCCACCCTCCTCTGTCTATCGTTCAAACGCTGCAAGCTGCATAACATGATATGGTTGGCATAGCAGTCATGACAACCACAGCATCCTAACACCCCTTGGTTACAGCCTTTTATCCAGCTTCTGATTCGCCATTGGTGTGAATGCAGGGCTATAAAAACACAAGTCTCATAATTCACTGCAGTGTAAATCATTCAATCAGAGCTTGAGTCACGACATAGATAGATAGAAAAAAATATACTATCTATCTATCTATCTATCTATCTATCTATCTATCTATCTATCTATCTATCTATCTATCTATCTATCTATCTATCTATCTATCTATCTATCTATCTATCTATCTATCTATCTATCTATCTATCTATCTATCTATCTATCTATCTATCTATCTATCTATCTATCTATCTATCTATCTATCTATCTATCTCTAGATCTATGGCCATTCTGCGGGGGCGCACCCAATGCAACAGTGGCCCACCGGTGACCCATAACTTTAAAAATGTGACGTGCACTGCAGCGATTCTATTTCATTCGTGCCTCATCCGCAGCGCGTTAATTGACAATCGCCCCCACTCGCAATTGACCGAACCCGCGTGTCGTCTTCATTGATGGCGACAAGCGTCAGGGGTGTCACGGCGCGCATATATTCCGAGCTCCTCCACCCACCCGACCCCCACCCTCCCTTTTCTGTTTAGAAGGGCTACCCTCCACCCGTCAACTTCCCCACGCATGCATGGCGCACTTTACTATTGAACATTCGCCGCAATCACCTTGCACGCATTATTTATCTATTTTGCGTATTTTTCTTAGACGACGTCAATTCACCATCTTGATGCGACACCGGCATCGGTCTACCTGCTGTGGATTCACAAACAACAGCCCCTCACTGACAACATACTGACATCTAATATACTGTATTATCTCACATTCGTCAATCTTCTTTTGACAGTCAGTCGTGATGCGTCGCTATCCGAGGTTCTGAAAGAGCGAAAACGCCCACATTGCATTGACGCATTATTGCGCACCGACATCCATCCAACTCACTGCGCGTTTGCGCTCGGGAGGTCACGCACTGTTCATTCCTCACGCGCACCTTCGCCAAAAATAAGCCGAATGGTCCACACGCACATCTTAGAACCACTGTCAATCGGCGCCGTTCATTCGCAAGCAAATAATAATCATCTAATATTCAATGCGCAAATTGCGCGTAAACGTGAAAAAAGGGAGCAGACTTACCCGAGCTTGTTGTCGTCGGCCTGCAGTCAGCACTGGAGGAAATGCGTTCACTATTTTTTCCTTTTTTTTTTTTTGACCAGCAGCCCCCCACCCCCTGTCTGTGAGTGTGTGTATGTGTGTGTGCGCTCGCTGTGACGGCGATGCTGCAAAGGCACTGCGCTGAGTCTTCCTCACTTCTTCAATGAGGGGAAGCAGTGCAGCTCTAGTCAAAGATGGCGGAGTGTCTGACGTCAGAGGCGTATGATCGGGGGAAAAAATGAGGCGGTGTTTTTTTTTTTTTTTTTTTAAACGTATATTTTTTTCTGTTTATCATGAGTCAGTGCACGTATCATCTTGAACTAATTATTTTAAATGTTTTTGAGAAACATAACAGGTTTTTCGTCATTTATCAACTTTCCCAGTCTATCGATACTTACATTCATATGAAAAAATTTGGACACCCCATTACATATTCAGTTCGTTATTAAGAAATGTTCACATGATCTTGTTTTTCTTTGTCTCTGGAAAAGAATGTGATTAACTAGCGGGTAAACAACAAAAAAATAACATTGTTTAACTCATTAAACCAGATTTATCAACAAAAATGCATATTATAACTGAAGAAAAGTTTGGACACCATACCACCTCATAGCTACAGTGTTTCACAAAAGTGAGTACACCCCTCACATTTCTGAAGATATTTAAGTATATCTTTTCATGGGACAACACTGAAAAATGACACTTTCACACAATGAAAAGCAGTCTGTGTGCAGCTTATATAATAGAGTTGATTTATTTTCCCCTCAAAATAACTCAAATATAGTCATTAATATCTAAACCCCTGGCAACAAGAGTGAGTACACCGCTTAGAAACTACGTACATCTCTAAATGTCCAAATTGAGTACTGCTTGTCATTTTCCCACACTCTACATCAAATTGGTGTGCATGGCTGTCACCCCAAGAGGAAGGTTCTTCTGAAGATGGTACACAAGAAAGCCTTCAAACAGTTTGCTGAAGACATTTCAACAAAGCACATGGATTACTGGAACCATGTCCTATGGTCTGATGAGATGGGCGGGCTTTCTTGTGGACCATCTTCAGAAGAGGCTTCCTCCTGGGGTGACAGCCAAGGGGTTTAGATATTAATGGCTATATTTTGAGTTATTTTGAGGGAAAAATAAATTAACTCTATTATACAAGCTGCACACAGACAACTTTTTATTGTGTCAAAGTGTCATTTTGTCAGTGTTGTCCCATGAAAAGATTGACTTAAATATCTGCAGAAATGCGAGGGGTGTACTCACTTTTATGATACACTGTATTTGAATAGATAAAATGAACAGCACATTCTAAGTGAAAGTATAACAGTATAGTATATTATAACCTGAGTAGTAGTCGAAAGCGGATGCCTGGTAGTTTACCTGACGTTTAGGAGCAACGGGGATGGGGAATCTGTATCACAATCTGTATCACGTGCGTTTTTTGATTCATCCTTTATTTGGAGAAATATGAAAAAATCATTTTCACAACTGCTTAGAGGAGCAGCTGACAGGCAGATGCAGCAGTTCACAGCATTCTCTATTATTAAATTTAGTGTTTTAGCAATAATCAGTCCACTGTATATCCCACCTCTCACAATCAGATAAACTTAAAAGTATGGAAATGTTTACATAAATTAAATATGTAATGTATCCATTACCATTAAGTGTCTTATTATTTGAACAAAACCAAGCTGATTTTGATTGGAAACAGAAAAATAGATTAATTTATTCCATTATTCTTCCTATTTGCCCCCCCCCCCCCACCACCACCACCTTCTTATTAGGAGAAAGCAACCAACAGGAAGGGGTTATGGGGGAACAGAAGAAAAGAAGGAGAGAGAGAGAGAGACAAAGAAGCATAAACAACAACAAGAAATATATTGAGCGCCTACTCTAACTATGAATATGTTGTTACTATCGTTGGCTAGTTGTATTCCCGGCTGACACCATGTGGGGGGCCTGATGACAAAGAAAAGGGGGGAGGGGGAGTTTGAAAGATAAGTGATTGGGAGGGGTGGGTTGTACACAAATCAGCCATGTAGTCTAGAACCCAGTATTTGTGTGAATCCCTTGTGAGTGTATGTTTGCATCCTATTCTATGCTGTCTCATCGCTAATCCTGGCACCGAGGTTTTTTACTTTTTTTCGACCCAGTAGTCTGCTCTTAAATTTCATTTTTTATTCGCAGCTTCTGTACATATGTTATATATGCCATACTATGTTGCTACAAAATAGTATGCACTTTATTTAACCATATGTTTGTGTATTTTGCGTATCTAATGCAGGACACTGTTATACATTATTTTTGTTTTCAAATGTTTGTTCTTCTGTGGTGTGTCTGTGACCTACTGCGAGACTAATCATTCGGCAAGGGACATCTAATAAAGTGAACTGAACTGATGTGCAAATAACAATAAATGTTAATACCGAGCAAGTGTAGTCACATTTTTCTAGTGATATTAAACAATACATTTTGTTAAAAACCAAAGGAAATGGTATTTATGCTAACATGCTAATTGATAATCGTAGAAAGGCCTGCTTTTATTGTTTTAGTACAATATAAAATAAATATATTAAAACTGTAATCTACCCAACAATAAAATACATCTAAAATATGTTTGCATGAGAAGGAATGTTTGTGTGGGCCCTTTATGCAGGAAATTAATGACTAGGTGATAAGAACAGAACATAGTTGACGATCTACGTCACATCCTCGCAGACACGGCGCTCCGCATACGCATAAAAAATCCTAAAAAATAGTAAATCCTAAAAAAATAGTAATTGTAATAATAACAACAATATATAGTATTTAAAATAAAACTTATAACTGATAAATGCAAGTAATACAAATATAAGTAACATAGGCTCATTATTTACACACAAAAAGAATCTCCTGTGCGGCCCTCTTTGCCTGGTACACCAGACTCACCGCTGTTCCAGCTATTGAGTCTGGCCACCATTCAGCGGATACAATTTCCAGGGCGGAGCAAGCCACAGCAAACAGACAGCGGAGTGGACCAATCAGCGACGGGCAGACGTGACGTTGGTAAAACGACGAGGGCAGGACGAGGGACATGTGCGCTAAAGGAAACATACGTGGAGAGCGGAGTTTATTCAACATGGCTAGCGCGAGACAGACTGTTGTCAATGACTCGTGTCTCAGTGTTTGAAAAATACAGGGAGAACAGTCTGGCCGTGCCAGGCAACGGTCCTCTCGTCAGTCTATCTTTGGTGACCCCCCAATTCCCTAGTGGTTTGCTCCATTATGCTTCAGTCGCAAATTTGCCAGAAGTTTATTCTTGAAAGGAAATGTCATCGAAAAGACAACAAGAGACGGGGGCAGAAAAAAGGAAGAGGAAAAAGGAGCGAGATGATGCCTGCGCATCACTTGCAGGTAAGAATGTTGTTGTTTTTTTTTTTAAACAATTGTTTATTTATTATCAGCTACGTTTACATGACTACAATAATCTGATAACTGGGAATAACCAGGTAATGACAATAATGAGATTTGACGCATTTACGTGCACTTCAGTGATGTGATAATCAGGAAAAACCTGGTTTACATGTTAAGTCAATAGCAAAAGCATTTATGCCTAGGGCACCAAAATAGCTAGCGCCGGCCCTGCATCCTCGCCATATGATAACGGACAGACAGATAGTTCCAAGCTGGCGTGTCCGCCGATTCAGACCACTGAAAGGGAAAGTTCAGAAGTTTTGAAATTAGGCTCAATCTTCTAGTTTAATTAGTCGCTTGAGTTCATTTCGACAAATTCTGTGGAGTTTGTCAGTTATTTGTTAGTTTCAGGGCTCTGGAGTGGCTAAACTAGCACGAGTCAATGGTCCAGTCTTTGCATGCTGATAAAAAGCAACATATGGATGCATGACAATCACCAATCAATAGTGTTGGCTATGTTTTCAGGATAGATTTATTAAAATTTACCATTGCATGTCAATAATTGTAGTATGAACAGCAACATTTATGTAATCCAGTAGGTCTGCATCCAACAGGCTGCAGAGCGGAGTGATATTTTTTCCACCAGTGTGTTTATGTCATAGCCAGCAGCAAGTAAGCACATAACCACACATTTACAGTATATTGTTCCTCGTTCTTCATAGGGAATTTGTGGAAACTTTTATTTGCCCATTTTTTTCCGTTTGTTTCCACAGCCTCTAAATTTCACCATGTTGCCGTCCTTCAGTCAAGACTCAGTAGACTGATGCTGCATTCAAGGAAGGTGGGAAGTTGGAGTTTTCCCACCTCTGACCAGGAAAAATCTCATCAGAACGCCACTCAAACTGAGAGGCCCTAGTCGCGAAGTCAGAAAAAAAAAAGTACCTGACTTCACGAGTTGCTTCAATCTGACGTCACTCGACAAAATAATGCTGCCCGTCGAAAAGCAGACCGTCAATATTAAAGCTAAAGAAGGTAGTGTGTGCTATTTACCTTAACTGTCATTTTTCCTCCATTATTTGATCACTTACGAGAAGGCAGGTTTGCTGGAGGTCAAAATGTCTTTTGATGGCCAAAATAAAAACAACTTGTCGCGATCAGCCGTCTTGCTGTTTACATTCGCTTGGAACGCTCTGAGGTCGCAACTGGTACCATCCTAGTGGGAAAAGTCCGATTTCCTACCATCCTCCAATGCAGCATGAGCACGAGTGGACGACGCACTCATCTCTATTGTGGTTGCGTTACGCATCTAAAAAAAAAAAAAAAATCCCGCAGAATGAAATAATTTATGGCAGTTTGTTGTGACATTGTTTTGGCCGAATGAATATTTGAAACAATGATCAGCATTTTGAATGTATTTGACTATGTTGGATCTGTTAATATCGTTTTTTTTAATTGACATGCTAAGATGGTATATTTGACTCGCACTAGCTTAGCCACTCTAGAGCCATGAAACTAATAAATAACTGACTAACTCCATGGAATTTGTTGAAATCAACCCCGCCGACTAATTAAACCCCCACTAACTCGAAGATTAAGCCTAATATCAAGAATTCTGAACTTCCACACCCTCCGATCTGTTTCCGCGCCTCTCGAACATTCAAAAAGACTAAACATTTTGGTGAAAGGTCATTACAGTTTTTCCCTCTGTTTGCCTGACAGTTTCCATTTTTTTGTCATTTTTTGCTGTTCTCGACTCATATGAAAATGGTATTTGTGGAAAGTCGTTGCCAGTGCTTTTTTTCAGAATATGTAAATTCGTGTTCTTGGAGTCAGATAATGGTTACAAAAACATGAACGTGCGGTGTTGACTCATGTCAACCTAACCTTAGATAAAATACATCACAACTGAAGTAGCAAGGAGTTGCAGCATTATGCAGTGTAAAACATTCTGGAATAGAAAATATTCTATGTGTTTTCTTATTGTTTTGTGTATATTGTGTATCATAACATGGTGATGGGGTAATGCAAAGCATTTTATAACCAGTTATTATTCTCTATATTTATACACAATATACTAATAGTGTTGGTTTCTTAAGGCCAAATTATACCGACGCGGCTGCAGTGCGTGTCTGACACAGCTCCGTGTTGACTATGCGCACTGCAGTACGTCAAAAATTGCCAAAACATACCGTCTGCGCACAGCTGCGGTCCGGCAACTCCATTCCGTCTCTCTTTTCTCTTTTGTACTCTTCTCCGCGACCCGCTGTATATAGACCAACATTGTGTGTGCGCCGGGCATGAGAATTTCCCAAGTGGAATATGCTACGCTGCACTAGTCTGGAGCCTACCCCATCACCTGCTGACGTTTTGTTTGTGTTTTGTTTGTGACACTCTGACCACGCTAACAACCCATTCTTTACTATGTAATTACTGCTTTAAAATACATACTGTAACTTACATAAAAACTCACCGTCCATCCTCATAGCTTCTGCTATGACGTTCCATGTGTAATATTCTGATTGAATGTTTTCCGAGGCACCCTGAAGTGCACGCAGCGGTGATATTGTTTTGTTCATATGACGCGGGAGTGAGAGAGACACACATCCTGCCGAGAGTCACAGGTTGTGGGAGGAAGTGTTGTTAGAGGCGTGTGTTTGTAAAAACAAAGTTGTCAGCACATCGTGTGTTTGATATCTTTGCCAGAAAAACACACTCCTTTTTAATGTTGTCCTTATAACAATGATCTGCTCCATCATAAATCACTTTGTGACTTTCCACCTCCATGATGAAGCAATCTTCGTCCATGTTCGCTGGTGTCACAGGTATTTTTTGGCTATAAAAAAGACCAGAAAGGCGTCAAATGACCCCGATACCAAACGGACTACTTGGTTTTGTCAAACAATAGCCATCTCAAACAAGCAATAATTCAGACAACCCCCCTACACACTTCTGTGGAGTCGCTGCCTAGGTGTCAAGGGGGCGATGGAGGTTCACTCTGGATAGCTGCAATTAGCATCTTGGATATTTGCAAATCCAGGGCTCTCTTGGCTTTGTCAAACACAGAGGAACTCGGAGATGGCCAGTCGCCATGTTCTACAATATGATAGACATGGCAGCACTGAATGCATATGTGTTGTGTCAGGCATGCACCAGAAGGCAAGAGAGACGGGTGGACTTCTTGGTGAGTTTTGCAAGGAATTGAGTCACTCTCGTGTGACGCAGAAAGAAAAATTGCTTAGGCAACAAACTCCAACATCTAACCCCGGGAAAAGGGCGAAGTGTCATATGTCACCACATTAAAAATGTTTTGTTTTTTATTACAACGTCCCTTATAATGTAGGCAAACTGCAGCTTTTGGAATATGTAAAAAGGTTGTACGCCCAATTGCCTGCCTGAGCGGTCCACTGTCTGACAAAGCCAAGGCAGCCCTGCAAACACTCAAGATGTAATTGGAGCAATCCAACCCTGTGGTTTTGCGAGTGTGAATGGGAATGACTAATGAGGACCTCAATGCTCACAAAAGATATGCTGATTAGGGTCAAATGACCCTTCTCTGGATGCCAAAGCGATTTGTATCAACTGATCCACCCTTGGTAGTTCTAGTGTTTTAACCCACGAATAAGCACCTAGGCTGTTGATTCCAGACCTGGGTCCGCCCATTTTGACGGATGAATCTCCGGTAAAAATTGAGAATAGCCTAAACCATCCAGCAAGCTCTGGCACCCCGGATATGGTCCGCAGTCAATCCGGAGCACTGACGCGGCCAGTATGCTTTGAACAATAGGATAGAATGGAAGCGTATTGGCTCTAGCACTAAATCTTGCCGGACCCAGACCTCAACCGCGTCTACTTAGGCCCTTTCACCTCCATTTTAAACAGTCATGTTTTATTTATCTATTTTAAATAATCTTTAAAATAAGATTCATTTATCACTGACCCTTTCTTGTGAGTACGACGTCCTATTTGATACCTCACTTTGCTAGTTTGTTGAGGATGTTTGATATTCAATCTAAAAAGGAAACAAGGACAACATCCAAGAAGTTCAGTTTGACATTACTTTGTTGTTTGTTGTCGTATCACTCAGACATTGCCTCAGTAAACTTCCTCTTGTCACACCACATCAGGTGCGGAAGGAAATGTTGACCCCACTGAGGCACAAAGACTTGTGTTGAGGTGACAACACAAAAACCTTTAGAAAACATACCTGTTCAAAAAAACTGTCCTGGAATTACCGTCGTTCTAAACGCTCAGAATTGCAGTGACGGTGTTTAGTTCTGTTCACCAGCCTTATATTGATTTTTGAATGTGGACTCAGCAGTGAGGTGGTGTCCTGCTCTGCACATCTCCAGCGGCTGTCGTTGCTTGGCACCATAACAAATGTGTCTTCAATTGCTCTGAAGTGAGCCTGTCTTCTAAATTAATGGTTATGATAACGCAGCATGAAAAATCAATTTTGAGAGGGGAGCCAGAGGAGAAAAAAAATGTGAGTATAGGGGTAGGCTTTGTGTGTGCGTGTCTGAGCGTATTGGTTAAGGTATGCTTGGGTAAGTGTTCATAGAATGGATCTCCAGGATCTTACCATTGCTCATTTTCCTTATTACAGTAGGGACCGTATTGTTGACAAATTGTACATTATACTTAATAGGAGGAACAAAAAGACCAAAAAACTACAGTATTTTTTACTAACAGTATTACGTTAACAGTGCAGTTGCTTTTAAACTATGCAATAAGCTGAAGCAAAGCGAATCACAATTCATATATATATATATATATATATATATATATATATATATATATATATATACATATATATATATATATTACTAGGGCTGTCCAAATTAACGCGTTAACGCGCGGTAATTAAGTTTTTTAAATTAATCACGTTAAAATATTTGACGCAATTAACGCACATGTCCCGCTCAGACAGTATTCTGCCTTTTGGTAAGTTTTACAGGAAGGGTTTTTGTGCTGTCTAACAGCGAACTCTTGTGGTCGCTTTGCGACATGGTTTGTTTTCTTGCCAGTTCAATATGGCTGCACGACGTCTCTGTTGTGCTTATATGATCCTTGGACAAGATTTGTCCGTAAGTATGGTTGTTGTAAAGAATTTACATATTATGTTAATCAGCGAAATGTTATATTTTTTGTATGAGACGCTTTTTGTTTATGTTTAGTTAACCTGTATAGCGTGCTAAGCTAACGTTGTTGCTAATGCAATGCTTGTGTACTTTTTTTTGTGTAGTTTTAGGACGGTCTAAAGAGGACAATGGTTTGAGGCCATTTTATTAATAAATCAGAAGAAGTCTGATTATTAAGGCGTCGTTCACTAGCTGTCTAGCTTTGGAAAAAGTAGATGCTTCGGAGTGAGGACAGCATAGACAGATTTAAATGACAGTAGAGTGAAATGCCCACGACAGTCCTTATGTACTGTATGTTGAATGTATCTATCCATCTTGTGTCTTATCTTTCCATTCCAACAATTTATTTTACAGAACATATATATAATTCACAGAAAAATAGGGCATATTTTATAGATGGTTTGAATTGCGATTAATTGCGATTAATTACGATTAATTAATTTTTAAGCTGTAATTAACTCGATTAAAAATTTTAATCGTAATATATATACACTGTATGGCTCTCGTCAAGGGCAGACTGTCATTCAGGGATACTGGGGAGCATTATGGTAAATGTAGCGAATCGCCTGATCTTAAAACCGCTCCATCTACATGTGTGTTACGTGTGCTGTCATTCATTACAATATTATGCGATTCCCCTGAGCAACACAACACTTCTTTTTAATGCCATTTATTAATGCTAACATATTAATGGACCATAACATTATAACATTGTTTTTCACATAAGATTTTAATCGGAACAAGTAATTTCACTTGAAAATGGCCCATTTTTACTCTATAAACGAAATACTGTATTTCTTATGCTTCTGGGGTAACGGGGGACTCAAGTGCAGAGACGGGAGTCAAACTGGCAGTGGTAACAAGAGTTTATTGATGGTTGGATGGAGTGGCAAATAATGTCCAAAGAATCCAGTAGGCAGTTTGGTGATAGAACAGGTGAACGGACAAGCAGGTGTTCTTTCAGACAAGTAATAAAGGATCTAGGGTGGAAAAAAATGAGCTCAGTATCAAGATTACAAGATTCTTTGTTAGCTGAGAGGTGGAGTCACAAACTCGTGTAGTTGAGTTGTGACAGTGTCACACATACACAAACACAAGGCGAAGGATCGGGGCTCAGGGGGCAGGGGCCCTAACAGTATTCCAACGCTGAAGCATTTACAGAAATACAGAGTAAATGCTTTCTACCTTCATATGTTGTTCTGCAACACATTCCGAATTACCTAACTTGCAGACATGGCAGATCACTTGTATACATCGGCCATTTTATTATCACTCGTTTGAATAATTTGTTTAACAGTCAAGCAGTGACTTCAAAACACGATTATGACTTTGAATAAAGCACTTACCATAAAAATTTGCCGTCTGCTAAGATGCTGTGTCCTGACTCTACGTTTTCTCCTGCTTCCTGCTTGGTGTCGCAGCGTGGATGCCATCCTTCAGGGTGCAGCTGTTGTGATGTCACACTTTGACCGTTAAATTTCAGATTTTGAGCGCGTCCGGTCTGTAAGTGCCTAAATTAGCACTGGACTGTCAGATCCTGACAGCATCTGGCGCACTGACATTCAGCAGGCGTGATTGCTCTGTGAATCTGGCGAGTTCATGCCCGCGCCAAGTCACCTGCTATCGGGGCCGTTACCCCAGAACCTTATAGTGCTTATGAAAGCACAAAGCATGTTTATTTCATACTTCACGCGGTATTTTATGCTCCTGAATGAAATGGACCGCTTGGATGTGTGTGGAAGTGATCGATATATTCATCAATTTTTTTTTTAATCCCGCGCCATGAAAATGAGTGACTTCCTGGATTGACGAAGAATGCGAAAGTGACGTCAGTGGGCTAATCATCTTCAGTATACAGCCAAAACCACAATATGCAGAACGACTGCGGATTCATCTGATTTTGCGTACTTTTTCGTTTATTTTTTGCATCACACCAGCCCAATGTGCTGCAGGCTTTTGGAGCTGCACCAGGGAGAGGCGTGTGAGCCTTTTTCAGTTTCAAAAATTTCCCGTTCACCGCAGACAATGGCCTAAACAAGTCAGACAATTGTGGGACAATTGGACTGACAAGGAATTGAGTAAGCTATGGGTTTTATATTATGTCAAATACGGGGATCATGGCACACGTTTTAATAAGGAAGTGGCTCGCATTTTGTGGGTGACATTGCTCCTTGTCCACCGAGAAGGCCACTCGGCCGACGACCGGCAGCTTGTAGCACACCACAATCACTTCCACCTCCTCGGTCCTCTTCGTGTGGCCGCCAGTAGACCACCATCCTCGGCTTGGCCACGAGCAGCCCCCCGCTCCGACATCGGCTGGTTTGTTCACCGATCCAGCCCGCTCACTCCTATTCGCGTGCCCGCTCAGAATGCGCTTTCCTCGGCTTGGCCATGAGCAGCCCCCAGCTCCGATGTCGGCCGGTTTGTCCACCTAAAATGGGCTATTTTCGGCGTTCATTCCCGGCGACAAGCACTGCCAGCCTGCCATTGGCGCAGAGGTACGGCGAGCTGTAACTTGCTCATTGCCGGGGGCTGGCCGATCGGTAAAGACAATCAACCCCGCCGCTGTGTGTGACATGAGTCGAGGTAGTTTTGTGTGATTTTTCATTTTTTAAAGGCCAGAATAGGACTTGGAAAAGCTGCTCGGTTAGGGTTAGCATGTCGGGTAGCTGTCATCCCTCCTGTTTTGTTTTCGCTCTTTCCTCCGTCTCCGAAGCTGGGGCAGGGAAATGACAAAGCCTAAGACTATCTCCGGTGGCTTAAAATACCGTCCAGGAGAGAAAGAAGTCGGCAGTTTTGACCATTATGCAGTAATTTTGCCCTGTCGTACTGAACAAATGCATTATTAATATTTCATATTCCATTTAGCACAAGACTGTTATTTTTATTTGTCATGACTATACCATTTATTTAGCAATTGGGAAAAATGCTTGGCTAAAAAGCAACAAAGAAACAATCATGTCATTTTGCTGCTCTCTGTCGTATTTTCATCATTCTGAATCTTCCCCCTCAATGGGCTGAATTCTAAATCAGATGAAATCATCATCATCCAGCTGGGGACGCTAGAGCGCTATGACAGGCGGGTCTAAAACTAATTTCTCGTCCTCTGCGCTTTGCCAAATTGCTGTATATAGTTGAATTGTCTCAAAATATGATTCTAATTCACATAATAATGCTATTTCAGATTTTTTTATGCTGTCACAGGCACTTTAAATACATTATGTTGTTTCCAGTCTAAAAATCAGTCATCTTTAATGTTGGGTTGCTTGTTTCAATTAAAATCTTTTGTGAAAAAACAATCTTGTAATGTTATGACCCATATGTTAGCATTAATAAATGGCATGAAAAGAAGTGTTGTCATTATTGCTTATATAATGAGTCAAATTTAATTTGTAATATAAACTAGGGCTGTCAAACGATTAAAATTTTTAATCGAGTTAATCACAGCTTAAAAATTAATTAATCGTAATTAATCGCAATTCAAACCATCTATAAAATATGCCATATTTTTCTGTAAATTATTGTTGGAATGGAAAGATAATAAACACGACGGATATATACATTCAACATACTGTACATAAGTACTGCATTTGTTTATTATAACAATAAATCAACAAGATGGCATTAACATTATTAACATTCTGTTAAAGCGATCCATGGATAGAAAGACTTGTAGTTCTTAAAAGATAAATGTAAGTACAGGTTATAGAAATTTTATATTTAAACCCCTTTTAATGTTTTCGTTTTAATAAAATTTGTAAAATTTTCAATCAAAAAATAAACTAGTAGCTTACCATTGTTGATGTTAATAATAATTATGGTGCTGAAACCCATAAAATCAGTCGCACCCAAGCACCAGCAGAGGGCAGCAAAACACCAAAAAACAAAAGTAACAAGTGGAAATGACACTTTGCTGTCATTTTAATCTGTTTGAGCGGGGCATGTGCGTTAAATGCGTCAAATATTTTAACATGATTAATTTTAAAAAATAACGCCCGTTAACGCGATAATTTTGACAGCCCTAATATAAACACATTACAGTATAATACATGGAACAAAATGGACCCCAAATTTAATACTGAAAACAGATTTGATACAAATCTGGCCCAGATTTGGTAACATGTGCCATATCTGGGCCATACATTGATGTGGTTTCTGCTACTTTGGACCAGTTCTGGCCCATATCTGTTTGCTGTTTGATGGTGGATGAATCCATAATGAGTTTGGCCCATTGTTCAAAAAGACATTGGGGTGGCTCCGTTTTATGAAATTGGACCGAAATTTGCAGTACATCTGGCCCATGTCTGTTCCGGTTAAATTTTTACTATTTTGGAAGGCAAACACCGTATTTTCCACACAATGAAATACACCGCGTTATAATGCGCATAGAATAGACGCTACAGTAGAGGCTGGGGTTATGTTATGCATCCATTAGATGGAGATGCCTCCGAGTTGCTGTGAGACCTATTGCGGCTCAATATTGATTCATATACTAGTATAAGGCGCAACGGATTATAAGGGGCGCTGAGACTTTTGAGAAAATTTAAGGCTTTTAGGTGCGCCTTATAGTGTGGAAAATACAGTATATTTTAGCCCAGGTCTCCAGTGAGCACCAACATGCCGAAGCAATGTGTTCATTCAAGCAACTCAGTTATGTTTATAACCTCTTCACATACACATTCAATTTGCAGACATTCAAACTACTGGCTGCATTTTTGTCTAAACTATAACCTCTTCACATACACCTTCAATTTGCAGCCATTCAACTAATGACTGCATTTTTGTCTAAACTTTTAAAGTAGGCCTTTGTACCAAGAGGCGAGTGTGTTTGAAACAAATGCAAGGGGAATGCGAGAGGATGAAGAAGAGTGCGGCTTTAGCGGTACTTCGATTTATGGTCAAAGGGCAAAACATAAGCAAGCTGAGGAGAGACTTAGCTGCATGATTATCAAGCTTGCAGCAGACTTCTTTGTCTCTTTCTCCTCTTGCTGACTTACTGTATTTCATTCTCAATTAGACTTCACAGGGAAGGTGGGATACTGCAGGAGAGCAGGATGGAGGGGAAATGCGAGTGACTAAGCAACTATGAGAAAGTAATGGTTCTTCAGTATGGCCACTCTTTTATGGTCTAATGCAGTGGTTCTGTAACTTTTTATGGCATGTGCAACGTATAAAATTACTTGTCTCTCTACCTCAAATTTAAAGGGTATGACAACACCTGGGGAAATACTAATATTCCATCATTTATCCATAAACGCATGCCTTTTGAATTCATATCATGCCACTTCGTGTAATTACACACATCGCAACACCAAGAAAATGATAGAAATTAGGTCGATTGTCAAGCTAAAACGACCCGCCCCTGAGATGCCGGAAATCTAGCATATTGTGTGCGTGACGTCACTATAAGGAAACAACCGGCTCAGTGCTTAGTACTGAATGGCGGCGATGATGGCGGGCAATTTTGTTTCTAGTTGCAGCGACGAATCCGACGTAACGAACATTCTTCTAATGGTGACGAGGAGAGTTATGAACCTTTTTTTTGGTGTTTTGGGTTATCAATTTGAGCCCAAACGAAAGCCAATGCAGCCTAATGAAAGGATCATTGAGGGGAACAATCACACTGATGAAACATCGGCGGCAACAGAAACACCGAATGGTTTGTTTTGCATTTCTTTTTGCGAAGCTGATACACCGTGATCGCAAAATAAAGTAATGTATAGAATAATTGTCATTTATTTTGCTATCATCGGTTATCGCTCTGCCAACGGAATGGGATGAATGAATGGGATTAAAGGATTTGTTCTATATATTTTACGAGCGATAATTTATACATGTGTCCAGTCCTATATCCAATGTGTGATATGTTTTTTTTTAATTATAAAAGAGTACTCACTCTGGCCATTTCCCTCCTTTGCTTTGCCTGGGGTGATGGGGTGGTCTCATCAGAGCCAGTCATCGTCCTCTTTCTTGATATCTCGGGATATCAAGTGGGTACCGCATCTGCTTTCAGCAGCAATTTCTTAGCAATTTTCTTAGCAAAACCTGATTTCATTTGTCCAAGGTTCGTATAGCTTTCAGGTACAAAATGCGCACCACACAAAACCATGCCGGAGGCTGGGTCTGCAAAATTAGCCCTCTTAGCACTGACGAACTTTACTCATTGTCTGCGTAGTCCAGCTCTTTTTCTCATGTTCGGGAACTCATGGGTACTATATTGCGACAAATGGCTATTTGTAAACCAAATAGCATGACAGGTTTGAACCATTTTAGCGATTTTTTGATAAAAGACGAACGCAACTCTCTCGTCGATAAACAACGATGGCACCTGCCTCGATCTTTTGTGTCCTTGTTATGATGTCTGCGCCCCATTCGGCTGTTTCCGGAATACTTTCGGAAATGTTCGTAATTTTCGATCTATTTTCGATAATTGCTCATGAATGCGATTTATTTTTTTGTTAACTTTATTAATATTTGTTATCTTGCCACATAACGGTTCTATTGATATCTCACAGCCCCTTAGTGTTTTAATACCCTTTACACAACGAATCTTTACCTGAGTTGATACGATCACCTGCTCAAAATAAAACCACATTTTATGCAGTTCATGCATATTTTCTCAATGGTTTAGACCATTTTCTGCTTATAAGTGGGTACCAAATTAAGTCACTGTTTGCACCTGTGATCGACTACACATCCTCTCACTTTTCGTGCTTGGAGGACCCCTGGGAGCCTCGTGCACCTCAGTTATAGCGGGGTAGGACAGATGGCAGGGCGACAGCTGGCCAGATGCTGTCAGATACACAACACTTTTCAAGGCTTCTTAATAACACTATCATATTGGAACAGCATGGCTCAGTGGTGAAGGTTATGGGTTTGATTCTCCCTCCCTGGTGAGCAAGATACTAAACCCCATAGCTCCTGATGCTGTGCCATCAGTAGGTGAATGAGGAAATAGTGTTGAAGCGCTTTAGTACTTTGAAGGTAGTAATCGCTATATAAATGTAAACCCTCTTTACCATATTCTTGGTAGGTATACTGAGGGCAAAAACTATCAATAGGGTAGGGGAAGAATAAGCACAATATGGGCTTATTTTCTTTCTTACTTTATTTTCTTTCAGGCATGACAAATCCAAACAAACATACAGCATTCATATGTGTTGCATTTAATTCAACCCGAAAAGAAAAGGGCAGACGGGAAGAAGCTTATTGAATCCCGCCCCCAGTGTACCATAGGACGCAGAAATTATCGAGTAACAATATTTGACATTTCAGATTGTGTAGTGATTACAAGTTTTTTTTTTTTTTTTCCCTCCCCTTGATTGTTCATTTTCCCAATAGTCCTTGTCGATCGCGGCGATGAGCTCGTTATGTTGATTAAATCCAGTAGATAAGTTCATAATTCAGAGGTTAGTTCATTCAGTTGATTCGATCCAGAAGATAGGGAATAGCTGAGGACTGATGGCAGGCCGTGTCCACCACCCCATTACGTTGATTTAATCCTCGGCGCGGTTTTCATTCCTTGCTGCATTCTGATGAACATTCATCTCATGGTTTCGCAGCTCTGTAGTAAATTTTCATTTCCGTTTTGGTTGTGGCAGCATTTGATGCCGCTAGATCTTTCTTCATCTGTAATAAGTCATCATAGGCCTTGTTGAGGCCGGTCCCCTGCAGCATGCTGTTTTACACTTCCGTGAGACACTGCAAAAACTTTCCTGCCTGCCTTGCAGTTCGCTTTATAATCATCATTATCAGTGACTCGATCAAGCCACTGGTTCCCCTCTTCCCACTCCACTATTTTTTGGAGACGTTTCCCCTTTTAAGGATGAGGTGGGGTGTCCCAAGCTTCTGCTGCTGAACAAGACATTTTTGTTTTGAAAACGCGCAAAGCGGTATTGGTTCAATACGGAACGCAACTTTTAATTCCCAATTACGGAACGATTCCGTATTTCAAGGGACGGATGGCAAGCCTAATAGCAATACAACAATTTTTTCTGTGGCCCTTGCAAAATCAGTCAAAATCCAGTAAAACGGTCGCAGGGGTGCTGGAGCCTATCCCAAAGTGTACCCTGCCTCCTGCCCAACAACGGGCAGGAGGCAGGGTACACTCTGAACTAGTAGCCAGCCAGTTGCAGACTTAACTCACACATCGACACATATGACATAAAAATCTACCCCCCTTCCAATCGCTTCCCTTGAATTCAACAAAATTCCTGGAATTTAGGCATGTACATTGGTCGAGAAGGTCTGCTGCCGTTCAAAGCGAGTATCAGAATGAGGAAGAGAGGTGATTTAAGTGACTTTAAATGTGACATGGCTGTTGCTACCAGACGGGCTGGTCTGACTATTTCAGAAACTGCAGGTCTACTGGGATTCTCACGCACAACCATCTCTAGGGTTTAGCGAGAATAGTCCGGAAAAAGAGAAAACATGTAGTGAGCGGCAGTTCTGTAGGCAAAAATGCCTTGTTGGTTATTTGAGTTACTGTTGGTTTATCATCAAGTATGCCCGAATAAAGAAGCCAGTGAGCGTACATTTAAAGAGCATATGACACCAGAAAAAAAGTCTTAAATGGCATTATTATGTGAATTAGAATCATATTTTGAGACGATTCGACTATATACAACAATTTAGCAAAGCGCAGATGACGAGAAATTAGTCTTTTAATCTGCCGGTTAGCCACGCCTACCATTACAGGGCTTTAGCGTCCCCAACAGGTGGATGACGTCAGCGGTAGACTGGGCTCATCGGTTTTACTATTCAGCCCATTGAGGGGGAATTGTTCAGAACGCGGAAAACGCGACGAAGAGAGCCGCAAAATGTCATTGTTTCAGTCTCTCTACTCCAATATTTTTACAGGATATTCTTTTTATCCAAGTATTTTTCCCCAATAGTTACATAAATGGCTTGAGAAGGACCAGTCAGCCCGTCGAGGGGGAACCATTCACAACGAGGAAAACGGGACGAAGAGAGCGGCAAAATGTCATTGTTTCTGTCTCTTTACTTTCATATTTTTACAGGATATTCTTTTTATCCAAGTATTTTCCCCAATTGCTAAATAAATGGCATGCTCATGACAAATAACAATCTTGTGCTAAATGGAATATGAAATAATAAAAATCCATTTATTCAAGACGACATGGCAAAATTACTCCATAATGGTCAAAACTGTCAACTTCACCTTTACTGTCGCACCTCCCGAACGATATTTTATGACACCTAAATCGGACATATGTCATTTCCCTTCCCCGGCTTCGGAGAATGTAAACAAACCAGAAGGAGTGACAGCTAGCCGACATGCTAACCCGAACCGAGGGATGTTTCAAAGTCTTCGAAGTGGAAAATCACACGTAACTAGCCTGGATTATTTGACATGACGACCCGGTTGTCGACTGTGATTGCGGAACGGCAAACCGCCCGGCGGAGAGCAATTTACAGTTCGTTCCCGGGAGGAGGGTGGCTGGAGTTGTTGTGCAGCTAACGTGCTAACAGCTAACTGCTAATGAGCATGAGGAGAGCTTTTTACATGCCTATCAATGATCAAATGTAAGTAGTCCTTTATTTAAAGGAATTTTGTAGTGTTTACTTTGTGATCACTGTATTCGTATTTGACATAATACAAAACAAGATGTTTACTCACTTCCTCGTAAGTCCAATGGTCCCACAGTAAATATCCACGGTGAATGGGAACCTTTTGAAACTCCAAAAAGGCGCATACGCCTCTCCCGCACACAGAATGATTTTTCTGCAGCCGTTTGGCTGGCGTGATGCAAAAAATAAACGTATTCATCCGCAAAATCAGCTGAATCCTTCGTCCTCATACACAACAGTACACTGTAGAGTGAAGAGGACGTCTTCTACCGTACACGTCACAGCGCCCTCCTCCTCAATGCAAGACCGAAGCCGGAAGTCACTCATTTTCATGGCGCGGGATTGAAAAAACTAAATAAATATAGCGATCGCTTCCACACACATCCAAGCGGTCCATATCATTCAGGGGCATAAAAAACCGTGTGTATTATGAAATAAACATGCTTTTTCGTGTCACAGGCACTTTAAATATACAGTGGTACCTCTACATACGAACGTCTCTACATACAGAATTTTCAGGTTAGAACACGCTTCAACAGGAAAATATGCCTCTTGTTAAGAAAGAAATTACAGCATATAAAAGGCAAAAAAATACAGTATGGCTGGTACTCGCAGCTCCCAGGGTTTAATGAACGTAACATACTTATGGCTGCTCTGCTATTGGCTATTGCTTAGCATTCCTAGCATCCAATTGGCTAAGAGGGACCGCTACCGTATGTCCGTATCCCATCGTCCTCTTCATTTGCCCCTCGTATTCCAAAACATGATTGTATTAACTTTAATCTTTACTCTATCCTTGGTTTTGTACATCATGCATAACTCTGATTTTTTGTTAATTGTGCAATAATCGAATTGTAACATGCATTTGTTACATGTTTTGATGAATTTTTATGCATTATAAAAGATTTGTGTCTGAATATTGGGGGGCTTGAAACAGATTAGGATGTGTCAAACTGGTCCTTAAAGTACGCCAGTGGGTGTGGGTTTTTGTTCAAACCCTTCAGGAGAACAGCCTTTTGCCAATCTGGTGTCTTACAATTGATTCATGTCAGGTGCTGCTCGTTTTAGTAGAAACCTCATTGGTTTAACTGTCTGTGCTGGATCTGTTGGAACAAAGACCAGGACCCACTGCAGCCCTTTGTAGAACTGGTTTGACACCCCCTTGGCATTATGGCATTTACACGGAAAACGCGACTCTACTTACAGAATTTTCAAGCTAAGAAACTACTTCCAGATCCAATTCATTTCACAAGAAGAGGTACCACTGCACCAAAACAGAAGGAGCAAAGACATTTACTGTATCTTAGATGTGGCTTTACTCAGCCTCTTCTTTCTTTTAACTATGCTGCATGACTTACGGTTGTAAAAGTGTAATGAAACTGTGCAACTCTAAAATCTATGTACTGTAAAAAATCCCATTGGAAAAAAAAAAGTCAATCATTTCAAAATCAGAGCAATTAGAGATGAACCGCACTACAAATTGCACATGATTCTTTAAACAAGCTTTTACTGTTTAAAACTCAAACCAGTAGTCATAAAGGCTCATAATTCAGCAAATAGTATGGTCGACGCGCTAAAAATGTCAACAGTTTATTAATGTTTCATAATGTTGGTATAGAGTATTGAATAATTAATTATTTAATCAATTCTTAACACCAACACCCCGCTACCCCCTATAAAATGTAAAATAAATAAAAACAACAACACATTTTTGCTTAAGGATGAACACATGGATGGAAATAGAAAAGAGAATAGAGAGATGGAGCCAAGCTGCACGAGTTCATGTGGGGGAGGGTGCCGCACAAGGAACAGCCTTGCAGTGACTCAGCACTAAAATCTGCCTCTTTCTCTCTCTTAAATTATCAGTCATTCCAAACCCATTAACCCTTTTTTTTCATCGCTCTTTAGTGCTTGTCACGACCATGTATATTCACAAGGAATTTATCAGAGTACAAATTACATTTATTGTCCAGCATTTGGTCATTTATTGTTCGTATTGTAACGTCCACATGTAAGAGTGAAGACACAGTAAAGACAAAATTATCAATTAAATATAATGGAAATAAATACTATAGTGGATGAATGGAAACAGGTAAGGCGAAAACCAAACCTGGTTGTGTTACCGTATACTGTATATGTACCTCTAGATTTTAAATATACTAAATGAAATGTGTAGTATACAGTGGTATGGAAAAATATCTAAACCTTTTGGAATTTCTCACATTTCTGCATAAAATCACCAACAAATGTAATCTGATCTTTGTCAAAATCTCACTGAGGAAAAAACTGTCTGCGTTAACTAAAACCTCCCAAAATGTATAAGTTTTCGTATTTTAATGAGGATAGTATGCAAAAAATGACAGAAGGGGGAAAAATAGGTAAGTGAACAATCATATTTAAAATTTTGTGCCCCCCCCCCCTTTTTTTTTTTTTTTTTTGACAGCAGTAACTTTAACCAGACGCTTCCTGTAGCTGCAGATCAGTCTGGCACATCGATCAGGACTAATCCTGGCCCATTCTTCTCTACAAAACTGCTGTAGGTCAGTCAGATTCCTGGGATGTCTGCCATGAATCGCTGTATTTAGGTCATGCCACAGCATCTCAATGGGGTTCAAGTCTGGACTCTGACTTGGCGACTCAAGAATGTGTATTTTTTTCTTCTGAAACCATTCTGAGGTTGATTTACTTCTGTCTTTTGGATCATTGTCTTGTTGCATCCATCCTATTTTTAGCTTCAACTGTCTGACAGACAGCCTCAGGTTTTCCTGCAAAACATCCTGATAAACTTTTAATTCATACATGATTGATGATTGTATGTTGTCCAGGCACTGAGGCAGCAAAACAGCCCCAAATCATGATGCTCCCTCCACCATGCTTCACGGAGGGGATGAGGTGTTGATGTTGGTGAGCTGTTCCATTTTTCCTCCACACATAACGTTGTGTGTTACTCCCAAACAATTCAACTTTGGTTTCATCAGTCCACAAAATATTTTTTAAAACTTCTGTGGATTGTCCAAGTGCCTTTTTGCGAACATAAAGGAGTGACAATGTATTTTTAGACAGCTGTGGCTTCCTCTGTGGAGTCCTTCCATGAACACCATTCTTGGCCATACTTTTACATACAGTTGATGTGTGCACAGAGATATTGGACCGTGCCAGCGATTTATGTAAGTCTTTAGCAGACACTCTAGGGTTCTTTTTTACCTCTCTGAGTATTCTGCGCTGAACACTTGGCGTCATCTTTGGTGGACGGCCACTCCTTGGGAGAGAAGCAACAGTGCCATACGCTCTCTCAATTTGTAGACAACTTCTCTGACTGTCGATTGATGAACATCAAGACTTTTAGAGATGGTTTTGAATCCTTTCCCAGCTTTATACAAATCAACAATCCTTGATCGCAGGTCTTCAGACAGCTCTTTTGACCGAGCCATGATGTACATCAGAAAATGCTTCTCATCAAGACATTTCTTACCAGGTGTGTGTTTTATAGTCGACAGGGCAGCTTTAAACCACTCATCAGTGATTGAGCACACACCTGACTTAAAATGTTTTGTAAAAATCGGTTTCAATTGCTCTTTAAGTCTCCTTAGGCAGAGGGTTCACTTACTTATTTCCCTCCTTCTGTCATTGTTCGCATGCTATCCTCATTAAATAATGAAAACCTATAAATGTCTGGGTGGTTTTAGTTAAAGCAGACACTGTTTTTTCAGCTGTGTGATTTTGACAAAGATCAGATCACAATTGATGGTGATGTTATGCAGAAGTGTGACAAATTCCAAAAGGTTCAAATACTTTTCCATACCACTGTATATGAGTGGAGAGTGATTAAAAGTGTGGTGTTAAAGGTGCTACAATGAAAAATGTGGGTGCGCCTACATTTTGTGCTGGTTCACCTTAAGAAAAACAGTTGCTGTGCAACAAATGCAAAAAGTAAGTGAGGAGCCTTGGCAACATATATCGCAATGTTAATTTTTTCCAATACCATTCAGGCCTAATCTATATTTTTTTGTTATTTTTTAAGGGCTAAAATGTAACAAAATCCAGAAATACAATTGCATTGCCAAAAGATACAAAAATATATACATTATATACTCAGCAACATTCCTTGACATAATAGGAATAGGAAGTACTGTAAAAGGTATAGTATTCTAACATATTTGGAGCTTTTGTTCAAATAAAAACAAACAAACAAACAAACAAACAAAAAAAAAGTTGTTTTTTTTCTGGTATCGGATCTGGACTCTGTATCGGCAGATTCTCAAAATCAGGTGACTCGGACTCCGGTGCAAAAATATGCGATCGGGACATCCCTAGTCTGTACTTACGGCGTGTTCAGTTTACGAGACTACTTTCAGAACCAATTAATTTTGTAAGTATTGTACCGTTTTTTACTAAAACAAAACAGAAAAAATGTCTCCATTTTCAAAATAATGTTTGTCTGTCATTGCACAAATTAGTAGTTTCATGTCTTACTGTCTCATAAATGTACTTTTGAGGATAATTTGCAAGATGAGTTCAAATGTAGAATCATTTCCAATGAACAAGCCAAAAAAAGCCATTTTCCTCACATGCACATACACAAACAATTGAATTTGAGCAAGAAAATATTGAAATATACCTGTTTGTGTGGACAAAGCCTGAGTAAGGAATTAAGCACAAACACAGCATCTCTCCATCCTCCTGTCACAATTGTGTGCATCACTGTCTATTCACCTGCAGGCCAATTGTCTTGTTCAGTCTTCTCAGTCCCACTGACATGTAAGCCAACGAACCTGAGCAAAGACATGCATGAAAAATAGCACGCAGCCCACTACAGATATTCAATCCAAGAATTAATGTGTTGATCGATTGAGGTCAAGTTGTGACATTGATAAGTGTGCGAATGAAGCTTTGGCAAGATGGTGCTGGTTTGTTAGAGGGGAACATTGATCCTCATTGACCTGCAGCGCAACATCTCAAATTCCCCCTTTTGTCTCTCCTATCCGTCCTTGTCTTTTCTACTTTCCCTCTCTCTACTCATTTGCACACAGGTTTGCTCTCATCCCCTTTGGTTCACAGTGCACATGAGCGACTCGATAGCAATTGGAGAACATAAACCTTGCAACCTTGACCAGAGCTTTTATAAATGGGACAGAAAGGACAGAGACAGTGTGTAAACATCTGAGCTCAGTACAGTGAAAAACAGCACCACATGAGGCTAGATTGTCTTACGTAAACTATCATGGTGGGGAACTTATTGAGCGATGACCAGCTGTGAGCAATGTAACTCTGGTAACATGCAGGTAACACTTAATGTAGTTACACATGTAACGGCGAGAAGGCCAGGCCTATCTGTAGAGAAGTTGTGGCAGAGCACTGGCCCAGAATCTAACATCCCTCCTGGCCAACGCACATTACTGCTGACTGAACTCAAAATGTGCATACTCTCCAACTCCCATATGCGCACACACGCGTGCATAAAATTGTTCATAAACATGTGTCTGTTTGAATGTTGGAACAGCTGAGATTTGCCTGCCGCATGATTAGAATAAAGTCTCCTCATGATTTCTAAACAAAACGAAATGGCGTGGAGTTTATTTTCGTCCTGGAGGACTACAGTGAATCCTTAAATTCACACAGTCGGATCCAGGGTAATGATAGTGTATACTGTATCAGATGCATCAGATGCATTATTAATTGTTATCCTGGTGTAAACCCACCCTGCCCTGTCCTGCCACATCCTAATCTGACCTAACTTTCCACTTACTATCCTATTGGTTACTAGATTATTAAAGTGCCTATCACAGCTAAAGGCATGTTTATTTCAGACAGTATTTCACGCGGTATTTTTATGCCCCTGAAGGAAATGGACCGCTTGGATGTGTGTGGAAGCGATCGATTTATTTATTCAATTTCTTGAATCCTGCGCCATGAAAATGAGTGACTTCCAAGTCCAGTCTCGGGTTAAGGAAGAATGCGAATGTGACATCACCCAGGTCAGCATCTCACAACACAGCCATTGCTTTATAGCATGCAGATGGATTCAGCTGATTTTGGGGATTAATTTGTTTATTTTTTACATCGCGCCAGCCTAATGTGCTGCAGGCTTTTGTTGCTGCACCAGGGAGAGGCGTGTGAGCCTTTTTGGATTTCCAAAAGATTCTTGTTCTTGATGGGAAAAACAAGTCTGCAAACTGAGGAACCATTGGACGGACAAGTAAATGAGTAAGCTTTGTGTTTTAAATAGGGCTGTCAAACGATTAAAATTTTTAATCGCGTTAATTACAGCTTAAAAATTAATTAATCGTAATTCATCGCAATTCAAACCATCTATAAAATATGTCATATTTTTCTGTAAATTATTTTTGGAATGGAAATAAGACACACGACGGATATATACATTCAACATACGGTACATAAGTACTGTATTTGTTTATTATAACAATAAATCAACAAGCTGGCATTAACATTATTAACATTCTGTTAAAGCGATCCATGGATAAAAAGATTTGTAGTTCTTAAAAGATAAATGTTAGTACAAGTTATAGAAATGTTATATTAAAACCCCTCTTAATGTTTTCGTTTTATTAAAATTTGTAAAATTTTCAATCAAAAATTAAACTAGGAGCTCGCCATTGTTGATGTCAATAATTACACCATGCTCACTCATGGTACTAACACTTAAAATCAGTTGGACCCAAACTCCAGCAGAAGGCGGCAAACACCAAAAAACAAGTAACAAGCGGACATTACACTGTACTGCCATTTTAGTCTGTTTGAGCGGGGCATGTGCATTAACTGCGTCAAATATTTTACTGTGATTAATTAAAAAAAATACCGCCTGTTAACGCGATAATTTTGACAGCCTTACTTTTATATTATGACAAATACTCTGATCATGGCAAACGTTTTAATAAGGAGGTGGCTTGCATTTTGTGGGTGATAATGCTAGTCCTGTTTTGTTTACATTTTCGGCATTTCCCTTTCTCTTCCTGGCGATGAGCACTGCCTGCCCGCCGCCGTGGGCTGGCCGATCAGACAATTAACCCTGCCGCCGTGTGTGACATTAGTTAGTGTAGTTTGTGTGATTTGTCATTTTCAGCGTTCCCCATTCTCTCCCCGGCGACGAACACTGCATGCCCGCCGCCATAGGCTGGCCAATCAGTGAAGACAATCAACCCTGCTGCCGTGTCTAACAGAGTTGAGGTAGTTTTGTGTGATTAGTCATTTTTGAAGGGCGAGAAAAAAACTTTGCTCGGTTTGGGTTAGCATGTCGGCTAGCTGTCACGCCTCCCTTTTTGTTTTTGCCTGGCACGGCCAGACTGTTCTCCCTGTATTTTTCAAACACTGTGAGAATACTCTGGGACCCACCTGCTTAATGGCCTCTCAAGCCGAACGAAACCATCCATGCAATCAGATTTGATTATTTGCGTGACATGTTCTTAATGAGCAGCGTCACTCTTGCGCGTCGTCTCCACAACAACAAAGAAGGTGAACAGGAGAGCCGAGAATATGTTCCAATCCGAGGTAAAATCAGTTTTGAATGATCAAAAACACATTGACACAAGTCTGTCTTGCGCTAGCCGTTTTAAATAAACTTCTCCCTTCTCCGCTTGCGCCGCACTAGAGTTGTCGCTTTACCAACGTCGCATCTGCCCGTCGCTGATTGGTCCACTCAGATGTCTGTTTGCTGTGGTTTTCTCCGCCCTGGGAATTTGATCTGCGGGAAGGTCGCCAGGAGTTCCAGGCTAGTTTTGTTTACGCTCTTTCCTCCGTCTCCGAAGCTGGGGCAGGGAAATGACAAAAGCCGGACTAACTCCGGTGGCATAAAATACCATTCGGGAGGTGCAATAAGTAGACACTTTTGACCATTATGCAGTAATTTTGCCCTGTCGTACTGAATGAATACAATTTTAATTTTTCATATTCCATTGAGCACAAGACTGTTATTTGTCATGATCATACAATTTATTTAGCAATTGGGGAAAAATACATAGATAAAAAGAATATCCTGTAAAAATATTGGAGTAGAGAGATTGAAACAATGACATTTTGCTGCTCTGTGTCACAATTTTCCTCGTTCTGAATCGTCCCCCTCAATGGGTTGAATCCTAAATCTGCTGAGATCGTGACCCTGCCGACGTCATCCTCCAGATGGGGACGCTAGAGCGCTATGATGATAGGCGGGGCTAAACGGCAGATTAAAAGACTAATTTCTCGTCATCTGCGCTTTGCCAAAATGTTGCATATAGTCGAATCGTCTCAAAATAGGATTCTAATTCACATGATAATGTTATTTAAGAATTTTTATGCTGTCACAGGCACTTTAAGGGTAGTAACTACTTACAGCTACGGTTGTAACGAAAACCGATACTCTGGTACTAATTCGATACTAAGATTCTGAAAATGGGACGGTACATCAGATAATTGAACTTGAAAATGTTTGTTCACTCAGTCACTGTCACAGAGAGAATTTGACAGGGCCTTGGGTTGTCTGAGTTTTCCAAGGGGGCGTGGCTTAGCGATAGGTCCATAGTAAGAGGAGAATGAAACCACTGTTCAGATGTTCGCACTTTCACAAAAGCAAAAAATATTCTTAGTTAAATTGAGAGATAAGAGATAAATTTGATTGGTACAAAATCTTCTAGTACTGTATGTGCAAGTTCACACCTCAAAAGCCTTTAAGTAGAATATCTGTCCTGTTGGTTAGTGTACTCAAATCTCTATTGATGGATGGCGGTAACATAAGGTTGAGCATCATACATGCATTCCTAGATAGCTCCTGAGTTTTGCGGGACAAGAGTGACTTACGATTCGCTACACTAACATTGCATTAATAATGAATGGAGGTTAATGTGACTGCAGCAAGGCTACAACATCACCCACTATGGAGGAGCTTGGAGAAAACAATACTGTACACACGATTTTTTTTTTTAACTAACACATTTTTCAATAATTTTTTTCACTGGATATGTATATATAATTTTACTGCATTTGTAATCTATCTTTTATATTGATAAACACGTACAGCTGAAACTGGAAGTTAACAAACACATGGGATTCAGTTTAGGGCTTTGTGATGACCACTCGAAGACAATGACTGTTATCCTGAAGCATATTTTTTAACCATTTTGGCATTTTTTAAACCATTTTGGCAGTATGCTTAGGGTCATTGTCAATTTGGAAAAAAATTGCCATCTATTTTATGAAGCGCTCCAGTTTCTGATGGAGCAAAACAGCCCCACAAAATGATGATGCTTAATGCTTCAAAGTGTGTATGGTGTTGTCAGGTCTACAAGGTTCCTTGTTTTTCCTCCAGGTGTAATATTTGTCATTGTGGCCAAACAGCTCTACTTTAGTTTAATTAGACCACAGGACATGTCACCAGAAGTCTTGGTGTCATCTTGAAGACTGTAATCTGGATTTGTGTGTGTGTGTGTGTGTGTGTGTGTGTGTGTGTGTGTGTGTGTGTGTGTGTGTGTGTGTGTGTGTGTGTGTGTTTCTATAGAAGCAAGCTCTCACCCCATGTTGGTGCAAGACTCGTTTCACTATAAATCAGTGTTGTTTTCGGTACCCCTTTTAATTTTCGTCTTAGTCTTTTGGACAATAATACTTATTAGACTTAGTCATACCTTAGTCATTTCAAAATGTGTTTGTCTTCGTCGCGTTTTTGTTGACGAAAACACAAGACTAATTGTGTCTAGTTTTAGTCGACGTTTACGAAAAATGTTTTTTTCTGTAAAATGAGCAAAGCAAATACTACATAAATAAATACAGTGGGGCAAATAAGTATTTAGTCAACCACTAATTGTGCAAGTTCTCCCACTTGAAAATATTCGAGAGGCCTGTAATTTATCAACATGGGTAAACCTCAACCACGAGAGACAGAATGTGGAAGAAAAAAAATAGAAAATCACATTGTTTGATTTTTAAAGAATTTATTTGCAAATCATAGTGGAAAATAAGTATTTGGTCAGTACCAAAAGTTCATCTCAATACTTTGTTATGTACCCTTTGTTGGCAGTAACGGAGGCCAAACATTTTTTGTAACTCTTCACTCTTCGCTTGGTGTAAAGAAATCAACTGTGGGAGCAATTATTAGAAACTGGAAGACATACAAGACCACTGATAATCACCCTCGATCTGGGGCTCCATGCAAGATCTCACCCCGTGGCGTCAAAATGATAACAAGAACCCTGAGCAAAAATCCCAGAGCCGCATGGGGGGACCTAGTGAATGACCAACAGAGAGCTGGGACCACAGTAACAAAGGCTACTATCAGTAACGCAATGCGCCCCCAGGGACTCAAATCCTACACTGCCAGACATGTCCCCCTGCTGAAGCCGGTACACGTCCAGGCCCATCTGCGGTTCGCTAGAGAGCATTTGGATGATCCAGAAGAGGACTGGGAGAATGTGTTATGGTCAGATGAAACCAAAATACAAATTTTTGGTAGAAACACAGGTTCTCGTGTTTGGAGGAGAAAGAAAACTGAATTGCATCCGAAGAGCACCATATTCACTGTGAAGCATGGGGATGGAAACATCATGCTTTGGGGCTTTTTTTCTGCAAAGGGACCTGGACGAGTGATCTGTGTAAAGGAAAGAATGAATCGGGCCATGTAACGACAGATTTTGAGTGAAAATCTCCTTCCATCAGTAAGGGCATTGAAGATGAGACGTGGCTGGGTCTTTCAGCATGACAATGATCCCAAACACACAGCCAGGGCAACAAAGGAGTGGCTTCGTAAGAAGCATTTCAAGGTCCTGGAGTGGCCTAGCCAGTCTCCAGATCTCATCCCAGAAAATCTGTGGAGGGAGTTGAAAGTCCGTGTTTCCCAACGACAGCCCCAAAACATCAGTGCTCTAGAGGAGATCTGCATGGAGGAATGGGGCAAAATACCAGCAACAGTGTGTGAAAAGCTTGTGAAGAGTTACAGAAAATGTTAGGCCTCCGTTATTGCCAACAAAGGGTACATAGCAAAGTATTGAGATGAACTTTTGGTATTGACGAAATACTTATTTTCCACCATGATTTGCAAATAAATTCTTTAAAAATCAAACAATGTGATTTTCCGTTTTTTTTTTTTTCACATTCTGTCTCTCATGGTTGAGGTTTACCCATGTTGACAATTACAGGCCTCTCTAATATTTTCGAGTGGGAGAACTTGCACAATTAGTGGTTGACTACTTATTTGCCCCACTGTAAATAAAGGTTTCCAACTGTTTCGAATTAACATTGACAGACGAAAACATATTGTTGTGTCTACAAAGACGATGTCAATTTGATGATAATACACAATCAGCAGGAAAACAATAAGTTATTTTGAATAAAACAACTTACCTGCACGCCATGATCTGTATTTAAAAAGAGTTTAAGGGGACGCTTGCTGTTAGCATTAGCCTAATGCTAACGCGAATGCTTTGCTAATGCTTTGAGTTCCATTTAATGTGTGATGATCACTCAGCACAGATCTTTAAAGGCTATAAAAACAAAGATAAGACAACAAATCTTACCGTGTGTGTAAGCTGGAGTGACTGGAGAGTGAGAGCGGGGAGCAGCACGTCATGAGCACACCACCAGACACTGATATGATGCACATAAAATGTCACACATTGTGAACACGAAACGGAAACTATAACGCATTTTCGTCTCTCTCTCGTCTTGTCAGAGGAAAACTGTCATTCGTCTCATGATGTGTTTAGTCTCCCAAAACACATTTATAGCTCATTATTGTCTCGTTAACGTCATGAAAAAAGTGTTTGTTGACGAAATATTTTTGTTATCGTCACCGTTGATGAAAACAACACTGCTATAGATAATGACACCTACTTACCAGCGTCATCCAGCATCTTCACAACTTCTTCAGTTTTAGTTCTGGGGTTGATTCGCATGTTTCGGACAAAAACACATTCATCGCTGGGACACAGTGCCAGAATGCTGTGATAGCTGGACATTTCTTTGATGTTAATAGCGGCAAAGAATCTTTTGAACAGATAAATTTGGCACTTTCAAGCATCTGGAAATTGCACCCAAGGATGACCCAGACCAGTGGGGCTCCAGGATTCTCTCTCAGATTTTCTGGACCATTTCTTTTATATTTTCTCTTGATTTCAAACAAGGAAGCAGAGTGTTTGAGGTGTGGCCAGTGCTTAATTTGTAAATCAAAAGGTGCTGGAACGCAAAGTACATATGAAAGAGCAGGGATGACGAGACGGGCATAGGTCCAGGAACATACGCAGAAAATGGTGCTGAAAACAACACGCAAATGCCCACTTGCCATGCTGTGGGACTTATAAGCCTCAATTTCAGATAATATCCATGGTATAAATGTTATGACAACAATGTATAATTATTTAGTCTATACTCTGCACAGCACGGACAATTGCCCACATAACCACAGGTGGGACTTGTAAAACATTTTTTTGCTCCGGCTGTTGGTGGTCCGCCTGGCTGACTGCTGGCGCTGAACCTGACCAGCTGCTGCCACGGTAGCAGCCTCCTGCCCCGGCTTGGCTGGCTGTCCATGAACATGGCTAGCTGCTGCCGTGCTAGCCTCCTGCTGCACCAGGTCCTGACCGTTAGCATGATCGCTGCAGCTACCCTCATCGCCAATTGTAGCTTTTCTGGCTAGTTTGGAACCGTCTTCCTTCTTTTTGAGAAAAGACAGTAAATGCAACTGTCTTTTTGGCATGTTGAAATATCATTTGAGCCTGGCTGCTTGATCCCCAGATGCCAGATTATTATTATTTTTTTTAATGTCAGGGGAGTGATTTGTTGGTCCAGCTTTTCAGTGCATCAACAAATCTCCGACTCTTTCAAATGACGTTAAATTTTTATAAACAACATGCAATTCTTGGGATTTGTTCTTAAAATGAATTTATGCTCACCATTGTTTCATTTTCTACATTTTTTAAAAAAAAACATTGTAATTTTATTATTATTGTCTATACACGAGAGGTGCCGGATCTGCCCAAATAAGTCCCGGAACACAGGGAGGCCAAAATCGAAAGGTGCCGGATCTTGTTTCGGCGGGATCTGGCACAAATTAACCCCTGGGTATGGCCTTAAGTACGTCTCCAGCTGTGCCGGCAATTAACCTATCAGGAGCTTCCAAAGCCAAGAAATCATCATCTGGACTTCCCTAAGTTCTTTAAAGAAATAGTACTTTTCACCTATGTAAATTTTTGACCTCAAAGAAAATAATCTTAAATTCTCTAAGAATTTATTTTTCTTGTTGTTGTGGCATTTAACAAAATCAAATAATTTCGGTAATACTGACTGACCTGAAACAGGGAAGGTTTAATCTGATTTGACTTCAGTTTTGTATAATTAAAAATACCAAGATGTTTCCAATGGTTGAGAGCATTTGTTTTACATTCAAGCTTCATAAACCTAAACAAATGTTTGTCCCTGTCGTTTTTGTTGAATTATCCCGAACCCTTGCACATCTCTCCTTGCGGACCCTGGTCTCTTTCATCTCCGCCATGATGGATCACACCCCAGGTTATGGATGAACACTCCTGTCCTTAAGCTACCCTTACTCTCTGCTCCCATTATCTAATCTCGTATTTCCCCTGCTCCCCATTTTTAATAATTGTCATCCTCCTTTTTTCCAGGACTCTCCATCACCAAGCATTCTTTTGCCATGATATTTATTTCATCAGATTTTATGTCACACTGTACTCCCTGCCATTGTGTGTTTCTGTGTGTGTTGCAGTGCATATAAATGTTTCACCTCCGCAGATCGAAAGCGAGGCTGGCTCCTAGTCTTGCACCTGCCTGTTGCTATGGAAACTGGGGATCCTCTGTGCGTCACCTGTGCCCATGTTTGGTCTGTTTTCCGGCTCCCGTCTATCAGCCTCACACTCACGCTTGCTCCCTGCTCCAGGCAAACATTGTCGCTAATATCTCCTCCTGACTGCGTCACGAATTAATGAGCATCTTTCAACGTGAACACTAAACAGCAGTACTGATGTTCTACGCACACACATAGCATAAACGTGAACATTAATCACCAGGCTGACCTTTTTCCGAATAAATTATATTGCTTTTATGTGTGTACATGACTTCCTTGGTCAATACTTAATTATTAGACAGTATTTTGTGGACTCACACCCATATTAAGTCGCTACGTCGGTCATTTCATTCAGAGTGCGAAAACATCTGCTGTTCTTAAATATGCATGAGTACAACTAACATTTCCCCTTCAGTTATTGTGCCTTGGAAACGTAAATTGTAATACTATTAAAATAATTTCCCCAAGTCATTTTTTAAAAAAAGTTTTCATACACATAATAAACTCATCAAAGGGTTCAATTGTCCAGTGAAAAGTCTAAAAAAAACAAACCCAAAAATGTTTTAGGTGATTAAGAAGGTGTCATTATTCTTGTTGCTAACCACCTTTGTAGATGAAAAGAAAGAAAGATGGAAGCCATTAAGGCACAGTGCGCACATACTGATTGGTTCGTTAAGCAACAACATGAGCGGCAACTTGACAGGCCTTCAGTCTGTAAAAAAAAAAAAAAAAAGGGAAAAAAATTACCTGTGCATACAGAGTGATGTATTCAAGTGCGAGGAAAAAACAACACTCCCTAGATAGCAAAATATAACAGAGTGGGCATAGGCCAGATGTACTGCAAATTTCGGCCCAACTTCGTAATGTGGATCTGCCCCAGTGTCTTTTTGAACAATGGCCCAAACTCAGTAAGAGTCACTTATTGGATCAGCAGCCAGTTTTGGGCCAGAACTGGTCCAAAGCAGTAGATACGGCATTGATGTATAGACCCGATATGGCACCCATGTTACCCAATAAGGGGCCAGATTTGTATCAAAACCGTATTCAGTATTTCAGCATTTTGTTCAATGTATCAAACTGTAATGTGTTTATATTGCAAATTATATTTGTCTATTAAAAGCAATCATGACAACACTTCTTTTTCCCACCATTTATTAATGCCAACATATTAATGCAACATACAACAACATAACAATACAACATTGTTTTTTCACAAAATATTTTAATTGGAACAAGCAACTTCACATAAAGATGACCCATATTTAGACTGTAACAACATATTGTATTTGTTAAAGTGATCCTCTAACCTAAATACATGTTGGCTCTAATAAACCACAATTGTTCTCTTGTACTAAAATAAGTTGTTAGAAACACATAAAATGTTAAATCAATTGGCAATATTTTATAATATTTAGTCCATATTTTGACCGTTAGTTGGCGCCATGGTTTGCGGGCTCGCAGTGATGACGTCATTGGTATCTTTCGTGTTCAAAAATTGCTTTTTGCTGCCTAAACTCGCGAAGTAAAATGCCACGATGTGCTGCTTTTGGATGCAATTTCCAGTCAAATGGAAACAAGGGGAGTGAAGTGAGTGGTCAAGGTGGAATTATTATTTTTAGTGAATAAATGTGCATAAGTGGAAGCTTCTCCCCCTTTTTGGTCCCTGTATGCACGTATCCTACCCACCACGTGTTACAACTAGCGCCCAAACATTTTTCCTGGATCCTCAGTCAAGTAAGGGATCCGTCTATTTTCTGGATCCGACGGTCCCACCGCGTCTGCAATATTGGTTTCGGATCTGTCCATTGTTATGATTCGTCGGTCCCACAGCGGCTTTTCGGATCAGTCTATTTTGTGGAATCGACGGCCTCATCGCAGCTGCGACATTCCCATGGTATCGGTCTAATTCCTGGATCTTCGAGTGAGTAAAAAACGCGGATTTGGATTACTATTGCTCTTTTTTGTTGACTATTCTTAGTGGGAGTTTTCCCCAAATCATACTAAATAATTAAAGCACTATGGCACGCTACAGTGACGACAGTGACTCTGACGTGGACCTTACAACAATGTTGAGAGTTCGTCAGGGAACGCGTGTTTGCATACTGCTGAGCTCCCGAGTGAAGAGTGGTCAAGGTGGAAATATTATTTTTTTGTCAATAAATGTACATAAGTGGAAGCTTCTCCCCTTTTTGGTACTTTTATACACGTATCCTAGCTACCATGCGTTACAATGTACAAGACATGGATTACAGAAGGTGTGCTCTTTGGCCTGTACTGTAAGCACACGACAGCTCTGGATGCTAACAATCTACATAATTATATTAGGATAAGTTTGAAAACGCAATATGCTTAAGTTTGAAAACGTAATATGCTTACCTTGAATATTTGCTAATAAAACCGGACAGCATACACTCTCGCTCCCAACCGGAGTTCCTAACAGGACTCTCTCGCATCACCAGTTTTGCCCCTTTTGTCTTATCAGGTATTTGCTGCACGCATTTTTCCCTGAAGCTCGTCTTGTGAACGACCGACAGTGCTGTCCTGCTCTTCACTTTTCAGATCTGGTTCAAATAGGAAGGGTAGAACTGACGATTTGTTGGGAAAGCCAATGATTGACACGCTGGAATTTCGGCAACGGGACCAGTGATGTCACGCACTGCGATGTAACAAGAATGGCGACCTATCACTTAAAATAATTTTACAAACTTTATTAAAACAAAAACATTAAGAGGGGTTTTCATATCAAATTATTATAACTCATACTAACATGTATCTTTTAAGAATTACTTGTCTTAAAAACAGAGGATCGCTTTAAGGTTCTGGGGTATCGGGGGACCTGATTAATTGACGATGAGAGGGAGTGATCGATAGTGTTCGAAGAATCCCGTGGGCATTTGGTGATAGTGCAGGTGAACGGGAGAAGAATGTAGAGAAGAATAGCCAAAATTAGTCCTGATTTATGTGCCAGACTGATCTGCAGCTACAGGAAGCGTCTGAAGTTATTGCTGCCAAAGTTGTGGCCACGAAATATAAAATGTGAGTGTTCACCAGCTTATTTTTCCCCGTCTATCATTTTTTTGCATACTTTCCTCATTAAAATATGAAAACCTATAGACCCTACCCACCGACGTTACAAAATCACGTGCTCGCTGTATGGTTCCGCCCCCTTGTCCGTCATTTTGTGTCTGTATTATCAATGGTCTCATTTGATCGAGCAATTTATAATGCATTTCATGGAAGACCCGGTGCTTTCGGATGCCGTAAACTCACTTGATGCGTTGCATAAAAGGCGTTATGTGGAAAAGCTTCAGTTTATCCATTCGCCAGATCCATATTTGATGCCTAAATCGATGTTTTTCGACCCGCTGTCTCCGACGTATTTGCCTGACATCTGCTAGCCACCCTGATATGTACAACTATCTTGTCCACACAAAACTTTAAGAGCTTGGAGGCTTATAAATACTTCATTGCTGGTTGGGTGAAACAGGTCCTCGTCCACGAAAATTCGGCAGGAATCTATCTTGTGCTTGGAAAGGTGAGTTACGAAATTTTCAATTCAAAATCTTTTGTTATTGCTAACATCCACTGTCAAGTCTAATGTATTTCATGTCGTTTGTCAATGGAGTTAGGGCTTTTAATGTTTATATGGTTTAGCGATAGCACTCTCACTACATACATACATGTATGTTGTCGGCGATTAGCCTAGCAATGATCTTAATTGTGGTTGTCAGCCCAAAACCCTCTAAATATATATTAAATGCATCCTACCAGATATAAAATGACGACTACATAATCTGTGGTAATCGTTTGGAGCCCAGTTTTCTCGTCGAATTGCAGCAGCCCATCTCGCTCTCTTCTCTCCGGGTCTCTCGGAATCCGGTAGAACTTCAAGTCTCTCCGTCTTCTCCGTCTATCTTCTTTGTTATTGCAACCGACCGCCACACACGCCTTCACCATTTTGATTATTAATGTTAACGAGCAGAAAAACACGTCGTAAATAGGAGGAATGTACGTAGCCGTAACAGGTAAACATGATGTGTTGACGGACAATTGGGCGGCACCAGTCAGGAGGAAGGAGTTGTGACGTCACGTGGGTAGGGTCTATAAATGTTTGGGTGGTTTTACTTAAAGCAGACACTTTTTCTTCATCTGTGTGCTTTTGACAAAGATCAGATCATATTTGATCGTGATTTAATGCAGAAATGTGAGAAATTCCAAAAGGTTCAGGATACTTTTTCATTGCACTGTATATTTATTTCGACCTTAAAATATGGTAATGGTGGTGCCTAAATTCTCCTGAAATTCTAGAATGACCCATACACTGGCTCAGCCCCTACCTGTTTTTTTTTTTTTTTTTTTTTGCTGTTGAGAACAAAGTACTAATTCAAGATACAACTTTCAATGTCACTAAACTATCGGATGAACAGCAGGACAGCAAAAGAGACATTTGGTTAGAGGGTGGAATCTACTGCAGTGCAACAACTGACTGATCTTCACACCCTACAAGCCATTTAGTGGTGTAGCAGCATATCAAGTAAGCTGCAGGCCATGCAGCAGCTTCCCCAATTTGGAATAACACACCAAAGAAGAGCCTATTATTTTCTTTGACTTCTACATCATCCATAATAACCAGGGGGGGGAAACTCACCTTCCATGATTTTCCATTACCCAGCTTATTTCATCTTTCTGTTTGCGTGATAAAATCAGGAGCAAATGAACAAAGCAGTCACTCCAAAGACACCTGATATATTAATAATATTAAGTAATGCCTTCTCACTTCCAGTAAATTCGCTAATACACACCAGCAATGGTGATTTCTATTCTATTGCAGAGAGTAGATGGTCACTGTTGTGAGAGAATTTATTCATGGTTAAAACACAGCCATTATACATTATATGTTGAATGCTTTTGTTATGCATGCATGAGAACATTATAGCATAGAGTACCATTGTTATACTAATCTGTTGTAATCTTTTTGAGTGGCCTTTCTCATGGCCCTGACAGTTGTAGACAGTATCAATATGCCCAAATATGGACTGTTATGTTCCGTTGTTTTTCAATCTGCCCTGAATGAATACATAGGAGGACTGTGGTTTCTTATCGTTGTGCCAGCTGGGACCGGTGCTCAAGGTCTCAGCTCAAAGATGTTTTTGTATGGAAAAATACCCAGCTTTGTGAGATAATGAGTTTCGTTTCTTAGTCTCGTTTTTCGGTGGGCTTCGGCAACGCCCTTTACAACAGTATAAATTCCAGCCTGTATTGTACTGCTTTGTACTTTCTGGGTGATCACAGCTTCTGGCTGGGTCACATCATTCTGTACCCAAGAGCTTTGGTTTATAAAGACTTCGAAGAAAATCAATCCATGGTTGGGGTCGTATTTATTTCTCTAATCGAGCTATCGAGGTAACACTTGTCTTGGAGTTCAAACTGAACTTCCTTGACAACTGTTGTCATATTTGTGGATTAAATGTGTGTGTGGCATTATTCCTACTTCTGCTTTTGAAATTATTGTTTTATTAAGCTGATCACATTAGAGGTCACATTATTCGTGGAAAACGTTAAATAATTAATCTTGTGTGGAAACCATGTAGTCTTTTTTAAAAAATATCTATTTTATGTTTATCGTATAAGTACCGTATGTATTCACTTAGTAGTATGCTCCTACTAAACATTTGTCCCAGCATAAAAGTTAAGGCTGAAAAAATGCTTTTTTGTATGCATTAAACAAAACAAAACAAAACAAAAAACAAAAACAAAACAACAAAAAAACTTGCTTAAAATTTTCTTATGCCTTTGAGACTAAGATGTTTTTTTTTTCTACACAGTGAACATGGAAACGGTGTTTGACCTTGAAGGAAAAAGTATCCTTTCCCATATTTACTGTTTGACTGTTTGTATTACTCTAACACACCCAATATAACAGATAGAATTCAAATCATAGTTAAAAAAAAAAAAAAAAAAATAGAACATACCTGAAGTATGAGTGCAGTTGGAGTGATTGGAATTTGCAGCGCCGAGACAATGGGCAGATAAGGGCGATAACAACTACAGGATGCCTGCTGACTACGAAAGCCCAACGCGCATCATACAGCTGACTGAGCGAGATTGACGCTGATGAAACGAGACAAGCAGGGGATGGCCAACACATCTACAAGCCCACGTCTGGACCACCAAATCCCACCATTAGCTCTTCTAGTAACCAACAACGGGCAGTCCAGAACAATGAAAGGACATCCTCTCCTCCCACAAGGACCATCTGATAACGGAGGAACCCGCGACAGAGAAGTTGACACTCAGCACTCACGTGGCGCTGAGGTTGGCAAAATCCTCAACTCAGCACTCAAGTGGTGCTAAGGTTGGCAAAATCCTCAACTCTGGTTGCCCTGACAACAGTAACACCCGAATTCTCCTGCCCAATCCACAACAGACAATAACCCTAAACAACGCCCAAACATACCCTTCTTCTGGACCACAGCCCGCCTCACCAGAGCCTTTAAAAGACTGAATGTTTAATTAATCGTTGTCATTTTGCTCGGGAATCATTTATTGACCCTGGATCCAGCCTTCCTTTTCGTCTGGGTCTTTTTGCTGTTTTTGCTTTGCTGTCTGATTGCTGTCGACTTGGAATAAATTGTGAACTTGTGTTTCGGAGCCTTCTTCTAGCTTTTAAAATGGAGTCAGTACAAGGGGTTAAAACTAAGGTGAACGTGCAGAGTTTGGCCGGGTAGTTGGGGTTGCGCCGGCCCGGGTCATTGGGATTGCGCTAGCCCAGTTCCGGCGGTTTGGCTGGCGTGATTCTGGCAATCTGGCTAAGAGGTCAAATTCCAACAACCTGACAAACATTATATAAGTTACTTTATAAACTAAGGTCATTTTAGGCATAATATGGATTTTCTGTACAATTATTCAGATTAAAATGTATAAAAAGGACTGTTTTTATTCATATCCAAATATACTGTCCTATTTGTGTTGTCTTGTACTGTGAACCTAGTACTAAAGAAACGAGTGCAGCATTTCAGACTAATGGCCTCCCCCAGGTTTTGATAATCTGTGCTGGGTTACACTAATGAGCAGTTTTGAGGTAGAGAAGACTACACTACTAAAAAGTAGAGAGAGGAAAGACTAGATGAGTAAGACTACAGCACAGTTGAAATTGTAGTGTTGATTAATTTAGTTTAATCTTTAGATGTTGAACATATTGTAAAAACATTTGAGGTAAATACATTGGCATGGAATAGATTCATACCAAAATGCCTGGAATCCAGTTTTTATGTGCTGGCATCTGAAATGTATCCAGTGAAATATTTATTGCATCTGTTTTTGGACGCAAGAATTGGTCTGCTCATCTGAGGCCAGACCCAGCCATGTTTACCACCCAGTGTCATTGGTCTCACTATTAAATTCAAATCAATATCCTCATAATAAAAGTCTCAGACCTGCAGCAAATTGGAATCTGTGGCACAGAAAGCTAAAGAAATCTATGAAGCCGCCAAGGCCGTTCTAATGAATGATGAATCGCTGCAACAAACACACAACACTCTGCTGTGTCACATACAGTCAGGCTGCTGTGAAACACAACTCCCTCATGGACGGATGGCAATCCTGAATCCAAACAAGCCCACCAGACACAGCATTTCCACACCATTGTAACCATATTACATTAACGAGCTATCTGTGGCAACTAAACATGATGAAAATAAAATTAGATAGTAGGAGCACATACAACCACTTGCACCGTTATAATATCTAATGCACAGCTGTATGGACATTTCTCGCATCGAAAGTGTCAAAACAAGTGTTGTTTTCATCAACGATAACGACGACGAAAATATTTAGTCAACGAACACTTTTTTTCATGACGATGACGTGACGATAATGAGCTAAAAAGGTGTTTTGGGAGACTAAAACTTATGGAGACGAATGCCGGTTTTCGTCTGATGAGACGAGAACGAGACGAAAATGTACAATCATTTCGGTCACATGTTCACAGTGTTTGACATTTTATGTGTAGTTAACTTGCATCGTCGCAGTGTCTGGCTGTGTCACTCGTGACGTGATGCGCCCCCTCCCCTCGTTCCCGACTCACCAATGTGTCGTCTCCAGTCTCCATGCAGGCTTGCACATACGTTAAGATTTATTTTCTTGGCCAGAGAGAATATGCGATGCTGCTTTAGCCTTTAAAGGTTTGTGCTGAGTGATCATCTCACACTCAATGTAACCCATGGCATTAAAATAGCATTCGCATTCCTACGTTAATAAGTTCATACAATAAGGGAGGTGGTCCTGGTGGCCAAAAAGTGTCATTGCATGTAATTGACTTTCCTATATGTTATTTTAAAATTAAGAGTTTTGTCTGTAAAAGTTTTAAAGCAATAAAACAAAAAACAAAAATGAATGTAATGAACAAAAAAAGATATTTTTATGAAAGGTCAAAATTATTTTTCGAACAGATCATGTGACTAGCACCTAAGACGGTATTTGCTTTGTTTAGCCAAAACTACTCGAGGACCGAAGAGGCAAGATGGTTATGCGTAATTTTTTCAAACCTAAGCTTTTAAAAGCGACAACAACAACTGAACCAAGAACCAAGGATTGAAAACGTAGACCATGCAAGACCAGACAGCACCGCCAAAATGGTGAGCGGAGTTTCAATTTGCCCCACTGAAGACATTGTCTTGCCAATGTAGTTACCCCCATCAAAACTTGTATCCCCTGGCCACGGGAGCGCACACACACACCCATTAGTTATGAGTTACAGTGGGGCAAATAAGTATTTAGTCAACCACCAATTGTGCAAGTTCTCCTACTTGAAAAGATTAGAGAGACCTGTAACTGACAACATGGGTAAATCTCAACCATGAGAGACAGAATGTGGGAAAAAAAAACAGAAAATCACATTGTTTGATTTTTAAAGAATTTATTTCCAAATTAGAGTGGAAAATAAGTATTTGGTCACCTACAAACAAACAAGATTTCTGGCTGTCAAAGAGGTCTAACTTCTTCTAACGAGGTCTAACGAGGCTCCACTCGTTACCTGTATTGTTGGCACCTGTTTTAACTCATTATCGGTATAAAAGACACCTGTCCACAACCTCAGTCAATCACACTCCAAACACCACTGTGGCCAAGACCAAAGAGCTGTCCAAGGACACCAGAGACAAAATTGTAGACCTGCACCAGGCTGGGAATCTGCAATAGGTAAAACGCTTGGTGTAAAGAAATCAACTGTGGGAGCAATTATTAGAAAATGGAAGACATACAAGACCACTGATAATCTCCCTCGACCTGGGGCTCCATGCAAGATCTCACCCCGTGGCGTCAAAATGATAACAAGAACGGTGAGCAAAAATCCCAGAACCACACGGGGGGCGCCAGTGAATGACCTACAGAGAGCTGGGACCACAGTAACAAAGGCGCCACCACAGTAACACAATGCGCCGCCAGGAACTCAAATCCTGCATTGCCAGACGTGTCCCCCTACTGAAGAAAGTACACGTCCAGGCCCGTCTGCGGTTTGCTAGAGAGGATTTAGATGATCCAGAAGAGGACTGGGAGAATGTGTTATGATCAGATGAAACCAAAATAGAACTTTTTGGTAGAAACACAGGTTCTCGTGTTTGGAGGAGAAAGACTACTAAATTGTATCCGAAGAAAACCATACCCACTGTGAAGCATGGGGGTGGAAACATGATGTTTTGGGGCTGTTTTTCTGCAAGGGGACCAGGATAACTGATCTGTGTAAAGGAATGAATGAATGGGGCCATATATCGAGAAATTTTGAGTGAAAATCTCCTTCCATCAACAAGGGCATTGAAGATGAGACGTGGCTGGGTCTTTCAGCATGACAATGATCCCAAGTTTTTTTTTTTTTTTTTCACAGTCTGTCTCTCATGGTTGAGATTTACCCATATTGACTAAATAATATTTTGCCCCACTGTATGAACAAGACTAATAAGTATCATAGTATTATATTGTTACATTTAATCTGTTACATTTACTTGAGTAACTTTTTCAGAAAAATGTAGCCATACTTTTCTAAACTTTTTCTTGAGTAGATTTGTATAGAAGAAACGCAACACTTACTCCGCTACTTTAGGATACACAAGTCATTAGTTTTCCTCTTTATTCTACATACTTATTATATATTACTAGTTACTATTATTAACCATTAGATTTTTTTATTTTATTTTTTTGCCAGAGAGGCCAACAGTGGCTTTATCAGTTTCCCAAAGAGACGTTGCAACAATAATCCCATGACTTCATTATACTAATCAGACTCAAGCTTGCCGTTCTATGGTCATGCTGGCCTGTTCAATCACGTGCCGTCTTTAAGCACCGTAAAGTATTTGACATAGAGTGCTGCCGTCAACATGACTGGAAAGCGCAAAATTTAACCTCTCTCCCAGTTTTAATTTGCCACAGATTGACCAGAGATATGATCCTTTTAATCTCATAATAGGACATATATTTTCTCTACTCGATGGCACTCATGCTCTTGGACAAATGATGCTTCATTTCTGTAGATTTTTTTCTCTTGCCGGAATTCAATGATTCTTTTTTTTAGTAATAATAATAATAATAATAATAATAATAATAACAGTTTATATACTGTAGATAACCTTGGGCTAAGGAAAAAAAAAACATTGTTTAAAGGAAAACATCGTAAGCAGTTACTCACAATGTTACTCTTTGAGCATTTTTTTTTTTTCACCAAATATTTTTTTTAATTGTACTTGAATACATTTTATGGATGACTGCTTTTACTTTAGTAATATAATTTTGAAGTAACCAGTGTTATTAATAATGGCGTTAGAGTATAACGTTGTTACCAATAGCGTTATTTTTGTCACTAGTGAGCAATCTAATTAATTGATTATCCCATCTTTGCAACGCCGTTACCGTTAATGGGGATGTGAAGGCATGCGTTACTACAAATTGGTTGAATGACGAGAGATATCTGAGAGACACGGAGAGAGCAGAGCTGGACAGGAGAGGAGGGTAGGGGGTGGTGACGCCGTTCCAAACGCGATGCTAGGTGGCTCGGAGTGTTAGCATAGCATTGGCGTTGTCGCTAGCATTAGCATTTAGCATGGCAAGCATTATCTTAAACTCTCGGGCAACATTTTTTTTTTTTTTTACATACATGTCGTAGCGTTCAGGTGGGTACAATTAATTGAAAATAATGGACTGTTTTCATGTTCAGTATGTCATTGTAAATGCTACAATATAATAATAATAATTTGTTTTTGTTTTTATTAAAGAAATAGTCACTTGCCCTAAACTTTTCTGGAATGATCTATCCATAAACCTAGTGTGTTTTTGTTTTTTTTCCAAATCAAAAGAATTACAGCAAAGATAGAAGAGGGAAGAGATTTAGAGCCTCATCTGCATATTGAAAAAAAATATATATATATATTATGGGGGTGACGGGACACACAAGCCACAGTTCAGTACATACCTCAGTACGGGGGTCACGGTTTGGTGCGGGTTCAGCAACAGGAAAAACAAAAAGGCTTTTTTCTCACAGCATTTGAAAGTTAAAGTTTACATTACACTCCTACAGTGCCTTGCAAAAGTATTTGGCCCCCTTGAATCTTGCAACCTTTCGCCACATTTCAGGCTTCAAACATAAAGATATGAAATTTAATTTTTTTGTCAAGAATCAACAACAAGTGGAACAACATTTATTGGATAATTTAAACTTTTTTAACAAATAAAAAACTGAAAAGTGGGGCGTGCAATATTATTTGGCCCCTTTACTTTCAGTGCAGCAAACTCACTCCAGAAGTTCAGTGAGGATCTCTGAATGATCCAGTGTTGTCCTAAATGACCGATGATGATAAATAGAATCCACCTGTGTGTAATCAAGTCTCCGTATAAATGCACCTGCTCTGTGATAGTCTCAGGGTTCTGTTTAAAGTGCAGAGAGCATTATGAAAACCAAGGAACACACCAGGCAGGTCCGAGATACTGTTTTGGAGAAGTTTAAAGCCGGATTTGGATACAAAAAGATTTCCCAAGCTTTAAACATCTCAAGGAGCACTGTGCAAGCCATCATATTGAAATGGAAGGAGCATCAGACCACTGCAAATCTACCAAGACCCGGCCGTCCTTCCAAACTTTCTTCTCAAACAAGGAGAAAACTGATCAGAGATGCAGCCAAGAGGCCCATGATCACTCTGGATGAACTGCAGAGATCTACAGCTGAGGTGGGAGAGTCTGTCCATAGGACAACAATCAGTTGTACACTGCACAAATCTGGCCTTTATGGAAGAGTGGCAAGAAGAAAGCCATTTCTCAAAGATATCCATAAAAAGTCTCGTTTAAAGTTTGCCACAAGCCACCTGGGAGACACACCAAACATGTGGAAGAAGGTGCTCTGGTCAGATGAAACCAAAATTGAACTTTTTGGCCACAATGCAAAACCATATGTTTGGCGTAAAAGCAACACAGCTCATCACCCTGAACACACCATCCCCACTGTCAAACATGGTGGTGGCAGCATCATGGTTTGGGCCTGCTTTTCTTCAGCAGGGACAGGGAAGATGGTTAAAATTGACGGGAAGATGGATGCAGCCAAATACAGGAACATTCTGGAAGAAAACCTGTTGGTATCTGCACAAGACCTGAGACTGGGACGGAGATTTATCTTCCAACAGGACAATGATCCAAAACATAAAGCCAAATCTACAATGGAATGGTTCAAAAATAAACGTATCCAGGTGTTAGAATGGCCAAGTCAAAGTCCAGACCTGAATCCAATCGAGAATCTGTGGAAAGAGCTGAAGACTGCTGTTCACAAACACTCTCCATCCAACCTCACTGAGCTCGAGCTGTTTTGCAAGGAAGAACGGGCAAGAATGTCAGTCTCTCGATGTGCAAAACTGATAGAAACATACCCCAAGCGACTTGCAGCTGTAATTGGAGCAAAAGGTGGCGCTACAAAGTATTAACGCAAGGGGGCCGAATAATATTGCACGCCCCACTTTTCAGTTTTTTATGTGTTAAAAAAGTTTAAATTATCCAATAAATTTTGTTCCACTTCACGATTGTGTCCCACTTGTTGTTGATTCTTGACAAAAAATTAAAATTTTATATCTTTATGTTTGAAGTCTGAAATGTGGTGAAAGGTTGCAAGGTTCAAGGGGGCCGAATACTTTTGCAAGGCACTGTATATAGGTGGAATTTTAAGAAATGTAAAAAGGGTGACCTATTTGTTTTGGAATGAAAAAGACAGTTCAATTCAATCAGTTAATATTAACATTTGATGTGAAAGACATTATAGAGTTACTAATTCAATAACTTTTTGGGAGAAGTCATTTGTAACTGTAACTAATTACTTTTTTAAAGTAAGATTAACAACAATGCAAGTAACGCTACTCTTACCTGAGTGAAATTTGTGGCTACTCCCCCCACCACTGTCCACATGTGAAAGGTTAAATTTGAAAAAGGACAAAAAAAAACACACTGAACTGTACACACTGCATGGGGGAAAAAAATCAGATATGCGTCGCATATGGGCAAAGACATTGGAATTGACCAGCAGTGTGAATGTCGCCTTAAGGCTGAGTTATGCTTCTGCGGCAGACCTATGTCGTCAAGGCAGACCTGGTTTACGACCCTCCGCCGTAGTCTGACGTGCAACTCCTCAGAATCTTGACTGGGCGTCACGTGACGCAAATGGACTGCGATTGGTCCGCTGAGACTGTTGTTTCCAGTTCAGCACGAAATCGTCGCCATTTACAAACATTTTTGCGCTACACTCAAAACTGGACCAAGCGGACGAGAGGATCATTGAAGCGGTCCGCAAGTACAACCACCTCTACGATGTTTCGTCAAAGCATTATAAAAATTGCCAAATGGCAAGCAATTCGTGAAAGGAGATTGCTGAAAATACGGGGCTGGAGGTCATGGATAGCATAAAAAAATGGAAGAACTTCCGAGACAAATATGTGTGTGTTCGGAAGCGAATGGCCACACGATGCGGTGACCCAGATGGCCAAAAACTGCCAGCTTTTTTTGTCACTTCACTCTTGGTTGGTGCACTTTATCATTTATTTTTTACATATATTTGCTGTGAGTCTGTGACTTATTTACATTTTACACTTCAAGTAGATGAAGAATAAAGCACGGGTTTGGTGTCAAAAAAGTTGTTTTGATGTTTATTTTCAACAACAGAAAGTTTACACACTTGATTTATCATCACTGATTGAGAGTGCGTCGGTGCTTTTATGATAACGTGTTTACCATCGAGGCTTCCAATGCAGTTTGGGAAGTTCCATAGCCACCAGAAATCTGCTATGGCTTCCCAGTGGCTGGTTTTGGGACACGGTTAAAAAATCGGACAAAAGACTGGGCGACGCAGCTTGCTGGTTTCCATGCGACGTTAGATTTCGTAATAAGACTGCCAGTATTTGTGAGGCATTAACAGACAGACCACCTCCGTAACCGTCTTCTGTGCCTCAACACTTGTATGATCAACATTTGTTGTTTAATGTTGATGAGGTGAAGATCGATATTCAAGAGTACCAATCTCCGTTGGCATTGATGTTTAACTGGAAGAAAACGAGAGGAAGTCGACAGCACAACGGCACACCCCTCTAGAGGCTTGGCGGTGAATTACAGAGCAACGCGTTCCCTTGCCGTATAACTATAGAATGCTCATTGACAACGTAGGGTATACATCGTCGCTACGCCGTCACCGCAACGCAGAAGCATAACTCAGGCCATACACTTGCCCAAATAAAGATCTCCTTTCAAATAGATGCCCTTTTTTCCCCTCAGGAATAAGGTAGCTGTAATCAACTTTTCACCAGGTGGTACAGCTCAGTTCAGTACTGTATCCCCTGATTTGGTTAGCTTTTCCATTTGGGCGCGTAGGCAGAAAGCTCACTGCATGACTTCCTGAAATAGTGCAATATCGTAACAGCAGGACATCAACTAGCTCACTTACTGTGTTGGCCAACAAAGAAAAATCCGACATGGTACAATGCTGTCCAAAAATATAACTATAAATAAAAACCAAAAACATACAGGTATGCAACTGAACACATCAACACATATACAATGTGTTGTTGTGCACAAGATTCAGTGAATGTTTTTTGGTGGTGCTGGAATGGAGTGCTGAGTAAGCGGCGCAGGGCGAGTGCTGGGAGACTGCAGTGCTTTTAGCAGCAACACACACTGATGGGCGTGCACACTGATACTCAGCAGAGGGGGGAGGTGAAGCTGAGAAGCGAGGAAGATGCAGTCTCATTTTGAACAGAACACCCACTCATCCAGATAAACATCACACAGTCATGTAATCTTTTCTCTTACATGTGTATGTTCATATTAAATAAGTACTAAAGGACACGTTACGGTACAATGACACGCCACCGTACACTTTAGGAACTCAACACACACTGCATGACTATACAAGTCTAAGGCCACGCCCTGACAGACATACTGCGTCACGGCCAGCCACGTTCAGGCCCAGGAGTCTTGCTCTGACCTGTGCTACAAAAGCCCTCACGCTGTCCACCCACCCACTTCTCCATCCCCACCATTTCCTCTGAGTCACCCTCCGCTTCTTCATCATCACCATCCGTCCATATATCACATCCCGTCGTGTCCTGTCCACTTCTTGTCGTTTTTTTTTTCACTCCCTATTTGCTTACCATTCATTAATGATATTGTGAGAACGTATTTTTAAAAAGGCAAGAGCCTGTATCAAAAACCTCAAAGCCAACCAACCCCCACTCTCCTGTAGATTTGATTATATAACTGTGTCCCCATGGACCTTGAGGACACTGCAATCTAATTTTATCAGGCGATAGTGATGATGGGAGCGAGAGTGGATGCTGAATTTAACATAGAAATATCCCCCATTATCTTTGATGCTTTCCGATAGGGATGCAGGAAACTAAGATGCCCCAAATGTTGAGTCAGCCACAATAGCACAACCTAAGAGACATAAAACAAGTCAAGTAAAAAAGCAATATCCACAACATTCCAAGTTTGGTATTTCTATTTCACAAAGCTGTAGTCTATTATTCATTATTGTTATACAATGCTGCACAGCCTTTTCTGTAAAGTTTTCAGCCCTGAAATGCTAAATTTGTCAAACAGCGCCGTACTCTGGTAAAAATTCGGCATCACTGCACTGAAAAAAAACAAAAACAAAAAAACCCCACCTCAAAACCAGTTAAATTCCCATGTTTTCAGTGTAAATCTACTAGGAAGAAGTGATATTATCTGCCAGTGCTTCAAGTAAATTTGACTCACTTATATCTCATGAAATAAGAAAAATAGCTAGCTGAAAATAAACTGAATGAACCAAGGGCGTAGGTTTGCATAGGGACGGTAGAGACATAACACTACCAACTTTTCAGGATGCTCAAATTGTCCCCACCAACTTTTAAGCAACCTTATTTGCATTTTATAATGAGTTGAGTTAAATAGGTATTCAGATTGCCTTCCCATATGTTGTAAGGATACAATTGACCGTACCGTTATTAAGTGAATTATTTTCATTATGTTCAGACTTATATTTACCCCTTTTTCTATTGCTTAATGTGCTGGTCCATTTTTTCCCACTCAAACTCACATTTGATTGGCTGATGACTTGACTCCCCCACCCACACACGCACTGACCTGAGCCCCCTTCAAAGAGGAGGGATATTAGAATTTTTTTTCCAGCCAGCAGCAGCCACTTTAAGTAATGTAAAAAGATGTTAATGTTATGGAGGTGGGGAACACACCACTAATTTTGCTACTGAAATTTTGCTACAACTTGCATCAGAGTTTGCATAACATTAAACTGTGTACATATGCTAACCTGCAAAACTTGAGTAGGAAGCTGTTTAGAGAGACGTGTCCTCCACTTTTGTATGTATTTTCTGCTGTTAACGTAAATTAAACTGTGAGAAATGTAGTGAACTGAAGTTTACCCTCTTCTACCCAATTTTCATTTTTGTGGTCTTAAAGCAACACTTGGTAATTTTTCAGTTTTGGTCGATTTTAGCGACGCTGGTGGACTAAAAGTGGTACTTTTTTGAAGACTGTTTCCCATGAGGACCAGCGCATGAGCGCATAGTGTCTTCCTATGAGGGACGTAAGAAAAATTAATTGAGAAGCACGGGTATAACTCAATACAGATTTATTTTGCAATGATTAGTTAGCCTATCAATTAATTAGGTTCATATTCGTAAAAAATGTAGCCCTGACCCCCGTTTACCCAATCTGTTTGGTCTTATTAATTTCCCGTCCCCAGTAAAAAGTGTACATGCAAGTTATGCTGTTATATCGTCCCAACCAATGTTGAGCCCAAACCTACACCCTTGGAATGAATTTATATTAGGCAATAAATTTGTATATTTAACATTTTGAAAACAGCTTGCCAGAAATGTTCTTAATTCAAGAACAGATAATTTTCAAAACATTATTTGAAAGCAAATTTTTCTTGATTTAGGTGGGGGGGGGATGTCAGAAACCCGTGGCCCTAGAGCCACATGCGGCTCTTTAGCGTTGCCCTCAATGGCGTCGTTAGGCATAGGGGGGCTTCAGCCCCCCCAAATATTCTCAAGCCCCCCCGGTGGTGTTTTATCTAAAGCAAAAATACAAAAAAAAAAAAAAAATGCTGAAATATTCCCTATTAATTTGCCAGAATATTATTTTAAATCAATAATCGTATAACCTATCATTATTAACTTAACTATTACAACACCTACCAAAAAGTATGGAATCCAGTCTCGGACGAGCACTCACTTAGACATTTTATCATGTACAACAAACTCAGATAAAAAGCTTGAAAAAATAATGAATTAGTTCAAAAGTCCAACTCTTTAGCAATCCAATGCAGATTTCTTACTCTTGACAAAGTGATGATGCTGGAACTTTTGTTTGTTGCTGTTCCAGTGAGATTTTCAAAGATGACTGCCTGAAGGAAACATCAAAATTCCCTCAGTCCTTGATGATATGGGGCTGCATGTCAGGCAAAGGCACTGGGGAGATGGATGTGGTGAAATCTTCAATAAACGCACAAGTTTACATTGAAATTTTAGACAGGTTTCTTATCCCTTAAATTGAAAATATGTTTTTCATTTTCCAAGATGACAATGCACCACGCCACAGAGCTAAAATTGTTAAAGCAGTCCTTGGAGAAAGACTCATCCGGTCAATGGCATGGCCTGCAAATAGCCCAGATCTCAACCCTACTGAAAACCTGTGGTGGGAATTGAAAAAAAAAAAAAAAAGGTCCACAGTATAGCTCCGATCTGCAAGGATGATCTGGCAACTGCAATCAAAGAGAGTTGGCACCAAATTGATGAAGAATACTCATCAAGTCCATGCCTCAGAGACTGCAAGCTGTCATAAAAGCCAGAAGGTGGTGCTACTAAATACTAGAGATGTGTTTTGATTGTTATTTCTTGTTTCTCATGATTCCATATTTTTTTCCTTTAGAATGGAGCGATTCCGTATATATTTCCCTGCACTTGCTTTATAAAAATAACATTTACTGACCACTACAATGTTTTAATTTATTTTAGTGTTTCTGAATGCTAAAGACTTTTGAACTCATTAATTACTTTTTCAAGCTTTTTATCTGAGTTTGTTCTACATGATAAAATGTCTGAGTGAGTGCTGGTCCCAGACTGGTGATTCCGTAATTTTTGCTATAGGGGTTGTATCATAAAATTTTCAGTTTCCCCTCACTTCATAGAGTAAGGTAGAGACCCCCTACAGTGCGTCGTTATCCAATCCATTCCACTGTGGTACGGAACAGTGAGGCACTGGCTTGGTTCAACATCCGCCTTCATGACGACAAACTTCCTGTGTTCGAGTATGAGGACGCATCCAACTTTGTGGCTGTGCAGGTACTGGAATGCCTCAGAGCTTTTCAGGTTCCTGATGGCGTTTCCATATACTGCCATAGAGTCAATAAAATACGATAATATTTTACTTGTGGTCACCCTCTGCCATTTCTTGATGTTGTCTTCCTGTGTCAAGATGGCAGAAGAATGTGGTATTTGCAGATTGTGTTTTTTCAGGGTTTGTAGTGGGTAATGCCACTCCAGCGCCATTGCTGTCAGTGTAAAATAACGTGAAAACAGGAGTCGCAAGCAGAAAGAAGGAAATAAAACGGAAGTACCTCGGAAACTTGTCTATAAGACGCATCGGATTATAGGCGCACTATCAGCTTTGCTTTTGAGAAAATTGAGCGCCTTATAAGCGGAAAATACAGTACTTAAAGTAAATCGAATAATCTGAAGCATCAAACTGGTATTTACCACTCAAAAAAGACGGGAGAAATTTATTTGACTAAATTTAAGAAAAATAATCTTAAAACGTTACAAATTTGCAATGTACACAGACTTGTAATATTTTCAACATAAATGTGATTACAATCAAATTTACAGTGGGGCAAATAAGTATTTAGTCAACCACCAATTGTACAAGTTCTCCTGCATGAAAAGATTAGAGAGGCCTGTAATTGTCAACATGGGTTAAACCTCAACCATGAGAGACAGAATGTGGAAATAAAAAAAAAAAACAACAGAAAATCACCTTGTTTGATTTTTAAAGAATTTATTTCCAAATTACAGTGGAAAATAAATATTTGGTCACCTACAAACAAGCAAGAGTTCTGGCTGTCAAAGAGGTCTAACTTCTTCTAACGAGGTCTAACGAGGCTCCACTCATTACCTGCAATGGCACCTGTTTTAACTCATTGTCGGTTAAAAAGACACCTGTCCACAACCTCGGTAAGTCACACTCCAAACTCCACTATGGCCAAGACCAAAGACCTGACGAAGGACACCACAGACAAAATTGTAGACCTACAGCATGCTGGGAAGACTGAATATACAATAGGTAAAACGCTTGGTGTAAAGAAATCAACTGTGGGAGTAATTATTAGAAAATGAAAGACATAAAAGACCTCTGATAATCTCCCTCAATCTGGGGCTCCATTCAAGATCTCACTCCGTGGCGTCAAAATGTTAACAAGAACGGTGAGCAAAAATCCCAGAACCACACGGGGGGACCTAGAGAATGACCTACAGAGAGCTGGGACCACAGTAACAAAGACTACTATCAGTAACACAATGCGCTGCCAGGGACTCAAATCCTGCACTGCCAGACGTGTCCCCCTGCTGAAGAAAGTACACGTCCAGGCCCGTCTGCGGTTCACTAGAGAGCATTTGGATGATCCAGAAGAGGACTGGAAGAATGTGCTATGGTCAGATGAAACTAAAATAGAACTTTTTGGTAGAAACACAGGTTCTCATGTTTGGGGGAGAAAGAATACTGAATTGCATCCGAAGAACACCATACCCACTGTGAAGCATGGGGGTGGAAACATCATGCTTTGGGGCTGTTTTTCTGCAAAGGGACCAGGACGACTGATCTGTGTAAAGGAAAGAATGAAATGGGCCATGTATCGAGAGATTCTGAGTGAAAATCTCCTTCCATCAGCAAGGGCATTGAAAATGAGACGTGGCTGGGTCTTTCAGCATGACAATGATCCCAAACACACAGCCAGGGTAACAAAGGAGTGGCTTCGTAAGAAGCATTTCAAGGTCCTGGAGTGGCCTAGCCAGTCTCCAGATCTCAACCGCATAGAAAATCTGTGGAGGGAGTTGAAAGTCCGTGTTGCCCAACGACAGCCCCAGAACATCACTGTTCTAGAGGAGATCTGCATGGAGGAATGGGCCAAAACACCAGCAACAGTGTGTGAAAAGCTTGTGAAGAGTTACAGAAAACGTTTGGCCTCCGTTATTCCCAACAAATGGTACAGAACAAAATATTGAGATGAACTTTTGGCATTGACCAAATACTTATTTTCCACCATGATTAGCAAATAAATTCTTTAAAAATCAAACAATGTGATTTTCTGTTGTTGTTTTTTTTTTGGACACATTCTGTCTCTCATGGTTGAAGTTTACCCGTGTTGAGAATTACAGGACTCTCTAATATTATCAAGGGGGAGAACTTGCATAATTAGTGTTTGACTAAATACTTATTTTCCCCACTGTATGTTTAAAACACAAATTATTCATACCAAAATATTTTGTCAATATCATGTACAAAACAATAGTTCATGTCAGTTTTCTTTGTTTAATTTGTTTTGTTGCATTAACAGTTTATACGTTATATAAAGCATTTTAAATAATAGTTGAGGGTCACTCAAGGAAAACTGCTGTAGCGTCCTTGAGATGAAGCTTATGTAGTTACAATACATTTCTAAAATGTCTGTCCAGCAAACATTCCGGTTCAGTCAAGACTTTGGCTGATCCCTTCTTTCCCTCTAGTGATTCTGGGTGAAAAGAAACATCAAGTCCTCCAAATCCTTCTCAAGAGACAGGAGCGCCTTCTGTCTCTCCTCATTTGACTTCATATGTTTTTTTGATGGTGGCTTTTCCAACACCTGAGGCATAAAACATATTGGAAGTCATTTAAGAATATCTCAATTACATATGGGGTGTTTTCTCGTTATTTTTACATTAAATCATGTTGAATCCTACCATTTTTGCCATGAAGCTGCTATCTTGAGTGTGATTCTTGCCTGATATGATACCACTGTTGTACTGGATGATACTCTTTGACACCCCGTGAGAGGTTTTCTCTTGTTTTTTGGTCACTGCAGCACACTGTTGAGCAATAGCCTATTGGGAATGTTAAGATTAAGACCAAATTAGTTCTGCAGTTTGGTCACATAACACATATTGCACTCTTTCCTAAAGTGTCTGGAGTGTGGCTTACCAAGCAAAGATCAGAAGAATCACTTGCTTGAAACAATTCAAACTGTATCGTCTACAGTAATGTTATTATAAGAGGTTTGAGCAAGAAATTCAATTCATCAGTGGAAAGAAAGTGTTAAAGAAAAATGATTACAAAACAGGCATGAATGCTTTGGTCACTAGAATAACATAGAAGTTGAAAATTAAATATGCTCCACTTAACAAGGAAAAAAATGCTCAAGGACTATCTTTACAAACAGGAGATAAACAAAAACCCAAGAATGCTGTCTGCCCAGCGCCTAAAGTACCCTAGTTCACAAAATTATAATCTAAATAGCAAAATTATCGCTGGAAGATCTCTCTCTCCTCAGATTATCAGTCTATGTGCACTCTATATAAACATCCGAATTTCCTTTGCGTGTGCATTAAACATTTTGTTTCCTATAGACATTCAAAAAGCTAAATGTGTTCACTGCATAACAATAACTCAACTTGTAGGTGATGTTAAAAATTATATACCGTATTTTTCGGACTATAAGTTGCAGTTTTTTTCATAGTTTGGCTGGGGGTGCGACATACTCAGAAGCGACTTATGTGTGAAATTATTAACACATTATGATATCATTTCACATGTTCAGTTCAGTTCAGTTCAAGTTTATTGTTCCCTAAGAAGGGGAAACTTGTCTTACAGCAGGTAAGCATACAGATAACACAACATCTCATACATATACGATAAAATAACACTGACTACAAATTTCAAATGCTATTGACAGTTCTGCATCTAAGTGCAAAAATTGTGCAAATTTAGCAACCGAATTGTACTGGGTAGGAAGGAGTTCTTTGTCCTAGTTAACTTAAAACAAAGGACTCTGAATCTCCCTCCTGAAGGGAGGACCTCAAACGAGCAATGAAGGGGATGATGTACACGATTCAGTATGTGTTTGGCCTTACTCATGACCTGCCTCTCATAAATATCTGTTAAGGAGACCTGTGGACAGCCTATTATCTTACCAGCCACCTTAACAATATGGCTGATGTTATTTTTCCTCCTTCAGGCTAATTCCTCCATACCAGCCAATAAAAGCAAAAATAAGAACCGATTCAATAAAAGATTTATAAAACAAGGACAAGATAGCCTTACCAACATTAAAAGAGTTAAGCTTCCTTAGGAAGTACAATCGTTGTTGGCCGTTTTTCCAGATAGACTCTGTATTTGCATCGAATTTGAGTTTACTGTCTATCACAGTACCCAATTATTTATACTCATCCACAACCTCTATACTGCTACCTTTAATACAAGTGGGTTCAGGAGGAGCAGGTTGTTTTTTTTCCCTAAAATCTACCAACATATCCTTAGTTTTAGAGGTGTTACGGTGGAGAAAAGATCCATCACACCAACTAACAAACTCGTCGACAACAGGGCCATGCTGGGATTCATGTTTCTGGAGTAGACTGACAATGACTGTATCATCAGCATATTTCAGAATGTGTCTATTGATATACTGACTCCGTTTTGGTTGATTTTGTTGTTTTGGAGTGATGGTTTGGTAAACTTGTTAGCATGTTCTTTATGCTACAGTTATCTGAGTAACTCTTAATAGCTATGGCCACGTTCGCATTCTGCCTTTGGCAATGTGTGTTCATTTGTATTATTGACTTTTTTATATTGAAATGCATGGTTTTAGTTTGTGGCGCTTTCACGCCCACGCGGGGGTGCACTCGCACTTGTTTATGCGAAGAACTGTGCTCACACGCCAGAAGAAGACGGACAGCTACGCAATGTCTCTGAGCAAGTGGGCGAGAGAGAGAGACATGGCTGCGAACCTACATTCATTGTTTATGCTTGTAAAATATCTCTACAGAGGCAACACCTGTGTGTATCATCTTTTCTGTTGTTGTTGTGTGTTTTCCACCCGCGATAGGACACTTAGAGCCAGTTGTGTGGGTGTTTGAATGATGTGCTAATGCTAGCGAACGTATGCTAACCGTTTGTCATTGCTGTAATAGCACCTAATTATCATTTATTTACGTTGATGCGAACCTGTTTGGTATCGAGGCTGAAATTCATTCAGCAAATTATACGGACGTCCGGCATCTTCATTTGGGAGTTTAGCTCACTGTATAGCCAGGACCGAGCCATAGCGTCCTGGAGAGGACAGTATATTCGCATTTCGTTGTTCATGCACTGTATACTTATTCAACATGTTGTTCTCTATTGTATTTTTATATCAAATTGCCTTTCAAGATGACATATCTGTTCTATGTATTGGATTTAATCAAGTAAATTTCCCCCCAAAATGCGAATTATATAGGCCTATGTTTTTTTTCTCTTTGATGGGCATTTTATGGCTGGTGCGACTTACTGGACTGTCTCAGAAAATTAGAATACACAATATTCTAATTTTTTGAGACAGTCCTGTGTATATATTCAGGACTGTCTCAGGAAATTAGAATACACAATATTCTAATTTCCTGAGACAGTCAGGAAATTAGAATATTGTGTATTCTAATTTCCTGAGACAGTCCTGTATATATACACAGGACTGTCTCAAAAAATTAGAATATTGTGTATTCTAATTTCCTGAGACAGTCCTGTATATATACACAGGACTGTCTCAAAAAATTAGAATATTGTGTATTCTAATTTTCTGAGACAGTCCAGTATACTCAGGTGCGACTTGTAGTCCGAAAAATACGGTACTGTACAGGACATTGGGGACTACCTGGATTGTCTTGCCTGTAGGTATCGTTGATGGGACTATCTTTGCTAGTCTGGAGATCTTTCAGCTCCGAAGTTGATAACGACTTCACATCAGTGAAACACTGTGTCCACTGATATTACAGAACTGTATTGCTTGCCGATGATGGAAATCATTTTTGTTGCATCTGATTCTGTTTGCAAATTTCTTGCTAAAGCTTTGGTCGCCATTTTTTGCAAGAAAATATCCTGTTTTGACATCATCATTTAAAAAGCTTGTCACAGTCTCTCTGACTAGTTTCCCAGAGACATTTTTCGAACTAGAAATTCCAAAACTTGTGATGTCTGCCATCTCTTGCTGCAAAGCAGTAACTACATGAGGCACCTAATTTGCATCAATGGTGCTTGTTTCAATTTTGCGACTGCTGCGTTTAAAGGGTTAAGACTGCTTTGTTGAAAATGAAAATTGTTTGACCCTTTAAAGTCCACATTTGGCAGGGCACATGCACATTCTTCACAATTTTCACATGGTTTAAAATATAAATCAAACATTTGTAAATATCTAATACTGACTTTTGGTTATTACTTTAAATCACCCACTTATGCATCATAGCTACTGGGAACCAGTGATGTTTTCGTCAACGACAATTAAAATATTTAGTCAACGAACCCTTTTTTTATGACAATTGAAGGGAATAGGTACCGTTCTCGCACACACCATATAATTGTTTGCATTAGTCTAACACATTCATATAATTGGTTGCATTAGTCTAACACATTCATCTAACTGTAGTTTAGGCAGACTTCACTCCATGCCCTTGGACACAGTAAAGTGAATCACCTTATCTGGGCTTATGAGGGGGAAATGGAAAAATGGTACCGTTTCTCGTAGGCACCGTCTAACTGTTTGCATTCCTCTAACACACGTAATATAATTAATCAGGGAATAGTATCATTTCTCATATTTACAGTAGGACTGTACTATTGTAACACACACCTAATATAGAATAGCACACCATAGTTTAATGTAAAGAAGCAGAATAGATACACAACGCCATCTTATCACAGAAGCCCAACGTGTGCGTCACGAGCAAGACTGACGCACCAACTCTTGCAATCAGTTCTCCCGAACACCAAGAAGGACAAACAGCAGCGCACCTTGTCCTAAAACAAGTAGAGCCAGCCCGGATAACAAAGTTGATAGCAGGCGCTTGGGAGGTCAAGACCAGCATCGGTCGCTGTGGCAACCACGTCCCATCCACGGACGAACCTAACCGCCCAAAACCGGCCACAAAGGGATGGCCCCGAAACAACACTCAGCCACACCTTCGGCCCGGCCTACTACACCACGGACTTAAAAAACACTGGACATTGAGATAACAGACCAAGATTGAGCTTTTTGGCAACAAACACTCTAAGTGGGTCTGGCGTGCCACGAAAGATGTGCACCTCATACCCACTGTGAAGTATGGGGGGGGTCAATGATGCTATGGAGCTGTTTCGCTTCCAAAGGCCCTGGGAACCTTGTTAGGGTGCATGGCATCATGAATGCTTTGAAATACCAGGACATTTTAAATACAAATCTGTTGCTCTCTGCCCGAAAGCTGAAGATTGGTCGTCTCTGGGTCTTTCAGCAAGACAATGACCCTAAACATATGGCCAAATCACAGAAATGGTTCACCAGACACAAAATCAAGCTCCTCCCATGGCCATCTCAGTCCCCAGACCTTGTTTTGTTGGCAAGAGGGGGTTGTACAAAGTATTAACACCAGGGGTGCTAATAATTGTGACACACATTATTTGATGTCAAATAATTTTTTCTTTATGTGGGATTTTTTCGCCACTGAATGAATGCACTTGTATTGAAGGTTGGATTTTTCTCTTTTTTTCCATTAAGGGCCCATATTATTTGAATAAAAATACACGGTACTGTGCAAAAGTCTTAGGCAGGACACCTGCCTAAAACGTTTGCACAGTACTGTATATTTTTATTATATTATGTATATACAGGATATACTGTATGTATATATTTTCCCCAAGTGGAAGCTTCCATGGTCCTAATAAATTTAATAATTAAAAAAAAAAATATATATATATATACAGTACTGTGCAAAAGTTTTAGGCAGGTGTCCTGCCTAAAACCTTTGCACAGTACTGTATATATATATTAGAAGCTAAAAAAAACACTTTTTCAGGGGTGCCAATAATTATGGAGGGCACTGTATCTCTAAAATATAATAATGTCAAACATTTTTGTGTAAAGAAAACAGGTTGTCATGCATCGACTTGGTACTCTTCCATGAGGGAGATACCTTAGCTCAAAGCTTACAAAATCAAGCTAATAAGCACGTGAAAGCCAGTCGTGTACCAATTCTCACAAATATAGATGAGGGTGAACGTCACAAAGGGCCTCTGAAAGAGTTGACAATTTAAAAGAGGTTCCACGTTTGGAACTACCCGAGGCTCGTAACCCGGAAAACCCGGAAGTAAAATCGTATAATGGATCCCTATGGGAGTGTCGCGACTCTCTTTATATGGCTCTGATTTTTAGTAAACGTCGACTAAAACTAGAAAAAATTAGTCCTGAGTTTTCGTCAACATAACCTAGATGAAGACAAACACATTTTGAAATGACTAAAATATGACTAAGACTAACAAGTATTATCATTCAAAAGACTAAGACAAAAATTAAAACAGCTGCCAAAAACAACACTGCTGTGAACTTATTTCCAAGTTAACAGATAAAGCGGACACTGACTAATATGAGATCAAATGGTTTCATAGGCTGAGATGGTGGGTGAAATTTCTTGAAAAATTTAGTTTATTTGAACAAACTCTGATGAAGTAATTGTATTGCATAACAGTCGGCACCGGATGAAGTTGAAGAAAGAGATCAGGAAGGGAAACATAGTTAGAATGAATGAATCCCAAGAGAGGCAGATGGAGAGATATTGCTGTCACTAAAACAGAAAACAGAGAAATAGTTTAAAGGTTTAAACATGCTCAACTTGAGATGCGAGGTTGAATGTTCAAAGGTGTTACCTTTTTACCCTTTGCTTTTGGTTTAGGCATGGCTTCATACTTTTCTTTGACCAACTGATATATTGCACCATCGGCAAATGCAACTGCTACATCAAGACAGGTTTGTTCTAAAAAGGAAAGAAAAATACCGGCTTAGTAAAGCACTGCATTCACATGTTTTTGTTTTTTTAACAGTGGTAGCGCTGCCAAGAAATTGTCAAAGGTTTCATGCACTGGCGAATGCCTTGTTCAAAACCAATTGATTTTAACCAGACTGTTACCGTGGATTGTGTTTGGGTCTAAGCGACCCCAAACTTTTGAACCGTAGCGTACCTTATGTTTGTCTTAACAGGGAGCAGTTGGATTCAGTCATGAGAGAGGAGTTATGGCATATTGAATGTTACATCTAGAGGGCAGTGTACCCACCAAAACCAATAAAATAAATGCAAAACTTTCAAAACAAACCATTACGTCACTTTGATTAAATGTATCCACGAACATCACTCTGATTAAACGAATCCTCGAAGCAGCAAAATGTGTTTCAAAGCTTTTTTCGAATTGAATTACTCCACTGAATCGTTTAATCGTTACAGCATTATAATATAGTTTTTGATGGCAGAACTAGCTCAAGAGCTGAACGAGAGCTCAGTTATTTCTTTTTATATTGGGTATATTCACATAAATTTGACAGTGATCCCTCGATTATCGTGAAGTGAAACACAGCAAAGTAGTGTCACCCCTGCCATTTTTAAACAGAGGTTGGTAGAGTAGCCAAGTAAGAGTAGCGTTACTTCAAATTAATATTACAAAAGTGAAAAGAAAACTCAAGTATTCAGTAACACTGTGAGTAACTGTTTTAATCAATGGTATTTTTTTTCCTCTCAGCACAAACTTATCCATATAAACTGTTGTTATAATGATGCTGTACGATAACCCATTACGGAACCACATTAAGCCAAAGGGAAAAAAAACCCCATTGAACTCTGGCAAGAAAAAAAAAAGACAGAAATGAAGCATTATTCGTCCAAAGAGCATAAGTGCCCTGCCCTCTAGTGGAGAAAATAGTTCCTAGTTTAAATAGTGAATAGTGTACTTATTCAGTTATTATTATGAAAATAAAATCATCACATCACCGTTTTTTTGTTTGGTTTTTTTTTTGTGATAATCGGTGCCAAATTACTGTACCGTACCACATTACTGTTTAAAAGTTTGGGGTCACTTGTGACTTTTCACTTTAGTGCAAATCTGTATTGGCTTATAATGACTTTCATACTCTACCGTTCAAAAGTTTGGATAGTGTAAAAACTGAGAGGTTTGAATTTGCACTTTGGAGTCATGCTGAGAGCAGCGCTCAATGTCAAATACCTAATTTTTTACGGCGTTTTAAAGATGCCACGTGATTGAATGGGCTGGCGTGATCATAAAAAGGCAAGCTTGTGTCTGATTGGTCTAATGGAGTCATGTGATTATTGTTGCGATGTCTCATTGGTGAAATTATTAGCGCTACTCTTGGCAATGGCGCCGCTAGCAAAGAAAAAAAAAAGTTTAATCTCTAGAATAAAGAGGAAAAATGTAACGACTCTTGTGTAGCCCAAAGTAGCGGAGTAAGAGTAGCGTTTTTTTCTTCAAAAATCTACTCAAGTAAAAGTAAAAAGTATGGCTTAGTAAAACTAAGGTACAGTGGGGCAAATAAGTATTCAGTCAACCAATAATTGTGCAAGTTCTCCTACTTGAAAAGATTAGAGAGGCGTGTAATTGTCAACATGGGTAAACCTCAACCATGAGAGACAGAATGTGAAAAAAAAAAAAAAAAAACACAAAATCACATTGTTGGATTTTTAAAGGATTTATTTCCAAATTAGAGTGGAAAATAAGTATTTGGTCATCTACAAACAAGCAAGATTTCTGGCAGTCAAAGAGGTCTAACTCCACCACCACTCATTACCTGTATTAATGGCACCTGTTTTAACTCATTATCGGTATAAAGGACACCTGTCCAAAACCTCAGTAAGTCACACTCCAAACTCCACTATGACCAAGACCAAAGAGCTGTCGGAGGACACAAGAGAAAAAAATTGTAGACCTGCACCAGGCTGGGAAGACTGAATCTGCAATAGGTAAAACGCTTGGTGCAAAGAAATCAACTGTGGGAGCAATTATTAGAAAATGGAAGACATACAAGACCACTGATAATCTCCCTCGATCTGGGGCTCAATGCAAGATCTCATCCTGTATCGTCAACATGATAACAAGAACGGTGAGCAAAAATCCCAAAACCACACGGGGGGGACCTAGTGAATGACCTACAGAGAGCTGGGACCACAGTTACAAAGGCTACTATCAGTAACACAATGCGCCGCCAGTGACTCAAATCCTGCCCTGCCAGACGTGTCCCCCTGCCGAAGCCAATACACGTCCAGGCCCGTCTGCGGTTCGCTAGAGAGCATTTGGATGATCCAGAAGAGGACTGGGAGAATGTGTTAAGGTCTGATGAAACCAAAATAAAACTTTTTGGTAAAAACACAGGTTCTCGTGTTTGGAGGAGATTGAATACTGAATTGTATCCGAAGAACACCATACCCACTGTGAAGCATGGGGTTGGAAACATCATGCCTTGGGGCTGTTTTTCTGCAAAGGGACAAGGATGACTGATCTGTGTAAAGGAAAGAATTAATGGGGCCATGTATCGAGAGATTTTGAGTGAAAATCTCCTTCCATCAGCAAGGGCATTGAAGATGAGACGTGGCCGGGTCTTTCAGCATGACAATGATACCAAACACAGCCAGGGCAACAAAGGAGTGGCTTCGTAAGAAGCGTTTTAAGGTCCTGGAGTGACCTAGCCAGTCTCTATATCTCAACCCCATAGAAAATCTGTGGAGGGAGTTGAAAGTCCGTGTTGCCCAACGACAGCCCCAAAATATCACTGCTCTAGAGGAGATCTGCATGGAGGAATGGGCCAAAATATCAGCAACAGTGTGTGAAAAGCTTGTGAAGAGTTACAGAAAATGTTTGGCCTCTTTTATTGCCAACAAAGGGTACATAACAAAGCATTGAGATGAACTTTTGGTATTGACCAAATACTTTTTTTCCACCATGATTTGCAAATAAATTCTTTAAAAATCAAACAATGTGTTGAGGTTTACCCATGTTGACAATTACATGCCTCTCTAATATTTTCAAGTGGGAGAACTTACACAATTAGTGGTTGATTAAATACTTATTTGCCCCACTGTACATTTTTCTCAAAAAGTTACTTATTTAAATAGAACGTAGTACCCAGCTTTTTTTTAAATGCATTTTTTGTGTTTGTAATAACAGTAAGTGCTCGTTAGAACATTAAAGAATACTTTGAAACATGTTATAAATAAAATAATAATGATATACCTAACAAACTGTACATAAAATAATGTATCAATAATATAAAAAATATGGACTGTGCATTCATTCTCTTGCATCTCGGCCAATCAGCTTGCGAGATTCCTGAGTTGGGAGGGATCTCTTAAAGGGGGTATACGGGCTAGCGAATCAGAGATGTGGATTTTGAGTTATACGGGCTCTCCCTGCCTTCTGCTGGTGCATGGGCAATTTTCACACCATATGTACACATTTTGAATTTTTGATGAATATATTTTCTAAATGTTGAATTGATAAATATTTTTTAAATCCGCGAATCACTGAGGGCACGAATGTTGAGCCGCAAAGTAGTGAGGGATCACTGTATATTAAAAATATTTTAGGGAGGGGTCCGTTTTTTTTTTGTTTTGTTTGTTTGCTGTATCTAAAGTGTACCAATGTTTAAATTTGTTAAACTATCATAAAAAAATTCCCCACTCTATTCCTGATTGCGATTTCAGATGTATGAGTGAGTCACACCTTTCTTGTTTTCCATTAAGATATTGGCACCAGCTGTAAAGAAGAACTCCACACAGGAGAGGTGAAGGCTCTGGATGGCAATCATGAGGGGGGTGGTACCAGTGATGGTTTGAGCATTTATGTCTGCTCCAGCATCCAAAAGAAGTTCAAGTATTTCCACTTTGCCAGCTTGAGCAGCATGGTGAAGCGCCGTCCAGCAGAACTGATCACACAAGTCCACTGTTGCACTGTTCATAACACAATCATACAGTGATTTCATAATGGGACATCAGTAGAGTTCTTTAGAACAGTAATTTTCCCACAAATTTGAAAATGATTTGCGACTCACTCTAGGGCTGCACAAGTACTTGAATTTTATTTGTGATCATGATTTTGGTGGTCACAGATAAATGACCCTGATTTTTGCCAATTTACATTGATTTGTTTTTCTTTTTTAATGCAGGCTCTGTTGCACATCTTCCGTATTTTCACGACCATAAGGCGCACCAAAAAGTCAAACATTTTCTCCCAAATGGATCGTGGGCCTACTGTGGGGATCGAGTACCATATTGTGTCTGTCTGAGTGAGCAATTTTTCAAAAGGCGGACGTAAGTGAGAGCCGCGTGCGAACCTTAAAGGGAGAAGGTTGCGTGTGATAGGGGTGGTCCCGCAGTAGCTGTAAAGTTCGAGTGTGTGCGTTAGGCTAAACAACATTGGTTTGGTGAAGGACCCTCAAAAATGGCATCTACACTTGCGAAGCCCAATTCAAACTCAAGGCTATCACCTACACGAAACAAAAAGAAACTGCCATCTATGGTCATTTTTATAAAGGAAGATGCTTTCCAAAGATTGTTTCTCGCCAGAGTCATTGTGAAAGCCAATCAAAATGGCTGGATGGATGAGGAACAGATGAGAGAGTAACTGAGGGAAGTGTACGATTTCTATGGGGAAAGCTCACAGCCTGTAGTACCATCAGACTTACGTCAAATAGAGGCATTTCTAAATTGTTGATATCTATCAATCCAATAATTTTCTTTATTGCTCATCCTTGTTAAGTTCGTAGCTGAGATGGTGCCTGTCCTAGATGGTAGTCAGTTAATCCAAAACAACCGATCTATTTAGTTTCCAATGAACCTAAGACATATTTCAGAAAGGGTGGCAGAAAACAACCCACAAAACTGCATAGCAGTTCTAGCCACAAGCATAACATGCCACCATGAAAACAAAAAAAACGTATAAACTAAGTGATGATTTAGGGCGTATTCACACCACTTCTTCTCCCTGCCTTCGACGGGGGCGGATGTGTTTCCTCCCTGCTCTTGCTGCTCCTTCTGCTATCTTCGTCAGCCTAGTTTGCCTGCCTTTTTTGTATGTCCCCTGTGGATCAACTGTTGCTGGTCTCTCATACGAAAATGGATCTGATTAGTTGGTCTCTCAGCGCAATTGACAAGATTTTTTCAACAATACACAGTGCACCAGGAAAGCCGTCCTGCCCAGATGGTACCTTCGCCGCTAGATACTTGAGAGATTCATGGGATCACTGGAAGCCAGCGTGTCTTACTGTCCTATCTGTGGAAGATGTCGAGGATATTTGGCTGTTTGACGTGACGGTCGTCGGGTTCCATCTGCTTGGCTTGGGAGCTACCCTGCTCTACTGGAAAGTTCCAAGACGGCAGCTTTCAAGGAAATCAACAAATTGACCACGGATCAAACGGTGTGATTCAAGGCATTGGAAGACCGCATCGAGGCTCGGATCGAGAACTGGTTCCGTGGACTCGCGATTCGGTCCAAGGAAGGATAGAGAAAAGTGGATTCTACCTTGCGCCACGTGACGGAACTGTCGAGGCAGACCGCGCCTATTGGCAATGACTTAAGGGACCTGAGGTCTCACCTACGCCCTGATGAACGTGAATTTGACAGAAGACCAACTGTATTTGGACATATTAAATTACTTATTCGGCTTAATTATATTATAATTTTCCTTTCCCGAACACCCTTATCCTACCCTTCTCCTGGAGAGAGCCGCGCAGATGGCCCTATCTCTGGCCCTTGATTCTCTTCCCAAGGCCGGTCACAGGGCCCTGCGACTCTTATTTTGTCTACAGACACGTACAAATGCTGATAAATGTGTGCACACACACACACTCACACACACCCTCCCCCCCTTCCAGTCCGCCACCGCCTTTTCTTACTATCACTGACCCCCTCCCCTTCCTCCAGCCATGACTGATAGTTCTTCTTTCTTTTCACACAAAAAGTCCCTGCACGTGACCTGTGTGTCATGTTATATCCCTGCTATGTTGTATGATATATGTGTGTACTGTAACTTCTGTAACTGCTCTACTTGTAACTTGCTCTGTAATTTCAGAAGAAGAGAGAGAAGTTGGTGGCGCGGAACGTCTGCAGCCGCCCGATGCTCACTCATCGAACGGAATTTCGTTGTCATCTGTTGTCATCTTGTGAGAGGTAGTGTCAATGACAAATAAATCTCTGAATCTGAAAGGTCTTAGTTCGCTTTCTTTGGTCCGCACCAAAATACGTTTGGTCTGGACGTTTTTGATGGGGTTTCTTCTCACATTGCAATTTGAGCAAGCGACCCAGGAATTCACAAGAAGCTTACGCATGTGCAAAAATCGTTCAATCATTGGACAAAACGGTGTGGGCCGGGTAATACGGTAAAATAAGGAAGTAAACAATACTTCGTACTGCTAATGTGATCATTGTTTTATCCAATTACAAGCGTTTGCGAAAAATTGGAAAAAATGGAGCATCAGAGGCCTTTGAAGGCATGTTCATTTTACAAGAACAATAGACATTCTGCTCCTCATATAACCCCGACTCCTATTAGCCCACGTACTGCTAATCACAGACTGTGATGCTAACCAGACAACATTTGCTTGCTAAGGAAGCTTGTTACGTGCAAAAGGTATGTGATTTCAGCTATGGTCTGAACCACGGTGCAGTTGCGGTCACCCCTAGCGAACCGCCACCACGAGCCGCATGAAGGAGAACCGAGACCACCTCTCCGGCAAGGTCTTGGACCGGCTGTTTGGTCCGCACCAGAGTTCACTGGTTTGTATTCACACCAGCCCAAAAGGTGCGCAACACGAACTTTTTGGATTGGTCCGGACCAAACAGGCCAGGTGTGAATTAGAGCTGTCCTGACTAGTCAACGTTGTCGCTGACGTAAATGCGACGACGAGAACAACACCCCGTTGCACGTTTAAAGGTGAGTTTAAAAAAAAAAAAAAATACAGTATATGCATGGAAAGTTGAGAGTGGCGGAGGGTGGGGATGCAAGCAGGGAAAGCGGCACAAAGCCAAAAAAGCAGACCAGAGTGGCCAAAGCATTGACTTATTTTATCGAAACAAAGGAGGGTGTCACTGTCGTGTGCAGTCTCTGCATTTCTGAGCACGCATACCACGGCAGTACGTCGGTCGAGAATGAACACCTGAAGCGTCGTCACCCAGGTATAACTTTGGAAGACAGGAGACAACAAGCTGGCGGATCGTAAGTCCAAATAACAACATTATTTATTTAAGTTACCTTTATCTATGTCATACAATGGCGTATTAGGGCCAAATAAATATAAAAAAAATGAAAGGACTACGTGGATAGTCGTAATATTCCTACTAGGAAAAAGTCATATTACTGCGTAGGGGTAAGGTAACTGTAAGTTCCTACGCAGTTTTATTCTCGTACTAATAATTCGACATTTATTCTCGTAATAATAGTTAGATTTTTTTCTCTCGTACTATAACTTTGAGAATAAAGTCGTATTATTATGTAGGGCTACTATAGCTGAATAAGCAGCTATGTACATTACGTAATGCATTGCCGCCTCCGTTAAAATCAACAATATTGAAGGCATCTTGTGTTTTGGAATCTTTGGCTCATCTACATCAAATTATTATCCATAGAATGATGTTTAATCTAATGCTTCTTCATAACCTCCAGCTATATTACATGTGATTATTATGAGGAAAAAAAAGTTCATAAAAAATTATTAAACTAGTCGACTAATCGTAAAAAAATCTGACTAATCGGGAGAAAAATAATGGTTTGGGACAGCCCTAGTGTGATTACGCCCTTAAAGATTGACCAACGCTAGCGGGTGAATGTGCCTCACCTCTTCTGGAGGAGGTACCTAGTCACCTCCAAGTTTCCAACGGCGCAGGCTACCATCAGTGGCGTCTTATAATATGGATCTTGAACGTCTACAGGAATCCTTTGACTAAAAGCCAGTTCTAGAGCTTCAATATTGCCATTCTTCACGAGGTAGTTGATATTTAGGTAGATCTTGTCTGGCTTCTCTGTGTACCACGATGTGTCATCAAGTACGGGATGTTCTGGTGCAGGCTCTTCATCAAGTGGACTGCAGTCTTCAGTTTTGTATGTCTCCATCATGTATTCTGGTGGGCCGCCATCCTCTCGGCGGGGCTTAAACTCTTGTGGGAGGGTACAAATAGGCATAGGGAGAACAAATTTTGGCTTCTTCTTCCCCTTTCCTTTCTTCCCACCCTTTTTCTTCTTGGGGAGGTAGGAGAGGAGGAGGTACGGTTTTTTGATGTAGTTCACACCCTTGATGAAGTCACTCACATTCAGACTGGCCAATCTTCCACCCCCATGCAATGAGATAACTAACTCAAGTTGCTCTTCGGTAACTGGAGCACCTAATGTTGTTAATACTGAGGTAAACTGTTCACCGGTAACCTTTGGACTGTCAAAGGCTTGCAGCAGTTCACTTTCATGTTCATTGGACCAGTCATGGAGGGTCAGAGCCCATAAATCTGTCAGGAGAGTCTCGTCAGTGTTGGCCTTTTGTTTCTCAGCTTTTTTCAGTTCCTTCATAGCCGGTTTGAAACCAGCATCTTTAGCAATCTGACGCGGCAGAAGACCTTCTACGTTCTTCAATTTGGCGTTTGCACCTGAACATAAAGAATATGAAGTGACGAGCAGTTTGTGTCAGAGTAAAAACTGTCATCTTTGAGGCTGGGAAAAATATGGCACAAACAAGCGCCATTGCTACAGTGGTATGAAAATGTATCTGAAGGAATTTCTCATATTTCTGCATAAAATCACCATCAAATGTGATGTGATCTTTGTCATAATCACAGATGAAAAATCAGTCTGCTTTAACTAAAACCACCCAAACATTTATAGGTTCTCATATTTTAATGAGGACAATATGCAAACAATGACAGAAAGGGGAAAAATAAGCAAGAGAACCATCACATTAAAATTTTTGTGGTCCCCCTTTGGCAGCAATAACTTCCACCAGACGCTACCTGTAGCTGCATATCAGTCTGGCACATCGATCAGGATTAATCTTGGCCCATTTTTCTCTACAAAACTGCTGTAGTTCAGATTCCTGGGATGTCTGGCATGAATCGCTGTCCTTAGGTCATGCCACAGCATCTCAATGGGGTTCAAGTCTGGACTTTGACTTGGCCAGAATGTGTATTTTGTTCTTCTGAAACCATTCTAAAGTTGATTTACTTCTGTGTTTTGGATTATATTGTCTTGTTGCAGCATCCATCCTCTTTTTAGCTTCAACTGTTCTACAGATGGCCTCAGGTTTTCCTGCAAAACATCCTGATAAAGTTTTGAATTTATTCTTCCATTAATGATTGCAAGTTGTCCAGGCCCCAAGTTAGCAAAACAGCCACAAATCATTATGCTCCCTCCACCATGCTTCACGGTGTTGATGTTGGTGAGCTGTTCCATTTTTTTCTCCACACATGACGTTGTGTGTTACTCCCAAACAATTCAACTTTGGTTTCATCAGTCCACAAAATATTTTGCCAAAACCTCTGTGGAGTGTCCAAGTGCCTTTTTGCGAACATTAAACGAGCAACAATGTTTTTTTTAGACAGCAGTGGCTTCCTCCGTGGAGTCCTCCCTTGAACACCTTCTTTGCCATAGTTTTACATATAGTTGATGTGTGCACAGACATATTGGACTGTGCCAGTGATTTATGTAAGTCTTTAGCCGACACTCTAGGGTTCTTTTTTACCTCTCTGAGTATTCTGCGCTGAACTTTTGACGTCATATTTGGTGGACGGCCACTCCTTGTGAGAGAAGCAACAATGCCAAACTCTCTTCATTTGTAGCCAACTTCCCTGACTGTCGAGTGATGAACATCCAGACTTTTAGAGATGGTTTGGATCCTTTCCCAGCTTTATACAAATCAACAATCCTTGCTCGCCGGTCTTCAGACAGCTCTTTTGACCGAGACATGATGCACATCAGACAATGCTTCTCATCAAGACAATTCTTACCAGGTGTGTGTTTTATAGTGGGCAGGGCAGCTTTAAACCACTCATCGGTGATTGGGCACACACCTGGCTTAAATTGTTTGGTAAAAACTGGTTTAAATTGTTCTTTAAGTCTCCTTAGGCAGAGGGTTCGCTTACTTATTTCCCCCCCCCTTTCTGTCATTGTTTGCATGCTATCCTTCTTAAAATATGAAAACCTATGCATGTTTGGGTGGTTTTACTTAAAGCAGACACTGTTTTTACATCTGTGTAATTTTGACAAAGATCAGATCACACTTGATGGTGATTTTATGCAGAAATGTGAGAAATTCCAAACGTTTCAGATACTTTTTCATACTACTGTAGCTGGCACTCTAGACATTGAAATGCAAGAAACTTCTTTCTGCTTAGAATTTGTGCTCACTAATTTTCCTATATTTATGGAACATGCTTGTGAAAACTGCAATCAGGATTTAGAAAATATTGATCCAATTTTATGAGGTGATCAGAATATTGATTGCGGTCTTTGGTGGCCTGAGAGAATTTTCAGACTACTGTGGACTCTCTAAAGGTCTGAATGATAACCCATGTCCCTTCAACACAATGATTTGTTTTCGTTCATATTGGACCAAGGAAATCATATTAACACATTTAAGACGCTGAAAAGATTTGACCTTTTTGAAGAATATAAAAACAGTTCCCAACCTTTTCACGTTTGGTTGTAGACACAATCATAGACTGTTTTGCATAAAATTGTAAAAATATTTCTGTGATATACCTCTCTGAGCCAGAAACCTGCAGCAGTTGACGTTGCCTGTTTTAGCAGCAAAATGGAGGGCCGTGCATTCTTCCACATTAATAATGCTAATGTCTGCTGAGAACGCAGACAATAGCACAAGCACCTGGGTAATACAAACGGATAGACAAGACAAAGGGCAGTTTGTGATCAAAAAGAACAATCATCCCCGATTTGGATTTTTGTTGCATATATGCCATAATGACATTTGCTGCAGCTATTTCACCTCAAAAAAGCCCCCCATGGCAGCATAGTGCACGGCTGACAAGCGTTTCTGGTCCAGGGCATTGGGATTCCCACCCCTTTTTAGAATGTCTCTGACAAGCTCCAGGGATCCAGACTTGGCAGCCTCCATCAAAGCAGTAACACCTGTTTTCTAAGGATAGGACAATGTTATAATGTTATGTCACCTATTTGCAGATTTTTCATAATATTTTTTGGGGGGGGAAACCAACTTCTTATTGTGCTCTCTTAGCATTTGTTCAAGATTTTTTGGGGTTAAAAAAAAAATCAATTGCCACCAATTATTTGCTAGTTTTACAGTGGTATGAAAAGTATCTGAACCCTTTGGAATTTGTCACATTTCTGCATAAAATCACCATCAAATGTGATCTGATCTTTGTCAAAATCAAACAGATGAAAATACAGTGTCTGCTTTAACTAAAACAACCCAAACATTTATAGGTTTTCATATTTTAATGAGGATAGCATGCAAACAATGACAGAAGGGGGGAAATAAGTAAGCGAACCCTCTGCCTAAGGAGGCGCAAATGAAACCAATTTTGGCCAAACAATTTAAGTCAGGTGTGTGCCCAATCACTGATGAGTGGTTTAAAGCCTACTATAAAACACACACCTGGGACGAATTGTCTTGATGAGAAGCATTGTCTGATGTGCATCATGTCTTGGTCAAAAGAGCTGTCTGAAGACCTGCGATCAAGGATTGTTGATTTGTATAAAGCTAGAAAAGGATGCAAAACCGTCTCTAAAAGTCCAGATGTTCATTAATCGACAGTCAGAGAAGCTGTTTACGCATGGAGAGTTTGGCACTGTTGCTTCTCTACCAAAGAGTGGACATCAACCAAATATGATGCCAAGAATTCAGCGCAGAATACTCAGAGGTAAAAAAAAGAACACTAACGTGTACGCCTGCACAATATATTGTTTGAACATTGCCATCGCAATGTGCGCATGCGCGATAGTCACATCACTTTTTTTTTTTTTTTTTTGAACATGTAAACTTTTGTTTTGCTTCATAAAAGTAGCAAGGTACACTGTCTTATTGCATTGTCCTCCAAGACAGAGTGTTTTAAGAAATTGCTTGTCCTGCTTCTGTCTTCATCTTTTACAGATGAACCCCCTTAGGGGCCGTTTACATGGTGACACTCTGACAAAAACAACATAACACGAGCCATTTCATGTTTGCATTTAATTGGTTCCGTCTCACAATGTCGCAATTTTGTGTGAAAACAATGTGCTGACGTCATCTGAGGGACAGCGTTCACTGTGTTTTTCATTCATATCGTTGCGGAGCTAGCCCCGTAATCGAATCGTTCAACTTTGGAGGCCGCAATCAAAAGCTTGCGTCTTCGCCTTCAACGTAATAATTCCACAACACAATCATTGTGTCTTGGTGTTGCAGCTTCACCATGTAAACAGCCCCTTAGCCTGGATTAAACATTATTAGAAGAAGATATGACTGTAATGTGGAGATGGTGAGTCAACCAAAGTCTTATCAAGCAAAGTTAATCAAGTCATCTGGTGAAAATTCTTCATGTCTTAATATTGCAAACCTCCAAAAAGTTGCAATGTCAGTTTTTTTCTAATATCGTTCAGCCCTTCTAGAGTGTCTGCTAAAGACTTAAAGAAATCACTGGCACAGTCCAATATGTCCATGCACACATCAACTATATGTAAAGCAATGGCCAAGAATGGTGCTCATGGGAGGACTCCACTGAGGAAGCCATTGCTGTCTAACAAAAACATTGTTGCCCGTTTAATGTTAGCAAAAAGACACTTGGACACTCTACAGACATTTTGGCAAAATATTTTGTGGACTGATGAAACTAAAGTTGAATTGTTTGGGAGTAACAAATGTCATGTGTGGAGGAAAAATGGAACAGCTCACCAACATTAACACCTCATCCCCATCGTGAAGCATGGTGGAGGGAGCATCATGATTTGGGGCTGTTTTGCTACCTCAGGGCCTGGACAACTTGCAATCATTAATGGAAGAATGAATTCAAAAGTTTATCAGGATGTTTTGCAGGAAAACCTGAGGCAATCTGTAGACAGTTGAATCTAAAAAAAGGATGGATGCTGCAACAAGACAATGATCCAAAACACAGTAGTAAATTAACTTCAGAATGGTTTCAGAAGAACAAGATACACATTACAGAGTGGCCAAGACATAGTCCAGACTTGAATCTCATTGAGATGCTGTGGTATGACCCAAAGACAGCGATTCATGTCAGACATCCCAGGAATCTGACTGAACTGCGGCAGTTTTGTAGAGAAAAATGGGCCAAGATTAGTCCTGATCGATGTGCCAGACTTATCTGCAGCTACAAGAAGCGTCTGGTTGAAGTTATTGCTGGGTTCATTAACTTATTTTTCCCCCTTCTGTCATTGTTTGAATACTATACTCATTAAAATATAAAAAACTATAAATGTTTGGGTGGTTTTAGTTAAACAAGACAGTTTTTGTACCAGTGTGATTTTAAAAAAGATCAGATCACGTTTGATGGTGATTTTACACAGAAATGTAAGAAATTCCAAAAGGTTCAGATACTTTTTCATACCACTGTATGTGTCAATCTTATAGAAATGTCGAATGGGAGTGTCAAATAAACACATTAAATCAGGCTGGTTTTGCCTCTAATTACTTACTATACAAGACAACTGTCCAAGCATGGTAAAAAGAGGTCCTAAGGAATACTTTAAAAAGTGTTATTTAACATGTGATTTCACTGCCTTTGCGTCAATTCACTGCCTTTGCGTCAGTCATGATTTTCGAGGTTGGGTGAGGTTTTAACAGTGCTTTAGTAATTTCAAGCTTGGGAACAATTTCACTGCTGCACAACCACCTGTAGATGGCAGCAATGCACCATTTTAAATATAAGATCAGCCCAATTCCTGAGTAGATGTCAAGGCTACGTTGATACTGCAGGTCTTAATGGACGAATCCGATTTTTTCGTGTTTTTCCGACTCAAGTGAGGCATTAACTTGACGGTCTGAACGGGAGAAGTTGCATCAAAGTAAACCATTTCAAATCCGGTCTTTGTCAATTTTGTATGTGGTTTAAATCTGATCTGGGCCACATTTTTCCAGAACGTCACGACGGTCTGAACTGGCAAGTCTCCCAAATCAGAACTCATACAGTAATTACGTCATCAAAGAGCGAGAGAGACGGCGTGCTGGTAGCGGCGCAGCTGTTCGTTAGCACCTAGCATGCCTTGAACACGGCTTTTAGGGAAGGGTCGGGCTTGACAACACTCATAAAAAAATTTAAATGGGTTGAGGATAAGCCTGAGAAGGAGTTGTTTTCTCTCTGCTCTACATAAGCAATATTTCAAGATTGCTTACACAGCCGAGAGTCGGGTCAAACTGCCCGTATGTGTGTGTGACATGCACGGACAGTGCGTGCATGCTATCGAGCCACAGAAACTTTGAATATAAGCCTAAATGGGGATTATTTATGTCAGTTATTTGTGTCCTCTTTTTGGAAATCAAAATATGATTGCCCTGGAATGACGGATGACAGCCAGCATGTGTAGTCATTTGTTTTGATGCTTCTGCGCATGCGGGTGTTCTTGCTTAGCGCGTGTCAGACTGCGAATTAGTGCGCATGCGTAATATTTGAACGGTCTGAATGGACGAAGGCAGTTTGAACCGTCATGCCAAAAAAACAGATATGACCAAAAAAATCTGATTTGTACATTAAAAACTGCAGTATGAACGTAGCATAACATTTTCCAAAACCTAGTTTACTATCAATGTTCTACTGCTGATTATAAAAAAAAAATTTTTTTAAATGAAGTTAAACCCCGAAAATAAAAATAAGTCTATTCTTTCATTTGGTAAATGTGGAGTATATATCCATAGCAAAAATTTGCTACTCATCTGTTGCTTAATCTCGTTGCTTAATCTTGTCTCGTGAGACGAATTTGATCATCTCAAACTTCTCATTCTCATTCTTTGGTGTTTGTTTCTGAGTTTGTGCTCCAAAGAGTACCCTTAGGACATGGGTGTCCAAACCTGTCCTCAAGGGCCGCTGTGGGTCCTGGTTTTTGTTCCTACCAATCGAGCACAGACAGTTTAACCAATGAAGTTTGTGTAAAACAAGCAGCACCTGACTGTAATCAACTGATAACACTTGTGAGACACCAGAATGGTGAAAGGTTGTCCTCATGATGGGTTTGAACAAAAACCCGCACCCACTGCGGTCCTATGTGGAATAGTTTGGACACCAATGCCTTAGGAACAACTGAGTCAAAATGAGCAAAGACATCATTGAGACAAAAGAGATTGATTTGACAAAAACAGATTTGAGCAATATTTGAGAAAAGAAATTATCTTAATTGAAAATGCAGCTTTAAAGCACCTTTCAGGCACTCGAAGCACTTTGACAGTATTATCATTAGGGTTGTTCCGATCATGTTTTTTTGCTCCCGATCCGATCCCGATCGTTTTAGTTTGACTATCTGCCGATCCCGATATTTCCCGATCCGATTGCTTTTTTTTGCTCCCGATTCAATTCCAACCATTCCCGATAATTTTTCCCGATCATATACATTTTGGCAATGCATTACGAAAAAAATTAATAAAACTCGGATGAATATATACATTCAACATACAGTACGTAAGTACTGTATTTGTTTATTATGACAATAAATCCTCAAGATGTCATTTACATTATTAACATTCTTTCTGTGAGAGGGATCCACGAATAGAAAGACTTGTAATTCTTAAAGGATAAATGTGACTTTGTATATTGTTACTAAATATTGCCATCTAGTGTATTTGTTGAGCTTTCAGTAAATGATACCGCAGCTATTTAACTGTTGTGCCCAAATGCATGATGGGAAGTGCACTCATGACTGTGCGTAGTGGTACAAATGGATATATCTTCTCTGCGTTGGGAAATAACAAAGGGTGTTAAGAAAAAGATCAATTACCACCTTTCTTCCCCACATTGCTTCCCACGATATTTCTAATTGTAGGGAAAGGGATTGTAAGGCTTTAGCCAATTAAAAAAATGCTCCAAAGGCTGCCAAAATTCACTCTACTCATTTAACGCTGCCTTTTAGCTCTATATATAGGTAAAACGGCACCATTACAGATTGAATGTGACAATGCGTGAGTGGGTCCTGCAGCGCATGCGTTAATTGCGTTAAATATTTTAACGTGATAAATTAAAAAAAAAAAAATTACCGCCATTAACGGGATAAATTTGATAACCCTACCTTAAGCCTAAACTAAAGACTCTGGATGAGTGTAACATTTATGTCTGTAACGTTAAATACAATTAGAAAACGATTTAATTAATATATATATATATATATATATATATATATATATATATATATATATATATATATATATATTTAAAAAAGGCATGTCCGATATTTATTTGCCGATTCCGATACTTTAAAAATGACGTGATTGGACCTGATCGATTGGGATGCCGATCGACCGGGACATCTCTAATTATCATACTGTACCTAACCCAAAAATGCGACTTATATATATGTTTTTTTCCTCTTCGTTGGGCATTTTATGGCTGGTGCGACTTATACTCAGGTGCGACTTATAATCCGAAAAATACGGTAGATGATTTCATCAGGACAGAGAGTTAAACTCACAACCTCTGGGTTGGGGAACAACTTCTCTACCACTGAGCCACGCACGTGGCACATCAATGGAAAGCAACTTCAGAAAGAGCGTGTAACAGCGATGAAGAAAATTGATTATATTTTAGTTCATTTAATAAATAATTTATTTCTTTGATATTAAAAAAAAAAAATTCCAAATGGCAGGCATATTGCCTGTGAGCCAGTAGTTTTATCAAGACATCGTCAGCCAGCGTGTTGACAGTTTTGATTACGTCATTAAACAACAAGACTAAGGTTCTTCACACTATTTTGTGGTAAACTTTCAGTCTTCGGAACCAAAAACCGATAATGCATTTGTAGCGGCCGATAGTTTTCTCTAATTTTTACATTGAACAAGATGAACCAAATAATCAGATGTTATTTAATTATTTGACCACTTATAATATTTTCTTGGGTTATGGCATGATATGAATTAAAATGTGATTGGACATGTCAGAGCAGACACTACTCTTTGTTACGATGAAAGAATCTTGAAATCACAAAATGAGCAATTGCAGACTTCAAATATTATTATATAAAATTGAGAAACATTTGTGACTGGCAGAATATAGGGTTGCTTGGCAAAATCAGTAAAAGAGGCAGCTTTGAGGCAAGTTTAAGAAATAAAATACTTTGCTTATCCATGTCTTTTACTGAGAAATTACTGAGATCGTGACTCCAAATAAGGTGTTAAAATTGAGACGCATTTGAGATCGACACAAGTACTCATAGTTGTCTCTTGGTGAGATCTTGAAAGGAGACAACTGTGAGACTTTAATGAAAACTCGTGCCAGTAGAACTATTCTCAAGACCTTCTCAGGTAATGCTCACTAAGAGACTTATTTCTCATGAGACAAATTTGAGAAAACTGAGAAAACCACCCTGGTCTCGATTATTGCTGATTCACTTCTCAGAGATGTGAATGAGACATGAACAAGATCTCATCTTCAATTTTGCTTTGCTATGGGTATATTCATTGGACAAAAAAAACGTAGGGAAATCTGTCAAAATGCTCTGAAATGGTGTGTGAAATGGGTTTGGCTCTGAAAACAGTGGCTCTGAAAGAGTTTGTTTACACCATTTGGAAAGGGTAGAACCAATAAATTTCATTTTTTCAACTATCATTTGCTGCTAATTTTCACCTATCATGTGGTGGCCTGGAAAATAATGACACTATCCATCCATATAAACAAAAACAGGGGTACAAAGTTCCATCAACAATTAATGGCTACCATCTTAATATGAACCTCATCTGTTGCATTGGGGTTGGCACCTTTAGCCAACATCATGTGACACATGGGAGCGCAGTCTTCGGCATTTTGACACATCAGTTGAAAGACGTGAGTCCCCTGTGCTGACACATTGTTGACGTCTGCGTGGTACTCTAGCACCGTCTCCATGCATCGTGTGTGCCGCTTTGTTGGGTAGATGCAGTAGAACAGAACCCCTAAATCGGAAGGGTGAAAAAAAAACAGGTTCAACAGTTGTATTTGATGCTTTTTTTTGTTTCACTCAGTTATATTATTTATGCCCTATTCATTTAACTGTCATGCTAGCCCTTTAAATGAAATAGCTACAAAACAGTTTTGTCAATGATAATGGCCCCTTATTCTCCTTATATTTCAAGGCACTGTAAAATAACATAAGAAATTAGTTTCTAAATCCATCATACATCTTCAATCTGCAAACACTGGCCCGATAATACACAAATTAACTCCCTTGGCTCCAGCGCCCCCCTGACCTTCGAGTTTAAGCAGCTCAGAAAATGAATGAATGAATTAAAAGGTTTCATACATGCATTAGGCTGCTGTATTACACTGGAACAAGGCATAAATGAGAAACTGATTTCCATGTAAAATAGTATTTTTTCACTGATTTACAAAATTCCATCTAAAACGCCATCTAATTTTTATATTTCCTCAAATTTAAAAGCAAACCCTCAATTTTAACTATTCAAGAATACTTTAAAATTGAAGATAATATACTGTAAACACTGGCTTTTTTAAAAATAATAAATATATAAGTGAAATACATTTTTTTAAAAAGTGCAAATGACAGTGAAATGGAATATATTTTGAAGACAAAGCAAACATAGACTGTTTTTAATCATTAGGAAATAAATTAGTAGCTTTACATAAATGAAAATATGTGCACATTAACATGGAAGGTGTTCTGAACCACCCAAATAAAATAAAATGAAATAATAAAAACAAACTTAATCAACTCTTTCCTTTCTTTTGAATATTTTTCCGTTGCATTGCACCTTTAATTCAACAAGCTTTTTTTGTTTTTGTTTTGTTTTTTTGTATAGATCTTAAGCCCGAACCCAGTTAATTTGCCTAAAGGTTGTGCTACCAAGTATTAGGCTGAGGGTGCCAATAATTTTGTCCGGCCCATTTATGGAGTTTTGTGTAAAATGGTAAAATGTAAAAATGTTTTTTTCATTGCAAGCAAAATAAATGAAGATATTACAACCAAAGCATTTCTAATTGCAATCATTTTCTGGGAGAAATTGAGCATTATCTGACAGAATTGCAGGGGTACCAATACTTTTGGCCAGCAGTGTATGTCGAGACATATGATGAGTCAAATTTTATGGCGTCAGTCGAAGTACCACTGTACAGTAATCATGCTGTGCTCTACTGGTTAACTCGTAATCTAGAGGCAAAACAGGCACCAATAAGTCTGCAATTAATCAATCAACCCTGATACAAAAAATAAAACAACTGGCTCTGATGATCGATAGATACTGGCCCATACGACATAGCTATCAAGTTCAAGACAATCGGTTCATAAATGACGGAAGAGTAGCACTTCAAAGTTAGTGGCCACAAGAATAACAACAAACTGAGTTGTGATTTGGCAGGCCTTCAGCCTGGGACAAGACAATGTAATGCCTTTTCTAAATACATAAATTTTGTGACTCAGCTGAGGTTAGAATGTTGGTGCAGCAGGGCCGAGAACGAAAAGTGTATTTTGGTATGTGGCAAAATGTATTTTGGCATGTGGACATTTTTTTTTTTGCCATGTGTCATTTTTTTGGTATTTGGCAGAATGTATTTTGGCATGTGGCATTTTTTTGCCATGTGGCTTTTTTTTTTGCCATGTGGCAAGATGTATTTTGGCATGTGGCATTTTTTTGCCATGTGGCATTATTATTATTATTATTTATTTATTTTTGGTATGTGGCAAAATGTATTTTCGCATGTGGCATTTTTTTTTTTTTTTTTTTTTTTGCCTTGTGGCATTTTTTTGATATGTGGCAAAACAGATTTTGGCATGTGGCTTTTTTTTTTTTTTGTATCTGACATTTTTGCAGGCCATGCATGTCCATGCCATTGGCGGCTATGCTCGTCCAAATTTTAAATTAACTTAAAATATCATAAAAACATATGTGGCTGTGATTTTTGACCATACACTTACCATTACAGCAGTTTGACATTTAACTGGAACCCAAGTCAGGCTATGACATTGACGGCTATGATCGTCCAAATTTTCCATTCATTTTAAATGGCAGAAAAACGTGTGGTTTGATTTTTGACCATATACTTTACATTAAAATCAATTTTGACACATACCCCCCCCCAAAAAAAATGACGGCTTAAAAAAAAAAAAGTCACATGCCAAAATCCATTTTGCCACATACCAAAAAAATAATGCCACATGCCAAAATACATTTTGGAACTTGGCAGGCCTTCAGCCTGGAACAAGACAATGTAATGCCTTTTCTAAATACATAAATTTTGGGACTCAGCTGAGGTTAGCATGTTGGCGCAGCAGGGCCGAGAACGAAAAGTGGTATTAGGTATGTGGCTAAATTGATTTTGCCATGTAGAATTTTTTTGCCATGTGGCAAAATGTATTTGGCATGTTGCATCTTTTTTTGCCATGTGGCATTTTTGGTATTTGGCAAAATGTATTATGGCATGTGGCATTTTTTTGCCATGTGGCATTTTTTTTTGCCATGTGGCAAGATGTATTTCGGCATGTGGCATTTTTTTGGGGTATGTGGCAAAATGTATTTTGGCATGTGGCATTTTTTTTTTTTTTGCCATGTGGCATTTTTTTTGGTATGTGGCAAATGGATTTTGGCACGTGGCATTTTTTTTTTTTTTTTTTTGTATCTGGCATTTTTGCAGGCCATGCATGTCCATGCCATTGGCGGCTATGCTCATCCAAATTTTCCATTAATTTTAAATGGCATGAAAACATATGTGGATGTGATTTTTGACCATATACTTACCATTACAGCAGTTTGACATTTAACTTGAACCCAAGTCAGGCTATGACATTGACGGCTATGATCGTCCAAATTTTCCATTCATTTTAAATGGTAGAAAAACGTGTGGTTGGGATTTTTGACCATATACTTTACATTAAAATTAATTTTGCCACATATCCCCCCAAAAAAGGGCACATGGCAAAAAATAAAATGCCACATGCCAAAATCCATTTTGCCACATACCAAAAAAATGCCACATGCCAAAATACATTTTGTCACTTGGCAAAAAAAATGCTACATGGCAAAATTAATTTTGTCACATACCAAATACCATTTTTCGTTCTCGCTCTCTCTGTCGATGTGGCCCTCAATAAGCATTTGAAAATAAAAATGGATTTAACAAAAAAAAAAAAAAAAAAAAAAAAAAGATTATGTTCACCCATTATAGTTATACATTAAAAAAATAATGCTTAGCCAAATGCATGTTTTTGTCATAACAGTGAAAACTGCTATACAATGCAGACAAATAGACAACTCCAGACATTCATCTTGGAGAACAGTTATCAGGTTACTCAATGTTTCCTAGGAGAGGTTCAACCAAAAGAGGTTGATCTGTAATTACATCTACCCACACACACTTTTGGCTGCCTTCTCATTGCCTTCTCTTTCAAGCACACACTTTTCCAATGACCCTCAAATTCTGCAATTTTCAGTATAGTCATTAATAAACACCAATGATACCTTGAGTAATCGCTGTGATAAGATTATAAATGGTCCCATAGAAGGGCTTTAGGCTCTCTGATTGAAACTGTCTGGGTTACCGCAACTTCATCAATACCTAAAGAGACTCGTCGTGCATTTTGATGAGCTTGGGGAACAGGTAGCGCCTGCAAATCAGTGTATTGATCGCACTTAAGATGGAAAATACATCCATTTAGGAAAGTGATACTTTGCAACTAAGATTAAATTTAAAAGCAGTGGTGCAACCCCAGGCCAACCTATTACAAATCATTATTCGTAGATGAGTATTACATGAATAATATTCATTGTTTAACAGGTCGCATATTAGGTACGTAAAAATTAGAGGTGTGCATCGGCACTGCCCTCACGATTCGATTCGATTACGATTCGGAGGGCCACGATTCCATTCAATTCGATTCAGAGGGTCATGATTCGATTCGGTCCGATTCGGCAATGCATCGCGATGCATTAAAGCCTGGGATGCATTAAAATTCTAAAGCAAAGCATATTTTTTGTGAATCAGGAGGCAACACAAGCAGTCAGACATTAAAATACTTTTTATTGGCTCTTGTGTCACTCCTGGTTGAAGTTAAATGAAAATAGTATACTTTCAGATATATATATTATTTAAAAAAAAAAAAAAAAAAAAAAGATCACAGCATTTAATTTGTGCTTTGAATGAGACCAGGGCTTTCTCTTTTTTTTTACACACAGTAGCACTCCCTCTTTCTCCGCTTCAGCCATTGTTATGTTATGTCCTATTACTCTGCTTTCTCGATTGCAACTGCGCATGTCTATGACGTTACTCCAGTGAGGAAGCGGATTTGAGTTCCTTGTCCCCCCTGCATTGCTTTGAATGTAAAGTAGCTTCCTCTACAGGTAAACATGAGAATAATAATAATACAAGATAATAAAAAAATACAAGATTAAAAGGAGGGCGGGGCCACGGCGTTCATGTGCGCAAACAATGCACTGGCTCTCCTGCAGCTCATGTTTGGGATTACCAAAGCGCCTTCTCTGTTTTATCCAATTTATTTATTTTTATAACAAATATTCCTTAGTTTAACATCCATACATCGTTTTAGTATACAAATATATATTTATCTTAAAAAAAAAGCGAGCGAGAAGTCCGGCCCGACCCTACCCGACCCAAACGTAAATCATTGTCATTTTGGGCCTGACTCGGCCCGAAATTCGGGTCGGGTTGGGTCGGGTTCGGGCTCAAGATCTAAGCTATTAGTCTTATATATTTTAAAATGCGCTGAATCGATTCGCCTTGTTGCACGCATTGAATTGAATCGTCCATGCCCCGCATCGGGATGCATCGCCGCATCGATTATTGTTGACACCAGTAGTAAAAATGTCTTCTCCTCTCTAAGCCATGTAATTGAGGTGGAGGGGTTTGTGTGTCCCAGTATTCCTTGGAATTGTTCTCTGTGGTTTCGTGCCTCTGGCAGGGTCACCCATGGCAAACAGGCTCTAGATGAGGTCCGAGACCAAGTATTTTTTTCTTTTGATTTTTTTCTGATACTTTACCAAGCATGCCTTGATGAGCAAACGGAAACCAGACTCTTGTCTCCATTGCTGCAATAGTCTGTAATACACTGTATTGTCTTATTTGTTCACTAATGGTTGTTTACAGCTCTAATTGTCGTTTACAGCACAATTTGGTGTCTGGAAGTTAAAAATACAGTGGTGCCTCTACCTACGAATGTCTCTATATAAGGAATTTACAGATTAAGACAATATTGCCTCTTGTTACAAAAGAAATTTCAAGATATGAAAGGCAAATATACAGTATGGGCTGCAACTCAGAGTTTCCAGAGTTTACTGAGCGTAGCATACTTATTGACTGCTGTGCCATTGGCTATTATCTAGCATCTTCCTGGCATCTAATTGGCTAAGAGGGACCTCTACTGTATGTGAATGTGTGTATCCCTGCATCCTCTTCATTCGCCCCTTGTGTTCAGACAGCTTTACGTGAATGTATTATTTTTATCCTTTATTCTTTGTTTTTTTACATTAATCACAACTAACATTTTATTGTTAGTGTGCAATTATTTAACAGTAACATCTATTTGTTACATGCTTTGAAGAATTTTTATGTTTTAAAGATTTATATCTGAATTTTTGGGGCACTTGGAACGGATTAGGGCATTTACATTGAAAACGTGTCTCTACTTATGGAATTTTTTTGTCTATGAAACTACAGTGGTACCTCGACATATGATCACTTCGAATAACGATCTTTTCGACATCCGACGTAAAATTTGACTTGCCATTTGTTTCTACATCCGACCACATGCTCGAAATACGACGATTTTTAACAGCGCCGCAGTTTCTTTGTTTTGCCGGAAGACGACCGCACGGCTGATTTTCTTGTGAGAAAAATCAACACTGGATCCAAAAAGGTTAGTGCAGGTGGAGAAAAAAAAAACAAAAGGTGACGCTTACCAATGAAATAAAGAGGTGAATGATAGCAAATTATAAGCATGGTGTGTACATCCATGAACTGGGTCGACAATAGGGCCGTAGAATGTCGATCATGGCCGGCAGTCCTCCTCCGTTCGCCAGTCTTTGTATGTTAAGGTGACAATTCTTATTGTGGTAACATTGCCAAAGAAATCGCCAGCTTCCTCAGGTTTCTAATCATTTATTCTATCAACTCGCCTAGTGTCGGCTGCTGTTGACGCCAGGATCGAAACAGAAAATAAAATAGCAGTGTGGTGGTCCTAGCCCACACTCCCCTCTACTGGCTTTTATTGTTGTTACACTTTCTGTTATATGTGGCATGAGTTCAACCTTTGCAGGCTGGGTGTGGCAGACCTGGGAGTGCACCTGCAGCTCATCGCAATCAACACTGCTTTTAAGGAGCGGCCCGGGCAGCAAGCAGGTGCCAGATGATTCTGCCAATCACCAGTGGTACATCGGCCAACTACGCATGTAGTGTTTGACAATCGTTCATAGATCTCTTGACTAAAACTTGTTCTTTGCCACCAGGACAACCACCCATCAAGCCACCACAGCCACAGCCTGAACAACAGCCACAGCCTGAACCACAGCCACAGCCTGAACCACAGCCAAAGCCTGAACCACAGCCACAGCCTGAACAACAGCCATTGATCATTCAACCCACCAGATGCTCAACACTTTGTCCTTGTACAATAAATACCACTTCACGCTTCATCTGTTTCCGGCTCGCACTTTGGTCCAAGTCAACTTTGCCTGCCTTGCCTCAACATAATCATCTGGCCAAACGGAAATGGACCAAGCGACCGCCGACTCCTTCCAAGAGGCCCTCGGACACCAGGGGGCCATGCTGGGTAAGCATGAGCAGATGCTATGCAGCCTTGGAGAAACGCTCCGGACAATTTCAATGGACTTGCAGCAGGTCAAGTCGCAGCTCTCGCAATTCCCCACTCCCAGGGCCGGACCTACCATATCTGTGAGTAGTACTGCTGGTGGCCCACCACCCCCCCCTCGGTCGGACGTGTTCGTTCCGACACCTGAATGTTATTCCGGGGAGTTGGGCTCTTGCAGTCGTTTTTTGCTAAATTGCAATCTGGTGTTTAATATGCAACCTTCTAGTTACACCTCTGATGCCGCCAGGGTTGCTTTTTGTATTAACCTATTAAGGGGAAAGGCTGGTCAGTGGGCAACGGCGCTTTGGGAGAGAAACTCACCTGTGTTGAATACTTTTGAGGCATTTTCCGGTGAACTTCGTAGGGTATTTGATCACCCTGTTCGTGGGAGGGAGGCCAGAAACCGCCTCTTCTCTCTCCAGCAGGGTTCTAAGTCAGTGGCAGACTTTTCAATAGCTTTTCGTATTTTGGCTGCAGAAAGTGGCTGGGATGAGCTAGCCTTAGTCTCAATTTTTTCACGCAATTTGGCAGACGATATCAAGGATGAATTGGCAACACGGGATGAACCTTCCACCCTGGAAGACCTAATTACCCTAGCCATAAAGATCGATAATCGCCTTAGGGAACGTAGGCGGGAGAAAGCAACCAAAACACGTCCGTTCCCGCCATTCATGTCACCCTCCGCCGATACAGCCAACCCATCCCCTATTGCAGCTCCAACACTGACACCCCCTGTTCCATTGGAGGAGCCCATGCAACTCGGGCGAACACAGTTATCCCCTGATGAGCGTCGCAGGCGCCGCCAAGAAAGCCTTTGCTTTTACTGTGGACAAACCGGACACTTTGCAAACTCCTGCCCAATACGGCCAAAAGACAGGGCTCACCAGGTAAAGAGGGCACACTGGTGAGCCAAACTTCCTCGGATCCTCGCTCTCTGTCACGTCTCGTACTCCCTGCTAGCATCTCCCAAGGTTCAGACGCTATGGCGCTTCAGGTTCTCATTGATTCCGGTGCTGACGACAGTTTCATGGACGAAGGCTTTGCGGCCGAAGCCAAGATCCCTCTTGAAACCCTCAGATCCCCTAAGGTGGTGGAAGCCGTGGACGGTAGAAAGCTGTTTTCGGTAACCCATCGCACCATCCCTCTCATGCTCAAAGTTTCGGGAAATCATCATGAACTAATACAACTGTTTATTATCTCCTCACCAGTAGCGCATGTCATCCTTGGTCTCCCCTGGCTTAAACACCACAACCCAAACATCGACTGGACGGAGGGAAAGATCGTGGGATGGAGCAATCGCTGCCACTTAGAATGTCTTGGCTCGGCGCACCCACTTGGTGGGCCGGTAAGAAAGCCAACCTGCCCGCCAGTACCTCCTGACCTGACCAATGTTCCCCCCGAATACCATGACTTGGCGACAGTTTTCAGTAAGGACCTCGCCCACAGTCTGCCTCCCCATCGCCCTTATGACTGTGCAATTGAACTCCTGCCAGGGGCTCCGCTTCCAGCGAGCAGGCTCTATAACATATCCGGTCCTGAAAGAGCAGCTATGGAGGACTACATCAGGGACTCCTTGGCTTCTGGAATCATCCGTCCCTCCTCCTCTCCTGTTGGCGCAGGCTTCTTCTTCGTGGGCAAGAAGGATGGTGGCCTGCGGCCCTGTATTGATTATCACAACCTAAACCAGATAACAATAAAAGATAGGTACCCTTTGCCTCTGATTGACCCTTCTTTTGAGCCCTTCAGTCACGCCAGGTTGTTCACCAAGCTGGATCTCCGTACTGCATATCATCTTGTCCGAATCCGGGAGGGGGACGAGTGGAAGACAGCATTCAACACACCCCTTGGTCATTTTGAATATTTAGTAATGCCCTTTGGTCTGACAAATGCCCCTGCGGTCTTTCAAAGACTCATGAACGACCTGTTCAGAGACGTTCTGAATCGCTTCGTGTTTATATTCCTTGATGATATACTTGTGTTTTCCCGTTCACTAGAGGAGCATCGCCACCACGTCAGAATGGTCCTGCAGCGACTTTTGGAGAACCGGCTTTTTGTTAAACCAGTTAAGTGCGAGTTCCATGTGTCATCAGTGAGCTTTTTGGGCTACATCATCGCCCAGGGCCAACTCAAACCAGACCCGATAAAGATAACGGCAGTCGTGGACTGGCCTACTCCCAGCACCCGTAAAGAACTACAGAGATTCTTGGGCTTTGCCAATTTCTATCGCCGCTTCATTAGGGACTACAGCAAGGTGGCACTCCCTCTGACCCAACTCACTTCCACCAAACACCCCTTCGCCTGGTCTGAAGCCGCCGGTAAGGCATTCGCACGTTTGAAGTCCCTCTTCACCTCTGCCCCTATCCTCAAACACCCTGACACCTCACGCCAATTTGTGGTGGAAGTGGATGCATCAGACACTGGAGTAGGGGCTATTTTGTCCCAGCGGGATCCCACTACCCAAAAATTGCATCCATGTGCCTTTTTTTCCCGGCGGTTGAGCCCTGCCGAGAGAAATTATGATGTGGGCAACCGCGAATTGCTGGCGGTTGTTTTGGCCCTGCAGGAATGGCGTCACTGGCTCGAAGGTGCTAAAACCCCATTCTTGATTTGGACAGATCACAAGAACCTCTCCTACATCCGATCCGCGCAGCGTCTTAACCCCCGACAAGCCCGCTGGTCACTGTTTCTTGCGCGTTTCAATTTTACACTATCATACCGCCCAGGTTCACGCAATGGCAAAGCTGATGCGCTATCACGGTTACATTCTCCCGATCTGGACAAAGAAGACCCGGGGCCCATTCTTCCCTCGGCCTGTGTGGTCGGTGCGGCCAGATGGGAGATTACGTCAATGGTCAGGGAAGCTCAAAAAACTGATCCAGACCCGGGAAACGGCCCCCCGAATCGCCTATTTGTCCCATCCGTTGCACGCTCTCAAGTCCTGGAATGGAGCCACTCGTCCAAACTGACCTGCCACCCTGGTATTCATAGGACCCTCGGTTTCCTCCGCCGATCATTCTGGTGGCCTGGCATGGCCAAAGATGCCCGTGACTTTGTCAAAGCCTGCGCGATCTGTGCTCGAGGGAAGGCCTCCCATCAGCCACCCTCTGGTCTGTTATGCCCTCTCCCTGTTCCCAGTCGGCCATGGTCCCACATCGCAGTTGATTTTGTAACTGGTCTGCCTCCCTCTGAAGGTAATACAGTTATTCTTACCATTATCGATCGCTTTTCCAAGTCTGTTCACTATGTTCCCATTCCCAAACTACCCTCTGCTCTCGAAACCGCCAATCTATTGGTCAAGAATGTTTTCAGACTTCATGGCCTCCCTATAGACATTGTTTCGGACCGTGGGCCCCAGTTCTCCTCGGTGGTGTGGAAAGAGTTCTGTAAGGCGGTGGGGGCGACAGCCAGTCTCTCTTCTGGATACCATCCCCAGACTAACGGCCAGACGGAAAGGGCCAACCAGGACCTAGAAGCTGCTCTACGTTGTGTTACTGCCCACCATCCAGTCTCCTGGAGCGCTTTCCTTCCATGGGTGGAGTACGCCCATAATTCACTCATCTGCTCAGCCACAGGTATGTCCCCTTTCATGGCTTGTAATGGATTTGAGCCTCCGTTGTTCCCAGAGCAGGAAAGGGAAATAGCCGTTCCTGCTGTGAAGCACCACGTCGGCAGGATAAAGGAAATCTGGAAGACCGTAAGGGCTGCCCTCGCTCGCACCACCGAGAAAAACAGGAGACTGGCCGATCTTCATCGTTCACCAGCCCCCGAATACAAGGTGGGACAGGAGGTCTGGTTGTCCGCCCGGGACCTCCCCCTGCAGGTAGAGTCACGCAAACTTGCCCCCCGCTTCGTGGGCCCTTACAAAATAACCAAGATCATCAACCCATCTGCCGTTCGATTGGACCTCCCGGCATCCATGAATGTCCACCCCACTTTTCATGTTTCCCTTCTCAAGCCTGTTTCCTCCAGTGACCTATGCCCTCCGGCGGTTGATCCTCCCCCTCCCCTTCTCGTAGATGGCCACCCCGCATTTGCAGTCTCAAAGATTCTTGATGTCCGGCCTCGCGGCCGCGGTTTCCAGTTTCTGGTGGACTGGGTGGGCTATGGTCCGGAGGAGAGGTCGTGGATCTCCCGGAGTCTTATTTTGGACCCATCCCTCTTGCGGGACTTTTATGCTGCCAACCCTGGGAAGCCGGGCAGGACGCCCGGTGGCGTCCGTTGAGAGGGGGGTACTGTGGTGGTCCTAGCCCACACTCCCCTCTACTGGCTTTTATTGTTGTTACACTTTCTGTTATATGTGGCATGAGTTCAACCTTTGCAGGCTGGGTGTGGCAGACCTGGGAGTGCACCTGCAGCTCATCGCAATCAACACTGCTTTTAAGGAGCGGCCCGGGCAGCAAGCAGGTGCCAGATGATTCTGCCAATCACCAGTGGTACATCGGCCAACTACGCATGTAGTGTTTGACAATCGTTCATAGATCTCTTGACTAAAACTTGTTCTTTGCCACCAGGACAACCACCCATCAAGCCACCACAGCCACAGCCTGAACAACAGCCACAGCCTGAACCACAGCCACAGCCTGAACCACAGCCAAAGCCTGAACCACAGCCACAGCCTGAACAACAGCCATTGATCATTCAACCCACCAGATGCTCAACACTTTGTCCTTGTACAATAAATACCACTTCACGCTTCATCTGTTTCCGGCTCGCACTTTGGTCCAAGTCAACTTTGCCTGCCTTGCCTCAACAAGCAGTCTCTTGCTCACCGTCACGTAAGCCCCGCGGTGCATTCAGGTCCAGCAAAAAAAGTTTGCCACATTAGAACTTGATTCGTTACATTATTACAGGTATTATTATTATTGATATTATTATATTATTGTTATTCTGATTTTTATTCATATTGTATAGTTTGCTCTTTGTAATTGCTATTTTCAATTGTAACAGCAGTATTTATTAAGGATTTAGTGTAGGTTTTTAGGCTGTGGAACAAATTAATGGAATTATAATGTATTATTATGGGAAAATCCTGCTCAACATACGACCATTTCTACTTTCAAACAAGCTACTGGAACGAATTAACTTCGTATGTAGAGGTACCACTGTACTTCCAGAACCAATTAAGTTTGTAAGTAGAGGTAAGAATGTACCTCTAAAGTCAAATGAAAATCAAGTAAACCTCACAAAATTATGACTTACATTATGAACATTTTTATACTTATATTATAAATTTAACTTACATAACACATTTACCACAAATGAGCAAATTTCACAAAGTGGGCGTTCAAAGGCTGAAATGTGTATTACTTATCTTTGGCCTGCTCCGCAACAGGCCAATTTTGATGGTATGAATTAGAGCTGAAACGAGTACTCGAGCAACTCGAGTAACTCGAGTTTAAAAACTGATCCGAGTAATTTTATTCACCTCGAGTAATCGTTTATTTTGACAGCTCTAAGCATCACGTTTTGCTAGGACTACTTTTAATGCGGGACAACGCGCTGTCACGTGCGGAGAGGAAGAAGGGGGAAAAAAAAAAAACTTACCGCAGCCGTCAGCCGCCACAAACGACGCCGACGTTGCTAAATACTAGCCCGCACAATGCTACATTGGTAACAGGCAGCGTCTGGCGCGTCTCATAGAGATCACATGTATGTTGAACTAGATGCGCATGACAGACTCGGCCGTGTCTGGGCAGCGTTTGTAAACAGCCGCCATCTTAAAGCAGTACAGCGCTAAGCGCTAATAAAGAGCGCTAATAAAGAGCGCTAAGCGCTAATAAATAAGATTAACGTTACTGTCGCTACTAGCTCACGGAACGTTAGCCCTGCGGAGGGCTAGGTTTCAATTAATTATGACCGCTGTCGATGCGTGGCTAACGTGTCTTACATACAGGCTTTAACACAACATAGCATTGTGGAGTGATGAGGGTGTAAAATAAAAACTTAATCATGCTAACTATCAATTTTAGCTCAGTAGTCATTGCTGGATAAAACACCAAGTAGCACTGGTCCCTAATGTGCTCCAATACAGCCTGTATCATACATTTATTTTGAACACTGCAAAAACTCAAAATCCTATCAGGACTTACAGTTTAGACTAACTTAAAACTTAACTAGAACTTAAAAATGGCTTGACACAAAGAGAAATTCAATTGAAACACGTGGGGAAAAAATCCTAACTTTTAAGTGATGTGTGTTATCAAGCGTAACGGCATTTTTAGGTAAGATATATATATATATTAATAAGATCTAAAAGTTTTTTGAGTGAAAGCAGTGAATTAGTCTTTTTTTTAAATTCTAGTTACACCTGAGATGCAATTGTTGGCTGTTTTCAACAATATACATCAAAAATAAAGACATTGATTGACTGAAAATGGTTCAAGATTAGATGAAATGTCTTGTTTTCTCATGTATATGTATAATTGCTCTTCACCTAAAAATATATTTGTTTTATCCGATTACTCGATTAATCGATAGAATTTTCAGTCGATTACTCGATTACTAAAATATTCGATAGCTGCAGCCCTAGTATGAATATTAAACTTAGTATAGCTCATAGAAACGCACTACTACTCAGACACGGCTGCTTAGTACAATATGTCTAACTTGAGACCGCAAAATGCCCTGCATAGTTTCTATTTAAAAAAAAAAAAGTTCCATTTTTAATATTGAAATCTCTTTTACGCTGGTTCAAAATCAGAGAAAACAGGCACCACTGTATGAATTTTACCATGATATCTAACAGTTCTGAATATGCACAAATGTACAGTAAGTGAAGGTCACTAAGTACAGTGCTCACCTTTGCCCTCACTGTCTTGGAGTTTCATATCAGCATCATGCTCAGCCAACATTTTCACAATGCCATCATTACCCAGTTCTGCTGCCAACATGACAGGTGTGTGGCCCTTCTTATTTTGGACATCAGGGTGCGCTCTCAAGGAGAGAAGAAACCTTGTCAAGTCTGAGGAAATGGGAGTTGAAAACATTGTAATGAAATCTCAGACTTCAGATTAAGGTCCGTTTAGATCCATGTAAGAGGATAAACTGGAAGTGGGATTGTGTTACAATTGAAAAAAAATAATTGCAATAATCTGGACACTTTGAATTTAGAATGTTTGTTTGTGCAATAGTGATCCCGGCTCAAATTCCGTGCTTTAGTGCATGGCGGATTTTTTAATCTTGATATACAGGTAAGTATCTTGTTATACTGTACGAATAAAAGAGTTCCAAAAAAGGTATTTATGTACACTTTATTTACATCTACGTATGTATGTACACTTACACACACACACGTATCACTCTCACACACGTATCCTATGAGAGAGTGAGAGAATCAATGTGCATTAGTTATTCAATATTTTATGTTTTATTTATGATTATATTTTATTTACATGTTTCAAACTATAATGTTTAATGACAACATATACATTTATACGGTTTTATATACACTTAATATTATATATAGGCCTACACAAAAATGAATGTTAAAAATGGGGGGCAATACTTCACGGTTTTTCACTTTATGCGGTCAATGCTGGTCCCCATTAACAGCAATCAGAGGTGGGTAGTAAAACATTTACTCGAGTAACTTTTTGAGAAAAAATTACTTTTACGAGTAGTTTTACTAAGTCATACTTTTTACTTTTACTTGATTATATTTGTGAATGAAATTCTACTCTTACTCCGCTACTTTGAGCAACACTAGTCATTACATTTTTCCTCTTTATTCTACATATTAGGTTTTACTTTTTTGCCAGTGACACCAACAGTAGCATTACCAGTTTCACCACTGAGACAATATTCACATGACTCCATTATACCAATCAGACTCAAGCTTATCGTTCTATGATCACGCTGGCCTGTTCAAACACATGACGTCTTTAAAGCACCGTAAAAAAAAAAAAAAAAAAGTATTTGACAGAGCGCTGCCCTTAAAATGACTCAAAAGTGGGAATTTTAACCTCTCTCCCAGTTTTTATTTGGCACCGATTGACCACGGAATATCAGCGATATGATCCTTTTAATTTTATAATATGAACTATGAAGGAACTATTCACTATTCAACTATTAACTATTGAACTATTAATTCCACTACAGGGCACTCATGCTCTTGGACGAATGATTCTTAAGTTCTGTTAATTTTTTTTTCTTTTGCCGGAATTTTTTTTAATTTTTTTTTTTTCTTTGACTTAATGTGGTTATGTAATAGGTTATAGTATAGTATTGCCCTTGTCACACACACCCAGGATTTGAACTAGCAGCCATTATATGTGAAAGCAATTTCCCAGGTCGACTGATACAGCGATTACGCGGACATTTAGCGGGTTCTGTCTTAGTATAATGTCAGGGACTTTCCCAGGAAGCGGTCGGTGTATGCGAAAGGCGTTAAGGGTCACAGCATGATGGCTGATGACGTAAATATCATGGCGGGTCGATCGTCACATCCTCTTTCTTCGTAGTAAGACGAAACGCAGGATACAAACATCACAATTATCAACATAGCAAGCTGGAAATAGCTAAATTTAACTGAAAACATGATGAAATTGAATTGCTTCTAGGTCGGAGAGCCGAAGAAGAGAGTTCCTCGTCCTTTTTGGAAATGTGTGGTTTAATTTGTTGCTGATGCCGACCAAAAATGACGTAATTTTCGGGTTATAAAATCGTGCCAGCCGACCTCCCTGCACAGAGAGCGCCGTGTCGGCAGCACAGGACAAGTCTGTGGACAACCCCCATCATTCCCGTGATAGCTCTCCATGTGTGAATGCCATGACGTGGCTAAATCCCACGTCACCTTACACAGGAATTTACCGGGATATGTGTGTGAAAAGGGCTTAGGATAATAACAGTTCATATAGATAACTTTGTGCTAAAAAAAGGCCATTGTTTAGAAAAAAAAAATCGGACATCGTAGGCAGTTACTCACAATGTTACTCATGACTTATTTGAGTAAAATTTTTGGCTACTCTACCCACCTCTGACAGTGATAAGTGAGGGATCACTGAGTGCACCACGCCTCTTGCATAAAATCCTCGGAGAAAGGTCGCAATAGAAAAACCCAGTAGTGTGAAAAATTGGTAAGGTGGGGTATGATGCGAAAGAGCATATTAGTCCTCACCCTGATTGTTGGCTGCAACCGCCATGTGAAGTGCCCCTTTTCCATTCTTAGGCTCTGTGAAATTAATCAGGTTCTCCACCCCGAGGTTGACCATCGTCTCAATCTGCGCCCTATCATTTTCATTGATGTACTGCAACAAGCGGTAGATCTGCAACACCTGCAGGCGCTCGTCTACCTCCTTGCCAGTCATGGTTGTGTTGACCACAGATACTGGGAAATGACAAGACGCTCACAACTGTTGAAGAGATGCAATTAAGAAAAAAAAAAAAGTTAATATCAATCCATCACCATCAAACTAGGTTATGTTGCATTTTGCCTTAGTAGTCATTATTCTAAATAAAAATGTCAAGAGGTTACTGCCTCCTGAAATGCTTACAACAAGCAATCACATTTCTTTTAAAACAAGTCTTAAAAAATATGTAATTTGTGAGGAAGTGATGCTTATTTAGCCACTGTAAATATATGTAGTTTTTTTTTTTTTTTTCCGCACTGTAGAAATGTAAACCTGCTTTATGCTATTAATTGTTTTGTATATAATGTAAAATTACTGTGAATGGACCCCAGGAAGAATAGTCTCTACTTTGGTAGAGACTAATGGGGATCCTTAAATAAAGAAGAAAGAAGTGTGCACCTAACTTAATTAAATATGATAAGTGAATCAAACTAAATTTATCTGTTGTGAACATTAATTTTTAATAAGTAAGTTGTAATTTGGGACTGGACAACATACCTAACTAGATGTATCTCAGTTAAGTCAAATTAGAATTGTTTTTTTTTTTTTTTCTCAGACATGCGCCTCGTCTATCTCATGCTTTTCTCACACCAAAACATTCCCGCACAAGTCCACGGTGAACTGAGCCGTCAGCCAGAGCCGTCTTCAACACCTTCACTTACTTAACTTACTTCCCAACGATTTGTTAAAAAATACTTTACTCTTTTATAAAGTGTTGTGTTGCCTTGTTTTATATAGCAACGTGACAGTTTATATAAGAGTAAAATATTGTAGCAACTCTTATTTATCTGTTCCACCATAATGGTTGATGGGTAGTTTTGGCAACCACGACTAATAGTGGTTGCTGTTGTTATGTCGTGTGTTTTGTGTTCAATAAAGCGTGCTGTTTCTTGGAGACGTGCAGTGTATGGGGCAATAGAACATCAAATGTTACTAAAAAAAGTCAGTCTCTGTCATTCTTCTCCGTGTTGCTCGCAAAAATATTTACTTACCAAATCGATGTGTGGAAGTAAAGGTGTTGAAGGGAGCTCTGGTTATACTTCTGATTGTTCATTTCACACTAAGCATCAACAAAACATTACGCAGTGTGTCAAGAGCCAATGTCTCTTCTGTCTGAAATGTATTATTGAGCATTTTAAAATAAAGTTTATCCATTGCGTGTCCTCCCTTCATTTATTTGGGGTAGGGTAATTCCTGTTTGAAAAAGTGTTATTAATTAAATTAGCATGTGCTGTTTGTGTTGGAGAATTATTTCAGGTTAAAAAAAAATATAAAGTTCACCTGCATGTGATAAGCAATACTAAAGTTAATTAAGGTATTACTTCAGTGCTGAATACTAAAAATAAATTACTGTAATGTAATTATTTCAAGTAATTTGAGTATTGCAAATTCAAAATAAACAATTTACTACAATCCAATTATTAAGGTTAATTTGAAGTCTTAAAATTTGAAATAATTAAGTAACTCACATCTTATTAATGTAAGTAACATAAATTACATTTTCGAAGGCAGCAAGTTTGCATTGTTTTTTAAGTAAAGTCAATTGATCATATTTTACAGAGTGGGGTCGCTGGTTTTAAAAGTTTGGCAAGAAATTAACAATCTTCATGGTTGTAGCCCACTTTTGCGGGATTATTTTACTGTTTGAACATAGTACTATTCATGAAATTAGTGACTAAAGACTCCTAAACTGCAACAAAATGCCTAATATATTATCAGTTAATGCATCAGTTTTACATACATCTGTATAGCATAACTCAACCGCAACTTGGTGAAGTGGCACTAATCCACTTGTATGGAAGTAAAAGGTCATTTCAATTTATTTTGCTGCATAATGAATGCATTTCGTGGTGGTGGCATATTGAGCATTTTAAATGGTGAAATTAACATAATGAAAATGTGGACAAGCATTTCTGCACAGCTGCTGTATGGCGGTTCAGACGCAAGGGCATTACACATAAGAAGGTGATGTCATTTTCATAAACCTGTATGACTTTGTTTTCCACTTTAATAACAAACTATAATGTGACGTCATCGCAAAACAGCAGAAAATCCAGGGCAATCTTGAAGTTGCATAAAACGTCAATACGATATAACCTTGCAAATTTAAGCCAATGTCAACCCTCTGCTGAGGCACATGCATGTTCTCATATGGCATATGATAAAAATAATACTATTTGAAGTTATAATAAGGTAAAGTTCACTTCACTCCACTCACCTGCAGAATGAACGCGCTGGTCCACTTAGGCTAACCGCTGTTGACATTTCCTCACAAACTTTTTGCCATTAAGAACATTTTTCTTCCGTCCGTCGTAGTTTATCTTTCCATTTCGAGGCGCCTTGCTTCACTTTGTTTTTGTCTCTGCTGAAGGCGTAACTCTGCTCCATGGCAACGAAACGCACCAAATCTCGGCAGTGCAACGTGAGAAAATGATTTAGGCTGTTGGTCAAATGGCCATTTTACAGGAAGGAAAAGTACTTAGACTACTAAAAAAGAAATACGTGTTTATAAAAAGCCCTGGTTGAATACAGTTTGATAACTTAGCACAAACACTACCACGCTGTATAACGTCAGTTTAGCTGTAACACGACACCTACAGTACAAGAGCAGAAAACTGAAGAGAATGCCACCGGCCGCTAGGGGGCAGTGCCGTTCCATATTAATGTTATTCATCTCAACAGTGGGAGAGTTGGTAGTTGTATGAGATGTTTATGCTATTGCTATGTGCTATTTGTGCCCCACACATATTTCTCTAAGTCTACTCTCTGTTAATGTTAATTATGTGCCTCTTGTTGTATTTTGGCTTATATATGTACAGAGAAAGATATGTTATCTGTTGTGTTAGTACTTGTTGTTCTGTTTTCCTCTATTCAGTTAAGTTAGTATGCTGTGGCTAATTAGCTATTTTATTGTTCTTCAGGGTTCCCTCATCTTTGTCAATAAATGAGAATTATAACTTGACATTGAGGGGTATTTATTCAAAAACGACATATCTGGTGTCTGTCAACTTTACAGTTTTATAAATAATAAACATAACTAATAACTTACTGGGAGACCTTTTCACATAATGTCTATCAACTTACCTGTCCAAGCAATTTAGGTAGGATTACAGGTTTCAAGTGTGGAGATCGATTTACCAGCTCAAGATGTGACTTGTTTCCACAAGGGCAGTACAATGATAGCTTGAGGGTGCAGCTATTTATCATTAAAGGTATGCCAACAATATAACAAAGTACCCATTTAACACTCTCATATTACCTCCAGTACAACAAAAATCTCGTCCCTCAAAAGAACTAACGTTTAATATAGTACCCAGTACTATCTCCATTTTGGCTAAACGATTGTACTCCCGTTTTTGGCCGCAGGATGGTGCTCTAGTTCAGAATTTGAGACGCAACATTGACTCCCGTGTAGGAGCCAACCGTAAATTCACAAAAATTAGAATGCATTTATCTTGGGCAATATACTAGTCCTTCTCAAAAAATTAACATATTGTGATAAAGTGTATTATTTTCTGTAATGTACTGATAAACATTAGACTTTCATATATTTTAGATTCTTTACACACAACTGAAGTACCCTAAATTTTCGGACTATAAGCCGCTACTTTTTCCCCCTCATTTTGAATCCTGCGGCTTGTACTCCAGTGTGGCTTATTTTTTTATTTATTTGGGTTAATAGGTAACACTATTTGACAGCGGCATCATAAGACTGTCATAAGAACAACATAATTATGACATGACACTATCATGGGCATTACTGAATACTTATGACATATGTCAATATGTGTCATGTGGCATATTATGTCACTAAAACCATTTATTTCCAGCTCAGATCTTTTACGTCCATTCAAAAGTGAGATAATTTGCTGGATGACACTAACTGACATCTAATATAAGCATTAATTAATGCTTATGACAGTGTCATGTAATAATTATGACAGTATTATGGCACCACTATCCAAGAAAATGTTACCAAATACCATAACTAGCAATTAATGAAACAACTGGAACAGTAACTGAAGAAATAATTAGCACAGAACATGACTATTATTTACATCTGTAGCGCTGACATGCATGCTAGGAGGAATGTTGGATGACAACAGTGTTGAGAGCAGGTGGCAGCAGAGGTTGACTGTCTACCCCAAGGAAGCAGTGATGGCCAAATGAAGCTTTTAGTAACAATAAGGCTTTACAGCCAATTGGTTCAAAGCTTAATGGTGGTTAATTTGGTCTCATGACAGTCTTACTGTGCCATTGTCAAATGAAGTGTTACCAGTTAATATCTTTTGGTGTAAATATCCCATAATACAATGAGGACAACTGCGGCTTATAGTCCAGTGCGGCTTATCAATGAACAAATGCCGTTTTCATGTCAAATTTGGTGGCTGGCGGCTTATAGTCTTATAGTCCAGAAATTATGGTAGTTCCAGATTTTTATTGTTTCAATATTGATGATTTTGGCAAAAAAGTCGAGAAAAAACAAAAATACCTATCTCAAAAAATTTGCATATTTCATCCGACCAATACAAAAAAGTGTTATTAATACAAAAAAGTCAACCTTCAATTAATTATATCAGCTATGCACTCAGTACTTGGTCAGGAATCCTTTTGCAGAAATAACTGCTTAAATGCGGCGTGGCATGGTAGCAATCAGCCTGTGGCACTGCTGAGGTGTTATGGAGGCCCAGGATGCTTCGATAGTGGCTTTAAGCTCATCCACAGTGTTGGGTCTGGTGTCTCTCAACTTCCTCTTCACAATATCCCAAAGATTCTCTATGGGGTTCAGGTCAGGAGAGTTGGCAGGCCAATTGAGCACAGTAATGCCATGGTTAGTAAACCATTTACCATTTTAATCTGAAAAAAAGCAATCACCTGAAAAGCAAATTTTGCATGTTATTCGGAAATCAAGGTGCCAGAGTTTGGAGGAAGACTGGGGGGAAGGAAATGCCAAAATGCCTGCGCTCCAGTGTCAAGTACCCACAGTCAGTGATGGTCTGGGGTGCCATGTCAGCTGCTGGTGTTGGTCTACAGTATTTTATCAAGGGCAGGGTCAATGCAGATAGGTATCAGGAGATTTTGGAGCACTTTATGCTTCCATCTGCTGAAGAGCTTTATGGAGATGAAGATTTCATTTTTCAGCATGACCTGGCTCCTGCTCACAGTGCCAAAACCACGGGTAAATGGTTTACTGACCATGGCATTACTGTGCTCAATTGGCCTGCCAACTCTCCTGACCTGAACCCCATAGAGAATCTTTGGGATATTGTGAAGAGGAAGTTGAGAGACACCAGACCCAACACTGTGGATGAGCTTAAGGCGGCTATCGAAGCATCCTGGGCCTCCATCACACCTCAGCAGTGCCACAGGCTGATTGCCTCCATGCCACGCCGCATTGAAGCAGTCATTTCTGCAAAAGGATTCCCGACCAAGTATTGAGTGCATAGCTGATATAATCAACTGAAGGTTGACTTTTTTGTATTAAAAAAGACTTTGTTGTATTGGTCGGATGAAATATGCAAATTTTCTGAGATAGGGAATTTTGGTTTTTCTTGACTTTTTTGCCAAAATCATCAATATTAAAACAATAAAAGGCTTGAACTACTTCAGTTGTGTGTAAAGAATCTAAAATATATGAAAGTCTAATGTTTATCAGTACATTACAGAAAATAATAATCTTTATCCCAATATGCTAAGTTTTTTAGAAGGACCAGTACAGTACAATGCTAAGTTTTTTAGAAGGACCAGTACAGTACAGGCAAAAAGTTTGGACACACCTCATTCAATGCAACACAAATGAACGTCCCAAACCCATTGATAAAGCAGTATATTCCACTTACCAACCCTGAAAGGCATACCTGTTTGGTCACATTGGTAGGGACAATGTAAAAGTATACCTGCATGCACACTTTTTGGGGACGAGACAATAATAAGACCAAACAGATTAGGTGGACGGGGGTCAGGGCTACATTTCCAATGAATATGAACCTAATAAATTGATAGGCTAAATGATCAATGCAAAATAAATATTGATTTATAATACTTTTCATACATACTAACTTTGTGTCTGTTCAGGTGATACACTGTTTGATTTAAAACTTTGTTTAAAAAAAAAACAAAAACACAAAAGAAAAATTTAAAATGTTTTCAGCAAATTATTAGTTAATTTAAATTGGAATATTTGAACATAAATTATATTAACATACACAACAAATACAAACTTGTTAATAATCGCTTATGTATTCAAGAATGCAAAAAAACCCATTTCTCTTATGACCACGTAACATTTTCTGGATGAATGAATAAGTTAAATCTAAACGAGGGGTGGGGGGGTGTACGTCTTAGTCAGAGCACAACAAAAATCTATAACAATGGAGCCTCAACAAAACATGAAAACTTTTTACCTTGATTATGATGTATGATTATCTGGAGAAAAAAAAATGTCAGCATAGGCTGCAAATAAAAATGCTTTTAAATATATAACGTAGTAAGTAAATAAATAGATTTTCAATAAAAGTAAGTCATCAGCCAATCAAACATGCATTTGGGAAGGGGGCGGGGTGGGAACTGGACCGGCACATTCAGTAAATGAAAAGGGGTAAATATAAGTCTAAACACAATTAAAAATTAATTAACTTAATAATGGTTGGGTCAGTTTTATTCTTACGACATATGGGAAAACAATGTGATTTACCTATATGGCTGAAGTCATTATATAATGCAAATAAGGTTGCTTAAAAGTTGGTGGGGACAATTTGAGCTGATAAGTTGGTAGTGTTATGTCCCTACTTCCCCTATGCAAACCTATGCCCTTGCCTGTGAAGTCAAAAATCATTTTAGGTGACTCCCTCTTGAAGCTCATCAAGAGAATGGCAAGCGTGTGCAAAAAAAGTAATCAGAGCAAAGGGTGGCTACTTTAAAGATACAAGAATATTATACATGTTTTTAGTTATTTCACCCATTTTTGCTAAGTCCATAATTCCACACGTGTTCATTCATAGTTTTATTACCTTCAGTGAGAATTTACAATGTAAATAGCCATGAAAATAAAGAAAACGCACGAATGAGAAGGTGTGTCCAAACTTTTGGCCTGTGCTGTACGTAAAAGAAAAATCATATACAAACTTATAGCACAGCTTCATACAAGTAGTAGAGCGTTAATAACTGTGAGAAATCTTGCACACAATGGTAACTGTACAGCAGTGCTTCTCAATTATTTTCTGTTACAGCCCCCCAGGAAGACGTACACGTTTCCAATCCCAACACCATCATTTGCATATAAAAATATTATGACTGTAGTACACATTTGCATAATATTGTGCCCTTTTTAATATCCTAGAAAAAAAGGAATACAGAACAACTTACAATAAAGTATAGCTTTATTAACATTGTTTTGTTTGTAACAGAAAATACTTAAAGCTTATCAATTTGCCAGAATTAAAAAAAAAAGTCACATTCAAACTGTAAAAATACACTCAAGTTACTTTTTTGACCATTTGATAGTGAAAAATAAAATTTAATAAAATCAATAAATAAGAATAAATTCAAATTGATTAGCAACAGTAACTCATGAGAACAATATGCCAAACAATTTGACCAAAAAAAAAACAAAAAAACAAAAATTAAAGCAACAATAGGTAACTTTTCAACCTTTTTAAAATATTTTCATAACATTTGTGATGATATGTCGACCGTCAACTAGTTGAGTGACACCTCTTTAGGGGGTCTGTATTGCTTTCACCGGCACTAATTCACTTTGAGGACGGGGGCAGGAACCCTGCCACACAAAAAACTATCAATGTGCCGACTGCTTTACGGCATACTTAACTTCCTCCTTTCCCCATTTGTTATAAAGACTGAAGTCGATGCAAATGCTTTCGTGCGAATTCTGCAAAGATGGCAAAGCAACAAAAGAGACAAAAAGTTTTGTGCGAGGAGACAAAAACCAAAAGGCTACCAGGATAGAAGTTCACTCAAGAATAAACATTGGCCCTGCTTTCACTCGCTGACCGGTTCGGGTGGGGGCCGGAGGGCATGTGGGGGAATACGGTACAAAATCAAACGTATGTTTCTTATTGTCATCATCAGCATATTCTATTGTTTAGCTACAACTGGATTCATTACCTCATTACTATTCATCCTTCACACAGCTGCTGGAAACAGAAATGTGATTTAATCCATCTGTAGGCGACCGAGAAATCATGATTTTATGACGCTCTGTGCTGGTCTTCATGGGAAAAGCAGTTTTACTTAAGGCAAAACACTACCGTGTTTGTCCGCCGGCGTCGTTAAAATGGACTAAAACTGAAAAGTTACCGAGTGTTGCTTTAATAGGACAAAAACAACAGTGTAATTGGACAGAGTGACAGGTTTTATTTATGCTGTAGGTAGTATCAGCTTCTTTGCTATAGTGTGGGGTTATTTTGCACTGAGCAACTTTGTATGCCACCTTATAGTATATGATGCTAACAGCGGTCACTGGTTTACTGATGTAACACTGACAAAGCGGATCCATTTTTGGCAATATTCGGCACGTTGCTGCTGAAAAAAAAATACAAGCGGCTTATCAATGTGGTTGGATTCTGATGTCTTTAGGTGACGACTTAATTGATTTGGCTTCCTGCAGTCTGCTGCAAACATTTTTAGACACAGTAAACAGACCGGTTTTTCCTCGTCTCCCACTCCCACACTCCCGCTACATACGCAACCTTGGGGAGATACTTTTATGCCGTACTAGAATAAAGTGTAATTGCACATGCACTCAGTGGCTGACATTGGTGCTCTCATTTCCAGAGAGTGTGCAGTATTTCTTTAACCAAACGAGCACACAACAAAGAGCATGAAGATATGAAGAGGTAAGACAGGGAAATAGAGTTGTGTTCAAAATTATTCAACCCCCACAGTAGATGTGTTTTGCAAGTTTGATATTTATTTTTTATCTGGTTTGTACTGTAATTACATTAAATAATGACATGTGAAATAAACAAATACAACTGGAATAACGAAAATATTTGTTTGAATATTCCCATTTATGGCATATCTGTGATTACGTCATTGACAAAATTATTCAACCCCTTAGGCATGTATAACTTTACTACTTAGTAAAACATCCTTTTGCAACAATAACATCCTTTAGACATGAAACATAGCTTGACACAAGTTTCTTGCAGCGCTCCACAGGTATCTTTGCCCATTCCTCATGGGCAAAGGCCTCCAGTTCACTAATATTTTTTGGGCTTGCATGCTGCAACTGCCTTCTCCAAGTCCCCCCAGAGATTTTCAATGGGATTTAAGTCTGGTGATTGTGGTGGCCACTCCAAAATCTTGCAGCATTTCTTTTGCAACTAATATTTGGTAGATGTTGAGGTATGTTTAGGATCACTGTCCTGTTGGAAGGTCCAACCTCACCCAAGCCTCAGCTTTGTCAATGAGTGCATGACATTTGCATCCAATATCTCCTGGTATTGAACTGAATTTATAATACCTTGCACACGATGAAGATTCCCTGTAAGTGAAGAAGCAAAACAACCCCAACGCATGACTGACCCCCCCCCACCGTGCTTCACAGTAGATAGGGTGTTCTTTTCTTTATAGGCATCATTCTTTCTCCTCCATACGTACCGTTGATCCATTGGCCCAAAAAGCTCCAGTTTGGTGTCATCACTCCAGAGAACGGTATCGCAAAACCTTTGTGGTTTGTCTACGTGGTTTTTGGCATACTTCTTTTGCTTTGGAGTCAGAAGGGGGGTGCGCATGGGCATTCTTACATGGAAGCCATCATTTCGCAGTGTGCGTCTTATTGTCTGGGGATTTTTCTCCACCTTTCGCTTCCGGTATCGCACAGCAGTTGCAGACAGTAACCTCTTTCTACTACGCCCAGGTAATGTTTGCACTGTGCCTTTAGCTTTAAACTTCTGGACTATGCTCCCAATTTTTAATTTTAATATCCACATCCTTGCTTATGAAGTGAGATGACCTCTCTCTGAACATTTTTGACCATTCCTTGGACTTCACCATGTTGTAGAGATGTCATTACCTGCCCAGAAGAGCCATGTGTCACAGTCCTCTTAAATCTACTTAATTGCTGCTCATTAGGGTTGCATTCGCAACTACAGTACAGGTAAGATCTGGCCTGAAAAATCTAGCCCGACCCCGACACAGGTCCGTGGGTAATAAAGCTCGACCCGGGCCGAGCCTGATCAATTAACTTGATTTGCAGGCTCGAGCACAAAACAAACCCAAAATTTTATGTTCGTACCATAATCATTTCTGCCAGTACAGTATTTTAAATGCCGTCTCAGTGTAGAGGTTCCAGTCTTTCTGCTCTCGTATGAGAGCAAACCGCCACATTTGTTACATTCAGCGTAGCCGACACAGGTTTCTGTAGCATCTTCAACAATCAGTCTGAAGCCTTTCCACACAATCATTTCTGCCAGTACAGTATTTTAACTGCCGTCTCAGTGTCGAGGTTCCAGTCTTTCTGCTCTCATATGAGAGCAAAGCGCCACATTTGTTACATTCAGCGTAGCGGACACAGGTTTCTGTAGCATCTTCAACAATCAATTTGAAGCCTTTCCACACCCCACCATTATCGGTGCGTGATTGTCTTTTCAATTCCCCCGTGTTCAGTTTTTTTTAAACTTCTTGTTGCTCCATATTGAAATAGCAGGTCAAAAATATGTAATGGGTGTGGAGGGGAAGATTAAAAAGAGGGCCTGGCCACGGCGTTCACGTGCGCACGGCATGCTCTGGCTCTTATAAAAACAGCGAGAGAGAAGCCCGGCCCAACCCTAAAAATTGACATTTTTTGGCCTGACCCGGCCCGAATTTGGGTTCGGACTCGGGCTTACCTCTTACCTCTAATCTAAAGATGTTTTCATCAGCTGTTTGACAACACCTGATGGAAACCTTTGTTCTTAAAAGTGGTGGACTTGGGAGGGTTGAATAATTTTGTCAATGAGGTAATCACAGAAAGGCCATTAATTGGAATATTCCCCAAAATATTTTTGTTATTTCAGTTGTATTAGTCTATTTGACATGTCATTATTTGATGTTATTATAAACAAGATGAAAAATTAATGTGAAGCAAAAACACTTATCCACTGTGGGGGCTGAATAATTTCTAACACAACTGTATTTCCCCGTCGTAGCTTTTCATATCTCCAGTGCTCTTTGCTGTGTGCTCGTTTGGTTAAAAAATACTGCGGGCTCTGAAAATGAGAGTACCACTGCCACCCACTGAGTGGATGTGCAATTACACTTTATTATAGTACGGCAAAGAAGTATTTCCCCAAGGTCACACGCGCCGGCATCGGTCTGTGCCCGACTAGTTGAGAAGTACTGCTGCACATTAAGTGACAAACTCCGAATAAACCATCCTGCCAAAGCCCCTGTGGAAATTGTGTATCATGTATTTGGAACACATATTATAAAACATACAAAAATATACAGTACCTTGCAAAGTGAAGTGGTAGCGCTTAAAATATTACATGGTAAAATGTTTTTTTAATATTTACAATTCTTCCAGAGTTTACAATTCTTTTTAAAAATCCCACTTCAAACAATAAATGATAAGGCCATGTTTTTATCAATGTAAATTTTCATTGTGAACAGCAATACATTGATTGTAATGGAAATATTCTTAGTGCTCATACAATAACTCATCTAAAAATAACTTTTTTTCTTTAGAAAGCATTTAAAGTATTGGTAGTAGTTAAAAATAAAGGGTACACTTAAAAACATCAATGTTCCCTTTATTTCTTTTAGCAGTGTATATTTGTGTGACTTTACATGACATTTTAGGCCTGTGAAAAAGTAACTGATGATATGATGTTGCACCAACTTCATGCGAAAAACGGTGGTTTAAACTTTGTCACACTCCCACTTATTTCCCCTCAGCATTTTTCTAGGACAGTTGGCTTCTTGAATCATGTTTCTCGGAATCTGCTTGTGGTCAAAATGAAAATAATAGCTGTCATTAGGGAGGAAATGACTGAACATGGCAAAAAAATGTTATGTGGTGGGTGTATCGCACACAAAAAACCCCAAGTGCTTTAATTGTGTATCCCCATTTCTATGTGTCATTAGAAAATCCACCTGAGGTGTATGGTATTGTATAGTAAGATTCAAGTTTTTGGCAAGAAATACAGATTTGTAATATAACCATGAAGTAGCTTTTGTAAATGATATCAAGAACATCACGGCTTTTTGAGAAAGAGCAAAGTGTCTCCTTAAAGTTGCAAAACAAAAATCATTGGCTGAAAGTGAAAGCATTTTATTTAAAGTTCACAATTCCCTGAAAGAACCCTTGTTTCCTCTCAAGAGACCTTCTTGAATTGTTTTAGTCTCCATGACTGCCTGGTTGGTTCCACGTAAAAGAGTCCACGCTCTGGAAATGTTACCGACATCCATCCGATCAGATAGTCTCATACAGTAACATCCCACTGAAGATGGTCAAGGGTTCTGAGGAGTAGGCTAGCTTGCCAGTGACCAAATCAACACAGACAGTATCACCTTTCTCCATGGGAAGGATGATGTTAAAAACCGCTAGAGCTCCAGGAATATGTTTTGCTTCCGCCATTGGCTTTTCCAAGCCTTCAGGCTGATATCCTGCTGAGTCGACTCGAGCCACACCGGTGTTGGATTTGGATAATACCGCCTCGATCTTTATGTTCTTATGTCCGGTCAGGATTCCACTGAAAAAGTACCTCCCTCTCACTGGAGCGGTGAAATAACCTGTGGAAATAAAGGTATAGGCAGTTGATTACAAATTGTTGTCAGTAATGCATTATCGTGTAACGTGTTACTATCATCTGATTACTTTCCTCAATAACGAGTAATCTAATGCGTTCACTTGTACAAACCAGTAATCTGATTAAAGTTAGTTTCCTTAGTGTCTGTGCGTTACTATTTTGTTAGGGCTACCTCGTAATTAGGGGTGCACGATATCCATTTTTTGAAACCGATACCGATAACTTCCTGCTCCTCAAGGCAGATACGATAACCGATTTAATAATTTTTCAATGTTTATTCACCTGAGCTTTTGAACACCTGTAGGTCAAAAATACTAATGGTTAGATCTGCCTCTAGAACAGTAACAAAACTTTGCATACTGGCAAAACAGGAGTGGAAACAAACGTACACATCCCAATCCCAATCCAATACCAAAAATATTAGAAGGCCCGATAATATATAATGTTATTGGATTTATTGGGATGACGTCATAATTCCTATTATAATATAATATTTATCGAACCGATAATTATCGTGCACCTCTACTCATAATGTGCTGTATGCTGATCATACGTCAGGCTTCAGCCAATTGAACGGACAACTGAGTCCAGGGTGGCTTGCTGCGTGCATGCACACATCGACACGATGTGTCAAACTCAGATAACTGCTGCAGCTGGGGAGAGCGCCGTGCCGTCCGTTGAACAAATAAATAATAAATATCAGTGGAAACGGATTACGCTACACAGGCACTTTATTATGCTTGTTGTTAACACTTGTAAATCTCACGTTGGTAGATTGTTTTCTTCTTGGAGATGTGACACGTGAGTGGCAGCCTGGCAGTTTTGCCGTCATATTTTCGGGATCAAAGCACCGTTCCGGCCCACGTTCAACCCTGCTGTTAACTCATCAATTTACAAATCCTAAGAGAATGAACTGTGATTGGCTGGAGACCAGTTCTGGGTGTACCCTGCCTCCCTCCCATAGTTAGCAGGGATATACAGTGGGGCAAATAAGTATTTAGTCAACCACTAATCGTGCAAGTTCTCACACTTGAAAATATCGGAGAGGCCTGTAATTGTCAACATGGGTAAACCTCAACCATGAGAGACAGAATGAGGAAAAAAAAAAAACAGAAAATCACATTGTTTGATTTTTAAAGAATTAATTTGCAAATCATGGTGGAAAATAAGTATTTGGTCAATGCCAAAAGTTCATCTCAATACTTTGTTATGTACCCTTTGTTGACAATAACGGAGGCCAAACGTTTTCTGTAACTCTTCACAAGCGTTTCACACACTGTTGCTGGTATTTTGGCCCATTCCTCCATGCAGATCTCCTCGAGAGCAGTGATGTTTTGGGGCTGTCGTTGGGCAACACGGACTTTCAACTCCCTCCACAGATTTTCTATATGGTTAAGATCTGGAGACTGGCTAGGCCGCTCCAGGACCTTGAAATGCTTCTTACGAAGCCACTCCTTTGTTGCCCTGGCTGTGTGTTTGGGATCATTGTCATGCTGAAAGACCCAGCCACGTCTAATCTTCAATGCCCTTGCTGATGGAAGGAGATTTTCACTCAAAATCTCTCGATACATGGCCCCATTCATTCTTTCCTTTACACAGAGCAGTCGTCCAGGTCCCTTTGCAGAAAAACAGCCCCAAAGCATGATGTTACCACCCCCATTCTTCACAGTGGGTATGGTGTTTTTAAGATGCAATTCAGTATTCTTTCTCCTCCAAACACGAGAACCTGTGTTTCTACCAAAATGTTCTATTTTGGTTTCATCTGACCATAACACATTCTCTCAGTCCTCTTCTCGTTCATCCAAATGCTCTCTAGCGAACCGCAGATGGGCCTGGACGTGTACTTTCTTCAGCAGGGGGACACGTTTGGCAGTGCAGGATTTGAGTCCCTGGCGACGCATTGTGTTACTGATAGTAGCCTTTGTTACTGTGGTCCCAGCTCTCTGTAGGTCATTCACTAGGTCCCCCCGTGTGGTTTTGGGATTTTTGCTCACCGTTCTTAACATTTTGACGCCACGGGGTAAGATCTTGCATGGAGCCCCAGATCGAGGGAGATTATCAGTGGTCTTGTATGTCTTCCATTTTGTAATAATTAATCGCACAGTTGATTTCTTTACACCAAGCGTTTTACCTATTGCAGATTCAGTCTTCCCAGCCTGGTGCAGGTCTAAAATTTTGTCTCTGGTATCCTTCGACAGCTCTTTGGTCTTGGCCATAGTGGAGTTTGGAGTGTGACTGACTGAAGTTGTGGACAGGTGTCTTTTATACCGATAATGATTTAAAACAGGTGCCATTAATACAGGTAACGAGTGGAGCCTCGTTACACCTCGTTAGACCTCGTTAGAAGAAGTTAGACCTCTTTGACAGCCAGAAATCTTGCTTGTTTGTAGGTGATCAAATACTTATTTTCCACTCTAATTTGGAAATAAATTCTTTAAAAATCAAACAATGTGATTTTCTCTCTTTTTTTTTTTGCACATTCTGTCTCTCATGGTTGAGGTTTACCCATGCTGACAATTACAGGCCTTTCTAATGTTTTCAAGTGGAAGAACATGCACAATTAGTGGTTGACTAAATACTTATTTGCCCCACTGTACTCCAGCATTCCCAGGACACTCGTGAGGATAAGCGGTACGGAAGATGAATGAATGCATAAAAGAATAACACACGTTTCTACACTCCTATTATACCATCACAAAAAAATAACAGTCAAAATAATCATTAAAACACAATTTTTTTGCATGCAGTTATATATGATTTTGTCCACTTGACTTACAAAAATAAAACATGCTGATTCATACCTGTTCTGGGGTTATAGACAGCATTTTCATTGACAAATACTTTGTTAAATACGATAGTTCCAACACCCCTCATTGGTCGAGTTAGCGCTGCGGAGAACGAAAGTCTTGGCACATGGGCATCAGACCCTGCAAGACCTAATGTGGGGGCGAGAAAGAAGCAGGAATTTAGGTTTAAACAGATAAAAGAGTCATGGATGCTTTCATGTGATGTTATAAGAACAACACGTACCCTGTTCGCCTCTGAGACCTAGAAAATGAGATTGAAAAACAAGTAGTTAGTTACTACGTCAGGCTTCTATTTTTGAAAGCCAGAATTTAACTTTCAATTGTTGGACAGCCGACTGCAAATAACGAGTGATAATTGGTGTCTCTACCTGGGGGTCCAGCTGGTCCTTGTTTGCCCTGTTCGCCACGAGGCCCCACATTTCCTTGAGGTCCCACAGCTCCCTGGGGTCCAGATTGCCCTCGCTCTCCTTTGGGTCCCGGTAGACCACGTGGACCTGGATAAGATGAACAGTTAGGTTAGTGGGCTAAGTAATGTTACTTAGCTAGTTTTCAGTTTAATTTTATCCTATGTGGTTAAATTTTGAGTAGCTGGAGAAAGTTGTTTGCATGTGGCAAGGCAGGGGTTGGGAACCTTTTTGATCAAGAGAGCCAAAACACCCAACATACCTCTCACCTCTCAATACGAAGTTAACTCGTTCCAGCACCTTGTTTCTAAGTCGAAATGGTCCTATGTCGAGCAGGATTTTCCCATAAGAATACATTATAATTCCATTAATTTGTTCCACAGACCGAAAACCTACACTAAATCCTGAATGGTGAAACAAACTGTGTGATGTCATAAATCATCATATTTCGAGCATGTCGTGGGATGTAGAAACAAATGGCGAGTCAAATTTTACGTCGGATCTCGAAAAGATCGTGTGTCGAAGCGATCGTATGTCGAGGTACCACTGTATTTTAAAATGTGATTAAACGAGATAGTGTGTGTATATATTATATACAGGTAGTCCCCGGGTTGCGAACGATTTCCCTTCCTAGGTGGCGATGTAACCCGAATTTACACGTAATTCTGAATGAACCTTTTAAGTACCTCTAAATACAAAATAACTGCCCAAAAACATGTATTATACATCATATTAATAAGACCAAGTAAAAAATAAGCTACTGTGAGGTACATTTTGTCAGATGCCGTCATATTTAATGACTATTAAATATGAGCCAGCGCAGCCCATCCTTCCTCCCTCAGCCCAGCAAAGCGGCCATCGTCACCCCCCCAGGGATCCAGGGTGGTCCCCCGGGCCACCCGCACCCCATCAACCGCATCATCGGGGATGGGAAGAGGGGGACGCACCACCAACACCCACGCCCTCCCCCAGCTCCGTCTGCCCACCCAGCCCATGAGCCACCGCCGTAACCCCCCAAGAGATACGCACCACGGCGCATCGCGGACCCCCCAGCGGTCCACCAAGCCCAGTGCAGGGCAGGGCCCCTGCTGGAGCAGGCGACATCCAGCTGATACAACGGCGTCCAGCCAGCGACTCGCGACGGAGCGCAAGGCGGATACCCAGGCAGAGTAGAGAGGGGTAGGCGGAAGCCTGAGAAACCCGAGGAACCGCAGCGGGGCGGCGCTAGATCGAAGCCCCGATCTCCCCCCACTCCCGTGGCCGGCAGCCCAGGCAGAGGGGAGGCCACGCCCTGGGAGCCACACCATCGAGAAAAAGTGTGGGACCCACCTACCACCCTATTATTGTGGCTGCCAGTTCTCTTTCGTAGTTTAATTTTCCCCTACACATCTTTTATATACAGTACTCCGGTTCGCTTGGCATTGAGTTGGGAGGGGCCATCTCCGCTGCTGGCTGACTTAACGCATGAGGCGAGCTCTGTAGCACCCATATCTGTGCAATATACGTTGGGAGGATCACCAATAGGCACCAAATTGAAGTACATTGTTGCGATGTACATTTGAAGTGTCCAAGATCTATGTTTGAATGCAACATCAGCTCCTCACAGCTCGTTCATGTCAAGCGAGCTGGCCGGTTCCACATTTAAGATTAAGATTGGCAGCGAGCCAGATGCGCTCGCGAAACATGGGTTTCCCGACCCCTGCTTTAAGGCCTTGTTCGGACTGGCTGCCAAAATCTGATTTTTAGCTCATCGAGATTGAACAGTCACGAAGCACAAAAATCCGATTTTTGCTATATGTATTTAAACCAGATTTGGGTAGTATCATATCTGATATGGACAAGATGGTTCTCAGTCTGAACATAGTAACCGTTCCAAAAAGTCAGCTGTGATCAGCAAAGATCAACAATGAACCTGAACAGAATTAGTCTTTGAAAACTGATGTGTTGATGATAACGGCAGAAAATAAATCCTCCAAAACAAAACACATTGACTCATTCGTATTCGACCAGAATCAGGCCTCCTTGCCCACTGTGTACATGCCTTCAATAAATACTGTGCATAATATTTTAACTCTGCAACTCCCTCTTGAACTGTCAGAAAAACCTTTTTTTTGAGCATCTGCCCTGAGGATTGATGGCTTAAGAAACCTGAAATGAGTACTGTAAGCAAAATGAGCTACTGTACAAGCTTTACCCTTGTGTGACTTAACTTTTTCACCCTGATGTTGACTAAAACTCCCTTTTCACACACTGCAGAGTTTATAGGCTCTTAAGTGAATACTTGACAGGCCAGATTCTTTCTTTGTTCTATTTTTACATTGCCTTCCATTAACCAAGCTGTATATCTTTTCGAAAAGTCAGATCCCATGCCCTCCATCCTCTGAGTCTTACCCTTGAAATCCTGTCGTATAAAATCATGGAACTCCTTTGTCAAGTCCAGCAGTGATGAGTTGAGCCTGTGTATCTTGGTGTGGACATTCTCCAGCTGGACATTTTGGATATTATCGATAAGACGTCCTTGAGTTGTGACTGTTACATTGAGTCCATTGACGCAGGTCCACAGCCCGGACACATGTTGGTTCAGGCCCTCTTTGATCCTCTGCAAACTGTCTGAAAAAGAGTCGAAGCGTCCGCACAGTTCCTCGAGTTTGGAGAAACGGCGTTCCAGGCCATCGCTTGCTCGCCGACACTCCCCGACCTCCGTCACGTAATTACTTCTGATCACTTCAAGATCTTTGCCAAGGCTGCCGAATCGAATGTTTGAGTCAATGACATGCTCGGCCAAGTCATTCTTCAAGTTGTCCACCTATAACAGAACACGGGCAGGTTAAGACTGTCTTCCAGATAATAAATAGTAGTTTTCTAAGGTTCCACAGAGACAAAGCCAAAACAACTTTTACAGTCCATAAAGTAAAGGTATGTTTCATTCCATATGCTTCAATGTAATAACACATAAAACATCACTGCAGCAATGACACTGTTGCCATAAATAATGTTCCATTCTCGAAGGCTATTTAAAGTTGAATAAAACAGTCGTTCATCACGGAATGATTTAGGTCTTTCAGTTCAAATCCTGACTGAACACTTCTAACAAATATGTATCTCGAACATCTAAGCATTAGTAAGACAATACATTTTAGTCCAAACTTCAATAACATTGAGGATTGTGGTTAATGTTTTGTATTAATTAAGTCTCAACAAGTTGTAGTACGGTATGTACCTATCATGTTGTGTGCGTTCTCAGGCTACGTTTACACTCGGACGGATAATGGCCTTAAACGTGTAATTAGTTGGACTATACGGCATGTCGGCTACACTAGTATGCCTACTATCCAGATTAGTTGTAAGACGGATAATGTAGGCGGGAAATGTGCTGTCTCCGTACAACATTTGGATACTCAGGAAGGGACGTCATGCCGTCGCTGTTTTTAGTGTGGCATGATATCATCGTAAACAATTTCCCACTTTCCCACAAATTGTTCTTGAACCTTCAAACTACGTCTCTGCTTCAATTCAGTGCCCATTTTGGGTCCTCCGAGCGCGGAGGGGATGGAGATGAGCATTTTTTACAGAGCTCGTCTCCCGAGTTGTCTCCCATCTGCCAGCTGGGGGGCTGGCCCCTCCTAACTCAATGCCGACCGAACATGAGTACTGTCTATAAAAATGCGTAGGGGAAAATTAAACCCCGAAAAGTGACCTGAGTGGTATCCCCAGTCAGAGGTGCGCGATCAGTTGTTTTTCAAGACATTTCTGCCAGTCAAAACTGTCGCCAATTCCGGGATCGACACTTTTATGCACAAGCAATCCTTGTTGCGGCTTCCTGGAAATATACGCAGCACCACACCATATGCTTCTATTTGTTATTTTCCAAGTAGAGAGAGCAAAACTGAGCATCAATTGCAACATCCCAAGTAATGATGGCAGGCTTTCGTTGTTTTATAAAGATTTATTTCAATCACAACTCGGCGCCTGCTCGTAAAAGCCGAGCGTGCTCTCCCTTCACTCTCGTTCCTGGGTGATGCGCTCAATTGCGATCATGAAAAATACAGTGATCACAAAATAATAAAAGTCTAGAAGGTGTAGTAATTTCGAAATTTGCCGCGAGCGAGTAATGATTTTCCGCTTCAGAGGTAAACAGCATGGGCGATGACGTAACACATGAGGCTTCTCCTTTCTACGCATGCGTAGTTTGTGCAAATGCAGGCGTAGCTTGCTGAAGCGGGGGGGGGGCCTTAAAACGCACCTTAAACGAAGTGTGGACAGGTATAAAAATAGTCGGTAAAATACCTTGGAGAAAATTATCTGTCCAAGTGTAGACGTAGCCTCAGTTCCTTTTTTCGCATTCAGCACCTGATTGAGCTGGATGGGCTGGGCAATGCGACACACCTGTGGCGCATTAGGAACGCTCAGTATTTAAGGATGCCAATCACCATCTGCAAGTGTTGGACTATTGCTTGCTCATTTGCCTTGCTTACCGCTGTGTGTGAACCATCATCTTCGTGCTTCTCGACGTTTTTCCGGTTGTGTCCTAGTTTGATCGTTTTGGACTTTTGTGCTATATTGGACTTTGTAATCAGATTTTTGTGCTTTATTATATTCGCGTTTTCTGGTGTGCTCCCTCAGTTGTACTTTGTTATACTCGCATTTTTGGTGCGCTCCCTTTGTTTTACTTATTAAATGCAACCCTTAGCAAAAAAATATTGAATCACCAGTCTCGGACGAGCGCTCACTCAGACATTTTATCATGTAGAACAAACTCAGATAAAAAGCTTGAAAAAATAATGAATTAGTTAAAAAGTGCAACTCTTTAGCATTCAGAAAAACTAAAAGAAATGAATAAAAAACATTGTGGTGGTCAGTAAATGTTACTTTTATAGAGCAAGTGCAGGGAAATATATATATTGAATCACCCCATTCAGAGGAAAAAAATATGGAATCATGAAAAACAAAACAAAGAAATAACAATCAAAACACATTTTTAGTATTTAGTAGCACCACCTCTGGCTTCAGCTTGCTGTCTCTGAGGCATGGACTTGATGAGTAGTTTTCATCAATTTGGTGCCAAATCTCTTTGATTGCTGTTGCCAGATCATCCTTGCAGGTCGAAGCCTTGCTATGGACCATTTTTTTCAATTTCCACAACAGGTTTTCAATAGGGTTGAGATCTGGGCTATTCGCAGGCCATGACATTGACTGGATGAGTTTTTCTCCAAGGAATACTTTAACAGTTTAGCTCTGTAGCATGATGCATTGTCATCTTGGAAAATGACGAGAAACATATTTTCAATTGAAGGGATATGAAAGCTTTCTAAAATTGCATTTATTGAAGATTTAACCACAGTGCCTGACATGTAGCCCCATATCATCAAGGACTGAGGGAATTTTGAGGTTTTCTTCAGGCAGTCATCTTTGTAAATCTCACTGGAACAGCACCAAACAAAAGTTCCAGAATCATCACCTTGTCTAGAATCTGCATTGGACAAGGTGTCCAGAGTAAAGAATCTGCATTGGACAAAATTCCCTCAGTCCTTGATGATATGGGGCTGCATGTCACGCAAAGGCACTGGGGAGATGGTTGTGGTTTGTTTGTTTGTTTGTTTCTCATGATTCCATATTTCTTCCTCAGAATGGAGTGATTCCATATATATTTCCCTGCACTTGCTCTATTAAAGTAACATTTACTGACCACCACAATGTTTTCATTTATTTCATTCATTTCTTTTAGTGTTTCTGAATGCTATAGAGTTGCACTTTTGAACTAATTCATTATTTTGTTCTACATGATAAAATGTCTGAGTGAGTGCTCGTCCGAGACTGGTGATTCCACACTTTTTGCTATGGGTTGTATTCCTTGTCTCCAGGTCTATGATTGGGATCCACATCAACGACTTGCCGTTCATAACAGTATTTTGTTCTTCTGAACAAAAATGACTTGGTGCATACCCTTTTGGATTGATCGTGGGTTTGCAGTCTTTAAATTTAGCATTTCTCAATCCTGTTTTAAATAATACCTTAAGTCACTGTTGAATACAACTCACAATGGTTTGAAAATTCGCATTTGTACAGTATTTGAGATTGCCTGAAATGGAGAATCAAACTGCTACCTTAACCGTTGATTGTATTGTTATTATCCATTTTTTTTTTTTATACATTTTTAGGCAAACTAGCATAAACTTTTTTTTTTTTTTTTTGCAAACATAACAGGACCTTGGTGTTATACTTGCAGGGAAAAAAAACATTACCAAAAAAGGACCCGTTTGTTATGTTTGTTGTCACTGAAAGTAAGACTCAACAGTTAAGGCAGCAGATTTAAGCTTAATTTATGGCAATCTTTAATACAAATGTGAATTTGTGAACCCTTGACGTCCCGATCCATTCACCTGATTGGAAATCAGGCCGATCGCGCCATTTTTCGGACGATCAGAATCGGGTGAAAAGGATCGGGTTTTTAGTTAAAAAGATATATTCATGTTTTTCTGCTTCGTGCTCGTACAGCGTCTCACTCTCCCTCCTTCTGCTTTTCTTGCTCACCAGTACAGCTAGCATTGGCTACTTATAGATAACGATGATTGACAGGTTTGTAGCTTTGATCAGCTGAGTGAAGGCTCTGTAGCGGAAAAAGCTTAAGAGGAAGTAATGTAAAAAGTACAGTACTGTAACATGTTCGAAACTTTTGTTTAAATAAAAATCAGTATGGGATCGGGACTCGGTATCGGGAGATTCTCAAAATCAGGTGACTCTAGCTCAGGTACAAAAATAAGCGATCAGGACATCCCTATAACAGAGAAATAAACATTTTCTCATATACTAATATGGCAAAGAGCTAAACATTAACAAAACTTGTTTGTTATAGAATAACTTATAATATACACTGCCTTATCTTTTTGATGTGCAGAAAGGTTTGTACAAACACTGCAAAGAGCTTCGAATATTACTAGTCACAGCGCTAACAACTCAAGGTAATTTTCCCCACTTACATAGGCTGTCCTAAGTATGATGGCAATCCATTTCTACAACTGCAGCAAATTTTGTTATCATTAGTGTACACTAACAGTAACCTTATAGGAATGTAAATTTGTTGTGCAATGCAAATTCAGGTAGTCCCCGGGTTACGACGTACCCGACTTAAGTGATTTCGACTTTACAACGCCGGAATCTTGTTTGTTTTGGGGTTTTTTTGTTTGTTTTTTTTAAGCATGATTTTATCTTGGCTCAGGAAGCGTAGAGCGGGTTGTACAAATGGCACGCAGGAAAGAGCGCATGTACACACGAAGAAGAATGTATTTGCGCACAAGAAGAAGAGCGGACGAGCACCTGCACACACGAGGATGAGCGTATTTGTTCCCACGAAGAAGTCGCCGAGTGAGAGAGGAAAGCCTGCAGCACTTATATATAACACCTATTCTACTGTTTATTGTGCGTTTTCAATTGTGGTCAAATACTTGGGGCGAGTTTGTGATGTGTTTTTGATGATGTGCGGACTGTGTGGATCGTTATTGCCCTATCAGCAGATAGTTATGAAAGCAAATTTGAATTTCTGTTATCGAAGATGAAATTGATTTCATTTCATTTTTAGGTTTTATGGATGTATTTTTATTAAGGCTGTCAAATTTATCGCGTTAACGGGCGGTAATTAATTCTTTAAATTAATCACGTTAAAACATTTAACGCAATTAACGCATGCGCAGCACGACCCACTCACGCATTGTCGAATTCAACCTATAATGGCGCCGTTTTACTTATGTACAGAGTGAAAAGGTTGCGTCAAATGAGTGGAATAATTACTAGCAGTGTTTGGAGCCATGCTTTTATTTGGCTAAAGCCTTAACACCCCTCCCATAACAATTAGAAATTGTGGGAAGCGACGTGGGGAAGAATGACAGCAGTTGATCCTTCTCTGAACACCCTTTGTTGTTCCCAACGCAGAGAAGATATATCTATTGGTGCCACCACGCACAGTCATGGTTGCACTTCCCATCATGCATTTGGGCAGAACAGTTAAACTGCTACAGTATCATTTACTGAAAGCTCAACAAATACACTAGATGGTAAAATTTAGTCACAATATACAAAGTCACATTTATCCTTTAAGAATTACAAGTTTTTCTATCCGTGGATCCCTCTCACAGAAAGAATGTTAATAATGTAAATGCCATCTTACGGATTTATTGTCATGATAAACAAATACAGAATTTATGTACTGTATGTTGAATGTATATATTCGTCTTGTCTGATCTTTCCATTTCAACAATAATTTACAGAAAAATATGGCATATTCTGGAGATGGTTTGAATTGCGATTAATTCCGATTAATTAATTTTTAAGCTGTGATAAACTCGATTAAAAATTTTAATCATTTGACAGCCCTAATTTTTATGTTTAGTGTCGATGTCATTAGCAGTTGAATTAAGTCAGAAAACCACACAGACGTCTGACATCGTCATTTCAGAGCTTAAGATCACTGTCTAGCTAGGACTTAGCTCCAAAATCTTGGCGAGGACAGTACAATGACATGTAATTCATGTTTTTGGATTGTTATTTTGAGATTTAGGGGGTATTTTGCAGTACTTAAAGGCTTAATTCCGATTTACGCAGGGTTACATCGCCTGCGTAGAAACCGAAATCGTTCTTAACCCGGGGACTACCTGTATACCGAAATGTCATAATAATATAGCCACAATATCATCTGCTGTTGTATACAGTTCACAGTACAAGAAAGAGTTTGATAGCAAAATCATGTCATTACCTCAGAATGGATCTTTTCCTTAGTGTCAGTCAGATCATCTAGCGCGTACCCATGTGTCTGAATGGTGGTACCCATGCCCTTCAAAGTGTCATTAATGGAACGGAATGTGACCATGACCTTAGATAGCTCTCCTTGGATGGACTTCAGATCTCCTCCCAATCTTCCATTATGGTCAGTGTGACCGTCTAAGCGATTCCTCATATCATTGATGTTGATTTTACACTGTTCACGGCTCTTTTCCACTTCTTCTCGTAGTCGCCCTACTTCTTCTTGGAGGTTTGAGCATACCTGGGAGCACACAGTTTCTCCTGAGTCCACCTTTCTGCGTATATCATTCAACTCGGTCTGACACTTGTTGAGGCCCGTCGTGGTGGAGTTGGCCAGTAAACGTAAGTCTTCCTCCACATTGCTGCATACTGAACAGTCTTCCCAATCCTGGCTTAGTGTTTCAACTTCTGTGACTATCCTATTGAAGTTCTCACCGTCCTTGCCTGTCATAGCAATAATCTTTTTGACATCATCTGTTAAATTAATAATCCTGTCTGCTAGCGAGTCACCTGACACAGACAAATCGTTTAATCTTGTGTTAAATTTCTGGATTTCCCCTTGGTTTGCCACAACTCTCCATTCCAATGTTTTTACAGTGTCCTCAGTCTTATGGTCTTTTCCACTGCGCCCACAAGTGTCATTACATATTTTTGTAGTTGCTATTAAATTTCTGTCCAAGAAGGTTGTGACGTTCTCTAACTGGATTAAGCGTCGACTGTGATCCGTTACAGTGTCTCCAAGTGCCGCAACATCGAGTTCAAGCTTTCCTATTTTGTAGCTGTGATCATCCAGCTGACTCACTACCATGTTTCGTAACTGCGTGACATCTCTTTGGACGCTATCCTTTATATTGTTGCCGGTGTTAATACACTTTTGCTCTGTTTTTCTCACTGTATTGTTCACCCGCTTCTCCAACTCCCTCAGTTTGCCATTCATCTTGTCCTCCGTCACCCTTCCCTTTCCTCCCCCGCTTCCAGTCAGCTCTTTATCCAGCCGCCCTTTAATAGTGTCACACTTGCTGGCAGTGGAGGTGACCTGGATATCCAGATCTGACAGTCTCGTCTCCATCTCAGTGAGTGTTTTGCAGCATGTCTGGGAGTTTTCAGTCTCAGTGCGAAGGATTTGCAGTGTCTGCCTAAAATGTTGGTCCATGGAGCTGATGAGCTTCTCCAGGGCTCTTACTCTTTCTCTATCCTCCTGTTGCTGCCTCCTCAAGTCCTCCACACCAGCCTGAATACATGAAAAATGACAAATCTGTTGTTTCTATTGTCACAGTATTGACTTGCATCAGTATGTGAGATAACACATGCAAGAAATAAGAAATACAGTATTAGGTGTTGATTATGTTAGAATAAATAGTAGTTAGTAGGGTAGGGCTGCAACTAACACTTATTTTTATAATCGATTAATCGGAACGATTAATTAAACGAGTAATCGATTAATCGGCTAAATGTCACTTTTTTCAATTACAGTCATGTCAAAAAATTTGGACACCCCATTAAATATTCAGTTCTTTATTAAAGAAATGTTCACATATCAATGTCTGATCTTGTTTTTCTTTATCTCTGGAAAAGAAAGTGATTTAATTGCAGGTAAGCAACAAAAATTAACGTTGTTTTACTCATTAAACCAAATTTATCAACAAATGTGCATATTCTAACTGAGGAAAAAGTTAGGACACCCTACCACCTCATAGCTAGTGTTACCCCCTTTGGCTGAAATAAGTACAGTGAGACCTTTTTTTGTAGCTATCTACCAGTCTTTGACATGGGTCTGAAGAAAGTTTGCCCCACTCCTCAACGCAGAATACTTTCAACAGTGACTGTTGAAGTGAGTGAAAACACACTGGTGAGATCAAAGAAGCTGTCTGAGGCCTTCAGAAAGAAGATTGTAGACGCTTATGAGTCTTGTAAGGGATTTCAGAAGATCTCAAAAGAATATAAAATCAGCCATTCCACTGTCCGGAAAATAGTCTACAAGTGGAGAACATTCAAAACAACCGCCAACATGCCCAGGTCTGGCCGTCCAAGCAAGTTCACCCGAGAGCAGACTGCAAGATGCTAAAAGAAGTCTCCAAAAACCCTAAAATGTCATCAAAGGACCTACAGCAGGCTCTTGCTACTGTTGATGTGAAAGTGCATGCCTCTACAATCAGAAAGAGACTTCACAAGTTTAGCCTTCATGGGAGGTGTGCAAGGAGGACATGACATTTGCCAGAGTGAATGTAGATAAAGACCAGTACTTCTGGAAAAATGTTCTTTGGATAGATTAAAATTGAATTATTTGGAAACCAAAACAAAAGACATGTTTGGCGTGAACCCAATACTGCATTCCAGGAAAATAACCTCATACCAACTGGGAAGCATGGAAGAGGAAGTGTCATGGTTTGGGGATGCTTTGCTTCAGCAGGACCTGGCCAGCTCACCATCATAGAATCTAGGGCTGTCCCAAACGACTAATTTCCTCCCGATAAGTCACCCGACTATTTTTACGATTAGTCGACTAATATATATATATTTTTTTACTACTTTAATAATGAAATTTTTGTTGAAGCTTATTAATTCACAAAAAAACATTTTGGAACACCTAAATTCTTTATTAACGTATAAATAAATAACATAAATCAATATAATAAATAATGATAATAATAATAAATCTATAATAAATCACAAACAATGAGGTCAAATGATGCTGGCATTAACTAGTGCAAAAAATGTAAACGGAAACACTGAGACTTCACCTCTTTAACAGGAGTCAAAACAATTCTTACTCTTTTTGTGGTATGTCATTGTCTATATTGTTCTAAATGTTAAAATGAATTGCAATGTCCCAGACAACCATTTTCAGAATACTTTGTGTGAGTTCAGATGCTTTTTCTGGTGTGCATTCCGCATTTTTGGGGGAGGGGAAAAACTGTTCAACTTTTGTTTGTTTTAACCTGAAAATAGATAAAGTAGAGGGCACACTGAAATATTACCACAACTATTTTGAATGAGAGGCACACATACTCACAGTAACAAAAATTAAATATATAGTATTAATTTTATAGTATACTACTATATGTATATGCACAATGATACTTTATAATATAAAGTAACTAACATTAGTGCAGTCATGGATTACAGTAAGCAGGCCAGTGCTGGTTCCATATATATTTTTATTATATTATGTATATACAGGATGTATGTATATAGTTTCCCCAAGTGGGAGCTTCCATGATCCTAATAAATTTAATAATAATTTTAAAAAATATATTATATAATTATACTATATTAATTATTTTATTAAATAAAAATGCACATTGATACGACTCACATAAATGTAACTTCCATTTTAAAAAATCGTTAGAAAGTTGGATGGATTTACAATCCGCTAGCTTGTTGTTTCTTGTTGTCTTCGAAAATTATACTTGGGTGACGGCGCTTCAAGTGTTCGTTCATAGCCGACGTGCTACCGTGGTATGCGAGCTCAGCTTAGCAAAGAGTACACACAATGGCACCCTCCATATTTTCCTTGAAATTATTCCAGGCTCTGGCTATTCTGGTCTGCTTTTTTGGCTTCATGCTACTTTCACGTGTCACCAATTCTGCCCTTTTTGGTAATTGGCGGTGTTTGCAACTCCTTGCCGTAGTGAGGAGTGAACCGACGATTCACTTGGCTCGTTGTCGTCGGTTCGGCCCATTTCCTCCTCAGGAAGACGGCGGCGTACATAAACACACAGAGAGGCGTCGGATGGCTCTTTATGGATACTTTTATTGACCAAAACAAAAACGTAGGGGCTGCAGCCACTGAACTCCGCGCAACCCGCGCACTTTCCCAACTCACCAATCTCACTCCCTCTCTCGCTCCCTCTCTCTCACTCGCCCACTTTCTTCCTCTTTGCTCAATCTGACAATGCCGGTCACATTGAAATAACAGAGGCCCCCTTGGGGGTGTTAGTAACAACCGCTTGCATGGCGAGCGCCCGCCATTCTAAACTTTATTCGCATGTAATTTTTTTTAACACGTCATTACCCGTCGACGGTATGTTTTGCCTGTCGATGCATTTACGTCATTGATGACGTCGACAACGTTAACTAGTCCGGACAGCTCTAATAGAATCCACCATGAATTCTATCGTGTATCAGAGGGTGCTAGAGGAACATGTGAGATCATCTGTGAAAAAAATTAAGCTGAAGCGAAACTGGACCCTGCAAAATGACAATGACCCAAAACATACCAGTAAATTCACCAAAGACTGGCTAAAAAGTAAGAAATGAGACCTGGAATGGCCGAGTCAAAACCCAGATTTTAATCCCACTGAGATGCTGTGGGGTGACTTGAAACGGGCTTTACATGCAAGAAATCCCTCAAGCATCTCACAGCTGAAAGTATTCTGCGTTAAGGAGTGGGGCAAACTTTAATCAGACCGATGCCAAAGACTGGTAGATGCCTACAAAAAGCGTCTCACTGTAGTTATTTCAGCCAAAGGGGGTAACACTAGCTATTAGGTGGTAGGGTGTCTAACTTTTTCCTCAGTTAGAATATGCATTTTTGTTGATAAATTTGGTTTAATGGGTAAAACTATGGTAATTTTTATTCTTTACCTTTTATTATATCACTTCCGTTTCCAGAGATAAGGAAAAACAAGATCAAACATTGATAAATGAACATTTCTTAAAAAAGAACTGAATATTTAATGGGGTGTCCTAATTTTTTCACATGACTGTACCTTCGGAAATTAACTTGTAGTTTTAGTCATGTTGTAAGCAACAATGAAGACAAAATTGATGATGATTTCCTTCATGAATATTTCATTACAGCTTCCTGACTTAACTGTAGTCTACAATTGTACTGTTTTAAGTACATAAAAGTTGTTAAGGTTTCTAATAACAGTTCTGACTATGAAACATAATTCAAATGAAAAAAAAAAGGGCTGCTGAGAGACATTTTTTTTCTTGTTGGCTAAGTGCTGAAATAAATTGTGTCAGAGACCTTTATTTTCTTTAAACAAACTAAACAACAAAATCGAATAAAAAGGAGGCAGGCTGTAATGAATCAGTTTCCTTTATCAAACAGTTGTTCATGAATGCAATCCAAATCCAATTTCAAAGCACACTTTTGTATGACAGTTTACATTTTGAATGGGAGTTTGTGTTGAGGAGACTGTGAGCTGTTATACTGTATGAATGGGTTTATGGGTGTGGTTTCTTTATAAATCGTATTGAGACAAATTTATTTTATAACAATAACGCAAGTGCTGTTATGCATGTTGTCATATGTCGAGACAAATGACGAGTCAAGTTTTATGTGGGATGTCGAAAGGATTGTATGTCGATGTGGTTGTATGTTGAGATACCACTGTACTTCCTTGTCCGCTTTCTCTGGGGGCTTGTGTCGTATAAAATGTATATATTTTTGTTTCTTTCGGCAATGCCATTGTATTTCTGGATTATTTTGTTACATTTTAGCCCTTTATTTTTTTTTTTTTAAATATAAACCTGACAGCTAACAACAGGATCGCATTTTTAAATACGCAAATTATTTGGCTCTCTCAGTCAAAAAGGTTCCCAACCCTCGGTGTAGTGAAAAAAGAGGCACTATACTTTAAATTCCCATTGTATATTGTTTTCTATAGAAAATGCATTTACTTTTCAATCGACAGACAGACAGACTAGCTATATAGAAAGATAGATAGATTTAATTTCCTCTAAGACTCAAACCTATTGAAACCCTGCTTTTGACGGGCACACACAGTCAATGACCGTGTAAGGAACCATGAAAGGTGAATGAGGCCAGAAGTGACTCATTGTTTATGGAGAGCAAAGTTATGGCTTTAAATGGGTTTATACATTCTCCTCAACCTCTGGGGAACATGAGAGCAGATCTTGATAATGCTTCTTAACATTATTTTAGGCTACTTGCTTCCTGACACCAGGACACGTACTAATATCTCAGCAGAGAGAGAGAAGCACCTGGATAAATAGGCAGGTTCTAAAAAAAGCACCTAATGTTAATCTGATGCCAGCATCTATTCATGTATTATCAGGCTTCACCTGGCAGGCAGAGCAGGACAGAGTCACCCTTCTCTCCAACTCTGTCAGTATTTGTTCCTTGAGTGTGTTCATCTGGTTCCCTCGGTGTCCTACAGCGGCTCCGTCTAGGTCATTACCTCCACCATTCTCTAAGTGGTTGTTAATGTTGAGCAGGGTCTCATCGTGGACCTGAACAAACATACCGAATCACAAGGTTTATGTAGTTTGTCAGAAGCCTTTGTTCACAACTGTGAATTAACTAATTAATAACTAATTAAAATACAAATACTTGATGTTTACCTGTGTCCTATTATACAGATGGTCCAGCTTTGTGTTGATGTTATTGATTGTTTCTTTCATGTGTGGCTGAGCTGAATCAGCTGGCACAATAGCGCCATTTAGGACTGAACTGTATAGGACAAGAGTTGACATTACCTTGAGTTACAGAGGGCATACAGTAATGATGTGACATTAAAGGCCATTTATTATACTTTTTCACCGCCCTAATTAACCTATATATATGGCATTGTTAATGAAGGGGAACCTTTTAAAAGCGAAAAAAGAAAACACGACGAAAAATGGTCTAATAAGTTTGTTGTTTGCCCCGCTTGAAAACCAGAAATTAAAATGAGTGGTTGCTAATTTCCCGGGTTTTCTACGTCACAAACCCCAAATTCACAACTCCACATTGTCAATATACCATAGACTTCATAATGTATTGAAGGGGCACGGGGCCGATTCAAAGGGGGCCTATCTCCGTCAAAGCTGACCGAGTGGAAACACAGACAAAGAACTTTTTCCGTTGAAAATTCTTGTGAATAAATGCTTGAATCCCAGAATTCTTTATAGATATGGACGTAAAAACAGTCTTGATTCTTGGTTAAAAGCAAAAAAAAAAAAAGTGCAGTTAGCAGTTATTTTACGTAAATATTGCGAACTATGATGCTAGTCAGTAAGGAAATTAGCGGCCGACATATGTAGACAAATAGCTTTTTCCGTTAAAAATTCTTCTGAATAAATGCTTTAATCCCTAAATTCTTTATAGATATGGATGTAAAACAGTCTCGATTCTTGGTTAAAAGCAAAAAAAAAAAAAAAAAAAAAAAGTGCAGTTAGCATCTATTTTACGTATACATGTCGAAGTACGATGCTAGTCTGTCAGTCAATGTGGCGGCTGCCATGTGTAAACGGAGCTTTTCCGGTGAAAATTTTTGTGGATAAATGCTTAAATCCCTGAATACTTTATAGATATGGACGTAAAAGTGTCTCGATACTTGGTTAAAAAAAAAAAAAAAAAAAACGTGCGGGTAGCATCGATTTCACGTAAATATTGCGAACTATGAGGCTAGTCAGTAAGGAAATTAGCGGCCACCATATGTAAACAAAGAGCTTTTTCCATTGAAAATTCTTGTGAATAAATTATATAATTCTTCATCGATATGACTGATAAAACAGTCTCGATTCTTTGTTAAAGAGCAAAAAAACAACGGACAGTTAGCATTTACTTTACGTAAATATTGCGAAGCATAATACCAATGCTGTAGCGGCTAATTTCTCCCATTGATTTTTTTCTCAACGTTTCAAAATGCATGCATGGTGCGAAAAATATAATAATTACCTTGAATCCTCAAACACATAACTCCTGAGACAATCCTTCCTGTATGCGGTACAGCTTTCGTACTTTTTCAACCTAAAACCGGCATTGGATCCCGGCATGTGCTGACTAACTGCAAATAACTGAAGCGGACTGTAGGACGGCCCCCTACTTGAAGGCGTTGTGCAGTGGCTGACGGATGTGACCCGTCAATACAATTATGAAGTCTATGAATCAAATACCTTCCACCCATATCCCGGCCCCACCCCCGGGTCAACCACCATCGACGACAACACCTTTCAAATAAGGGTCTACATTTTATAGCATTCTAGCAAGAAAATGGCAAGTTTAAGGATGCACTGTTTCGTCATTGGGTGTATAATTCAGATGTGCTTTCAACTTTACACGTAACTGCTACAGCAGATTTTATTTTCGAAGGCAATGGTCCGGAGAAAGTCGGGAACGACAGTCTTTGGCAACAAACATACTTGTGGCTAAAGCTGTAACCTACCATTCAACAAAAAACTAGGGATGTCCTGATCGCATATTTTTGCACTCGAGTTCAAGTCTGAGTTACCTGACATTGAGAATCTGCCGAGTCCCGATCTTACACCGAAAAAAAAGTTTTTTTTTCATTTGAAAAAAAGTTCCAAACATGTTACTGTCCCACCGTGCCGCCTTCATAATGTGAATTATTATAAAACAAGAGTAACATAGAAACAGTGTTGTTTTCGTATCGATGACGATAACAAAATATTTCGTCAACGAACAATTTTTTTCATGACGATGACATCACGATGACGTGCTGAAAACGTGTCTTTGGGGACTAAAACATAACAAGATGGATGCCAGTTGTCATCTAACGACACGAGAACGAGATGAAAATTCGCCATAGATTCCGTCACAAATTCACAATGTCTGATATTTTCTTATTGTAGGTGTAGTTAGAACGTATTTAGCAGTGTTTGGTCGTGTCACTCATGTGACGTGCTGCGCCTCCCCCTGACTCCCCCGCCCCACACACACGGTCCGGTAGTAATCCTATGCCCATTCCAGGCTCATTTTGTGATACATACAGTATGTGTCAAGTGCTGCTTGATGAAGTTTTGCTTTCTGATCTTGGCTAGATGCCATGTTGCCTTAGCCTTTAAAGGTCTGTGCTGAGTGATCATCACACACTACAATAACTTGCAGCGTTAGCATAGCGTTCGCAAAAGCATAGCGTTCGTGTTAGCATTAGCATTTAGCACAGTGACTCGGTGTCTTCTTAAACTTTTGAAAATATTTTACATACAGTTCGTAGCGTTCGGGTAAGTTTAACTAATTGCAAATATTGTACTGCATTCCTGCTGAGTGTGTATTATCATCATGAAAATGGTCATGTCCTTGTAGACTCTACAGTAATGTGCTTGTCTGTCGTTTTCATTCGAAATTGTTTGAAACCTGTTATTTATTCATTTATTCATGGACTAAAACTTTTGAAGTTTATAGACGAAAAAATTTTGAGAATTGTCAACTAACAGTAACTAAGTTTTCGTTGACTAAAACTAGACGAAGACGAAAACATTTTGAAATGACTAAAATATGACTAAGACTAACAAGTGTTTTTGTCCAAAAGACTAAAATGAATATTTAGATGGATGCCAAAAACAGCACTGCATAGAAAAATGCTTGTCTCTATTAAATGCTTCATTGAGTGAGTCCACTCAAAACCACTCACTTACACAATCAGTTGCCACAGCACACTTATGACTGGGATGCAAGTTTAACGATGATTGACACATTTCTACCTTTGATCATAGAGCTACCAAGCTTCTCCGGCAAGATCAAAGCTACAAACCTGTCAATCACCGTTAACTTTAAATAACAAATGCAAGCTGCCCTGGACAGTTTGGCCGTACTGCTTAGCAGGAGGGAGAATGGCGCTGTACGAGCATGAAGCAGAAAAACACATTTTTTTTTAATTAAAAACCCGATCCTTTTAATCTATTTCCAGTCTTCTGAAAAATGGTGCGATCGGCCCTATTTCTGATCTCATGATCGGATCGGGAAATCCCTACAAAAAAAACCAGATGATAACATGAATACAACGATTACTTTCTTTGATAGATTGGTTAACGCCAAATTAATCACAGGATTGGTCTGCCGGTATGTCATTCTCACATGAATGAGCTTCAGAACACGATTTTGAAAAGTTCAATGTAAACATAGCAAAGAACGTGTATCTATTTTAAATTCATACTCAGTTGCACGCAGCAATTTGAGCTGATTAAAAAAATAATAATAATTTGGGTTTAAAAAGTATAATAAATGGACTTTAATGCAGTGAAAAAAAACATTTACATACAACTTCTGGTTTAGATCTTGAATGGAAGTGTGTACATTCTGGAGGTCTTTGGCAAAGCCGTTGATTGTCTGTTCCAACTGTCTGACCTTTTCACTGTCACCTGTATACAAAGAAAAAGTAAACCAGGGGGATTGGAAGATTGGTTACATTGGACCAAAGACAATTTTTATCTGCACATTTAGTATTTGATAGACAGCAGCTGGGGAAATGTGTGTTTAGACAAGGTCGAAAGAGAAGTGTGGAGGTGAATTGCCATTTTATGTATCTAATTAATGACAAATTGATTTTGGCATATTCAGTGATTCCACCTACAGAAATTACATGGAGTTCACAACTCCTTTCCCATGAAAATGGCTTCCACTTTTCTGGTAAGACAGTTGGGTCTTGTTTAACAAAATGACGAAGTACTTCCATTTTTGTAAGTCAGATCATTGATAGTCCAGGAAGCAATTTTGAACTTAAGTTGAGATTGTGTGGTTTTGGCTGTGTACAGATGCTGTCTGGCTCAGTATGATGGTTTCCACTGGTTTTGACAATGGGCCAGAGATAGTGGAACATACTACATCACGTCTATGCAAAACAAAGGGCTGCATCATGAAACCACAACTGCACTACAAGGAAAATTACTTATTATTGGTACGATATTTTCTTTGAGGGAAATCAATGTTACACCTTTTAAAGTAACATTTGTGCCAATGTTTGTAGGTCTGTGTGTCTATATGAATGTTTGTTTTGATGAGTTTCAATAATTAATTTCTGCGCAAATTTGACATCCATACCATTTCCAGTCTGTCCGGTGCCATGTGTGTGGCCTGTTTGTGTGACAAGGGGTCGCCCTCCATCGACCGGCCCCTCGTGACAGTCCTCCCCTGAGTATCCATGGCAACATTTCCACTCCATTTCTGTAACCATCTTGTAAGCCACCTTGTACCTTGGCCTCCTGTATGTCCGGTACCTGAACATTCAGGGAAATGCCTGATTAAAATTATGAACATCATATTTATAATTTCATGACAAAGAGTAATTGGCATATTGTCCTCATGAATGTTGCTAATCAATTTGAATTTTTTATTATTTATTGATTTTTTTTTTCAGTATCAAAAGGTCAAAAGAGTTTATTGAGTTGAGTTTATTTTTACAGTTTGGATGTGATTTTTTTTATTTTTTTTTAATTCAGGCAAATTGATACGCCTGAAGTCTTTTCCGTTACAAACAGAACAATTTTAATAAAGTTAGACTTTTCTGTAAGTTGATCTATATTATTTTTCTCTTAAATATAAAAAAAGGATATGCAGAGGTGTACCTATAATTTATAGACAAGTTTCCAAGGTACTTCCACTTTGCTTCCGCATTTCTACTCACAACTTCCGTTTTACACTTTTTGTAACTAAAACAACAGTGGAGCTGGCGTGGAATTGCTCATCAAAATCCCTCAAGAAAGACAATTTGGAAATGCCACATCCATCTGCCATCATCGCGACATGGGGGGGGGGGCAACATGAAGAAATGGCTAAGAGTCGCCACAACCAAAATAGTTTTGTATTTTATTTTTATTGATTTAACGGCAGTGGATGGAAATGCAGTTAGGAACCTGAAAAGCTCAGAAGCATCCAGTTTAATGTGTCCTAATATATGAATATGGGAATTTTGTATTCATGAAGGCAGATGTGGAACCAAGACAGTGCCACAACAAAATAATAACAGGTACAAATATGTTCAATTTGACTACAATTCTTTGTTGGGTCACAGCTGAGACATCATTAGCTTTGCATTAGCTTCAACGATAAAGAAATGGAAAACACACATCTACTACAAGTCATACACGAGCTTTTAACCCTAAATGCATGAATTTAAGTGTTACATGTTTTTTGTTTGTTTGTTTGTTTACAGGTGGAAAACACTGTTAGGCAAGGGAAGACAACTTGATGTGCCTCACAACAACACTTACGTTGATGGACACATATCAACACTACGTGCATTCTACCTTGATGATAGAAGGCTCGATTTATGCTCCACTTTTGTTAATATTTTTCTAATAATTTTACAAATTGTGATTCATTGACCTGTTTTGCACATGCACCAATTGTTTTAAATAAAACGAGAAACTGAATTATGTTGTCAAAAAGTTTTATTGCTATCAATATTTGCAATAAAAAAGAATGACATACTATTTGTTTATCAGTCTACACCGCATGTTAACACAGGCTGCACAGAACGTTAGAATTTTGTCCAGAAATGATCAAACAAGTGATAAGAAGAAACATGCAATCTTTTAGGTGGATCCTAGCACATCTTTAACTTATTGTCCGCTCGCTTTAAGGCGTATGGCGAGGTAGAACCACACTGACACTTTCAAGCTGGACGCTGTTCAAAACATTCTACTTCCAAGCATATATATACACACTACCGTTCAAAAGTTTGGGGTCACTTACTAATTTCCTCCTTTTTGAAAGAAAAGCACAGTTTTTCTCAATGGACATAACATTAAACTAATCAGAAAAACACGGTATACATTATTAATGTGGTAAATGACTATTCTAGCTGAAAACGTCCGTTTTTAATGCAATATCTGCGTAGTTTTGTAAAAAGGCCCATTTACAGCAGACTTTCACTCCAGTGTTGTAATGGTACATTGTGGTTGCTAGTTGCAAGAAGACCTTGTGCAAGTGTGTTGGCACAGCTCAAAACAGATTAGGTGGTCAGAGAAGCTATAAAACGGATGTTCCCTTGAGCTAGTTGGGTATCTGGAGCATCACCTTTGTGGGTTTGGTTAAACTGTCAAAATGGCCAGAAAAAGACAAACTTTCACATGAAACTTGACAATCTGTTCTTAGAAATGAAGGCTATTCCATAAGAGAAATTGCCAAGAAATTGAAGATTTCCTATAACTCTGTGTACCACCACCTTCAGAGAGCAGCACAAGCAAGATCTAACCAGAGTAGAAAGAGAAGCGGGAGGCCCCGCTGCACAACCAAGCAAGAAGACAAGTACATAAGAGTCTCTAGTAGAACTGAAACGAATACTCGAGCAACTCGAGTAACTCGAATTTAAAAACTGATCCGAGTAATTTTATTCACCTCGAGGAATCGGTTAATTTTGCCAGCTCTAAGCATCATGTTTTGCCTGGACTACTTTTAATGCGGGATGTCACGTGCGAAGAGGAAGAAGCAATAAAAAAAAATATAAAAAACCTTTCTGCAGCCGACAGCCGCTACAAACTACGCCGTCGTTGCAAAAAACTAGCCCGCATGATGTGGTGGTAGCAGGTAGCATCTGATGCGTCTCATAGATATCACATGTATGTTGAACTGGATGCGAAATGACAGAGTCAGCGGTGTTAGTAAACAGCCGCCATCTTAAAGCAGTACACTTCTCAGCGCTAATAAATAAGATTAACGTTACTGTCACTCGCTCACGTAGGTAACGTTAGCCCTGCGGAGGGCTAGGTTTCTATTAAGACCACTGTCGATGCGTGGCTTATGTGTCTTGCATACAGGCTTTATTTAATCTGTGAAACATAGTGCTGTAGAGTGATGAGGGTGTAAAATGAAAATATGATAAAGCTAACTGTCAATTTTAGCTCAGTAGTCATTGCTGGATAAAACACCAAGTAGCACTGGCCCCTAATGTGCTCCAATACAGCAGGGATCATACTGTAATGTTGACAAAGAGTCACCCGCTTCGTTAGGTTGAAATGATTTCTTTTTTGGGAACTTGTGGAACGACAACAACAACAGGAAGGCACGTCTCTCGCTCTCCCGCACCTCCCTCACCCCCGCACGTCACGCGGTGCATTCAGGAACACATGCAAATATCCCCGGCATATTATATGTAACCTGATATGTTACAATACATTTATTTTGAACACTGCAAAAACTCAAAATCCTATCAGGACTTACAGTTTAGATAACTTAGAACTTAAGTAGAATTTAAAAATGGTTTGACACAAATGGAAATTCAATTGAATTGACTCCATTTTGCAACGCCATGCCATGCCCTGTGGACAACACTTGAACACAATGATCCAAAGCACACCTTTAAATTCAAGAAGCAGGGAGTTGGTATTCTATCTGTAATGGAGTGGCCAGCACAGTCAACAGATCTCAAACCCATCGAGCTGTTGTGGGAGCAGCTTGACCGTATGTTACGCAACAAGTGCCCATCAAGCAAATCCAACTTCTGGGAGGTGCTTCTGGATGTGTGGAGTGAAGTTTCTCCAGATCAGCTCAACAATTTAACAGGTAGGATGTCATAGGTCTGCAATGCATCTAATTATTGTTAAGCGTGCATTCTTTGATGAAAGCAAAGTTTGAAGGAGAAAATGATTCTTTTAAATAAAAGTCCTTATTTCTTACCTTGTCATTGTCTTGAATATATTTTCGATTCATTTTGAAACTCATTTGAAAAATAAAAATGTGACTTTTGAAGGAAAACACAAAATTGTCTGGGTGACCCCAAACTTTTGAATGGTAGTGTAGGCTCTTCCAGGAGTTCACATAACCAAGCACAGCACAGAAGGTCCCCGAGTCTCATCTACGTCGTGAGGAATCCATTTTTGGAGATTCCGTGGGTTCCTCTGGTTTGATTTGGCAGTTTAAAACTTTGTCTACTTCAAACGCAATTCATGGTTTTCTGCCTAAACAAGAGGTCCGGAGCATAAAATGTCAAAGATGACACCCCCAATTTTCTCTAAGGAAACTTGTCTATAGATACTATTTCCAGTGGCGGCAGAGAGTTGGGGGGAGGGGGGTATTGAGAATCACTGACCTAATAGATGCATAACGTAACCCCAGCCTCTACTGTAGCATCTATTCTATGTGCCTTATATTGTGGTGCGCCTAATATATGAAAAAAGTTTTAAAATAGGCAATTCATTGTAGGTGCGACTTATAGTACGGAAAATATGGTAATTAATTAATTGAAAATGAACTATTGGTACTGCATAAAAACATACAGTATTATAGCAAATTTTCAAAACAACGATTGGATCTTCATGTGGTTAGCAATAGCATTAGAGTGACGCTTGAGGCCAACAAGACAAAACACATTCTGCACGGTTGCTAAATTGGTCAGCAATCCATTTGGACATTTAGGGGAATTACATCACTTTGAACACTTAAAGGGATGAGATCTTCTCACCTCGCCTCTAATTTTCCAGGTTAAATTTTAGGGGAACAGATACAGTAAGTGTTTGGGTTGAGGCTAATAAAAATACACTCCGCCCATATGACCCAAAGCAATAAGTTGAGTAATGACTGTTGTTACACAGCATACATTACAACAGCTACAGGAATAATAATATAAGAATATAGATCTTTTTTTTAAAAGGCAAGAACAGGTTGTTTGGCAAGGTAAAGAACATGTCTGGCATGTTTTCTATGTCCACACTGTCGATACCAAGTGGGACCACTCAAATTTAAGAGTTCTAAACATTGCCTACTATTTCTTTTTCACACTCCAAGAAATCAGCTATATTTAGCCACTACTATATGTCAATGTCTTGCTAGAATTTAGAATGCTTATCTTGGCAGGCTCTCCCCCTCATTAATGTCTCATTCAGAATTGTGATTGAGAGCCATACACGTCTTAATAATCAGGCAATAATAAGCCCAGAAATGGACGGAAGCCCCAATAAAGGTTTATTGGCACTGAATCGGGCATATTAACGAGCCTCAACCGTAATTGTTTAGTAAGTTGCTCCCTTTTTTGCCTCTTCACAGGCAACACTAAAAGAATCGTATGCACAACCTGTTCTACGCCATGGAAAAGATCTTCATTTTCCAGCTCCCTGCACTTAGAGCGTGAGAAAAAGTGACACAACCTACTCTCAGAGGAAATATAAAAAAAGCTAAGAAAGGTGGTGAGAATTATAATGAAAAGAAAAGGACAAGAGCGCAAGATTTTATTTTCCAGGGTGCTAGACTACTAGATGACAGACGATGGCTGAAATTCCTTTCTGCTCCATTTTTGTCATAGCCCAGGTTTAGGCAGTTGATTGAGGCAGGCACAAGGATCAAGGGGAGAAGCCAGGGTCCACAACAATGGGGTTATTATTTCAATAGAACAAAAACATCAGGAAGGCTTGGTGAATGTTTTCTCAGCGCCTAAGATCCGTATTTGGAGAAAATCAAGAAATCCATCCCATCTATAGTCAATTTGTCCCTCGATTCAGGACAGTGGATATTCCCCGGTCAATACTGTGTGGGTTTGAATACAGCACTTCATTACTGAAATCAAACCCTTGCGGTGTGAGCATTTACATAGTGACATTCTGGCAATACAGCAGGATAACCACAAGTGAGATCCTCTCTGACCAGACTCTCCTGAAAGATGACTTGAAAATAAAACAGTGTTAAGTGAAATGAGTATCCTCAGACAGGAAAAGGCAAGATGGTGCCAATAGACAGAATACAAGCCGGTGCAATAAAAAGCCAGGAAGTTAATGAGGAGCGAGATATTTGTATAAATGTGTGGGGAACTCAGTGGAACGCCCGAGGTCGTGCGAGTTTAAAATTTAAGGCGAGGTTTTTGGGTTTGTTTTTACTGTTGTATTATTTTGTCTCTATAGTCTTATTTAGTTTTTGAATCAAATATACTCAGACGAGAAACATGCTATGAATGATGAATAGAGTTTTCATTCGCGCAAAGTTCTCCACGCTTGTTATTTTGGCAACGAGAAAGAATTTTATGAATAGAGAATACTGTATATTGCAGCACCGAAAGAAGATTTTAATCAGGTCTGTATTATGTGTTGGAACCTGAAGGAATTCGCCCCCCCCCCCCGGCCAAGCCGCACGGAAACGGCGACAGCCGAACGGAAATGGTGCTCCGCTGCTTACCGCTTCCGTGAGTCAACCGGGAGGGCTGATATTCCGCGCGTTCACTCCCGTTTTTAACCCTTTGTACTGACTCTATGTTCCAAAAGTCTGAAGAAGGCTCACCGAAAACAGGTTGACAATTTATTCGTCGACAATGTCAAAAACAAGATAGAAACGGACGACGGAGGGACAATTCTAGATCCAAAACAAGGCTACATAGAAGGTGTTTCCAAGCAGCGAATCGTTTGTTATCTCAGTGTCCAGTGTTTTTGAAGGCTACGGTGGAGTGGGCCGGGCCGAAGGTGTGGCTGAGTGTTGTCTTGGGATAATCCCTCTGTGGCCGGTTTTGGGCGCTTAGGTTCGTGCGTGGATGGGACGTGGTTGCCACAGCGACCGATGCTGGTCTTGACGTCCCAAGCGACCGCTATCAACTTTGTTATCCTGTCTGGGCGAGACGCTACTTGTTTTAGGACAGAGCGCCCTGCTCTTTGTCCTTGGAGTGGCGTCAATCTTGCTCGTGACGCACACGTTGAGCTTCTGTGATAAGATGCCGTTGTGTATCTATTCTGCTTCTTTTCATTAAACTATGGTGTGCTATTTATTTTATATTAGGTGTGTTAGAGTAGTACAGTTCTACAGTAAATATGAGAAATGATACTATTCCCTGATTAATTATTTTACGTGTGTTAGAGTAATGTAAACAGTTCTATGCTGTGTGCGAGAAAGGTACTATTCCCTTCAAACCTCGTGGTACTTCATGATACGATACAATTTGCGATACAAGGCTAATGATAACAATAATTTCACAATATGGCGATACGACAATTATCGATACATGAGTCAAGAAATCGTTCAAGGATATTCTACAAAACAACAAAAAAAAACAGAAAAAGAACCTCTTTTTATCCTTCTGCTGTGAATCGGAATGAGTTTATAACTAGTAGATGTCCAATCCATTTGAACTGGGAGGGTGGCAGTGAATGAAAATGTGTTTATTCGCTGCCATCCCTCCCATTTCAAACAGATTTGACATCTATGCCCGTCAGTGGCAGCCAGTGACAACGGAGCGAGAATGTGTATGCTGTTGAGCACTCTGGTTTTTGTTAGCAGATCTTCAAGGTAAGCTATTACGTTTTCAAACTCATCCCAATATAATTATGTAGATTATTAGCATCCAGAGCTGTCGTGTGCTTTGCATACTGTACAGGCCAAAAGTCTGAACACGCCTTGTCATTCGTACATTTTTATTTTCATGTCTATTGACATTACAAACTCTCACTGAAAGTAATAAAACTATGAATGCACACGTGTGATAGTCAGGATCGGAGTCGCGTCATAGCTGCCTCATTTAATTCGTCATCTGGATCGAGTGTCCCCCATGTCTTGTACATCCAACTCACGTTTAGCTACGTAAGGGTGGTCCATATTAAGTGCTCGGCACGCATCAGCTGGCCACTGTACTGGATGCACTGGATGTGTTTGGATCAGTTTGAGTAGCAGCATCACTCATATTCGGTGAATACGTAACAGACATGCTTACTGCCTGATGAACTGACAGTAGAAGTGAATTATTAGTGTCGTCTGTGACTAGTGGTACACCCGAAGGTTCACCTACCGCTGTAGCGACAGGAGCGGCTTGGCTGCTTAAGAGCGCGGCCAGAGTGTCTTTTCTTTGGTGCTTTTTTGCGCACATTTCACTCGATAACCAAGGCACGTTGAGTCTTTTTGTGAGGGAAAATAGTTGGAACAGCATTTGGTTTTAGTCTGCGCTTATATCCAGCTGCTCTGGTGAGCTCTTTCATGAGTTCTCGTCGACTAAAACCCTCGAACGCGGTAGGAGAAAAATGGCGAGAACAAAGCGTTGGGTCCTTGGGAAGTTTTGCTAGACTGCCGGCATTTTCCCAAACTTTTCTCCTCTTCTTGTCAACAGGAAATCTCTGGAGACTCACGTCACTCCCCTTCTTTCCATTTGACTGGAAATTGCATCCAAAAGCAGCACATCATGGCATTTTACTTCACGAGTTTAGGCAGCAATACGCAATTGTTGTACATGCTATACATTTGGAAACATCCCATTTACGTCATCAATCTGAGCCCGCAAAACATGGCGCCAACTATTGGTCAAAATATGTACTAAATATTATAAAATATTGCCATTGATTTAACATTTTATGTGTTTCTAACAACATATTTTAGTACAAGAGAACAATTGTGGTTTATTAGAGCCCACGTGTATTTAAGGTCGAGGATCCCTTTAATAAAGTAGACAAACAAATTCATGTCCATTATTCATTTAAAATATCCTAATGATTCAACAGGAATGATGGAAACATTAAAACAAAATACAACAAAAAACTGACCTTAAGGTGCTGTTTTTTTTTTTGTTTTGTTTTGTTTTTTTTACAAGAAAGTGCAAAAACGTTAGCTGTTACAACGGCAGTACTTATTTCTCTCAACAATACAATAAAATTTACACTGGTGGAATGAATTCCACATTTTCTGGAAATAAACAAAGTGTCTTTAGAAATAAGACTTCTTTAAACCAATATACTTTGTTTTCACAGATTTTTTAACTGTTTCGCATGTTTGTAGTGTTACCCCTGTACTTAGTCCTGGTTTTACACATTCTGCATCTGGAGTAACTTTTGTACACTACCAAACAACGCACAAATTGACATGGAAATACATGTTAGCGAAGTCGCTAATTAGCATAGCGCTCGGCGCTAACTCGTAACATCTGGAAAACAATAACAGCTAAACAGTACGAGAGGGTTTGGGTATTCACCTCTGATAGACAGACACGGGACCTACTGAACCTACTGCTGGACAAGTCAAAGACAAGTAGCAACGAACTCTCTCTTCCCCTCTCGCTCTAAAAAATAACTTGCACACAGAAGAGCACCCAAAGCGCGACCGCTGGGTTGCTGCCTGTCTTATACAAAAATTTATTTTCGAGTCTTTTGAACAGGGGTAAATCTCTCGCTCAGTAATTTCAGCTGCATCCATCATAACATTGTGCATCCGGTAAAGGTGTCCGGGCGGTAGACGAGTCTTGAATTTCATTCCGCTACTAGCGGCTGTCATAAAGTTATTAGGGAAAAGAATCGTTTTTGAACATTTATGAATCGTAATCGGATCATTACGTGTCCAAACTCGATGCATCTAATCGATTTTTGGGCACAACGCTAATAGACACTATACTAATGGAGAAAAGATTTTGGTGGCAACCTGTTATTTCCTTATTTTTGAACCCTGACACCTTTTAAAAATGACATTTCGATTCTTGGTGGGACCATATCGAGAACCTTTTGGGCTACGAGGTATCACACAATATCACCGTTTCGATATTTTCACACCCCTACTAGTACAGCAGGGGTTTTCAACCCAGTCCTCAAGGCACACTGTGGGTCCTGGTTTTTGTTCCAGCCGATCCAGCAGAGACAGTTGAACCAATGAGGCTTCTGCTAAAACAAGCCACACCTGACTGCAATCAACTGATTGCACTTGTAAAACACCAGATTGGGGAAAAAGTGTTGTCATCTTGTTTGGTAAGAATGAAATCCTGCACCCACAGTGTGCCTTAGTGGAATAGGTTGGGGACCCCTGTAGTACAGTATAATAAAGGAATCTTAAATTTATTTCAATTTAGTGAAATATTAACATTGTTCATATCCAAATGCCTGTTATTTATCGTTTTTTTTTTTTAACTTAACATACTCCACAATCACTAATCTAATTTAACATGAGTACTTTTTCTCCTTAATTATTTCAAAATCTTTTCCATTCTGATATCAGCCACCATTTTAGAAAACTTTGAGTTTAGCCTTAGAGGTTCCATATTTTATTTAAAAAAAACAAAATAATAATAATTGCATTTCATTTATTGTACAATAAATCAACTAGTTATTTGTTTCCTGTTGCAATCCTACTTTCCCAAAAATAGAAGTCATAAATATTTTATGATGACAACAGTTTTAGTCCCGGAAAATATTTTTTCTTTGGCCCTGGAAAATATATTTTTTCTATTTCCATTAATCCCTATGGGAAAAATTGTCCCATAATATATTAAGTGCTTGACCACTGAAGTTTCAGTTTGTGTTTGCATGTGTATGTGCATGTGTGGGCAGGGGTAATAGATACTTACGCTACTCGAGGACACTGGCCCCAGGTACAACGTTGGTAGTCTGGTTTGATATATGTCTCCACGCCATCCTCCATCACACAGCTAACAGTCCGAGTCACCACATAAGCACACCAGTTCCTACGATACCACACAAAAAAACACAAGCTAAAGGAAATGACAAATGATGAGTGGCCCAATTTACAATAAGCGCAGAGTCAGCCTGCTGACAAAGCTAGTGTTTGTTTCCCAGAAAAAAAAACAAGAAAAAAGTTAGATCAAATCTCAACCCATGATTATTATTTTGTACATTCAATGGCTCTTCGAGTGAAAATGTCAGATCAGATCAAGACAACTTCGCTAATGCAACAATGGACACTATTGTATGCCTTCTATTATACTGTATGCCTTCTGTAACAAACACAAACATGGCAGGAAAAGTAATGGTCAATGTCATAAAGTTGACACTATTTTGGTTTCTGGTGAGATTAGGGTGGTTACATACATTTCACAATTTCATGATTAAGACCACTATTAAGTTCTAAAAATAAAGTCTAGGTTTGTATACTCAAAATTGTTGAGGTAACTGACCAAAACATGGGAATATTTACACAGCAAATTTATAACGTCCTAATCAGATAATTTTTCATAAATCTAGTCAAATAATTTTCTCCATCTTGTTTTGAGTGTTAAATACAGTTGTGGTCAAAAGTTTACATACACTTGTGAAGAACATAAAGTCATGGCTCTCTTGAGTTTCCAGTTATTTCTACGACTCTGATTTTTCTCCGATACAGTGATTGGAACAGATAATTCTTTGTCACAAAAAACATTCATGAAGTTTGGTTCTTTTATGACTTTATTATGGGCTAACAGAAAAAAGTGATCAAATCTGCTGGGTCAAAAATATACATACATGCGAATCATTGACTTGAACAAGTCAGGAAAGTCACTTGGAGCCATTTCAAAGCAGCCGCAGGTCCCAAGAGCAACAGTGCAAACAACTGTAAGTATAAAGTGCATGGCACTGTTTTGTCACTGCCACGATCAGGAAGAAAACGCAAGCTATCACCTGCTGCTGAGAGAAAATTGGTCAGGAGGGTGAAGATTCAACCGAGAATCACCAAAAAACAGATCTGCCAAGAATTAGAAGCTGCTGGAACACAGGTGTCAGTGTCCACAGTCAAGCGTGTTTTGCATCTCCATGGACTGAGAGGCTGCCGTGCAAGAAGGAAGCCCTTGCTCCAAAAGCGGCACCTTAAGGCTCGACTGAAGTTTGCTGCTGATCACATGGACAAAGATAAGACCTTCTGGAGGAAAGTTCTGTGGTCAGACGAAACAAAAATCGAGCTGTTTGGCCACAATGCCCAGCAATATGTTTGGAGGAGAAAAGGTGAGGCCTTTAACCCCAAGTACACCAAGCCTACCGTCAAGCACGGCGTTGGTAGTATTATGCTGTGGGGCTGTTTTGCTCTCAATGGAACTGGTGCTTTACAGAGAGTAAATGGGATAATGAAGAAGGAGGATTACCTTCAAATTCTTCAAGATAATCTAACGTCATCAGCCCGAAGATTGGGTCTTTGGCGCAGTTGATTGTTCCAACAGGACAATGACCCCAAACACACATCAAAAGTGGTAATGGAATGGCTAAATCAGGCTAGAATTAAGGTTTTCGAATGGCCTTCCCAAAGTCCTGACTTAAACCCCATTGAGAACTTGTGGACAATGCTGAAGAAACAAGTCCATGTCAGAAAGCCATCAAATTTACTGAACTGCACCAATTCTGTCAAGAGGAGTGGTCAAAGATTCAACCAGAAGCTTGTGGATGGCTACCAAAAGCGCCTAATTGAAGTGAAAATGGCCAAGGGACATGTTACCAAATATTAGCGCTGCTGTATGTATATTTTTGACCCAGCAGATTTGATCACTTTTTTCTGTTCACCCATAATAAAGTCATAAAAGAACCAAACTTCATGAATGTTTTTTGTGACAAAGAATTATCTGTTTCAATCACTCTATCAGAGAAAAATCAGAGTTGTAGAAATAACTGGAAACTCAAGACAGCCATGACATTATGTTCTTCACAAGTGTATGTAAACTTTTGACCACAACTGTACTAGTTAACAGATTAATGTGTCAGGTTATTCCACTTACTTTAAGTAAATATTACTATTTGTTTTTGTTAAGCCCACACATCTAAAAGTTGGTAATTTTTCACCTAAAACAAGAAAAAATTGCTTTAAATAATGTTTTCAACAATAACGTTTCTTGAATAAAGAACATTTCTCCATATAGATACAGTGGTATGAAAAAATATCTGAACCTTTTGGAATTTCTCATATTTCTGCATAAAATCACCATCAAATGTGATCAGATCTTTTTCAAAATCACTAACATGAAAATACAGTGTCTCCTTTAACTAAAACCACCCAAACATTTATAGGTTTTCATATTTTAATGAGGATAGCATGCAAACAATAACAGAAGGGGGGAAAATAGTTAAGTGGACCATGTGTTTAAGGAGACTTAAAGAGCAATTGACACCAATTTTTACCAAACATTTTAAGTCAAGTGTGTGCCCAATCACTATTCAGTGGTTTAAAGATGCCCTGCCCACTATAAAACACACACCTGATAAGATATGTCTTCATGAGAAGCATTGTTTGATTTGCCTCATGGCTTGGTCAAAAGAGCTGTCTAAAGACCTGCGATAAAAGATTGTTGATTTGTGTAAAGCTGGGAAAGGATACAAAACCATCTCTAAAAGTCTGGATGTTCATCAGTCGACAGTCAGAGAAGCTGTCTACAAATGGAGAGAGTTTGGCACTTTTCCTTCTCTCCCAAGGAGTGGCCGTCCACCACAGATGATGCCAAGAGTTAAACGCACACTACGCAGAAAGGTAAAAAAGAACCCTAGCGTGTCTGTTAAAGACTTACAGAAATCACTGGCGCAATCCAATATCTCTGTGCACACATCAACTATGAGTAAAACTATGGCCAAGAATGGTCTTCATGGGAGGACTCCATGGAGGAAGCCACTGTTGTCTAAAAAAACCCATTGTGGCTCGTTTAATGTTTGCAAAAAAGCACTCGGACCCTCCACAGACGTTTTGGCAAAATATTTTGTGGACTGATGAAACCAAAGTTGAAATGTTTAGGAGTAACACACAACGTCATGTGTGTGTTTTGCTTCCTCAGGGCCTGGACAACTTGCAATCTTTTATCAAAGAATGAATTCAAAAGTTTATCCTTTTTTTGCAGGAAAATGTGAGGCCATCTGTCAGACGGTTAAAGCTAAAGAGAGGATGGATGCTGCAACAAGACAATGATCCTAAACACAGAAGTAAATCAACTTCAGAATGGTTTTAGAAGAACAAAATACACATTCTCGAGTTGCCAAGTCAAAGACCAGACTTGAACCCCATTGAGATGCTGTGGCATTACCTGAAGACACCAATTCATGCCAGACATCCCAGGAATCTGACTGAACTGCAGCATTTTTGTAGAGAAGAATGGGCGAAAATTAGTCCTGGTCGATGTGCCAGACTGATTTGCAGTTACAGTAAGCGTCTGGTTGAAGTTATTGCTGCCAAAGGGGGGGCGCACAAAATATTAAATGTGATGGTTCACTGACTAATTTTTCACCCTTCTGTCATTGTTTGCATACTATCCTTACTAAAATATGAAAACCTATAAATGTTTTTGTGGTAACAGTAAAAGCAGAGTTTTTTTTTTTTTTTTTTAATCTGTGTGATTTTGACAAAGATAAACTCACATTTGATGGTGATTTTATGCAGAAATGTGATAAAGGGTTCAGATACTTTTTCATACCACTGTATATAGATATACAGTATACACTGCAAAAACACACTTCCTTAAAACTAGTTAAATACTCTTATTGTGTAGTTTATTAAAACCATAAATATTTTGTATTGTATATTTTTGCCAACTGTATTTTAAGAAATCATTGTACTTCTATCTCCTGATTACGCTCTTTTGTAGCTCAAACCATGATAGAACGCTACTTTTCAAGTGTTTGCCATTAATTACTACATTTCATCGCTGTGATGAGCAAGCACATTTCTGACTGTTATGGAATGAACACGGCCAATGACCGACTCTTGGATATGAATATTTAATTGAATTATTTAATGGCCTGTTTATGGAACTAGCATAGACATTATTGAGTGACTTTAAATTATTCACTTCATATGACTCTACATCCATAGGTACAGTATTTTCTTAGGGATTTTATAATCAAGTCAATTTAGATTCAACATCAGCAATTGATGGTGTAAGGGTGAAATCTGCAATGCAAATTCATTCTTCGCCTTCATGACCATTGAATCATTTAAACAGATTAAATATACAAAAAAACATTTTTGAGTACAGATTAGAAGTTTTGATCATTTTTGTCTCCATTTTTCTTCCTCTCTGTTCGTATTACTCCACCCATGTTTCCATAGTGATCGTTTCTCTCATTTTAATTGTACTTTTCCCTGCTGACCACCATCCTCCCCCTCACTCCACTACTTAATCATGTTTCACTCCTCCCAAAACTCATTACAATCTCGTGTACCCTAACTAGGGCTGCAGCCATCAATTATTTAAGTAATCGTTTAATCTGTCGATTAGTTCCAATAATCGAGTAGTCGGGAGAGGAAAATTCAATGTGTTGCAGAATAAACTTTAGAAAATGTAAAACAAAGGCTTGCTAAGACTGCACTTTCAAAAGAGCATTAAATGTGAATACACAATAAAATATCATAAAATAAAACATGCAGAATTGCACTTTCATTTCAAAGAGCAATAAATGTGTATAAAAAAATAAATGAAAATACCTGAGCTTAGCCTCAAACGGTATTAAAAAAAATTAATAAATGAGGATCATCGTGGATAGTAGTGGGCCAGCTCTACACCCTCGGCAGGGTCCTCGAGGGTGCATGGGAGTTCGCCCAACCAGTCTACATGTGTTTTGTGGATCTGGAGAAGGCGTTCGACCGTGTGCCTCGGGGAGTCCTGTGGGGGGTGCTCCGGAAGTACGGGGTACCGAGCTCCTTGGTAAGGACTGTTCGGTTCCTGTACGACCGGTGTCAGAGTTTGGTCCGGATTGCCGGCAGTAAGTCGAATTCGTTCCCAGTGAGGGTTGGACTCCGCCAAGGCTGCCGTTTGTCGCCGATTCTGTTCATAATTTTTATGGACAGAATTTCTAGGTGCAGCCAAAGCATTGAGGGGCTCCGGTTTGGTGACCTCAGCATTGTAGCATTGATGTAGTGCTGTTGGCTTCATCAAGCCGTGACCTCCAACTCTCACTGGAGCGGTTCGCAGCTGAGTGTGAGGCGGTTGGGATCAAGATCAGCACCTCCAAATCCGAGACCATGGTCCTCAGTCGGAAAAGGGTGGAGGAGTTCAAGTATCTTGGGGTCTTGTTCACCAGTGACGGTAGGAGGGAGCGGGAGATCGACAGGCGGATCGGTGCAGCGGTGCTGCAGTAATGCGGACTCTGCACTGGTCCGTAGTGGTGAAGAAGGAGCTGAGCCGAAAGGCAAAGCTCTCGATTCACCAGTCGATCAATGTTCCTACCCTGACCTATGGTCACGAGCTGTGGGTCATGACCGAAAGAACAAGATCACGGATACAAGCGGCCGAAATGAGTTTCCTCCCCAGGGTGTCTGGGCTCTCCCTTAGAGATAGGGTGAGAAGCTCGGTCATCCGGGATGGACTCGGCGTCGAGCCGCTGCTCCTCCACATAGAGAGGAGCCAGCTGAGGTGGCTCAGGCATCTGGTTCAAATGCCTCCTGGACGCCTCCCTGGAGAGGTGTTCCGGGCATGTCCCACCGGCGGGAGGCCCCGGGGACGACCCAGGACACGCTGGAGGAGCTGGTTGAAGTGGCTGGGGAGAAGTAAGTCTGGGCTTCCCTGTTAAAGCTGCTGCCCCCGCGACCCGACCCCGGAACAAGCGGAAGATAATGGATGGATGGATGGATGGATGGATGGATGGATGGATGGATGGATGGATGGATGGATGGATGGATGGATGGATGGATGGATGGATGGATGGATGGATGGATGGATGGATGGATGGATCATCGAAGTACAACATAGAATAATTGGCTAACTTACGTAGCAAAAGTGTGAGCTCAAATGCTATAATCAAACACATATTTCCACAACAACAACAAAAAAAGCTAAATATACTTCTAAACTAAATTACTAATGTTTAAGTAATCATATTAGCTCAACAAAATACAACCTTATGTTGGTCTTAACAGGGAGCAGCTTGATCATGTTATGTTAGATGAGTGATATCATATACACTGTTGCCCCAAGAGGGCAGTGTATCCATCCAAATACATGAAACTAAATAAGAACACTTTAAAAACCAACCATTACAACATTACTCTAAATGTAATCTCGAAGCAGCAAAATTGGATTCGAAGCTTTTTTCTAATCAAATTACTCGAGTTAATTGATTAATATTTGCAGCACTAACCCAAACCCTACTGTATTATATGCGCAAATGAAAACGACCTAATTAATTACACAACCTGCAGACTTCCATGTACAAACTATAGGAACAAAATACTGTTAGACTCAGAAACTATTGAAGTGTTGAAGATTTGCTTCACATCCCTGTAATGCACTTGCCTGTCACTTGCTATACATTGTTATAGTATTACATTTTAATTTCACATTTGATGGTACTTCAGCTATGATGTATGGAGCCAGCAATCTGCCACCTTGAGTCTGGAATAATCAGACTTTGTCGGCCACCACAAACACAGCTGCCATTCAACATTGTTATCATGTTCTGTGGTTGGTTCCACTGTATGTGCTTTGGACTTTCTTAGAGAGGGGAAATTTCTCCATCAGGACTTGAAATGGAAAACAGAAGAATGGAATGGGGAACATCTAAAATAAGACAGCTGTAATAAATCTAAAGTGCTGTGTCTGGTGACTCTGTAGCTCCACTGTCTTATGGACACATAGTGAGTCGCCTCTAGCAATGTATTATCCCCTAACACTGGCTTAGAGGCAGAAGCATGAAATTCATACAGTTATTGCACTCAATGGTGAACAGACACTATCCTTCATATACTGTAAATACTGTAATATATCTCATTTAACAGGTACATATCTATATACACTTATACAAATACAGACACACAATTTTCCGCATCTTTGGAGTGCGCACACAGGACACTTTTTTCCTCTGACGTGTACTTTTCCATCTTTCAATCAAGGCCCTTTGGTTCCAAAGAATTCACAAGAGGAGCATTGATATTCATAAGATGATGATGATGATGATGTGTGCGTCTATGGGTGAGCATCAAAAGCCGAAGTGGGTAATAGCGTGTTACATTTATTCCGTTACATTTACTTGAGTAACATAATGAGAAAAATGTACTTCCTAGAGTAGTTTTTTTCACGCTATACTTTTTACTTTTACTTGAGTAGATTTGTAAAGAAGAAACACTACTCTTACTCTGCTACTTTGGGCTACACTAGAGTCATTACATTTTTTCTCTTTCTACATGGTGACTTTTATTTTTGCCAATGACCACTATTATAACAATCAGCGGTAACAATGTTTTTTCTCCACTACAGGGCACTAATGCTCTTTAGATAAGTGATTTTTTCAACGTTTTGTTCTGGTCTGAATTTGGTTATTTTTATGTCATCTTTTTGGCCTAATATGGTCATGTAATAGGTTATAGTACAGTATAATAATAACGGTTCATATAGAAGTTGTGCTGAGAAAAAAAATATACCATTATTTAAAAAATCAGACATCGTAAGCAGTTACTCAGAATGTTAATTGTTTTCAATGAATACTTCTTGTACTGGAGTACATGTTTTGGATGACTACTTTTACCTGAGTAATAACATTTAAGATTGGACTGCAGCTATCAACTACTTTATGTAGTCGATTAATCTATCAACTAGTTAGTTTGAGTAATGGGATTAGGAACATTTAATGCGTTGCAGAATAAATTTTGGGAGATGTAAAAGAAAGGCTTGCTAAGATTGCACTTTCAGAAGAGCAATAAATGCAAATACAAAATAAAATTCCCAAGTGTTTCTTCACACTATGCAAAATTGCACTTTCATTTATAAAATAAATTAAAATACCTGAGTTAAGCCTAAAAAGGTATTTAAAAAAAAAAGTAAATAAAGAAGGTTCTAAGTACAGCAAGCGAACAATTGGCTAATTTGCATTGCAAAAGTCCGCTAGCTTAAATGCTATTAAATGATAAAGTTTTTTTTCCAATGCTCTTAGCCAATCATTCAAACACATTCCCAGAAAAAGAGCTAAATATACCTAAAAACTAAATTACTAATGCATAAAAAACATTAGCTCAAACAAAAACTTTCCTTATGTTCGCCTTAACAGGGAGCAGCTGGATTCAGCCATGTTAAATGGGTTATGTCATTAGAGTGCAGCATGTCTACCAAAATCAATAAAACCAAACACTTTCAAAACAAACTATTACAACACCACTCTAATTACACGAATACCTGAAGCAGCAAAATTTGATTTGAAGCTCTTTTCTTATCGAATTACTCGAGTAAATCGATTAATCGTTGCAACACTAATTTAGAAGTAATGCTACTCTTATTTGAGTAAAGGTTTTGGCTACTCTATCCACCTCTGATCAAAAGTATACCCACTGGTAGAAGAAAAAACAAAACCCTCATGTACATCTTTGTAATTGTGCTTGTTTGTTGTTGAACAGGTTCGACCTTTGCCCTCTTTCTCACTCCAGGAGAGTGCGGTCAAGCATTTAGACTCTAATCCAGTAAAGCAACATTAATGCCAAAAGCCGGGAAAAAATCCTTCTGATGAAAGTCCTAAAAGAATCTTGGCATCTATTTCGCAAGTGTAAAACAGAAGTGGGCCCTCACTGCCAGCAAGGCTTTCTCTGCTGGCCCAAACATGATCAAAATCACTGACCACCTACTTCAGTTAGGTGTAACCTAATCCAGTGTTTTTCAGCCTTTTTTTAATCAAGGCACTATTTTTTCAAGTCCCAAGCCACACCACCAGCAAAAAATGAATCTCTGTAGCATATAATAACAATATAAAGTCATGTACTTAACACAAAGAAAATTTTATAGTGATGGAGATGATGATGACATCTGTTTGTATTACTCTAACACACCCAATATAAAATACATAGCACTTACACAATACTTTAAGGAAAACAAGCAGAATATAGGGCATAAGAGATCAGACATTCTTATCACGGAAGCCCAGCGCGTGCGTCATACAACCGACTGAGCGAGACTGACGCACCAACTCTTGCAATCAGTTCTCCCGGACAGACCAGAACAAATGGCGGGATGCTCTGTCTCAACACAAGGAACACAGGAGAACGCCCGATATCCAACTGATAAGACTCCAAGAGCTCCTTTGACGCTGAGGTGGCAAAATCCACAACTCTACAGAAAAATCTCGGTTCGGTACGTACCTCGGTTTTGAGGTCACGGTTCGGTTCGTTTTCGTTACAGTAAGAAAACAAAATGCAAAATATAAATGTGCTAGTTGTTTATTACACACTTTTGTGCTTTCAACAATAGGAACATTAGCCTATACAAAGCTAGAATTCTGCTAAAAAATAGAAAATACAATATTCTGAAATGTAGATATTTTAAAAAACAAAATAAAAATAACTTTGGCTATGACTTTTTCTTTAAAATAAATATCTGATGTGCAAAATTGAACAGTTGCAACACTGAAGTGAAGAGTTGTTCCATCTATATTCTGTTTTTAATTTGAATTCCCCACCCAGAGGGCCAACCATCTTCCATGTTAACATTTAACCGTTACCCACGCTGCTCACTGCACTTCTGAGTGGTGCGACGGCCCTGGCCGTTTAATTGATATCTTTTTTGAGACTGTCAGTCATCTGATCGCCGCGTCCGCCAGCTGGCTGCATCCCCTCCCAACGTGGCGTACTGTGATTGACGCGGACGGGCTGACGACGTCACCGCCACTGACGGGCCACCCGAACTAGCCGCTGTCTGACATGTATCCATTATGCAGCGCTTTGTTTACATTTGCGGCAATAACGACACTTGCTTTACGGCAGCTAATCCGATACATGGTAATACGGCTCTGGGTTATAGTGGTAGGCCGTTGTTTGAGCTGGTATGTTGTATTGTGCCTGAGTCTTGTTGACCAAATAAAGGCAGCGTTAACAAAAGTCATCTGACCGCTTGTTATTTTACAGTCAGCACTCAGAGTTCGCAACTTCGCATTTGACAGCATACGTGTCACGTACCTCCTCGCCAGCTGTTTGCTCGCTATTCATTCACCTGTGCATTTCATCGCTATTTTGCTACACTCCCGCTTTTTCGGTGAGGAATTTTGTGTTCATTCGTTATTGGATCGTTTTTGTTCACCACTGTAAATAAGAGCACAGCAGCAGTAGAGGTAAACTGCTGTTTTCGTTCAACTCGTTTTGTTTAGTGTAGAAGCCAGGTTAGTGGCTGTATTGTTTTTTATTTTTTTTTTACGATCAGGGTTTACTTAGCGGGTGGGGTTCAAGTGTAGTTTCATTTTGTTTGTTGTTTTGGCCTGGGCTTACGCTGAAGCCAGCTTCTTCCGCATTTTGTATATTTTGTTCATTGCGAGTTCGACTTGTGTGAATAAATTTGTGTCCACTTGCAACTTGTGTGCGTGTCTCGTTTTATGTTACGCCCTTAGCAGCCGTCCGTGGGACGTAACAGTGGTATTATGGGAAGCATGAGCGGGCATTCCGCGCATGCGTTAAATGCGTCAAATATTTTAACGTGATTAATTTTTTTAAAAAATTAATTACCGCCCATTAACGCGCTAAATTTGACAGCACTTTACATTTCGTCAGAAACTCGTTCGGTACGCCCCCGTACCGAAAACCGAGGACCCCGAACCGAAACAGTTCAATACAAATATATGTACCGTTACACCCTTACTGTTTAGTCTTTTATTCAAAGTTTGTATGGACTGATAGAACGCATGCACGCACATAAGCCTTGACTTGTGTGCGTGACATGACGTGGGTGTGTCAATTTGCCCCGTCTCGGCCATGTAAGCAATACTGAAATATTGCTCATTCGGCGCATAGAATGAAAATCGAAAATTGTCAGGCTTATCCTTTTCTTCATTATTTTTTTTTATGACTGTGGTCAAGCCCGCTTCGTGCATAAAGTAGAGTTCAAGCTAAAAGCTAATGCACAGCTACATCGCTCCCGTCCTGCCTGCCGCTTTCGCTTTGCTGACATCATTGCTGCATGAATTCCGATTCGGGAGACTTGAAAGTTCAGACCACCATCCACATTCTGGGAAAATGTGGCCCAGATCAGATTTAGACCACATACGTAAGTGACCCAGATCGGATTTGAAATGGTCCACTTCTATGCAACTTGTCATGTTCAGACCGTCAAGTTAATGCTTCACTTGAGTCAGAAAGACACAAAAAAATCGGATTCGTGCATTAAGACCTGCAGTATGAACCTAGGCTTAAGTGTCAAACAACATTACCTAATTCACTCCCAGCCATTTTCACCGGAGCAAGGCCCTTCGCTCCCAGTTCATATCTTTTTCCATTCTTTAGAAATCAGCATTAGAAAAGAGCTTAGTTTGAGCAATTTTCCAATTTCTGATGAAAAAAAGAGAAATTGAGCTTTTTGTAAAAGCATACATTTCAAACATAACTTTGACTTTAACACAGCTATTTTTCGCTTTTGTGACATCCCAAACATCTGAATAATGTTTTCGTTCAACAAAATAAGACAAATAGAGCTTTTGATCGCAAAGTAATTTATTTACACATAACTAAACTATTGAACTGTTGAACTATTAACCACAGGGAAGGCTGCTCCCGGTTGAATGAGGTGGCTCCCAGTAATCTCATGAGTCTGGATCGAGATCGGTCTCACTTTTTTCATCATCTTCATCGTTGGTTTCAACCTCGGGCTCAGGAGTAACGCAACGTGAGCTCCGCAAAACGCGTGTGGAACCTGACGCTGTTGTGGCCGTCACCGTCTGTCTCATCATGAAAGATTTTTTTAAAATCCTTCTTTGACGATGGTTTCGTTTTCTTTTCAAAACACTCCTCCAGCGTTTGCCTTTTTTTTCCGATCATTCTCCACATTTTTCTCACGCATCTTCACAAGATCCCTCCAACTTCCATTTCCTCACTATTTTTATTCACTTCCTTTCTTGGCCCGAGATGAGTTATTATAAAATGCGCTACTGCCCTCCAGTGGCCAGTTTTATTGCTTAAAAATGGGTTTTGAGCATTGTGCATTATAATATAGGTGCAACAGAACGTAGAAATGCCTCTTGTCAAAAAAAAAAAAAAATGTAAAAGACACTGAAACAATTAAAAATAGAACGTATTTATACGTTTTTGGGAGCAAATGAGTTAAACAGAGGTAAAACGGTCTCATTTCTTCAGCAATGTAGCGGACTACACTTTCGGCGAGGGAGCGTCTTTTTGCGGGGTCTCGTTTGTATTTCTCAAATCAAGCGATTACCTCTGTAATTGTCGAGTGACGTGACGAGGAAGGCTCCACTTGTTGCGATGCATTTTTCTTACCAAGCAGTGAAAACTAAAGAGGGTGATAGTGTTTCAAATCAGCATGTAGATTTGATGTGTTGGCCCTCTTTGTTGAAACAACCTCCAAACACATTTTGCAGACTGGTTCATCCTTTTTGGTTGCCTCGCCATTTTCATTTGGTTTAAAATGAAAATAATCCCACATCGGGGCTGTGGTGTTTGGCTTGGAAATCAGGATTTTCCGTCCATTTTCGTCTTCTTCACTCTGCTCACTCTGCCCGACAGTGCACTCGGCCCCGCCTCCCTCCATTGAATGATGGTCACGCAAACTCAAATGTATAAAACGAACATACCCAGAAGTCAATAAAACAGAGTGACTCCTCGTCACAGCGTATTGCGTTGTTGGTAACAAGGAAGCCGAACTTTTATCAGCGCGTCCGCTGCACATCTGCCGCACGCTTGCGCATGCACTCACGTACGCACGCGCACGTGAGGCGATAAATCGCAGCGGGAAAATTACGCCTTCATTTTCATTTACAGTGCAATAAATGGAATTATTGCATATCGCGACAGGCTTAATGTAGAGATATAATTTTACTGTATTTAGGGCTGCAGGTATCGAATATTTTCGTAATCGAGTAATCGACTGAAAATCCTATCGATTCATCGAGTAATCAGATTAGACATATTTTTTAGGTAAAGAGCAATTATAAATATACATAAGACAAAAAGACATTTCATCTAATATTGAACCATTTTCAGTCAATCAATGTCTTTATTTTCGATGTACATTGTTGAAAACAGCCAACAATTGCCTCTCAGATGTGACTAGAATTTAAAAAAAAGACCAATTCACTGCTTTTACTCCAAAAACTTTTAGATCTTATAAAAAATATATACATATATTTCTTACCTAAAAATGCCATTACGCTTGATAACACACATCACTTAAAAGTTGTGTTTTTCCCTACGTGTTTCAAATGAATTTCCATTTGTGTCAAGCCATTTTCAAGTTCTAGTTGAGTTTTAAGTTAGTCTAAACTGTAAGTCCTGATAGGATTTTGAGTTTTTGCAGTGTTCAAAATAAATGTATTGTAACATATCAGGTTATAATATGGCGGGGATATTTGCATGGGTTCCTGAATGCACCGCGTGACGTGCAGGGATGAGGGAGGCGCGGGAGAGCGAGAGACGTGCCTTCCTGTTGTTGTTGTCGTTCCACAAGTTCCCAAAAAATAAATAATTGCAACCTAACGAAGCAGGTGACTCTTTGTCAACGTTACAGTACGATACTTTACGATTACTGTAGGATTTATCATATTTTCATTTTACACCCTCATCACTCTACAGCGCTATGTTTCACAGATTAAAGCCTGTATGTAAGACACGTTAGCCACGCATCGACTGTGGTCTTAAGAGAAACCTAGCCCTCTGCGGGGCTAACGTTACGTACGTGAGCGAGTGACAGTAACGTTAATCTTATTTATTAGCGCTGAGAAGTGTACTACTGTACTGCTTTAAGATGGCGGCTGTTTACTAACACCGCTGACTCCGTCATTTCGCATCTAGTTCAACATGTGATATCTATGAGACGCATCAGATGCTACCTGCTACCACCGCATCATGCGGGTTAATTTTTAGCAACGACGGCATAGTTTGTAGCGGCTATCGGCTGCGGACGGAAAGTTTTTTTTTATATTTTTTTCATTGCTTCTTCCTCTACGCACGTGACATCAGCACGTTGTCCCGCATTAAAAGCAGTCCGGGCAAAACGTGATGCTTAGAGCTGGCGAAATTAAACGATTCCTCGAGGTGAATAAAATTACTCGGATCAGTTTTTAAACTCGAGTTGCTCGAGTATTCGTTTCAGCTCTAACGGTATTTTTTATTTTTTTTAATTTAAAAAAATCCGCAATAGACTAAGGGCGCGAAGTTTCAAGCGCGATATTGCGAGGGATCACTGTATTTAATGTACATCAAGAATGTTTATATCTGCATACAAATGAATTCAATAGAATACAAGACTTGTCTTTTACACATTTAAAAATCTCAATTACCATTCATGTAGACATTTATCAGCGAAATGTCCCTCAGACAGACATCTTATATCTATTCACAGTGCCATAACTCAGCATTTGTCGAACAACCCCACCTGTCTGAGTACCTATAAAATCCAGCTCCTTGTTAAATAGAAACCAAGCATTGTGGCTGAGCACACCGTGTTCTGACAGCTCTACCCAAACATATTCACTTAGTGCTATTGCATGAAGAAATGTGGGTAAAGCCAGAGTGTTTAGTGAAAACAGTGAAACAAAGGGCAAGTGGATGAGTAAATGAAATGGAAAAAATTTGGGAATGAGGCTGAATAGCTACACAAAGAAATCACTAAGCGGTCCCTTTTGTTGTGATGCCTTTCATTTGCCTTCAAGGGAGGGCACTGACAGCAACTTCAATGGGTTCCTTGGGAAGGGGTGTGCCTCTGTTTGAACTATGACCCCCAGGTCAAGTATCCCTCCAGTGTCGCTGTAAAGGTATATCCCTGCACACACAGACGTATACACTTGAGTGGACACACTCAAGCTTGAGCGATTGCATGGACCGAACATAATGGAAGAACACACATTCTTCTATTTCTTTACTGTGGTTTTAAGTGTAAGTGCGCGCGCGCACACTTATCCAGACCATTCTCTGTTTGGACCTGTTCCAAAATCTAGGGACAGCATGACTGTGTAAACTTCTCTTTGATTGTTTAGCCTGGCGCTCACTAAGATATACAGAAAGGATCCATGATACAGACTTAGTAGCTTTGTCCACACACGTCAGCACTGGGACAACTAAGGGGGCTGGACTGGGAGTGCTTTAACTTTTAACCTTTTATGGAAAACATGCTTATAAATTCTGGTGTTTGTTGTGCCTTAACGGAAATTCCACATTCATACAATGAAAAAAAGTTTTTAAATTACAAAGTCCAAAGTTTGAAAAAAAAATTGCTGATTTATTCACAATGGCTGGGATTGAAATTGATCCTTTTCCCACATTTTCACTCACACATATAAGCAGATTTGTCAACTGACCTAATTTGCAGAATATCAAATGGACTGAATTTGGATACGTTCCAAGGTTTGGCTAAGAACAGGAAAATCCTATTACACTAAAATTGCCTGGTAACATTGCAATGCCTGCTGGTATGCTGTCCTTTCTAGCCTGGTCAGTAAAACAGCACACAGCATTGCACTGCAAGATTTAGTATTCAGAGATGGAAAATCTCGTATTGCCAAATTATTAGGTAAGTTTAAGTGAATATGATCAAATATCTCACTTTATACCTTGTGCAGGCACGCTAAATGAACAGGTGCATATACTGTAACCGTCTTGTAAATCATTTTCAACTCCACTCATCCTCCTCATAAGAGCAAATCGAGCCTGTCAAAGCTAACTTTGATAAGTGATAAGCTCAGTGCACCCTAAAGTAGGGGTGGGAAGCTCTGGGTACTTCAGGATATGATACAACTCGCGATATACGGCTCACGATAATGATTATATCACTATATGGCCATTAGGGCTGTCCCAAATGAATATTTTTCTGCCGATCCCGACTTTTTTAACCATTAGTCGACTGTTCTAATATTTTTTTTTCCTTTTTTTTTTTTTTTTAACTAATACAGCAATTCAATTTTTATTGACGCTTACCGTAATTTCCCGAGTATAAGGCGCACCCGTGTATAATGCACACCTCAAATTTACTTGTAAAATCGAGGGGAAATTATTGTACCCGTGTATAACGCGCACCCTAATTTTAGCACCACTAAATAGAAGAATACAAGGAAACAGAGCTCGTGTACGGATACAGAAATGTCATTTTACTGATTGGTGAAACACAGCACAACCATAGCACATTGGTAGTTAAAAACATTACCGTAAATTGACAATATGCACGGTAATAATATGATCTGACAACTTCTCCAACTTACTAAAATCCAGGAGAAAACAAAACAGATGTGACTTTTCTTTCGAAGGCTGCTGTATAACTTTATCATTTCATCATGATGAATAAATATTTCTTCCATGGATTGATACAGTAAAATAAAAGTGAGGACCGAAGCCAGAAATCGGAACGAGCGCATCGCTACTGTAGCAAGAGGAACTATTGTTATTTGGGTTTGAGTTTCCCGAGGGACAGATATAGTTGACGGACACAGGAAGTCTGTTGTGTTACGTTTGTTATGGTCCGAGTTGCCGAGTTGCAATAAACGTTGACTCAAATGAGTTCAAGATACTAAATTCTGTGCTTTATGAAGAGTGAAAAAAAGCAGAATTTAACACAGACGAAATCATTCGACCAATCAGAGTGAAGTATTACCGAAACAAAATGGTGACGTCATCTACCGTAATGGTCGGCAACGGATCGCTGCATGCGTTTTCTTCAACACAACATGGCCGTGTCAATAAAAAAAAAATCGGTCTTTAAATATATATAATATATATATTTTTCTGTCTCCATCCCTGTACCCGTGTATCTTGCGCACCATGATTTTACAAGTTGATTTTGGGGGAAAAAAGTGCGCGTTATATTCGGGAAATTACGGTATTAATTCACAAAACATTTTTGGAATACTTAAATTCTTTATTAAAGTACCAATAAACACATACATAACAATAAATCACAAATAAACAATGACTTCACCTTTCCAACATGATTCAAAACAATAAAAAAAAAAATAAAAAAAATAAAAACTATATACCGTATAGGCCCGAATATAAGACGGTGTTTTTTGCATTGAAATAAGACTGAAAAAGTGGGGGTCGTCTTATATTTGCGGTCTAGACATTATACCCATTCACAACGCTAGATGGCCCCAGATATCATTGAAGCGATGTTCTGTCATGACAGATCTCAGCTACTCTGAAGTTTAAACAGTTTGCATTATTTTATTGCAATGTTTTTCCTTATTCAGATTTGTTTCAAGACTACAGTTAGTTAGACTTCACTTTGTTGGTTAATGCAGTTATTGCAATTTTGTTGTTTTATCACAATAGATTGGTTTATTAACATTTCAAAAACCACAAGCCATTCATTTGCGAATGTGATTGCACTTTAGTTTACATATCTAAATGTTCAGATATTAAGATGTAAATGAGGCAAAATAACATGCTTTTTCTCTCAAATATATAGTTATAATCATTTGTTTTAGATGTACTGTAATTATGTTCTGTATAAAAATGAATTTGGTGTTCAAAAAGTCTTTTTTCAAACTTGAGTCTTGAAAAAGGGGAGGGTCGTCTTATAATCAGGGCCGTCTTATATTCGGGGCGATACGGTATTAAAAATATGTAGCATTAATATTATAGTAACTACTATATGCATAAACATAATACGTTATAATATAAAGTAAGTAATATTATTGCAGTCACTATCGTAAGCAGGCCAGTTTTTCCTTTTTTTTTTTTTTTTTTTTGTCCAAATCACACAAGGTGGATAGGTCATTCAAGAAAAGTTTAGGGCAACGCAAATGCTTTTCTAACGGTCCGAGCCACCTAGCATCGCGTTCGCAACGGCGTCACAACTCCTTTTCGCTCCTCCCCTTCCCGCTCTGCACTCTCCGTGTCTCTCAGACATCTCTTGCGTCATTCAAGTTCGCAAATTGCAGTCAAGCACACCTTTACATCCTCAGTAATGGTAATGGCGTTGCAAAGATGGGAAAAGTAATTAATTAGATTACTCAATATTAACAACAAAAATGCTGTTATACTCTAACAGCGTTATGAACAACACTGGTTTTATGGACTTACGATCTGCGAGCTTGTTGTCTCCTGTCGTCTTCCAAAATTACAACTGGGTGATGGCGCTTCATTCACGGCCGAAGTCCATGCTTTGGCCACTGTAGTGCGCTTTTTAGGGTTTGTGGCGCTTCCCCGCTTGCACTTCTCCATTCTCAACTCTCCGCGCATAATATTTTTTTAACCCTTTATTCACCGTCGACGGGATGATGTGCTCGTCGACGCATTTATGTCATCGATTGGGACAGCTTTAACGGCGATATAACAACGATACGATATTCTACAATTAACTGTAAAACAAGCTCTTTTCATCTCTGCTGTCAAATGAAACGAATATAACTAATAGATATCCAATCGATTTAAAGTTTGTTCATTCGCTGCCATCCCTCACACTTCAAACGAATTGGACATCTGTGGCCATCAATGGCTGTCAATTAGTAAGTTTTGGTGCATTTCAGGTCCTTTCCTGTTGATTTTCAGTCACTTCCTGTAGATTTTGGGGTGTTTCTAGGTGACTTCATGTTGATTTGAGGGCATTTACGGGCCACTTCCTGTTCAATAACCTCAAATCAACAGGAAGTGTTCCGTAAATAACTCAAAATTAACAGGGTATTTCAGAGTATTAACAGGTCACTTCTTGTTCATTTTAGGGCATTTACTGATCACTTCCTGTTCAATGACCCAAAATCAACAAGAAGTGACCTGTTAATACTCTGAAATACCCTGTTGAAGAAGACCGGTTGTGAACGCTGTGATTTCAGTGCCACTGAAGGCACTGGACGTCCAATCCATTTACACTAGAATGTTCTTTCATTCACCCCCTCCAAGTCAAAATGAACTGGATGTCTGGCAGCTAGACACTGTAGACACTGTTCTTGTGGAAAATTTTGCTAGCAAACTGTTGATTTTTGATTTTTTTTTTTTAAGCAGTGACAACTTTTTAAAACGATAGATCGACTCTTGGCGGGAGCATATTGCTAACCTTTTCGAATACAAAGTATTGTCATATATCACCATTTCCATATATTGTCACACCCCTCCCCTAAAGTGCAAAGGGTCTTTTTGCAGAAATTGACAGGCATAGCTTACGTTGTTATAAAGCATGTCACAAATAGTACACGGTCCTAATCAGCCTAATGCCAAAATTAAATACTTTAATCTAAAACACGAACGTCAAACTCAAGGCCAGGTCCATAATTCATCTGCATCTACATATTGTTTCTTGCTAAAACAACATCTAAAATTTCTGTCAAATCAAACTAAGAATCGAGGGCTACAGAAATCTGAGAATATTTACAGATTTTCATTTTTTAAAATAGCAATTTTCATGAGGATGGCAGAAATAGAACATCTTTTAGAAGATTTCGATTTAGATAAAGAATCAATATTTCGGACGTTCGAAACCGCTTCCTACAACGACTACCTTTTCTACATGCTTTGCTGCATTTGTATTAAGCCTGAACGATATATCGTTGAAACATCGCCATCGCGATGTGCGCGTGCGCGATAGTCCCATCGCAAGCACGTGCGATAGTTTTCATTTTTTTTAATCCACATACGCCTTGCTTTCTGCTCTGTGCACAGCCTCACACCCTTCCTCTCCCAGCCCTTTGTCCCTCCCAGTCACTGCAGCACTTGCCGATTAAAGTTAACGATGCTCGTTGTCTTTGATCTTGCCAAAGAACCGGACTTTAAAGCGGAGCAATGTGTCAATCATCGTTTAACTTGTTAAACAGTTTCTGCAAGGAAGCCCCGCTGGAATGAATGTGTGTGTGTGTGAAGACGTTGGAGACATATAAAATAATTAAATGCCAGAAGTGATCATGAGGAGTTTGAAATTTCTGCATGTCACTCCAAGAGTCACAGCTAAGGTAGATAAACAGAAGCATTTAATAAAGCCAAGCATTTTTCTACTACAGTACTTTATTCTTGTTCAAAAATGATTTGGCTGGACAGTTACGTTTAAAACTGGTAATAATTATGACATTTGAAGTGCTTAAAAACCATTTATTTATATACATTTTTTAAATCACTTTGGGGGAAAAAGTGAGAAAAAAACATGTCTATATGAATCTCTTTCCAATGCTCAATCTGAATAAATACATGGAGCACAAAAAACACACACATAAAAAAAAAAAAAAAATTTTAATTGGGGGGCTGCGCTACTTCGCGGTTTTTCACTTATCGCGGCAGGTTCTGGTCCCCATTAACCACGAAAAACGAGAGATCACTGTACAATTTGGTGATGGTGAGTCATCCAAAGTCTTTCCAAACAGCTAGTCAAGTCATCTACAGAAAATGTCTTTAAAAAAAAATATATATAATATATTTTTTTAATATCGCAATATAATATTGCAATATATCGCAAACCCCCAAAAAATTGCAACAATAGTTTTTTCCAATATCGTTCAGGCCTAATTTGTATCCAACTTCCCGGCGCTTACTCTGCCGCACATGACACTATCTATCTAGCAAGGGTTGTAAATAGACATGTGTCAATTACCGTGGTACGAAAACGTCAAAGTTTCAAAACTGCAAAATTTTTCCGCCAAACCGTCCCTTTTTATGTCCCAAAAATGCAGGGAGAAACCTCCTGCTTGCAGCTGCAAGGCTCAAACCTCCCCCACCGGTGGTTGCTCGGTGTCAGTGAGTCAGCTGTGTTACGCGATGGCTGGAGGAGGCGAAACTCCTGACCCCCCCATCAAAGAAAATGAAATTGCTAGTATGGGAATACTTCGGCTACAGAAACGTTACAGAGGGCCACGGCTTAAAGGAGAAGGGCCAACATGTTTGTGCAAGGTGGCTGCTGAGCAGGCAATACTGTACTTCCATTATTATTCCGCATTTATACAAAATGAAAGGTTAGTAAACACTGTCATGAACGTTTCGCACTAGCTACGAGAGTTAACTCCAGCATGTTTAGTGTGTTTAGCGGTGGTAAAACACTTGGTCCTTTTTTCTCTCTGGCAACTGTCTGTGTTGTGAAAGAGAGTGTGTGTATCATGTAAACATGATACACGTGTGCTTTTTATGGAAAATTGTTCAATTATTTTTGTTCTGATGGTAATGTTAAGCTGGCTGTGGGTTTACGCTCACCTAAAGTACTGCATTCATTTTAATTTTATTTACACTATTTCAGTTATTTTTTGTTATTCATTTTAGCTTATCATTATACCTATGTTGCAATTTGCTAATGCTTTGAAAAATAAAAATCCTGTTCAAAAGAAAAAAGTTTGTTTTTGTTTTTTTTCACCCAGATATCTCAAAATAACAAATTTTAGAGCTGTAATTACAGTACCGTGACACCGTGAAACCATGATGTTTTTGCTTAAGGTTTTCATACCGTCAGAATCTCATACCAGCGCATGCCTAGTTGTAAACAATTCATCATTATGCGAGGGGGACATCTTTGACAAACTCATTCTTTACAGTTATTTGTGTCATCTGGCGGCATGCCAAGAAACTGTTGGAGTCAGTTGCATAGTCACTTTACTCCATTCTGTGGCATCCTTTGGCAATTACAGTACTGTATAAACAGTATAAATCTTTTTAAAGGTGCTGTAGATTACTTGCAGATTTTTGCTATTTGTAGCAAGTCCTGCTTCTTTATTTCCAGCCAATAGTGTTGGTTTACTGCATCATGAACCCTCCCTCAATTTAAAAGTTTCCATAGGTCATAACAACATGTCTGTGACATGCTTTCATCAAAACATCCCAGGGATGAAAACTTAGTGCACACTTTAACCCTGATTTTAACCCTCTTGAAGCTTAGCGTATTTTGAGGGGCTGATCCTGTCTCATGAAAATGGACAAGCGCTAAGCCTTCCTGTTCTACTGCAGAACCACTGCTGAGTAGGGCTTTCATCGCCACGATGACGAGGGGTGCCAAGTTAAGCTGAACAAGGCAAGCATCTGCAACTTCAAAAATGCAGCCAAGAGTAAGTGATTGCATATGAAGACAACAAGAGCATTTTTACTCATGAAGTCACTCCTACACATATTACACCTAAAGAGGCCCATACACGCACAAACAATCATCAATAGTATTGATCTCAAAAGCATTGACATTTACCCTACACCCTGTTCGTAGTGCTGTACAATATGACAATATATACCGGCAAAACAATAAAGTGTAAAACTTTCAATCATCATTTTACATCTACACCAAATAGACCTGTTCCTGCAATGTATACTTTGGCCAACAGATGGTACTCAGTTTGCCCTGACTTGCTAAATTTAATGGATTCCTTATGCCATAGTAGTACCACCAATGTACCTCTAGATGTCTCGATGTCTACTCAATAATTACCCAATGGACCTAGCGCTAAACCACGCTCCCAAATCAGAAAACTCAGACACAGAGTTGCATAGGAATGTACTCTGTGGTCAAGACTTAAAATATTTTTTGTCTAACTTTAAAATTGCCGAAACCAGATGGTTAAACGCTGTGTATGGGATACCTGTAATTCCGACACCAGGTACTCTGAAAGATTGGGGGAAGGGTGTGCCTTCTTGATGCTAAAACAATGCTCGCCAAATGCAAACTATGGATTGGGCTCTGTCGTCGACTACATAAACAACTGAATGCCAAGACAACAACCAAAGACACTTATGTTTGCTCAAAGGTAAGTAAAAGATTGATTTGTAAAATAAAAATTATATTGGATAGCATGTAGTATAAACGTAGAATTAACTAGTAATGTTTGTTTGCTAACATTTGACTGCCAACTTGTTTACTAGCCTGTCACTATACAAATAGAATAAAATATAAATAATCTAAGATGTCAAGACCCAGCACTGAGAGTCCAAAGTAAACACCACAAACTTACTATTAAGAATGGTAAATGTACTTACTTTTGGTCACGGACGCACACAAAGGAAAGTTCTCCTCACACACATCCTAGCATGTGGCTGCGGTCAACTCGACTGCACGTTTCATCGTTGACGTCTTAAACATTTATTTACGCTGTATTCATGTTGCACATGTACAGTATGTGTGATCTAAGTTGTTTATTTAGCACCTGTGAATAATATTGAGAATCCAACTGAATTTAAAGGTCTTATTCATTACCAAAAAAATTCTTCGGGTGCAAAATCTGACAGAACACATGACATAACGTTACTGAGACGCAAAGGTTGTAGCCTGATAGATATTCAGCCTGTGGGGTTTCTTGTTTGATTTTCCGCTTCGAAGACTTTGAAACATCACTCGGTTCGGGTTAGCATGTCGGCTAGCTGTCACGCCTTCTGGTTTGTTTACATTCTCCGAAGCCGGGGAAGGGAAATGACATATGTCCGATTTAGGTGTCATAAAATATCGTTCGGGAGGTGCGACAGTAAAGGTGAAGTCGACAGTTTTGACCATTATGGAGTAATTTTGCCATGTCGTCCTGAATAAATGCATTTTTATTATTTCAAATTCCATTCAGCACAAGACTGTTATTTGTCATGACCATGCCATTTATTAAGCAATTGGGGAAAATACTTGGATAAAAAGAATATCCTGTAAAAATATTGAAGTAAAGAGACAGAAACAATGACATTTTGCCGCTCTCTTCGTCGTGTTTTCCTCGTTGTGAATAGTTCCCCCTCGACGGGCTGACTGGTCCTTCTCAAGCCATTTATATAGCTATTGGAGAAAAATACTTGGATAAAAAAAATATCCTGTAAAAATATTGGAGTAGAGAGACTGAAACAATGACATTTAGCGGCTCTCTTCGTCGCGTTTTCCTTGTTCTGAATAATTCCCCCTCAATGGGCTGAATAGCAAAACCAATGAGCCCAGTCTACCGCTGACATCATCCACCTGTTGGGGACGCTAAAGCCCTATAATGGTAGGCGTGGCTAACCAGCAGATTAAAAGACTAATTTTCTCATCATCTGTGCTTTGCTAAATTGTTGTATATAGTCGAATCATCTCAAAATATGATTCTAATTCACATAATAATGCCATTTAAGACTTTTTTTCTCGTGTCATATGCTCTTTAAGGTGCCACTTTTGGAGCAAGGGCTTCCTTCTTGCACGGCAGCCTCTCAGTCCATGGAGATGCAAAACATGCTTGACTGTGGACACTGACACCAGTGTTCCAGCAGCTTCTTATTTTTGGCAGATCTGCTTTTTGGTGATTCTCAGTTGAATCTTCACCCTCCTGACCAATTTTCTCTCAGCAGCAGGTGATAGCTTGCGTTTTCTTCCTGATCGTGGCAGTGACAAAGCAGTGCCATGCACTTTATACTTACAAACAATTGTTTGCACTGTTGCTCTTGGGACCTGCAGCTGCTTTGAAATGGCTCCAAGTGACTTTCCTGACTTGTTCAAGTCAATAATCACTCACAAGAAATTGCTAATTCGTGTTGCTGTATGTATATTTTTGAACCAGCAGATTTGATCACTTTTTCTGTTAACCCATAATAAAGTCATAAAAGAACCATACTTCATGAATGTTTTTTGTGACAAAGAAGTATCTGTTCCAATCACTCTATCGGAGAAAAATCAGAGTTGTAGAAATAACTGGAAACTCAAGAGAGCCATGACATTATGTTCTTCACAAGTGTATGTAAACTTTTGACCACAACTGTACATTCAACATACGGTACATAAGTACTGCATTTGTTTACTATAACAATAAATCAACAAGATGGCATTAACATTCTTAACATTCTGTTAATAATATTAAAACCCCTCTTAATGTTTTCGTTTTAACAAAATTTGTAAAATTTTCAATCAAAAAATAAGCTAGTAGCCAGCCATTGTTGATGTCAATAATTACGCAATGCTCATGGGTGCTTAAACCCATAAAATCAGTCGCACCCAAGCACCAGCAGCGGGCGACAAAACTCCAAAAAACACAAGTAACAAGTTGGCATTGCACTGTGCTGTCATTTTAATCTGTTTGAGCGGGGCATGTGCGTTAATAGCGTCAAATATTTTAACGTGATTAATTTTAAAAATTAATTACCGCCCGTTAACGCGATTATTATATATATAATATAATTTGATATACAACAGTTTTAGAAGTCAAAACAACACACCACAAATATTAGCACAGTAGTAGCTCGACAGACGATTGCTTCGACACACGATGACTTTGACATCCGAAGTAAAATTTGACTCGCTATTTGTTTCTACATCCAACGACAAGCTCGAAATACGACGATTTATGACAGCGCAGCAGTTTCTTTGTTTTGCCGCAAGACAAGCGCACAGCGGATTTTCATGTGTGAGAAATCAACACGGGTTCCGAGAAGGTTAGTGCAGGTGGTGTAAAAAGGAAAAACGTGACGCCTTCTGTTGAAAAGAAGATGGAAATTAACAAAAAATATATGCGTGGTGTGCGCATCTGTGATCTGGCCCAACAATATGGCCGTAGAATGTCCACGATCTCAACGGTCCTCCTCCGACCTCCGTTCGCCAGTCTTTATAAGTTAAGGAGACCATTATTATCGGGGTAACATCGCTAAAGAAATCGCCAGCTTCGTCAGGTTTTTAATCATTTATTTTACAACTTGTGCAACACAACACGCCTACTGTCAGCCGAAGTTGACGCCAACAACAAAACTATGAGTTGGAACCTCTTGGTACCTCACGATACGATACGATTTGCGATACAAAGCTCACGATAACGATGATCTGACGATATAGCGATACAACGATTTTCGATACAATGGTCAGGAAATCATTCTAGAATATTCTACAAAAAAACTAATAAATAGAAAAACAAGCTTCTACTGTAAATTGAATTAGTTTATCACTAGTAGACGTCCAATCCATTTGAACTGGGAGGGTGGCAGCGAATGAACACATGTTGATTTTGAGGTATTTCACTTGCTGTTTATTTTGCGTTACCGAACAGGAAGTGACCTGGGAATCATCCAAACGAATAGGCAGTGACTCAAACTCAACAGCAAAATTACCTGTAAATGCCCCAAAATGAACAGCAAGTGACCTGTAAATGCCCTGAAAATCAGACAGAATGACTGTGAATGCGCTGGTTTATGGCCAGTCTAAATGGATTGGGCGTCGAACACCGTCAATGGCAGCCTTTTTTTTTAAATTGACACCTTTTTAAAACGATATCTCGATTCTTGACAAGAGCATATCGATAACCTTTTGAGATAGAAGTATCACGATATATCACCATTTCGATATTTTGTCACACCCCTAAACAAAATTTTAAAAGAGAAAAAAATCTCTACTGCAACTTTCTCTCTGTCCTGTCAGCCATGCGGTGTGTTCAGGTGCAGCACGCAAAACACGTCCGCCACATTAGAAACCAATTCGTCACATTATTACAGGAATTATTAATATGATTATATTATTATTTCGATTTTTATTCATAATTTATTTGTTTTGGTATGTGTAATTGCCATTTTGTAATAGTATCATCAGTATTTATTAAGGATTTAGTGTAGGTTTTCGGGCTGTGGAACGAATTCATAGAATTATAATGTATTCTTATGGGAAAATCCTGCTCTACATAGGACCATCTCGACTTACAAACAAGGTCCTGGACTTCGTATGTACAGGTACCACTGTAATTAGATAGCTTTACATTTGACTGAAACAAATTAATGCTACTATGCTCCTTCTATTTACACTAGATAGATTTATGTTGCAGCACTACTTGATGCATATACCATTTTGTGGCATGTCATTTTATTGTCAAGTCAAAAATAAAGTGGGTGGGGGAAAACTATCATGTTAGTTGTATAGTTTTTCACCAAATAATTCTAAATGTACTACAGTGGTACCTCTACTCACGCAATTAATTGGTTCTGGAAGTAATTTCAAAACTTGAATATTCTGTAAGTAGAGACGCGTTTTTCATGTAAATGCCCTAATCAGACATACAGTGGTATGAAGAAGTATCTGAACCTTTTGGAATTTCTCACATTTCTGCATAAAATCACCATCAAATGTGATCTGATCTTTGTCAAAATCACACACATGTAAAAACAGTGTCTGCTTTAACTAAAACCACCCAAACATTTATAGGTTTTCAATTAATGAGGATAGCATGCAAACAATGACAGAAGGGGGAAAAAATAAGTGAACCCTTCTGCCCAAGGATATTTAATGAACAATTGAAACCAATTTTTACCAAACATGTTAAGTCAGGTGTGTGCCCAATCACTGATGAGTGGTTTAAAGCTGCCCTGTCCACTATAAAACACACACCAGGTAAGAATTGTCTTGACGAGAAGCGTTGTCTGATGTGCATCATGGCTCGGTCAAAAAACTGTCTGAAGACCTGTGATCAAGGATTGTTGATTTGTATAAAGCTGTAAAAAAAAAAACAACTCAGAGTCAGAGAAGTTGTCTCAGATGGAGAGAGTTTGGCACTGTTGTTTCTCTCCCAAGGAGTGGCCGTCCACCAAAGATGATGCTAGAAGTTCAGCGCATAATACTCAGAGAAGGAAAAAGAACCTTACAGTATCTGCTAAATACTTACAGAAATCACTGGCACAGTCCAATATGTCTGTGCACGCATCAACTAAAACTAAAAACTATGGCCAAGAATGGTGTTTGTGGGAGAACTCCACGGAGGAGGCCACTGCTGTCTAAAAAAAATTGTTGCTCGTTTAATGTTCACAAAAAGGCACTTAGACACTCCACAGAAGTTTTGGCAAAATATTTTGTCGACTAATGAAACCGAAGTTGAATTGTTTGGGACGTCATGTGTGGAGGACAAATGGAACAGCTCACCAACATCAACACCTCATCCCCACCATGTAGCATGGTGGAGGAAGCATCATGATTTGGGGCTGTTTTGCTACCTCGGGACCTGGAAAACGTGCAATCATTAATGGAAGAAAGAATTCAAAGGTTTATCAGGATGTTTTGTAGGAAAACCTGAGGTCATCTGTCAGACAGTTGAAGATAAAAAGAGGATGGATGCCGCAATAACACAATGATCCAAAACACAGAAGAAAATCAACTTCAGAATGTTTTCAGAAGAACAAAATACACATTCTGGAGGGGCCAAGTCGAAGTCCAGACTTGAACCCCATTGAGATGCTTCCCAGGACATCCCAGGAATCTGACTGAACTACAGCAGTTTTGTAGAGAAGACAGGGCCAAGATTAGTACTGATCGATGTGCCAGACTGATCTGCAGCGACAGCAAGCGTCTGGTTGAAGTTATTGCTGCCAAAGGGGGGCCACAAAATATTAAATGTGATGGTTCACTTACTTATTTTTCCTCCTTCTGGCATTGCTCGCATACTATCCTCATTAAAATATGAAAACCTATAAATGTTTGGGTGGTTTTAGTTAAAGCAGGCACATTTTTTTCAACTGTTTGATTTTGACAAAGATCAGATCACATTTGATGGTGATTTAATGCAGGAATGTGAAAATTCCAAAAGGTTCAGATACTTTTTCATACTACTGTATATCTTTTATAATGCATAAAACTGCATAAAACATGTAACAAATACATGTTGCAATTAGATTATTGCACAATAAACGTAAAATCTGAGTTCTGTATAATGTAAAAACCAAGAATAAAGAAAAGAATAAAAGCTAATACACTCATGTAAAGCTGTCGGAACATGAAGGGCAAATGAAAAGGACGCTGGGATAGATAGACACATATACATAAGGTAGCGGTCCCTCTTAACCAATTCGATGCCAGGAATTCTAGGCAATAGCCAATGGCAGAGTAGCTATAAGTATGTTACATTCCGTAAACTCCGAGAGCTGCGAGTACAAGCCATACTGTATTTTTGCCTTTCGCATCCTGAAATGTCTTTCGTGACAAGAGGCAATATTTTCCCGTTGAGGGGTGTCTTAACCTAAAAATTCTGTGTGTAGAGAGGTTTGCAAGTAGAGGTACCACTCTATATTAAGGCATATTGATATCATGATATAAAATGACCCATATAGTGATACAAGATATTTCCATACTGCAGAGCCCTGCGCTCAATATATTTTGTGCAATATTCCATTTATGCCCAGCCATCGCAATGGATAGACCAACAGCGCTAGTTCCTGAAAGACCAATATGTTAAGGAAAGCAACCAGAATAAACATTGGTGTGTGCCAAAATTTAAACCTTGACCAGTCCAAAATAAACAAAGTCATAAGAATGGATTTATAAAGGAGAGACATAAACCTCCATGTTATTAATTGACTTGTACAGTGGTAATGAAAATGTCTGACACAGTTGGGCTCCCTACACAAGAAAACTATGTAGGGGGTCTACGCTTTGTAACAATATTGACATGACATTTTGAGGTAGAGAAGGGCTTGAAATAAAGTTGTGCAGTGTTGGAATACGTCACCAAATGGCACAAAAAGCCGATTCAGAAATAGAATCAGTACGATGCACCACATACAAAACATATGGCCTTGTGAATCCTGAAAGAGGGTTGCACACATACCAATATTCAAGTCTAATTTCAGCATTTTTCTGATTGGAATCACCAAAGGCCGGTTTGAAAGATGTCTTTTAGGATTATTTTGAGCAATAATCCTGTGGTTTAGGCAAGGACTGCCAAAAATGATTATTTTAACAGTTAACTAAATTTTCCTCAGTATCAAGTTTGTAGGTGTGTGAGGGTCAATCACTGATTGCAATTTGTTTATGATTGTCTAATTCCATCTAATTCATCCGCATCACTGCTTTTTCCTACGGAATCTGTTTATAAAAGTTTAGGCTGACAGTCTTAAATAAACCTATTCAACATTTATTTGAACAAATTCTTATGTGTCACTAATGGTAAACTCTCGTCTGACTTCTGAGCAGACAGGGTGGGTTCATTTCTCACTCCCACAGTGACTGTGTTAATGTGAATTTCAATGGTCATCTGTCTCTAAATTTGCCCTGAGATGGACTGGCAACCAGACTAAGGTGTAGTTTCACTTATGACAGAGGTCAGCTGGTATAGCCTCTATTTCAACTGTGACCAGGGGTGTAGTCTACATGATATGTAAGTCTACACCGTATACCCACTGGAAAAGATCAGTGATTTGCGTATAGAGTACTCACTGGTTTTGTCTGCATGATGCATAAACATACACTATACGCCCAATACTCGCTAGAATTTTTTTCTTCCTGAGTGATACATAAGCATATGAGACAACATTATTTTGTGACAGCCTTCACATATTGTAGAATTCATTGAATTAACCCATTCTGTTTTCACATGATTTTTGGAACTTTGAGGCTTCTGGTGCCTACGACAACAAAAGCAACATATTTATTTCGTATGTATTCTGTATGCATTTGTGTATATTGAATTCTGTTGTCGTGTGCCCCTTTCACCAGGATCTCGTGATTTTTAGCATCACATAGGCCGATAGGTGTAGTTAGCGTGGCACTAAACTTTGATAAAATCATAATCACATTTGCTGGTAAAGACATGTGAAATTTCCGATTCACAGATTATTCGCGATTCGGCCGTGGAAGATTCGATGCTGTAGGGTCCTCATTGGGTCCAACCGTCAGTCAGCAGTGGCCACAGTTGCCCACACAGATGCTAGATCAAAATGTTTTTTTTATCAGGTTATTTACCTTGTTATTCGGCCGATGGCAAATGTTGGAAAATAAGTCCATATATCAGCTCGATATATTAGCTTGACAATTTATTTGGTCAACCTCTAATTTAGAGTACAACAGTATGCCCATCAGTTGAAAAAAAAAACTAGTCTACAGCACTGCCTATGATGCTGTAAAGAATAACCAGTATAGAAAATCGATGCACTGGATCCGTATACAGTATGTGTTATCCACACCAATACATGAGAAGCAGCCAATCAGGAAGCAACCTGAAGCTTATTAAATCAGATTTGTGCATTTACGTGTATTTGTTTAGCATGAAAATGTATCTGAATTCTTTTTACATTCAATAATTCTGCCCTCTCTGGGTTGATCCTTACTAGGGATGGGAATCGAAATCCGATTCCAATTCGGAACCGGTTCCGAGTGTTTCGAGGCCTCGACATCACAATGAAAAAGCCTTAACGATCCCTTTAACGATTCCTAAAGACGCGTATTGAGTCGTGACGTGTGTTGTTGTCCAGACGCATCAAACTAGCATGGCGCCAAGAACCACTCGCTCCAAAGTTTGACTACACTTCACCAGGAAAGAGTGTGAAAATGAAAGGTTACAACGGGTAAGCACGAGCATTGCAGCCATAAACATAACGATGACAGCACGTAGGTTCAAACGCTCGAAAGTGTGTCTTCACTTCACGAGGAAAAATTACAACAAAGCGACTTGCAGTCATTGCAAGGTGGAGATAACTGCATCGGGAGGGAATACGACTGTGCTGTCCTCACAGAGATGCTAAGGCTCAGTCCTGGCTATAAAAAAAAAAAAAAAAAGTCCCGGCTATACAGCTAGCTAAACTCCCAAATGACGATGCAGAAGACGTTGGCATAATTTGTTGACTTTATTCAACCATCACTTGAAGAGTGAAACTAAGAATAGAAATGAAACAAATCAATTTCGTCCCCAATAACAAACAGGTTTGCATCAACGTAAATCAGCGATGATTAGCTGCTAATAACAGTATGGTTAGCATTCGTTTGCTAGCATTAGCACATCGTTCAAACCACTACACAACTGGATTTAAGTGTCCGATCGCGAGTGAAAACACAACAACAACAACAACACAAAAGATGATACATACAGGCGTTGCCTCTGTAGATATTAACATTAACAAAGAACGTAGGCTCATAGAAGTGTTTCCCTCTCTCACTAACTCGCTTACTCACTTGGATGCGGCATTTCTTCTTTGGGTGTATGCGCGCTCTTCTTCACCTGAGCGCGTTCATGCGTGAGGAAGCGCAAGGGCGCCCCCACTTGAGCGTCTAAGCGCCACAAAAACTAAAAGGCATGCAATTCAATGTAATGGTAAAATAATACACGTTAACCCAGGAGTCCCCAAACTGCGGCCCGCGGCCCAAATACGGCCCGCCTCCACATTTGGTCCGGCCATTTTGAATTTTTTTTTTTTCTCAATCGTGTTATTTATTTTCTGGCCTTTTCCTTGAAGAATTCAGAGAGGGTTATTTGGTTATTATCTATTTAATTAATAGTGTTTTTATTATTAATTATTATTATTATTATAAAGAATCCAGAAAGGGTTATTTGATTGTGGCTTTCTGAAAAACAATAATTTTTTACATTTATGCACTTCTGCAATCGTCACACTTTTTCTGTTACAAACTGACCCCGGCCCCTCATCAGAGAAGGGAAAAGTTATGTGGCCCTCACAGGAAAAAGTTTGGGGACCCCTGCTTTAACACATATTGCCAAAGGCAGAACAAAAACCTATCTGCCAATATATACCAATATTTTTTATTTCTATTAGATAAATGTTTCAGTAAAATGTTACACATTCTTGTGTATTTGCCACTTATTGCCACAGTTAACATTGAGGCTTTGGGCCTCTTTTGATCTCGTTGTGAGTTTGTAAGGTTGTGACTTCTGATTAAACAAACTCGATGCCAATCAAAATGTTTGTTCTTTTTCCCCAAATTAGAATCGATAAGAGAATCGATAAAGAATCGAATCGTTAAGCAATATCGATAATGGAATCGGAATCGTAAAAATCCTATCAATTCCCATCCCTAATCCTTACTGTCCTCTTTTCCAAAGTGCTATCTAGCATGAAAGTTCATGAACCAAAACAGAGCTGCAGGGATCTTCCAGCTGTATTCCAACACCCGCACAGTTCATCACGGTGACACTGACAAGAAGCTGTCCCATCAGATGCCTGCTGGACGTCTTCACTTTATTCAAGCACCTTCAGCACTTACAGCCTACTAGACACATCTGTCAAAACACATCATTTGAGTTCAAACAGATGTCAGAGGGTCAACCTGCATTGCATTCTTCTTTCTCATCTAGGCGTCCATGTGGTGTTTTTTTGTTCATAGTGACTCAGCCATGCAGACCCCTCATGGCCTTCTGGTTTTACAGAGTGTGTCACTTCAATCCTTTTATAATTTTTTTTTTTTTTTCAATTTCTCTGTTATAGCCTGATAGTCTTCTACTAAATATTTCCTGGAAATTCTCTTTCTTTTTCTTACTTCTTTTGGTTGTATTATCCCCCTCTGGTTATACTTGGACTACTGTATTCTGACTCACCAAGACTCAATGTTTATCTAGGATCTGGTCACTTCTAAGGAATCTCTATTTTGCAGTTCCATTTTCTTGCCTGTATGATGAAGACAAACCACAGAAATACAATCTTTTTCAGATTGGATTTTGTACAGATCAGATATGTTGTATTCAGTCTCGGTCTAGCCCAGTGGAATGCAGTTGCAATTCATCTCAAAGCTGCGCCAATACATTCACTTTCACAATCTGAGATAGGACAAAAAAATTATTGACTTAATGGTAACACTTTACAATAAGGGTCCCTTAATTAACATTAGTTATTGCATTTTTAGACGATAACTCATGTTTAAGTAATATGACAATAATTCATTTAATCCCTTATCTAACATTTATTAATATATTAATTAACATGAGTTAATGCATTAGTTAATGCATTTTAAGACAATAACTAATGTTTAAGTAACATTACCATAATTAATATAATTGCTTATCTAACATTTATTAATATATTAATTAACATGAGTTAATGCATTAGTTAATGAATAACCAGACAATAACTAATAGTTTGGTAGCATTAAAAATATATATATAGGCCTATATAGGATTAGGGGGGTTAGGGTTTGTTAACGTAAGCATTTATAGTTTCTTAGTTAAGGGACACATGTGCTACACTTTACAATAAGGGTCCAAAAGCATTCAGTAATGATTAATAAAGGTTAAGAGGGGGGAACTTAAGCATTTATAATTTCTTAGTTAAGGGATACGTGTGCTACACTTTAGAATAAGGGTAAAAAAAGAATTCAGTAATGGTTAATTAAGGTTAAGTAACACTTATGAGGTACATTCACGAGAAATACCAAACTTGAGGCTAGGTTATAATATGTAATATATGTATACTGTAATGCATTACTTAACATTAATTCACATATACATTAGTGCATTAATAAATAGTTATTAATGTATACTGGTACTAGTAGTAAGTGATTATGTTATTTTAAAATGAGAAACATTGCTCTGTGAGTCCTTGGGTGCTGCTAACCTAACCTTAAGTATGGTATTATTTCACGTGAACGTACCTCATAAGTATTACTTAACCTTAATTAACCATTACTGAATGTTTTTTGGACCCTTATTGTAAAGTGTAGCACGTGTCCCTTAACTAAGAAATTATATTATTATATTATATATTATTATATTATTAACTAATGGCATTAGCTAATGCATTAGCTAATGAATTAACTCATGTTAGGTAATATATTAATAAATGTTAGATAAGCAATTACTTTAATTATTGTAATGTTACTTAAACATTAGTTATTGTCTAAAAATGCATTAACTAATGTTAATTAAGGGACCCTTATTGTAAAGTGTTCCCGACTGAATTGATTACGGAGAAGGCAACAGCATGTTTTTCTCAAGCTGTTTTGGTTTCCTATCACATTCTATGTAAACACAGGCTAGGTTATATTAACCCAGTACTCTAAATGTCAATAGATACGGCTGCCCTGCATTGGACTTGCACCACTAAGTTGCAACTAAATTTCAAGCATTTCTTAGTTATTTTGGAAATATATTAAGCAAGTAAAATCAGGTCAAAACCAAATTTTACACAACTGTTTATCAATGAATTTGTTAAGTAAGTTCATCTTTTTTCTCTAAAATTGTTTAATCGTGTGAAAGAATTGATATTTGTCTGTATTGATTCTACCATTTTGTTTGTCTTCATTTGTGGCTCTTTTTGAGAGGAAAACACCACCAGTTTAGACGGATCAGTTACACATACTGTATGTGTGAAAGGTTGTGCTACAGTATGTGTTTAAGGTTATTTCATACTAATACCACATCAATATTAAAGCTATCCGTGGACCTAATATTTTTTTTAATTCATGATTTAACTTTATTTATCATTTTTCAGTAGCAGCTAGAGGCGTGTGAAATTTCAGATTCTTAGATTATTCGTGATTCGGCCGTGGAAGATTCGAGAACGATTCACAAACATCCAAATTCCGATTATTGAATTATACCAGGTAAAGCAGAACTAAAACACAGTCAGCGCGGTGTTCAGGACGCAATGAAGAACGGACCGAGAGCAAATATCATGTTGAACTCATGCCGCTAGATAAAAAAAAACCAAAAATACCTGACTGCGGCCGACAGCTGGTTCAAACAACGCCCAGTTGCTAGTTGCTACAAACATACGGCCACAAACGGCTATAGTAGATATCACATATATGCAGAACTAGATGCTAAATGACAGATTATGCAGTGTTAGAACATATAAAAAGAACTAGATGCGGAACGACAGGCTTGCCGTTTAGTAGTTGCCGGGTTGTAAACAGCCGCCATCTTAAAGCAGTAGATTTCTCCAGAAGGCTCTGTTGTAGCGAACCTAATTAACTTTTTATCTGAAATACTTCTAAATCAGTAAACTCTTGACTTGAATCTACAGTTGTGGTCAAAAGTTTACATACACTTGTGAAGAACATAATGTCATGGCTCTCTTGAGTTTCCAGTTATTTCTACAACTCTGATTTTTCTCCGATAGAATGATTGGAACAGATACTTCTTTGTCACAAAAAATATTCATGAAGTTTGGTTCTTTTATGACTTTATTATGGGTTAACAGAAAAAGTGATCAAATCTGCTGGGTCAAAAATATACATACATGGATCTGAAAAAGCAAATCATTGACTTGAACAAGTCAGGAAAGTCAAGCTACAGGTCCCAAGAGCTACAGTGCAAACAATTGTAAGTATAAAGTGCATGGCACTGTTTTGTCACTGCCACGATCAGGAAGAAAACGCAAGCTATCACCTGCTGCTGAGAGAAAATTGGTCAGGAGGGTGAAGATTCAACCGAGAATCACCAAAAAGCAGATCTGCCAAGAATTAGAAGCTGCTGGAACACAGGTGTCAGTGTCCACAGTCAAGCGTGTTTTGCATCTCCATGGACTGAGAGGCTGCTGTGCAAGAAGGAAACCCTTGCTCCAAAAGCGGCACCTTAAGGCTCAACTGAAGTTTGTTGCTGATCACATGGACAAAGATAAGACCTTCTGGAGGAAAGTTCTGTGGTCAGGCGAAACAAAAATCGAGCTGTTTGGCCACAATGCCCAGCAATATGTTTGGAGGAGAAAAGGTGAGGCCTTTAACCCCAAGTACATCATGCCTACCGTCAAGCACGGTGGTGGTAGTATTATGCTGTGGGGCTGTTTTGCTGCCAATGGAACTGGTACTTTACGGAGAGTAAATGGGATAATGAAGAAGGAGGATTACCTTCAAATTCTTCAAGATAACCTAACGTCATCAGCCCGAAGATTGGGTCTTGGGCGCAGTTGAGTGTTCCAACAGGACAATGACCCCAAACACACATCAAAAGTGGTAATGGAATGGCTAAATCAGGCTAGAATTAAGGTTTTCGAATGGCCTTCCCAAAGTCCTGACTTAAACCCTATTGAGAACTTGTGGACAATGCTGAAGAAACAAGTCCATGTCAGAAAGCCATCAACTTTAACTGAACTGCACCAATTGTGTCAAGAGGAGTGGTCAAAGATTCAACCAGAAGCTTGCCAGAAGCTTGTGGATGGCTACCAAAAGCGCCTAATTGAAGTGAAAATGGCCAAGGGACATGTTACCAAATATTAGCGCTGCTGTATGTATATTTTTGACACAGCAGATGTGATCACTTTTTTCTGTTCACCCACAATAAAGTCATAAAAGAACCAAAATTCATGAATGTTTTTGGTGACAAAGAAGTATCTGTTCCAATCACTCTATCAGAGAAAAATCAGAGTTGTAGAAATAACTGGAAAATCAAGAGAGCAATGACATTATGTTCTTCACAAGTGTATGTAAACTTTTGACCACAACTGTATCTTTAAATAATGAAACAGTTTTAAAAGTTTGACATATTGTAAGTAGACAGAAGGGAAATTATGGAATAACGGGAGCAATTTTATCAACTTTAATGGTTTTACACATTTATCAAATTTGTATTAATCTATTGAGTCAGGAAGTCTGTTTGCTTGGTCAAAGGGGTGAACATTTCACATGATTTACCTGTTTCAATACCAGGCTCATATAAAGAAGACGAATACTGCCTGAGCTACCGTAGTTAGAAGATAACCGATCTTGCTAAATTTAGCACAGCTTTGCCCAGCTGAAACCACGTTGGGGTTTTCTAGACAGCAAATCAACAGCACTGGCATTTGCTGCAGTCATTTCAAAATGTAAATCAGGGTTCTTGCACCTCTTTAAAAGTCCAATTTAATGGTTGTTAAGACATTTTTAAGACCTTGAAAATATAATTAAAGACCAAAACATGCCACAACAATTCCTGTTGAAGAAAAAAAAATATAGCTATATATTTTACAGAAACTGGTGTTTTTCTCCTCTCATGAGCAACTCAACGGCTTTGACCTCCATTGTCCAACAAAAAAAAGTCTTTTTGCAGACTTTGCACTATGTGTTGGAACCTCTAGGTAACTCACCATACGATTTGCTGCGCAAGGCTCATGATAACAATGATCTCAAGATATGGCGATACAACAATTATTGATACACGGGTGAGGAAATCATCTGGGATATTCTACAACACAACTAAAAAACAAGAACACAAGCTGTGAATTGGAATGACTTTATCATTAGTAGACGTCCAATCCAGCGAATGAACATTCGCTTAATCACAGTCATCCCTCCCACTTCAAATGGATTGGACGTCTATGGCCGTCAGTGGCAGCCAATGCCAGGCAAGTTAATTTTGAGCATTTGACAACATTTCCTGTTGATTTTTGATCAATTTCTTTTCCTGTTGCGGCATTTACAGGTCACTTCCTGTTGATTTGGGGGCATTTCTGGGTCACTTCCTGTTGATTTAGGGTTGCTGAAAAGGAAGTGATGCAAGAATGTCCCCAAAAGAATAAGAAGTGACTCAAAATCAATAGGAAGTAACCTGTATATGCCCTAAAATGAACAGAAAGTGACCTGTAAATGCCCATGCACTGGTTTCAGTGCCATTGACGACGCTAGATGTCCAATGCAGTCTAAATTGATTGGATGTCAAGCGCGTTCAATGGCAACCATTGAGCAAACACTATTCTCATGGAAGATTCTGGTAGCAACCTGTTTGTTCCTTAATTATTTATTTTTAAACAGTGACACCTTTTTAAAACGATATATCGAATCTTGGTGGGAACATATCGATAATCTTTTGGGGCTACGAGTGGCACGGTGTCTTTAAAGCACTGTATAAAATGAAGTGACATAGAACGCTGCTCCCTACCCCCTGCCCCTTACCGCGAAAAACCGGATATATGATCCTTATAATTTCATAATAGTAACTATGAAGGAACTACAGTATTCACTATTCAAACTAGGAACTATTTTCTCCTCAAGAGGGCACTCATGCTCTTTGGACGATTAATGCTTCATTTCTTTTTTTCTCTCTCTCTCTCGGCAGAATTCAATTATTATTATTATTATTATTTTTTTTTTGTATATGTTTGGCTTAACATGGTTATGTACTGGGTTATTGTACCGTATCATTATAACAACAGTTCATATAGATAAATATGTGCTGAGAGAAAAAAATACCATTGTTTAAAAAAAAAAAAAAAAAAAAATCAAACAAAAATAAGCAGTTACTCACAATGTTACTCATTACTTGAGTATTCTTTTCATTGGATACTTTTTTACTTTTACTTGAGTACATTTTTTGGATGACTTACTTTTACTTGAGTAATATTGTTTGAAGTAACAAAACTCTTACTTGAGTAAAATTTTTGGCTACTTTACCCACCTCTGAGGATAAGCAGCATGAAAGATGAATGAAGGGTTAGAGTTATCTACACTAAAGAAAAATAACAATGACATGTCAACTTAAGATGCATACACGTCAAAGGTTTCTACTTTTCTCTGTCTTCATGTTATGCTAAAAAAAATTCCAGAATACTCAGCGGCTTTTTTATTATCCTTTCTGGTATAGAGTAGTTGTGTTTATTTGTTTCAGCAGTGCTATAGAGAAAATATTAATCAGGAATGTTCTGCCAAGCATTTACAGATGTAGGGGAAAAATATAACGGCGCATAATTTTTGAACAATGACTCAAAGATATTTTAAGTGCCACTCCATCTCTCACTGTTTCACAAACATTTCATTCATCATTTCAGGTCATTCCATCACTATTACTAAGAATCTAATAACTGGCACATGTATTCACATACACGACAAATGGAAAGTTTGAATCACCAAGTAACCTAAAATACCGCTACACATTTGTCTAAGAGATCTCTTGACAATAGACAACCTACACAAGCATAGGTTACACCAAAGAGGCCTGCCAACCAGGTACTATCACTCAGGAAGTTAAAACAGAAGCAGTTGACGCTTATGAGTTGGCGAGAGGAACTTAATAGAAGCTCATATTTCGGGAGCTCAACCTCCAGACACTTTTGCTTGTACAGACACACACGCACACACGTGTACACACACTAAGTACAAACATATGTAAGCATGAACACAGCTGTATACCACATGTAATGCTATAAAGTGTCTGTCATTCTGTTGTGGTGCATGTATACGTTTTACTATGAAATACCCACATGTGCATGTACTTTCAGTACAGTTTAATCTTTGACTGGCTCAGCTAAAACCAATCATGCCATTCATTCATACCACAGGCACACAGCAATCCATGACGTCACGTCCTCACTCAGTCAAGAGGTAAATAAGCACAATTACTTTCTACATACTAATGACATACTACAAGGCTACAGCACCACAGACTAAGAGTTATGAACTCCAATATTTTGTTTGACTTTAGAGAACTTTTTCACTTGGACTTGACTTCATTAACCTCCCTTCAGAACACAGCTCAACTTCTGCTTGTCGTAATGTTTACCAGAATAATAAACTACTCGCAGAAAGGCCAGTTGAGTTCTTTCCTGACCCCTCAAAACACTGTGGTCATAGAGTGGAGACAGTTCAGTTATATGACCACTATAAAATGTCTCCAGTGTTTCCCGTGGATTACGCACCACTGTGCATCATGTGTCCATCCAGCCATCCATTTCCTATACCACTTAACCTGTCCACAGTCACAAGGTGCTGAAGCCTATAACGTCTGACTTCAGGCAAACGGTACAATACACCCTGTAATGGTTGTCAATCAATGCAAGCCAGTCACATCGCACACAGGGACAACTATTCACTCTTAAATTGACACTGTCACTGAATGGTGACTGACCCCATGCTACCTGAACCAAAGCCACTCAAACATACTACTACACCAACTGTGATTCTTCGTAATACCAGGTATGATTAAAAAAAAAAAAAAAAACTCACTAATTTGGCATTTTGTAACACAGGCATCAAGGTTTGCTATTTTATTTTTCTTTGTGGATTAGGTATATGCTATTGGTGCTTGTGTGGATTTGGTTCAATACAACTACTCAATCAAAAAAAAAAAAAAGTTCATTGAAAACTCTACTCTCCAGCTTCCTGTGACCACCAACAGGATACACTATATAGAAAATGGATGGATAGATAACGGTTTTGAAAAGTATTTGGTCAGCTCTTTGAATGAGTGATATAATCAGTCCTTAAGTCAGGAGGGTTAGACTGCAGCTTTTCCATAGTCCTGAACAGGATGGACCGCATTCAAAATGAATAGATGGATAAATGGGTGATATTTCCTGAAAAAATAAGCATTGATGACCTATTTCTTTCCATAAGGCCCACTTGTGGATTGTAAGACTAAAACATCAATTTTATTTCTATTGCTTTAACAGCAACTATAACTTGAACTGTTGTACATAAAACAAAAGAAATGTAAAATGATAACAGGAAAAAGGCAAATGAATGCACAAACATATAAGTTCCTTTAACGTTGACATTTAGCATACAGGAGGTGCCGTTTTATCCAGCAGTACATGTGTGGAGTTGTTAGTAGATGAAAGACAGGAGCAAGATCTCTATCAACCAGCGGCGGTTCTGATATTTTTCTGAAACAGTGGCCAAAAAGGGGCCACATGCAACCCTCAGGGGCTAAGTGTCGCTGCCATGTTTGTTCAATGTTTGTTTTGGTCAACAAGGCAATTCTTATACAGCATGTGGTGGTAAAAACATTAGTTTGTCAAGCAAAGGTGAACGAGTAAAGTTAGTAACTATTCCTATTCAATCATACCGTGTGCATGTAAGGATACAATTCATGGAAAAATAATTTTAATCACTTTTTTGAAATGCCATTTTAAACATCAAAAGCGGCATTAATATTTAACATACACTAGAACAGTGGTCCCCAACCACCTTTGATTCACAGAATGGTGAAATGTGGGCCTTTTTTTCACAGACCGGCAATATGTGGCAGAAAATAGGCCTGTCGCGATAGCAAATTTTAGTGTGCGATAATTTATCTCATAAATTATTGCGATATGCGATATCATTGCACCCCCAATTTTTTTTAACACCAATTTACAATAACACAGTGAGAATACAGTATATATTAATAGATCAAGTACACCCATTTAAACGGGATAAACATTTACTCTTAAATTCAAAAATTCATTCATTCTTTGTACTGCTTACTGTTTCTATAGACCCTACTCACATGACGTCACAACCACGCCTCCGCGCCATATTGCCCGTCAACTCGTCGTGTTGACGCATTACCGCTACGTAAATTCCTCCTATTATTGCGTGTTTTTCTGCTCGTTAACATTAATAATCAAAATGGTGAAGGCGTGTGTGGCGGTTGGTTGCAATAACAGAGAAGATAGACGGAGAGACTTGAAGTTCTACCGTACTCCGAGAGACCCGGAGAGGAGAGCGAGATGGACTGCTGCAATTCGACGAGAAAACTGGGCTCCAAACGATTACCGCAGATTATGTAGTAGTCAGTAGTTTTATATCTGGTAAGATGCATTCATTCATTCATTTTCCATGCCGCTTTTCCTCACGAGGGTCGCGGAGGTGCTGGAGCCTATCCCAGCCAACTACGGGCAGTAGGCAGGGGACACCCTGAACTGGTTGCCAGCCAATCGCAGGGCACAAGGAGACATACAACCATTCACGCACACACTCATACCTACGGACAATTTAGAGTGTTCAATCAGCCTGCCATGCATGTTTTTGGGATGTGGGAGGAACCGGAATTCCCGGAGGAAACCCACGCAGGCACGGGGAGAACATGCAAACTCCACACAGGAAGGCCGAAGCCCGGGATTGAACCCTTGATCTCAGAACTGTGAGGCAGATGTGCTAACCACTAAGCCACCGTGCCTGGTAAGCTGCATTTAATATATTTAGAGGGTTTTGGGCTGACAACCACAATCAAGATCATTGCGAGGCTAATCGCCGACAACATACAGTTTCAAATTCAAGATGCTTATTTCTTCCACCATCATTACATTTTGAATAATATTTAGCTGGTACCAAGTGAAAGAAGCTGGCCTCGTCTACGGATCATCAGTTAAACAGGGGTGTCCAAACCTTTTGCAAAGGGGGCCATATTTGGTGTGGTAAAAATGCGGGGGGCTACCTTCGCTGATTTACATAGAACAATATATTTAAACAAATTTTAGCAAGCCCTTCTGTGTGTCACATGTGACATTTGCTTTATTATTTTTTTTTAATTCCTAATTTCAACAGTCTCGTCTTTGTGGCGTTCTCGTTCGACACTCGGGCTCTTGCGAAATACTGCTGCTGTGAAATTAAACTAGCTTCAAGTTACTATAATTTCTCGCTGTGTATCTTCCCTGTAATGTTGTCGTACATGTCAACGTGTCTTGTTCAGTAATATCATTATCGCGTCACGTCGAACTCTTTGAAAACAGCGACTGTCTCTTTGCAAATGAGGCAGACACAGTTGTTGCGTATTTTATTGAAGAAATAGTCCAATATCCACCTATCCTTGAAGCGTAGGCCATCGCAGTCAACTTTTTTTTTTAATTGATTGTCGCCATTTTAGAAAATTGGAAGTAAAGGGTCACACGGGGGTGCTTAGAGTGCTGCTGTTAGAGTTTTTCAAACTTTCGTGAGAATACGCTGAGTTTCTGTGGACAAGATAGTTGTAAATATCAGGGTAGCAGATGTCAGGCAGAGACGACGAAGACAGCGGGTCGAAAAATATCGATTTAGGCATCAAATATCGATCTGGCGAATGGATCGACCGAAGCTTTTCCACATAACGCCTTTTATGCAACACATCCAATGAGTTTACAGCGTCTGAAAGCACCGGGGCTTCCATTGAATTGCACTATAAATTGCACGACAAATTGAAACCATTGAGAATACGGATAAACAATGACGGACAATATGGTGGCCGGATACAGCGACACGTCATTGTGTGACGTTGGTGAGTGGGGTCTATACTCGGGTCACGGGTGACAGGAGGCAAGGGAACTGGTTGCCAGCCAATCACAGGGAACCTGTCTCTCGCTCTTTTTTTTTTTTTTAATTATACAGGGTACAATTCTCATTTGTTATTTTGAAAGCTGACATCACGCTAGATGAAGACTATGGTAATTATTTATATAGTTTAATTTCCCACAGAAGTTCATTCCATATATAAAATGCTCTGAGAGATCAATTCAGCACGGCAAATTTACCAGTTCCTTTAATGAATATGAAGCGATTACAAAAAAAAAAAATGTCTTTTTCTATGTATGCCACTGACATGACAGGCAGAAGAAATAAATGCTCTTCCAAAAAATGCTGCAGATAAAATTTAGATAACCTACTGCCATTCATACAAAACAATAGTTTTGTGTTCAACCCAAAAAGTCAAGATTTCACATTAGCAAATTTGTGAGTGAAATGAAATGAGAGCATCATTTATGTACCCATACTTTTAGTGACATTTTTGTTATTTGGTGTGCACTGTGCAGGGAGATATTTCTATATAAAAATTCCTCAATTAGCTCAATAAACATTGTGAAAAAATGAGTAACACATTTCATATCTAGTACACACCATTTCCATGTTGGGACATTTTTCACAGTGAGCCTACATAAAAACTAAACTGTATTATTAAATACACAAATAAAGTTTGGAATATGCCCTATGTCTTAATTTATGAATCAAATAGTCTCATAAGACTCAAAAGTATTCTCGGATGTAACCAGAGCATGAATATGCTCCTTACCTGTGTCTACTAGCCGCCCGCTGGCCACTACGAACCCCGGGCTCCGCGTATCCAAGACCCCACGACTGCCTTACCAAGGCTAGAGCGATCAGGTAAAACAACATCTTCATCCTTGGGTCCAGTGTGGCTGCCCGTCAGTCTTTTTTCCTCGTAGAGTAAATCCAAAACAAAGTAAAACACTATGTCATTACCGACAGCTAAATAATGATGGCGTCACAAAATGAGAGTCTCCTCTGAAGACAGTCAAGTGCATTTTTCAACTTCTTACTTCTGCTCAAAGGATGGAACTGTGGTAGTGTAGTGACTCCTCCTCAGGCGCAAGTAGAGGAAACTTTTCTGCGTCATCTCTCTCTCTCTAACTCTCTCACTCTCTCTCTCGTTCCCTCCTTCCCCCTTTCAAGCTGCCATGTACACAAGAATCAAAAGCTCACGAAAAAGAATCACTAAAAAGTATGTGAAACCAAAGAAAACAACTCCACCATTAGAAATGAAATCAATCAATGCTGAAGCCAAACCGTGTTAACTGTGCATTTTCCAAATGTCCAATGTTATATTTTTGTTCCCCTAGCAGGCTCAGCTACAAGAACTCAATTTTTGTTAAAGACCTACTTTCAGTGATCCCTCGTCAATGTTTGGCGGTTAATGGGGAGTCTTGGGGACAAGAACCCGCTGCGATAGGTGAAAAACCGCGAAGTAACTCAGCTCCAATTTTTTTTTTTTTTTTTTTTTTTGGTGTGTGCGTTCAATGTATTCACATTTAGCATTGGAAAGAGATGTACAGTATATATATAGAGAGAGATAAGATCTGTTTTTTATTTTCCTAAGTATAATAAAACAAACAAAAAAAAAAAACGGATGTGTATACAGTGTATCACAAAAGTGAGTACACTCCTTGCATTTGCAGATATTTAAGTATATCTTTTCATGGGACAACACTGACAAAATGACACTTTGACACAATGAAAAGTCTGTGCAGCTTATATAATAGAGTTAATTTATTTTCCCCTCAAAATAACTCAAAATATCCATTAATATTCGGCCTGAACAATATTGGGAAAAAAACTATTGCTGCGATTTTTGGGGGGGTTGCGATATTATATTGCGATATCAAAAAAAAAAAAAAAACATTTTTTTTTTTTTAAAGAAATTTTCACTAGATGACTTGAATAGCTGTTTGGAAAGACTTTGGATGACTCACAATGACCAGTGTACAGTGATCCCTCGTTTTTCACGGTTAATGGGGACCAGAACCCGCCGCGATGAGTGAAAAACCGCGAAGTTGTACCCCCCCCAGCCCCCCCCCAAATTTTTATTTTTTTGTGTGTGTGCACAATGTATTTATTCAGATTCAGCATTGGAAAGAGATACATATAAGGCATGTTTTTTTTTTTCACTTTTTCCCCAAAGTATGATTTTTAAAAATGTGTATATATATATATATATATATATATATATACATATATATATATATATATATATTAACAAATGGTTTTAAGCACTTCAAATGTAATAATTATAATCAGTTTTAAACATAACTGTCCAACCAAATCATTTTTGAACAAGAATAAAGTACTGTAGTGGAAAAATGTTTGGCTTTATTAAATACTTCTGTTTATCTACCTTAGCTGTGACTCTTGGTGGACATGTAGAAATGACAAACTCCTCATGATCACTTCTGGCATTTAATATATATGTCTCAAATGTCTCCCCACACACACACACACACATTCATTCCAAAGCGGCTTCCTTGCAGAAACTGTTTAACAAGTCAAACGATGATTGACAGCTGCTGCGCTGTGATGTCCGCTTCTTTGGCAAGATCAAAGATACCAGCATCGTTAACTTTAATAAGCAAGTGCTGCAGTGACTGTGAGGTTCAAAGAGCGTGTGAGGCTCTGCGCAGAGCAGCAAGCAGGGCGTATGTGGATTAAAAAAAAAACAAACTTTCGCACGTCCTTGCAATGGGACTATCGCGCACGCACACATCGCGACGGCGATGTTTAAACGATATATCGTTCAGGCTTAATTAATATCTAAACCCCTGGCAACAAAATTGAGTACAATGCATGGGAACTACGTACGTACATCCCTAAATGTCCAAATTGAGTACTGCTTGTCATTTTCCCTCCAAAATGTCACGTGACTTGTTACAGGAGTGCTGTCAGCATTGCTGCAGAGATTGAAGAGGTGGGGGGTCAGCCTGTTAGTACCCAGACCATACGCCGTACTCTACATCAAATTGGTGTGCATGGCTGTCACCCCAGGGGAAAGCCTCTTCTGAAGACAGTACACAAGAAAGCCTGCAAACAGTTTGCTGAAGACATGTCAACAAAGCACATGGATTACTGGAACCACGTCCTATTGTCCAATGAGACGAAGATTAATTTGTTTGGTTCCGATGGTCTCAAGCATGTGTGGTGGCAACCAGGTGAGGAGTACAAAGATGTTATTACTTTATTACTTTATTAAATGCTTCTTTGAGTGAGTCCACTCAAATCCGCTCACTTACACACAGTGAGTTGCCACAGGAACTGTTTAACAAGTTAAACGATGTTTGAGAAATACGGCGCTTTGATCTTGACAGAGGAGCGAACTTCAAACATTAAACGTCTATCAATCATCGTTTACCTTAATAAGCAACTGCAGCGCACTCACTGCCTGACCAACAAAGAGCAGGGACAAGGAGGGAGCGAGGGAGAGTGGGACTAGTCGATCGGTTCGGGACAAGTCATCTGTTTTTTTTTTTATTGTTTTTTTTTAAGAATTGAAAAAAAATCCGCAATGGACTGAGGGCGCAACATTTGAAATGCGAAGTAGCGAGGGATCACTGCCAGTATTTGCCAGTAGGGAGATCCTGCAGTCTGTTTTGTAGTATGTAGTTACTGCTACATCTGCTAGCAAGCTAATTCCAGAATATAATGCCAGAAAAATCACCCGGAGGTTATGGACTATTTTTTTATACATTTTAGTACAGTGTATTTATGTCGATACATACTCTGTACAGTACACAGTATATTATATTATAATCTGGGGATAAAGTGGGCCGCAGCCCTCCCGAGCTCTGCTCCGCACCCTCAGAGTAGAGCTCCGTCAAGTAAACAAATAATTAAATTCAAACTGGCAGTTTATAGACTGTTTATAAAGGTACCGTCGCGGAGTAAATATCATTTTCGCATGCACAGTCTCCATGGTTCTCTCAAATTTAAACGCTGATATTCTCAACCAATCAGAGCGCAGCTTCACCCTCTACTGGTCCCGCCTTTATCTGCAGCTTTATCTGGGAAGCCTTGACTTCCCTCTCCCATGCCACTTCAAACAGCTCCTCTGGCAGGATCCCAAGGTGTTCCTAGGCCAGCCGAGAGACATAGTCTTTCCAGCGTGTCCTGGGTCGTCCCCGGGACCTCCCGCCGGTGGGCCATGCCAACACACCTCGCCGGGGAGGCGTCTAAGAGGCATGCGAACCAGATGCCCGAGCCACCTCAGCTGGCTCCTCTCAAAGCCCCTTCCCATGGGCTCACCACCTATGGGATGGGCCAAAGGGGTCGGGTGCGAAGGGAGTTGGGTGGCAGCCAAAGGCGGGGGCCTTGGCGGTCCAACCCCCAGCTGTTCTTGGGACATGGAATGGCATTGAAAATATGATTATTAAGAAAGAAAAAACAACTTCAGTTATCTTGTAAACTGAGAAAAACAAGAGAAATCAAAGGGTTGCAGTGGACTGGTAACTCACAACACAGACTCGACCCCACCACCACCGTGATTAGAAATTTATTATTTTATCAATGCTGGTACAGTTTTAGCCAATCAAATGAGAATGTACAGCGGTACCGCTACATACGAATTTAATTTGTTCCAGGACCTGGTTTGTAATTCAAAATGTTTTTATGTCAGGCGGGATTTTGCCATAAAAATAGATTATAATTCGATGAATTCCTTCCACAGGCCAAAAACCTATGCTAAATTCTTCATAAATTTGCAGGTACAATTACAAATAGCAATTAGACACGGCAAAAAAAAAAATACAAATTGGAATAATAAATAATAATAATGTATCGATTCGGGTTCTAATGTGGCACTTGTGCTTTGCATGCTGTTCCTGAAGGCACCGTGTGACTGACAAGGAAATGAGAGTTAGAGTGGGAACATTTTCCTTTCTCTTTTAATGTTCTGTTGTTGTTGGCGCCGGCTATGGCGGACAGTAGCCGTGTTGTGTTGCACAAGTTCTGAAAATAAATGACTAGAAACCTGACGAAGATGGTGACTTCCTTGCCGATGTTACAGTAATGATAATTGTTACCTTAAATTATAAAGACCGGCGAACGGAGGTCAGAGGAGGACCATCGAGGTCGGAGATGTATTCCGAGACAATTCAATGACGCAGATACCACACTCGTATTTTTCTATTTTTTCCATCTTAATTTCAATGGTAAGCGTCACCTTTTTCCTTTTTTCACCACCTACACTAACCTTATAGGGACCCATGTTGCTTTCTCTCTCAAGAAAATCCGCCGTGATGCCATCTTGCGGGAAAACAATAACATTATGACGTTTTTGTAAATCGTCGTATTTAGAGCATGTCGTCATATGTCGAGAAAAATGAATCAAATTTTACGTCGGATGTCGAAAGTATCGTATGTTGAGGTGTTTGTATGTTGAGGTACCACTGTATTTAGTTTGTTAGACTGTTTGATTGTTGACTTAAAAAAGATGGGGAGCAGAAATGCAGCATTAATCATGAAAACATTTTCACTGCAATTTAAATCTAAAAAAGGAGGATGACACATACCGACCCCCCCCCCCCCCCCCCCTCCACACACACACATAGTAGCACCTCCTTATCTTTTGGATAAGGAGGCTGTTTTCTGAGTGTGATTGATGCTGTTGTCCTTACTAAAGCCGTGAGAGAGTTTGAGCCCTAGCCATGATTAACACTGCATTTCATTTCACTATCTCCCTTTTTTCCATTATTATCGGTGTAAAAACTCGACAAATAGATGCCAAACATGATAGTGCGACAGCTGACCACATTTATCTTGGTTCCCCTCATCAAATGGATCTCATTAGCCCATTTCCCATTCAATTTTTCAATCATTCACTCATTCTAATTAACTAGATGAATTCTGCTGAGTTACTCAAGACATTCTTGATAGCTCGCTAGGTTCGTAATCCATCAACTCAAGCATTTCCTCATGACTAACGTTGGTGAGAAATTTTGTAGGCGGTTGTTTACTCCCCTCTTAAGTTCCCTTTTTCTTTTTTTTCCCGAACTACAACCTTCTTACTCAATGTAAGCTGTGCATCCCTCCCTCTCCCTTTAAGGAGCAATGGTCAGCTCAGAAGTCCAACCGTCGGCCACTAATGAGATCAGCTGCTCTGTCACAGACTCCGTGACTCCCCACTCGGAGTGTTGCCAGGCTCACTGAGGAGGATGAGGTCTTTAACACAAACATGTACCAGGTAGCATGGGTGATATAAAGCAGAAACATTAAAACTCCAGCAGGCATCCACTAAAACAAATTCTGGTGTAACTTGAATAAATTCAAGATTAGGCATGACACATAGCCAGTGTGAAGATGTCAAGTTTAGGTGTGTTTTCTCTTGTTCATAAATCTAACAGACGGCTTAAAGATAAATGTGTTACACCTGTGACAAAACACAGCAAAAGGAGCCATTTTTCTAAATTAAAGCAGAAAATGCATGTTTTGAATTTTCTTTAGCCAGTAGCATGTTAATGAGTTTGGATAACCACTAAATTTGGCACAGAAACTCAGCCATAGACTTCATAATGTATTGACGGGACACAGGTTGCCGGGCCGATTCATAGGGGGCCTATCTCCGTCAAAGCTGACCAAGTAGAAACACAGACAAAGAGCTTTTTCCGTAGAAAATTTTTGTGAATAAATGCTTAAATCCCTGAATTCTTCATAGATATGGACGTAAAACAATGTCAATTTTTTGTTAAAGGCAAACAACATTAATGTGCAGGTAGCATTTATTTTACGTAAATATTGCGAACTATGAGGCCAGTCAGTAAGGAAATTAGCGGCCGCCATATGTAAACAAAGAGGTTTTTCTGTTTCTGATAAATGCTTAAATCTTTGAATTCTTCATAGATATGGATGTAAAACAGTCTCGATTCTTGGTTAAGAGCAAAAAAACGTGCTGGTAGGATTTATTTTATGTAAATATTGCGAAGTATAATGCCAATGCTGTAGCGGCTCCCATTGATTTTCTTCACATTGTTTCAAAATGCATGGTACGAAAAATATAATAATTACTTTGAATCCTCGATTTAATCACTCCTGAGACAATCTTTCCTGTTTGTATGCAGTACAGCTTTCGTACTTTTTCAACCTAAATCCGGCGTTACATCGCTGCATGTGACAGACTGCTAATAAATGAAGCGGAGTGTTGGACGGCCCCCTTCGGGAAGGCGTGACGCAGTGAATGTGTCATGTCAATACATTATGAAGTCTATGACTCAGCACATACTGAGAGGGTAAAATTGCAATGAAATAATGACTTGAATGTGTTACATATGATTAAATTTTTAAAAAATCATTCTGAAATGGCATATTTCAAACTCATTAACAAACAAGGCGTCATGATCATCGTCAACATCTGATTGGCAGGTGGGTAGAGTTGAGTAGTCAAAAATATTAAGTAAGAGTAGCGTTACTTAAAAATATTACTCAGGTAAAAGTAGTCGTCCAAAAAATGTACTCAAGTACAAGTAATAGTATAAAATGTATCCCGTGTTAAGACTACTAAAGTAATGAGTAACATTGTGAGTAACTGCTTATTTTTTTATGTTTAAACAATAGTATTATTTTTCTTCCAGCGCAAACGTATCTACAGTGGGGCAAATAAGTATTTAGTCAACAACCAATTGTGCAAATTCTCCTACTTGAAAAGATTAGAGAGGCCTGTAATTGTCAAGGTGGGTAAACCTCAACCATGAGAGACAGAATGCGGAAAAAAAAAAAAAAAAAAAGAAAATCACATTGTTTGATTTTTAAAGAATTTATTTGCAAATCAAAGTTGAAAATAAGTATTTGGTCAATACCAAAAGTTCATCTCAATACTTTGTTATGTACCCTTTGTTGGCCATTACGGAGGCAAAATGTTTTCTGTAACTCTTCACAAGCTTTTCACACACTGTTGCTCAGCTGGTACTTTGGCCCATTCCTCCATGCAGATCTCCTCTAGAGCAGTGATGTTTTGGGGCTGTCGTTGGGCAACATGGACTTTCAACTTCCTCCACAGATTTTTTATGGAGTTGAGATCTGGAGACTGGCTAGGCCACTCCATGACCTTGAAATGCATCTTACGAATCCACTCCTTTGTTGCCCTGGCTGTGTGTTTGGGATCATTGTCATGCTGAAAGACCCAGCCACGTCTCATCTTCAATGTCCTTGCTGATGGAAGGAGATTTTCACTCAAAATCTATCGATATATGGCCTCATTCATTCTTTCCTTTACACAGATCAGTCGTCCTGGTCCCTTTGCAGAAAAACAGCCCCAAAGCATAATGTTTCCACCCCCATGCTTCACAGTGGGTATGGTGTTCTTCGGATGCAATTCAGTATTCTTTCTACTCCAAACACGAGAACCTGTGTTTCTACCAAAAAGTTCTATTTTGGTTTCATCTGACCATAACACATTCTCTCAGTCCTCTTCTGGATCATCCAAATGCTTTGTAGCGAACCGCAGATGGGCCTGGACGTGTACTTTCTTCAGCAGGGGGACACGTCTGGCAGTGCAGGATTTGAGTCCCTGGCGGCGCATTGTGTTACTGATAGTAGCCTTTGTTACTGTGCTCCCAGCTCTCTGTAGGTCATTCACTAGGTCCCCCCGTGTGGTTCTGGGATTTTTGCTCACCGTTCTTGTTATCATTTTGACCCCACGGGGTGAGATCTTGCATGGAGCCCCAGATCGAGGGAGATTATCAGTAGTCTTGTATGTCTTCCATTTTCTAATAATTGCTCCCACACATGATTTCTTTACACCAAGTATTTTACCTATTGCAGATTCAGTCTTCCCAGCTTGGTGCAGGTCTACAATTTTGTCTTTGACAGCTCTTTGGTCTTGGCCATAGTGGAGTTTGGAGTGTGACTGACTGAGGTTGTGGACAGGTGTCTTTTATACCGATAATGAGATAAAACAGGTGCCAATAATACAGGTAACGAGTGGAGCCTCGTTAGACCTCGTTAGAAGAAGTTAGACCTCTTTGACTGCCAGAAATCTTGCTAGTTTGTGGGTGACCAAATACTTATTTTCCACTCTAATTTGGAAATAAATTCTTTAAAAATCAAACAATGTGATTTGCTGTTTTTTTTCCACATTCTGTCTCTCATGGTTGAGGTTTACCTATGTTGACAATTGCAGGCCTCTCTAATCTTTTCAAGTAGGAGAACTTTTGGCACGATTGGTGGTTGACCAAATACTTATTTGCCCGACTGTATATGAACTGTTGTTATAATGATACTGTACAATAACTCATTACAGAAATACAAAAAAATAAAATAAAAAAATTCCCGCGAGAAAAAAAAAGGCAGAAATGAAGCATTTTTCGCCCAAAGAGCATGAGTGCCCTCTAGTGGAGAAAATAGTTCCTAGCTTGAATAGTGAATAATCCCTTCATGGTTACGATTATGAAATTAAAAGGATCATATCTCCGGTTTTCCGTGGTCAATCGGTGCCAAATAAAAACTGGGAAAGAGGTTTAAATCTGCGCTTTCGAGTCATGTTGAGGGCAGCGCTCTATGTCAAATAGAGGTGTGCATCGGTACTGCCCTCACGATTCGATTCGATTACGATTCGGAGGGCCACGATTCGATTCGATTCGATTCGATTCGATTCAGAGGGTCACGATTCGATTCGGTTCGATTCGGCAATGCATCGCGATGCCTTAAAGCCTGGGATTCATGAAAATTCTAAAGCAAAGCATATTTTTCGTGAATCATGAGGCAACACAAGCGGTCAGACATTAAACAACTTTTTATTGGCTCTTGTGTCACTCCTGGTTGAAGTCAAATGAAAATACTTTCAGATATATATATTTAAAAAAAACAACTGATCACTGCATTTAATTGGTGCTTTGAATGAGACCCGGGCTTTCTCTTTTTTTTTACACACAGTAGCAGCCTTTCACACAGTGCAACATCTGTGCAAAATCAGTAATAACAGTCACTGTATTTTAGTCACAACAACCCATCGGTAAAAATATTCAAGTAAATATTAAAGAAAGCGACAAAGAAAATATTGTAGTGCAGCAGCATCTTTATCGCAATATCAATCCAGGGAGCAGTTCAGTTGCAAACAAAACATCCAACTAAATTGCAATGTAGAACAAAAGTAAAATGTTGGCCTAGCCCACTATATATGTACAATCAACTTAGAAATACAATCAGTAACTACCACATAACAATAAAAAATAATGAATTAAAATGAAGTGCAGCAGCATTTTAGCAGCCATAACAATCTGTTTCAACACGAGGAAATATCTTTTTTTTTTTTGCAATTGAGAGAGCAGAGAGATAGTAGAGGTTAGATGGGGCCTAAAAAATCCAGCCCGACCCGACACGGCCCGCTGGTATTGAAGCCCGACCGGCTTGGAGTGACGCGAAAGAAAAAAAACGCAGCAGCAGCAGCAATTTATTTTCATTTCTTCGAGATGGCAGAAAAAACGCATGTTTCTTAATGTTTAAATAGTCTACATATTTTTGTGATTATTATAGAAGCATTTACACAACGAAATAACGCTGGGAAAGTTTAATATTAAAAAAAAAACATGCGATTTTGCAGACACACAGGGAAGATTCAAAAGGATCACATTTGTGTTGCCTTTGTGTGCATAAAAAAGTGTCTTTCGTAACGAATTCTCAGTTGGCAGAAAAAAAACGCAAGTTTTCTTAATGTTTAAATAGTCTACATATTTTTGTCATCATTATAAAATAATTTACACAACGAAATAACGCTGGGAAAGTTTAATATAAACCCCCCCCACCCAAAAAAACGAGTTTGCAGACACACAGAGGAGAGGATTCAAAAGGATCACATTTGTGTTGCCTTTGTGTGCATAAAAAAGTGTCTTTCGTAACGAATTCTCAGTTGGCAGAAAAAAAAACGCAAGTTTTCTTAATGTTTAAATTAGGGCTGTCAAACGATTAAAATTTTTAATCGAGTTAATTACAGCTTAAAAATTAATTAATCGTAATTAATCGCAATTAATCGCAATTCAAACCATCTATAAAATATGCCATATTTTTCTGTATATTATTGTTGGAATGGAAAGATAAGACACAAGATGGATATATACATTCAACATACGGTACATAAGTACTGTATTTGTTTACAATAAATCAACAAGATGGCAATAACATTATTAACACTCCGTTAAAGTGATCCATGGATAGAAAGACTTGTAGTTCTTAAAGATGAATATTAGTACAAGTTATAGAAAATTTATATTAAAACCCCTCTTAATGTTTTCGTTTTAATAAAGTTTGTAAAATTTTCAATCAAAAAATAAACTAGTAGCCCGCCATTGTTGATGTCAATAACTACTTACACAATGGTAATGGATGCTGAAGCCTATAAAAGCAGTCGCACCCAAGCGCCAGCAGAGGGAGGAAAAACTCCATAAAACACAATTAACAAGTTGGCCTTTCACTATACTGACATTTAAATCTGTCTGAGCGGGGCTAGTGCGTTAATTGCGTCAAATATTTTAACGTGATTAATTTAAAAAATTAATTACCGCCCGTTAACGCGATAATTTTGACAGCCCTAGTTTAAATAGTCTACATATTTTTGTGATCATTATAAAATCATTACACAACGAAATAACGCTGGGAAAGTTTAATATTAAAAGAAAAAAAAAAACGAGTTTGCAGACACACAGAGGAGAGGATTCAAAAGGATCACATTTGTGTTGCCTTTGTGTGCATAAATAAAAGTGTCTTTCGTAACGAATCGCAAGTGCCTTAGCGGAGGAGGAGAAGAAAAAGCTGGCGGCGCCACTGCTTCATGTGAGTGCACAAGCAAATGAACAATACAGAGAGCCTGCTCTTGGTTTTATCCCATTTTTTTTTTTTTTTTATAATTTATTAGTCCGGCGCGGGGTGGCCCGACCCGACCCGACCCGAACGTGAATGCTTAACATTTTGGGCCCGACCCGTTCGGGTTCGGGCACAAGATCTAACCTCTAAGAGATAGGACATAACATAACAACGGCTGAAGCGGAGAAAGAGGGAGCAAGAAAGATTTTTGATGCACCCAAGACATTGAAAGCTGACATCTGGAGACATTTTGGCTTCTATGAGGTTGATGGGAAACTTGACCAGAGTTATGCAGTGTGTAAAAAATGAAACATGACAATAATAATACAAATGGGGAAACCAAATCCATTGCATCACCGGAATTGCGCAGGGAAGATTTTTGAACGTACTTATATATATTAAATTGCGCTGAATCGATTCGGCTTGTTGCCCGCATCGAATCGAATCGTCCATGCCCCGCATTGGGATGCATCGCCGCATCGATTATTGTTGACACCACTAATGTCAAATACTTCATTTTTACGGTGCTTCAAAGATGCCACGTGATTGAACAGTCTGGCGTGATCAAAGACGGGCAAACTTGCGTCAGATTGGTGTAATGGAGTTGTTGCGACGTCTCATTGGTGAAATTGGTCAAGCTACTCTTGGCATCGCCGACAAAAAAAAAAAAAAAAAATCTAATACGAAGAATAAAGAGGGAAAATGTAATGACTCTTGTGTAGTCCAAAGTAGCAGAGTAAGAGTAGCGTTTTTTTCTTCATAAATCTGCTCAAGTAAAAGTAAAAAGTATGGCTTAGTAAAATTACTCTTAGAAGTACATTTTTCTCAAAATGTTACTCAAGTAGATATAACAGAGTACATGTAATGCGTTACTACCCACCTCTGCTGATTGATGAGTAGCCTGAACCATTATTGTCCTTGCTGTTGATTGGACCATCGCCAGCGTTATTTCAAGTTTTGTTATTCTCGAATTCCCTCCACTCGCTGCCTCCACATCCATTATCTTCACAGAAATATGTGGACCTAAGTTCAGTCAAGTGCCATGCGTTTTCATCACTATCCTAATTGCAAGCCATGAATAGTTTTTATAAAAACGAGAAGGAAATGAGAAATAGTTTTTGAGATATTTTCAGACATTTTAGTTGAATACTGTTTACCAAATGTGATGTTTGAACACTTCGCAATGTTTAATTACGATAATTCAACTTCGAATTGATAAATGGGTATTTAAATGAGGACATATCAATTTAAGAGATGTTTTGCCTTTTTTTAACCTCCCTGTGTGACTCCCGACTCCTTATGCATTCTATAGACATGTTTCCTGTTCGAAACATTGGCGGAGCCAACTACGGACGTCCGGTTTAGACAGAACACCATGAATTGCGGTTGAAGTCGACAAAGTTTTAAACTGCCAAATCAAACCAGAGGAACCCACGGAATTTCCAAAAATGGATTCAGCACGGCGTAGAAGAGAGTCCGGGATTTTCTGTACTGTGCTTGGTTGTGTGAACTCCTGGAAGCTCCTTTATCACTTGTAAGTGGAATGTTATGAACTGCATCCAGCTTCAAAGCGCCAGTATGAATCGACCTCGCCATACGCCTTAAATTGAAACCAGCACCAGACAATAAGTTAAGGATGTGCTTTTAACCCAGTACTTCTCAAATAGTGGGGCGCGCCCCCCTGGGGGGGCGCAGAGCGATGCCGGGAGGGCGCATGTGACCTCGGGGAACACGTTTTTTTTTTTTTTTTTTTTGCCATACTGGAATAAAGTGTACTTGCACATCCACTCAGTAGGTGGCAGTGGCGCTCTCATTTTCAGAGAGCGCGCAGTATTTTTGAACCAAGGAAGAGCACTCAGCACACACAGACAACAGATATGAAGAGCAATGTGCCACCGCCATTTTCGAAAGCCGTTTTCCGACCGGACTCACTCACGCAGCGACCCACTGTCTTGTCCGGTTCTCACGTCGCCGCCCGAGAAGTGCCATTTTCGGCTTGGGATCGTCACGACGACCGCCCTCACCTACGGTTCTACCTCGGCCGCCGTGAATGCGCTTTTTTCGTGCCGTTTGCCTTTTAGCTTTGACTTTTAATACAGTGGGTGATGATGAAAGACCACTGTTTACTGTGTCTAAAAATAATTATGGCAGACAGCCAGAAGCCAAATCAATTAAGACGCCACTTAAAGACATTAGACCCCAATCTCATTGTTAAGCCGCTTGATTTTTTTCAGTGAAAACGTGCCGAGTATTGCCAACAATCGTCCTGCTTTGTCAGTGTTATATCAGTAAGCCAGTGAGCATTGTTAGCATGCTCATTGCAAAATAACTCCACACCATTGCAAAGGAGGTAAATCCTGTGAGCAGCAAAAATAAAAACTGTCCTGTCCAAGGACACTTTTTTTTTCTTTTATTCAGATTTGTTTTTTGGGTCAAATTTTTGGGCACATTGTCCTCATGAGTGAATGTTCCTAATCAATTTTAATTTGTTATTATTTACTGATTTTATTACATTTTATTTTTCTGTATCAAATGGTCAAAAATGTACCTTGAGTGTATTTTTTAGTTTGGATGTGAATTTTTTTTTTTTTAATTCAGGCAAATTGATGCACGTCAAGTCTTCTCTGTTACAAACAAAACAATGTTAATAAAGTTATACTTTATTATAAGTTGATCTATGTTACTTTTTTTCTTTATTAGAAAAAAAGGACACAATGTTAGGCAGATAAGTATTTATAATAGTAATTTTATAGACAAATGATACTATTTACAGTGGCGGCAGAGAGTTTGGGGGGGGCGCGAAACATTTACGTCTTCCTTGGGGGGGCGTGACAGAAAATAATTGAGAAACACTGTTTTAACCTAAAGGATTCACCTAAAAGATTGCATTTTGTTCTTATCAATTCGTTGATCATTCGTGGACAAAATTCTAACAATCTGTGCAGCCTGTGTTAACAGGGGGTGTAGATTGATACGCCGGCGACTTCAGTGACCAAAATGAGACGAAATTTCAAATAATATTACAGTTGCCAAATGCAGAAGGGCTGACAGGGATTATGTTGTTGCAAGGAAATACTATAAACGGGTGCACATAATTTTTTTGCCCAGGTTCTCAGAGGAGGACCTGGAGATGTGACTTGGTCCTCATTGAGCTTGAGAGCCGACCCGCCTGATGCGATAAAATTATGACAAGCTTTACTTAGAGCCAATTACCTTTAATTAATTATATAAACAATTAACGCTTGATTAACATCAACTGGCACAACAAAATTGCCATTACTTTGAGGGGAAATGTAAAGAAATAAACATAAAAGCACCAATTCAAAATAAAGGGGATTCATATGTGGCTCTCACATTAACTCCAAGCCTTTGTAAAATTGGGATGTCCTCCTCATACGAGCTCACTGAACGTGCATGTTTAGCTTTGTGAAATGCGAGCAAAAACACGTTTGTCAGCGCATGGCGCTGTTCTACAATAACTTTATTCCACCACTTGTCCATAGGGCGAGTGGGGTCCTATCTGACATCGATAGTTTGCTTAATTGCCACATGCTCTGTTTTTTTCGTGCTTTTCAAAGTTAGGATGGCTAAAATTCTTTGACCCTACATAAAATGCGCTGCTCTTATTAGCGACATTGGGATTCTCACGGCAAATGTTGCACCACATTTCCGTGCGAGCATCATTTGCTTCTAGCCATGGTACCTCCTGCAGCCACTTTTCAGCAAAAGTCCTTTTTTTCGGTAGCTCCGTTGATGTCTCTGTCGTCTGTCTGTCTTTTGACGGGGGTGGGGGATCATGGAAATAATTACTCAGTGGGGCCGAGAGAAAGTGATTTTCTCGTGTCCGCCGCAAATACAGTTGTCAGCCATTGGTACTCAAAAGCGTATTGAAGCCGTTGAGGGCCAGCGCGTTTGTCTATGTCCGGTACGCATGCGCGCATGCGGACCACTTATGTGCACCCCTGACTATAAAGTAATTTTCATCTGGTTAGATTATAGTTGTAGTATAATGAACTCATCACACAAAAATTGTATGTCACTCTTTTTTATTGCAGATATTGATCGCAATAAAACTTTTGGACAACATGATTCCATTTCTTGTCTTATTTAAAACAATTGGTGCATGTGCAAAACAGGTCAATAAATCACATTTTATAAAATTATTCGAAAAATATTAACAAAGGTGGAGCAGAAATCGAACCTTCCATCATCAAGGTAGAATGCACGTAGTATCGATATACGTCCATCAACGTAAGGGTTGTTGTGAGGCACATGAAGTTGTCTTCCCTTGCCTAACAGCGTTTTCCACCTGTAAACAAACGAATAAAAACCGTGTAACACTTGAATTTATGCATTTAGGGTAAAAAGCACATGTATAACTTGAAGTAATTGAGTGTTTGTTTTCTATTTCTTTATCGTTTAAGCTAAGGCAAAGCTAATGATGTCTCAGCTGACGTAACGCACAGAATTGTAATCAAATTGAACATAATTGTACCTGTTATTGCTTTGTGGTGGCACACTGTCTCGGTTCCACATCTTCATATACTGTATATACATATTCATGTATCACATTCTACTGGATCTTCATATACTTGTATCACATTCAACTGGATGCTTCGGAGATTTTGAGGTCCCTGCCATTAAATCAATAAAATACAAAACTATTTTGGTTGTGGCTACTCTTGGCCATTTCTCCATGTTCTCCTCCCATGTTTTGATGATGGCAGATGGATGCGACATTTCCAAATTGTCAATTTTGAGGGATTTTGATGAGTAAGGCCACTCCAGCTCTACTGTTGTTTTGGTTGGAGAAAGTGTAAAACGGAAGTCGCGAGCAGAAATGCGGAAGTACCTTACAAACTTGTCTATAAGTACTCCTGTTAACAGGGTACTATACACATACTATAATAACAGGGTAACAGGGTCTTTACATGAAATATGTGCTTAACGTTAATTACAGTAAATCTTGCTAAACAAACATCATGTTACATACCTAATGATGGGCAAAGTTTTAGGACGACACAGCACACTGAAAATGCTTCACTTTCCCCTAGAATTTACAGTGCACCTTATGTATTAATTCTGATACTGTTGCTGTAAAATGCTCAAGACACAGATTCATCATTCATCAAATCTCAAAATAAATACTAATAAATATAACAATAGCTACAATGAAAAGTGGAAGGTGGTTGAACACAATGTGTAGTCACCTTGGACATTCCACTGTATTCGTATACAGTATTCATATGGTCAGAGATAACGTATCTTAGACATACTACAGGACTGTATAGTGTCTTCCCCAACTGAGATAATTCCCCCAACCCCAGAGTTTTCTAACATTGATTTATTGTTGTTTTTAAAAAGACATTCACATATAGAGATCAGTGATATGAAAGACAGAAATTTTTAACTGATACAAGCACAGACATAAACTTTGAGGCCTCAAACATCAACACAACTCAAACATCATAAATTTGGTTTGCAAAATTTGTGGGACCGTCACTGCGACAGAGAATAGGTTGTTGCCATAAAAGTGGAAAAGAAATGTCTGTCTTGGATGCTTTGTACAATAATTTGACAGCACAAAGTTCTCCTTCACAGGATCAAAATTATCTTTGAATGTGTGTTACATTTTCCCAAACGTACTTCTGGTACGCTCTAAAAACAAAAGTTCAAAAACTACTGTTCAAAGAAGATTACGTTCTGTGGTGTGTTGGATGGTGGTGGCCCCAAAATTCATTTGTACTAACAAAAAGAACTCAGATAAGGGCAGACAAAACAAGAAAAACCTTAGACTCCGGAGGTGTCAGACATGTTTGAAGATGAACAGCAAAACCAGCCAGTCAGAACTGAGAAACTAAATACTGTACCATAAAGTGACAATCTGATGAAACACATGTGGGTAGAATACAAGTGCTCAGACCAAGTATGGACAAAAAGTCCATATAAAGACATGTCCAAAATCCGCCACGGTAGGCACCAGCTAAAATGTGATAATGTAAAGGAGTGACACCTCCAAAACACACTACACAAACATTTTCAAAGGGCTGTTCGGTCCCTGTACGACCTGTGTCAGAGTTTGGTCTGCCCAGTGAGGGTTGGACTCCACCAAGGTTGCCCTTCATCACCGATTCTTTTCATAACTTTAATAGACAGAATTTCTAGCTGGTGTTGAGAGGGTCCAGTTTGGTGGCTAAGCTTAGCATTGCATTGTGCTGTTGGCTTCATCAAGCTGTGACCTCAAACTCTCACTGGAGCGGTTCGCAGATCAGCACCTCCAAATCCGAGACCATTGTCATCAGTCTGAAAAGGGTGGTGTGCTGTCTCCTGGTTGGGGATGAGATCCTGACCCAACAGGAGGAGCTCAAGTATCTTGGGATCTTAATCACGAGTGAGGGCAGGAGGGAGCGGGAGATCGTCAAACGATCGGTGCAGCGTCTGCAGTGATGTGGACTCTGCAGCGGTCTGTAGTGGTGAAGAAGGAGCTGAAGCAAAAGGCAAAGCTCTCGATTTACCAGTCCTACCCTAACCTATGGTCACAAACTGTGGGTCATGACTGAAAGCACAATGAGTTTCCGCCGCAGGGTGTCTGGGCTTTCCCTTAGAGATAGGGTGAGAAGCTAGGTCATCCAGAAGAGACTCAGGGTCGAGACGCTACTCTTTCGCATTGAGATGAGCCAGCTGAGGCGACTCAGACATCTGGTTCAGATGCCTCCTGGGTGCCTCCCTGGAGAGGTGTTCCGGGCATGTTCCACCGGCAGGGGGCCCCAGGGACAACTCAGGGCACGCTGGAGAGACTATGTCTTTCGGCTGGCCTGGCAACACTTTGGGATCACGCCGGAGGAGCTGGTAGAATTAGCCGTGGAGAGGGTAGTATAGCTGTTGCACCCACGACCCGACCCCAGATTAAGTGGTGGATAATGGATTGACAAACATTTTTAAATTGATTTATTTAGAAGACAATTGCACAAGTCACTATGATCCGAGCCACAAGTAAGTCAAAGGTTGTAAAGATGAGTCGTGTTCAGAAACTTCTCGAGTCGAGTCAAAGGTTAGTCAGGGCTTTCACCATTGTTCCCCAGCCCACCCACAAAGCACTCAGGTGTATCTTTCTTTCAATGTAAGTCAATGTAAAAAAACAACAACAAAAACTATGCTGTATAGTCTGCAGAGAATAAACCGGCATTAAGGTGTTTCAAGCTCATGCCTCGGAGGTTGGTACCAATCTTTGATCAAAGTTTTTCGAGTCAGCTTGTCAAGTCTCCAGTCATTGTCTCACAAATCAAGTTTAGTCGAGTCTTGAGTTTTTGCCTCACAAGTGGAGTCGAATCTCAAGTCTCGGACTCTCCCAGCTCAAGCAAGTCAAGTCGGAGTCTGCGTTTTTTTTTCTTCTTCAAGTCTAAGTCGAGTTGCGAGTCATCAAATTTGCTACACGAGTCGACTCGAGTCCAATTGTCTGGTATTTGGTCTTGTCATGGTCTTAGCACGTCTCGGTTTTGGTCGTGTGTCGGTTTCATCTCGATCTTGACTACCGTAAAGGTGGCTTTACACAACTAATGTTTCGCTCACTTTTCTTCCTCATATGTTCTCCTGTGTCGTGGCTCCAGTGGTGATATCATCATCCAGCGACTCCTTTCTATATCTGTGTGTGTGCATGTGAGAAAGAGAGACAGACTGTTAGCATCGATAATCCTCGTGTCTTGCATGCAAATAGTGTCTGTCTTTCTGAAGGTAGCCTGCAATGCTGCTCCAAAGTTAAATATCACACTTTTTTGAACATGTTAAAGATGGTCCCCATGGCTACTGAGTTACAAATACCTAATTTTAAAACTTTTCTCTAGCTTGCATTTACTGCGGTCCTGCTGCTTATAACCCCCAACGTGTGAAAAAAGGTCAGAGGGGAGGTCATTTAGCTCTCCACACCAAGGCCAAACTTAATGGTTTTAATCCTTGGGGCTAAACACAAGCGGGTACAGGCAGCAAAAAAGAACCCAAGGACTTGTGGAGTATGGTCTTTATTTGTACATTTGTTGTCACAAAGCCCAAGGCTAAAAAAATATTTCAGTCACTCAACCGCTTTCTCACTACTTTTACAAACAATACGTTCTAGCCAAGCATGCTGACAGAACAGTGGAAAAGTTATAACCTACAGATATATTAAAGTCCTAAATAAAGCCACTGAGATTTAGGGGAAAAAAGAAACAAAAAGCATTGAAAGTAGTAGAATGGGAAGTGTTTGCAGTTCATCTCAGTTTCCTTGAATTATGTGGTACAGAGCTTTTCTTCTTAATATGCACATGGGCAGCAGTTGCTAAATATAAATGACATCTTCCCTAAAAGTAAGTCTGCATAAGGTTGTTTTTGGAACAAACTGTCAACTACGGTACATTCATTGGCTTTGTTTCAGGACTCTTGACCAAAGCCCCTTGGGAAGATTAACATTCCTCTGGGAGGGGACCACTGTATCTGTGTGCTTATAAATAGGTGGATTATATGATACACAACAAAACAAACAGCAAGTCGCCATGTTTAGCTGCATAACAAATGCGTTGTTGACAGCTTTTAGTATACGGACGGAAGTGTACCAGTCAGATTTTTTTTTTTTTTTTCTTTTTTCTAGGATTTGTATTTTATCTTAAGTCTATTGTTCCCATTGTACCCCATTCCTTTTCTATCTACTCCCACTGCTTCCTCTGTAGCCTTTATCTCGACCTTTTGTGTGTGTCGTGTTTGACCGCCGCATGTTTCCGATGCTTTGCATCTGCCATGTTGACATTCTTCTGAGGCCTGGCCCGCATTTCACATTTGTACAGGTCAGGCCGTTTTGTTTGCGTTAACTATTATGGGACACCCCCAGTTGTTATTTCGCACTTTGGAGGAACTTGCCTATGCTAGAGTGGTATGCTCTGTTGTTCAAAAAAAGACTCGAGCCTCAAGGGAGGTATCTTTGGTGTGTAGTTAAGCCAAGCTTCTGTCAAGCTTTTGGACTCATTTGGGTAGTTCTGTTGAAGCACTACATACTTAGAAGACAACCTGCATTCATTTGTCTAGGAAAGTGTGTCTGGCAAACATACAGTAGTGTTAAACAAACCCAGACCCTTTGTGTTTTCCTAGACTTAACACACACAGAAGGAGTCAGTTATTGTGAGACTTATCATGAAATCATAATTTAAAAAAAAAAAAAAAAAAAAAAAACACGCTGAGAGAGAAGTCAGTGAAAGAGAGAAATGTTCATATCATAAAAATTCATATGAACGCAAGGTCTAGGGATGACGGGCCAGACACAATCACACACACAAATGCTGAAATTCAACATGCCCACTTGCTATGGTGAGGGAACTCCAAGGCTCAGTTTCAATTATCTATACATATTTTTCTGAACTACAGCTCATGCAGAGAGCAATAAAGTATAGAATATAACAGCATAGTGTTGAAACGCCCTTGTGAGAAGTCAAAATGTATTACATAAAAATATCAGTCTGCCACCAGATTGTCTTCCGTATACACCAAAAAGTGTCTATCCTCCTTGAGGTGACACACATATTTACAGATATGACGGTAGGCCTATATAACGTTACATAATACAACAGCACTGCCCAGTGGTCACAGCCAATCACACTTGCCGTTAAATGCAATAATCCACAACTGTGGCCAAGTTTACAGGTCGATTATGACAGAGCAGGATCATCCCAAATAAATCCCGTAACATAGTGATGCCAAAATCAAGTGCCTGATCTAGTTCTGCAGGATCCAGCAAAACCCCTGCTTTACACCGTAACATGGCGTGGGCATGGACAGCTATTGTCAATACACCTGAGACCCTAAAAACATTTACACCAAGTACCACCCCAAAAATAATGACATTCAAAATACCACCATTATGAACAACATTAAAATATTGGAATCTACTGAGATTATGGGGAACTGCCAAAGGTTTATGGGAATAAAGTTGAAATATTACAACAACAACAAAGTAGTCCCAAGATTACGAAGAAGTTCCGTTTCTACGCTGGCGCTGTAATCTGAATTTCCGCGTAAATCAGAATTAACCCTTTAAGTACCCCTAAATACCCTATAAATATATCAAAACAACCATCCAATAACATGTATTATACATCATTATACCATCCTTGCCAAGACATTGGAGCTAAGTCCTAGCTAGACAGCGAGCTAAGCTCCGAAATGATGATATCAGACATCCGTGTGGTTTGCTGATTTTATTCAGCTGCTCATGGCATCAACACTTGCAGAATACAACTAAAATACAAATTAAATCTGTTTCATCTTCAATCACAGCAATTCAAATTTGGGTTTATAACTAGCTGCTAAAACATTATACCAATCCACACAAACGATTAGCAGGTATTAGTTAGCGTCCACACATTATCAAAAACCATCACATAAACTTGCCCCAAGTATTTGACCACAATTAAAAACGCACAATAAACAACGCAAAAGGTGTTATACAGGTGTTGCCTCTGTGGATACTTTACAAGCAACAAATGTGACCGCAGGCTTCCAGCTGTAATCTTTCCCACTCTCTCTTACTGCTCCGCGGGAGCGAATGCGCTCTTCCTCGTGTGTGCGCAAATACGTTGTTCTTCATGTGTACATGCGCTTTTACTAGCGTACGGATGTATTACCTGCTCTATGCTTCCTGCGCCAAAATAAAAGCATGCGTCACAAAAGAAAAGTCAACATTAGTTGTAGTGAGTTCATTTTGTCTACACTTATAAATTAGTAGAATTTTTCCTTTTGTCACAGACAATAGTTTTAGGTTGTTTTATTTACCTGAAATGTTTTGGCGACTACTTCCGCCTTCATCAGAGTGTCACTGGTGTATGTGTGACACGTCTTGATCAGCTGATGGATGGAGGTGTGACTCAACTGTCAGATTTGACAGGCGAGTCACACCCTCTACTGACCATTCACTCTTTCAGGATGCTGGTCCAAGTAGTAGAGAGCATGTAAGCTTCCTTGTCCCTGTTGATGTTCCTCAGGCCCCGCTTGCGGATTTAAATGGCCTCACTGATCCAGCGCTGATGTTTGTTTTCTTCGGTGCGGATGACTCTGGCCTTTTCACAGTCCATAAAGTGGTTTTCCCTTTTGCAGTGGTCAGTGATGGCTGACTTGTGGTGTTCCTGTTGTGCTTGTTCTTTAATTGCTCTTGTTTGTCTTATTGGTGTCTGCTTCTCACACTCCTTCTTGTGTTGTTTTTTTCTTGTAATAAAGCTCCACCCTGTCTCCCTGATGTATGATTTATTGCATGATTTGTATGGAATTTCATATATGGAATTGCATTTGTTTTCCGGGTGGATTTTGTTGTTTGGATGGACCAATATCTGGCCGAGTGTTGTGTGTGGTTTGACTGGTTTGTTTATGTTGGATTTTCTCATGACTCTTTGGATACGTTCCGTGATTCCTCTCACGTATGGCACCATATCTCTGTGTTCTTGTTGTATTTGTTTTTTTTCTTTCCCCGTTTTGTGTTGTTTTTGTTTATAACCTGTCCTGCACCTTTTCGCTATTGCCTACTGTGGATACTGACACCTCTTCAGTGCATGTTGTAAGTGCTTTTCCTCTTGTGTTCTGTCATCCAGGTCCGTGATTATTGTCGTACCTTCATGAAATGTTCTGACTACTGACAGTTTGTGCATTGTGGGGTGTTCACAAGTCCATAGGAGGTATTGGTGTGTGTGGGTTTCCTGTGTATTTTCATTTTGATGTCTCCGTTGTCTGTGTGGTGTATGTTTATGTCCAGAAAAGTTATGGATTGACCTGTTTCTTCTTCATGGTTGAATTTGATGCTGCCGGTGGCATCCATCACTCTGATGAAGGCTTAAGTAGTCGTCGAAACATGTCAGGTGAATAAAACAACCTAAAATATTTGTCTGTGATAAAAGAAAAATGCAATCAATCTAAAGGTCAACAGGTGAACATTGTTTAAAAAAAAAAAAAAAAAAAAAAGGAGTCCAAATGGCGGACGAGAATCCGGCGTCGTAAAGTTGAAATCACGTACGTTGGATATGTCGTAACCCGGGGACTACCTGTACCAGGAGAAATTTCTCCAAAATCTTTCGTGAGAAAGCAAAATCAGACAATAATTGAGTCGTTTTATTTACTTGAGAACCTTAGTAATTTTTGAGATACAGTGACACCTTGACTACAATCGCTTCGAGACACCACTTTTTTGATATCCGATGTAAAATTTGACCAATTGTTTCTACATCCGACAAAATGCTCGAAATACAACGACGTGACAGCGCCGCAGACGGACGCAGGGCGGATTTTCTTGTGGGAGAAATCAACACAGGTTCAAAGAAGGTTAGTGCAGGTGGTGAAACAAGGAAAAAGGTTATGCTTACCATTGAAATGAAGATGGAAATGATAGAAAAATATGAGCGTGGGCTGCACATCTGTGAACTGACTCAACAATACGGTCATAGAATGTTACGATCTCAACGGTCCTCCTCCGACGTCCGTTCGCCAGTCTTTGAAAGTTAAGTTGACAATTATTATTGTGGTAACATCGCCAAAGAAATCGCCAGCTTGGTCAAGTTTAAATCATTTATTTCAGAACTTGTGGAACACAACACACCTACTGTCCGCCGTAGTTGATGGTGTTCTCAACAAAACATTAAAAGAGAAAGTAAAATGTCAAACGCACATCAACCCACGTCCACTACATTAGAACCAGATTCCTTACATTATTACAGGAATTATTATTATTTTATTACACCGATTTTTATTAATAATTCATTTGTTTTGGTATGTGTAATTGCCATTTGTAAGAGTACCGGCAGTATTTATTAAGGATTTAGTGTAGGTTTTCAGGCTGTGGAACGAATTAATGGAATTATAATGTATTCTTATGGGAATATCCTGCTCGACATAAAGCCATCCGAACTTACAAACGCAGTCCTGGAATGAATTAACTTAGTATGTAGAGTGGAAAAGCGCTATATAAGTATAACACGATTTACCATTTTCCACTGTACAGTATATTCAAAATGTAATTAGAATTACAGGAATAAATCAAAAAAAAAAAAAAAACTTAAGAGTATGAATTTTAAGAATTTACCTTCAGAATTGCTAATATACAAGGCGGATACAGTGGGGCAAATAAGGATTTAGTCAACTACTAATTGTGCAAGCTCTCCCACTTGAAAATATTAGAGAGGCATGTACTTGTCAACATGGGTAAACCTCAACCATGAGAGACAGAATGTGGAAAAAAAAAAAAAGAAAGAAAATCACATAGTTTGATTTTTAAAAAATTTATTTGCAAATCCTGGTGGAAAATAAATATTTGGTCAATACCAAAAGTTCATCTCAATACTTTGTTATGTGCTGGTATTTTAGCCCATTCCTCTATGCAGATCTTCTCTAGAGCAGTGATGTTTTGGGGCTGTCTTTGGGCAACAAGGACTTTCAAGTCCCTCCACAGATTTTCTATGGGGTTGAGATCTGGAGGACCTTGAAATGCTTCTTACGAAGCCACTCCTTTGTTGCCCTGGCTGTATGTTTGGGATCATTGTCATGCTGAAAGACCCAGCCACGTCTCATCTTCAATGCCCTTGCTGATGAAAGGAGATTTTCACTCAAAATCTCTCGATACATTGCCCCATTCATTCTTTCCTTTACACAGATCAGTCGTCCTGGTCCCTTTGCAGAAAAACAGCCCCGAAGCATGACGTTTCCACCCCCATGTTTCACAGTGGGTATGTTGTTCTTCGGATGCAATTCAGTTTTCTTTCTCCTCCAAACACGAGAAACTGTGTTTTTACCAAAAAGTTCTATTTTGGTCTCATCTAACCATAACACATTCTCCCAGTCCTTTTTTTGATCATCCAAATGCTCTCAAGCGAACCGCAGACGGGCCTGGACGTGTACTTTCTTCAGCAGGGGGACACGTCTGGCAGTGCAGGATTTGAGTCCCTGGTGGCGCATTGTGTTACTGATAGTAGCCTTTGTTTCTGTGGTCCCAGCTCTCTGTAGATCATTCACTAGGTCCCTCCGGGTGGTTCTGGGATTTTTGCTCACCGTTCTTGTTCTCATTTTGACGCCACGGGGTGAGATCTTGCATGGAGTCCCAGCTCAAGGGAGATTATCAGTGGTCTTGTATGTCTTTCATTTTTGTAATAATTGCTCCCACAGATGATTTCTTTACACCAAGCATTTTAACTATTGCAGATTCAGCCTTCCCAGCCTGGTGCAGGTCTACAATTTTGTCTCTGGTGTCCTTCGACAGCTCTTTGGTCTTGGCCATAGTGGAGTTTGGAGTGTGACTGACTGAGATTGTGGACAGGTGTCTTTTATACCGATAATGAGTTAAAACAGGTGCCATTAATACAGGTAACGAGTGGAGCCTCGTTAGACCTCGTTAGAAGAAGTTAGACAACGTTCAACAACGAACAGTTGTTTAGGATTAAATGCAATTGTATTGAATTTAAGCTAAAATACTACTGAACTGCAATGGGGCAGTGAGTACTAGACCAATAATCGTACTTGTATCCAATTTTGAGAATCACAAGAAATCAACAGACAGCAGCATTGTATAATCGTACTTGTATCCCATTTTGAGAATCACAAGAAATCAACAGACAGCAGCATTGTTACTTTACCACTGTAAGCGATTATGGGTCACTTTGACACTATTATGTTGATAACACCAAGTAAATTACAACCTGTAATAAAAGCGTCACCTCTTTCTGGCAAAGTCTTGCAAAGTGATACATACAGTATGTAAGAAAAGTTTCTTTGGGTACATTGGACTAAATGACTGAATAATTGAATGTGAAAGCCCCATGGAGCTTAGCAGCTTGTGATGAGCAGGTAGTGAACTGCCTGCTGCTAAGAAACACTGTGTAAGACATTACTGGCTGCTGCCCAAAACAGTAAAGTTACGGGCAATAAAAGGAAAAGAATAGGAAAATAAAACACTAAACCACTGAGGGAAATGTCAGAGATAATTTCTATGCATCCCATTACAAACAAGCCTGCACTTAAATATGAAAACAGAGATGCTTTAAATCCATTTTAGAGTCGGTTCTTTTATAGTTAACGAACAAAATAAAATAAAAAAACTTTTAAGTGACTTGAAAGTTGACATAATCTGATAGCCTAAAACACTAACACAGGCACACTTCTGTTTATTTACCCAAGATAATGCCCATTCGCTATCACATGTGGAAATAAATAGACTGGCTCTTTCTATCTATTCTGCTCCGTTGAAGCTGATGTCCCAGTCATGCTGGGTGGAGCACAGGGGAAACAATTTCCCTGGTATTATAGTCATTATCTTTATCAGTATGCATTTTTCTCCATTAGTTCCCTACATTTTGCATGATTTTACTTCTCAGCCTGCAATGTTCTTTGTAGTTAATTCTGTCTTTTTGAATGGAAGCTGCAAATTCTCATGTCCAGAATTATTGGAGATATCAGTGCAGATTTTACTGTGAGCATCACATGCCAAGTTGAAAGCAATAAACATTTTTCTTTATACAAAAAAAAGTGGCTCATTTCTAAAGTCTCTTTTCTTAATTTGACTTTGTGGTATTTTGATAGCTTACGAGTGATGCAAAATGGCTTTCGTCACCCAGGATGAAAACCGCCTCCTGTGTGGGCTTTGTTTAGAGTGATTGTGCCCATAAAGAAACCACACGGGACTTAAAGCAGGAAGTTTATGGGGGAACCCATGAGGACATAGACTTTTGCCACGCACACATGTGCAGTAAAAGTAAGAAACTGTGCCAATCAAGACTTGCGGCACCTTTAATACTTAATCAAAAACACATGGATTTTTTTGTGTGTGTGTGTGTTTTGTATTTTTTTAATGATATGTACAGTGTTATAATGATTAAAAAAGAGGCTATGCCCGACCATTTACAATATTTACAGTATATATAAGTTCATGTGGAAATATCTTCCTGGGAAAAGAAGATGAAAAAAACTCTATCTAATCTATATATCTATATCTATGTGCAGTGGTACTTCTATCTACGAATTTAGTTTGTTCCAGCACCAGGTTTATAAGTCGAAATGGCCGTATGTCGAGCAGAATTTTCCCATAAGAACACATTACAATTCGATTAATTCATTCCACATCTCAATAAGTCCTGCAGGTATAATTACAAATAGCAATTACACATAACAAAACTAATACATGAACAAGACCGCAAGGTACTTGAACTCCTCCACTTGGGGCAGGATCTCAGCCCAGGCCAAAACAACAAACAAAAGGAACTACACTTAAACCCCACCTGCTAGCTAAACCCTGATCGTAAAAAGGAAAGAAGAAATAGACAGCCACAACCCTAGCTTCCTACTCTAAACAAAACAGGAGAAAACGGGTTGAACAGAAATGGCAGCTTACCCTTACTGCTTCAGTGCTCTTATTTTCAGTGGTGAACAAAAACGATCCAATAGCAAATGAACACAAAAGACCTCACCGAAAAAGTGGGAGTGTAACAAAGTAGCTGGCGAGGAAGACCGCGGCACGAATGCTGTCAAATGCGACCTCCCAGAGCGTTGACAGCAGCAGGTTTATGAAGCTTGGCGCCTGTTCGTCATGGCCAATCACCGGTGGCGACGTCATCTGTCCGTCCAGCATTGATCAGCTTACGTCACAGTGGGAGGGGAGGCAGCCAGCTGGCGGAGGTCACGATCAGCTGACTGGAGGCTTCTCAAAATAAAACAACAGTTAAACGGCCAGGGCCGTCACACCAACCCTCACTGGGAATGAATTCGACCTACTGGTGGCAATGCGGACCAAACTCTGACACCGGTCGTACAGGGACCGAACAGCCCTTGTTATGATGTTTCATGTTTGGATAAGTAATGTTAAAGTGCATACGACAGGATTAAAAAAGTCTTAAATAGCATTATAATGTGAATTAGAATCATATTTTGAGACTATTACATTTTATACATTTTTATATTTCGACTATATACAACAATTTGGCAAAGCGCAGATGACGAGAAATTAGTCTTTTAATCTGCCGTTTAGCCACGCCTACCATTATAGGGCTTTAGCGTTCCCAACAGAAGGATGACGTCAGCAGGGTCATGGTTTTATCTGATTTAGAATTCAGCCCATTGAGGGGGAATTATTCAGAACGAAGAAAATGCGATGAAGAGAGCCGCAAAGTGTCATTGTTTCCGTCTCTACTCCAATATTTTTACAGGATATTCTTTTTATCAAAGTATTTTTCCCCAATTGCTAAATGCCTCCTCCCACAGCCCAGCAAAGGAGCCATCGCAATGCTTACCTGGGTAACGTCACATTCACATTCGTCCTAAACCCGAGACTTAAGCCGAAAGTCACTCATTTTCATGGCGCGGGATTAAAAAAATAATAAAAGAAAAATTTATAAAACGATCGCTTCCACACACTTTCAAGCGGTCCATTTCATTCAGGAGCATGAAACACTACGTGAAATATGAAATGAACATGCTTTTTGGTGTTGTAAGCACTTTAAATAATGATATATACAGGGGTGAAAGTGGGCCAGAACGGTCAGGAACGCAGTTCCGGTATAAGATTCAGGGCCAGAACGCAGTTCCGGTATAAGATTCAGGGCTGGAATGCTGCTCCGGTACACGGTGCTTTGATTCCAAAAATATGACGGCAAATGTAAAAAAAAAAAAAAATGCTAAGCTGCCACAGACGCATTTCATCTCCAAGAAGAAAACAATCTACCAACATCAGATTTACATACACAAATGTTTACAAGAAGCATAATAAAGTGCTTGTGTAGCGTAATCCATTTCCACCGATATTTATTATTTTATTTTATTCCACGGACAGCATGGAGGTTTCCCCATCTGCTGCAGTTGTCTGAGTCTGATGATGATGAGTCACGTCAATGTGCGAATGCAAAGCAAAATGCCTGGACTCATTTATCCGTTTAATTGGCTGACATACTGACATGTGATCAGCAGAGATAGTTAGCTCTGATTGGTTCAAATGTGCATGTTTTCTGGAACGGCAAAAAAATAATAAAATTGTTGAATTGATGCGACAAAAAGAGGGCAATGCAACAGAAAATGGATCAAATCTTTAAGAGCAAGGAAAGAGTTGAGGAGGCTTTATTTAGTTTTTTTTTGCTCTGATGGGGAGGTTTAGAACATCTTAGTGTCAATGTGCACTTTGGACTTATATTTTTTCATTTATGTTAGGCTACTTATTCATTTCCTTATGATTTAAAAATGTCAATGTTTGCGCGATCTTCAAAATATATTCCATTTCACTCTGCATAATATAAGTCATTTGTACTTATTTTTGTAAATGTATGTTACTTATATCTTTATTATTAAAAAAAAAAAAAGAAAAAGAAAGAAAGCAAATGTAAATGTTTGCATTAACTTCAATTTTAATATACATCCTATGTTCTTAATTAGTTAAAATTGAGATTTGGCATTTAGTATGTGAGGAAATGAGGAAAAATAAAAATTAGGAGATGGAGGTTGGGGTTATTGCTGTTTTTCTTACCTTTTATTTTGCAAATCCTTGAAAAAAATACAATTTTGAATGAAAAACAGTTTTTGTTTGTGTTATAGAAATAACTGTGCCAAAATAGTTTTCTTCACATTTCAGTAGTTTTAGAAGGTTTGACCCCCCAATCACCCCCCCCCCCCCCCCCCCCGCCCCAAAAATGAAAATAAATAAATAATTAATTAAGTAATTTAAATGTCTGGCACCATGGCGAACTACACGTCGGGGAGCTCCGGCAAGAAATTCTAGTCACTTTCACCCCTGGATGTGTACAAATTATATTGGATAATTATCCTCCAAAGATTGGATGACAGAGAGAGTGGGGAGGTTGCTCAGTTGTTCACAATGCGCAGCCCACCACTGAACAGTTAAAACAGTGACAGGTAATCCATATAATTTTCGGGAACACTTTACAATAAGGGTCCCTTAATTAACATTAGTTAATGCATTTTTAGACAGTAACTCATGTTTAAGTAACATGACAATAATTCATTTAATCCCTTATCTAACATTTATTAATATATTAATCAACATGAGTTAATGCATTACTTAATGGATTTTAAAATAATAACTAATGTTTAAGTAACATTACAATAATTAATAAAATTGCTTATCTAACATTTATGAAAATATCAATTAACATGAGTTAATGCATTACTTAATACATTCGTTATTACATAACCAGACATTAACGAATAGTTTGGTAAAATCTAAAAATATATATAGGCCTATATCAAGTTAGGGTTTAGGGTTAGGATTTGTTAACTTAAGCATTTATAATTTCTTAGTTAAGGGACACATGTGCTACACTTTACAATAAGGGTCCAAAAAGCATTCAGTAATGGTTAATAAAGGTTAAGGGGAGGTAACTTAAGCATTTATAATTTCTTCGTTAAGGGACACATGTGCTACACTTTACAATAAGGGTCCAAAAAGCATTCAGTAACGGTTAATAAAGGTTAAGAGGGGCGAACTTAAGCATTTATAATTTCTTAGTTAAGGGATATGTGTTTTACACTTTACATTAAGGGTCCAAAAAACATTCAGTAATGGTTAATTAAGGTTAAGTTAGGGTGACCATATGTTGATTTCCAAAAAAGAGGACACTCGGCCCGGCCTCGAGATACTTGAATTTTACTCGAAGTCCACTCAAAGATGCCTATATAACTTTAATATATTTAAAGTGTGCCTCCTCCATCTGGTTAGAAAAATTCAGTTTTATTAAAAAAAAAAAAAAAAAAAAAAAAAAACATTGGTCTATTGCCATATAGTATATATTATACACTATATGGAAATATTTTTTCATTCAACAGGCTTTATTCTTCCTAAAAAATTTTTTTTTTAAATCAAACCTTAAAAAAGAACAAAAAAAAAACAAATGTAGTCCAGTCAATACGCACACACAGTAGGCTATGTGCCAACTAAATATTTTTATAAATTACTATCACGACAATTGTCATTAACGAATTGTTATTCCCACTCAATTTGTATTCTCATTCAGTGTTCTAGATTATACGCAAACAATAACCGAAATTAACTGACAAGCTATTCAACCAGCATCTTTCCAAACGCAGCAGTTCAAAACTACATCGCCCATAATGCCTAGCGCGGCTGAGCACACTGATAGCTACCCTGTTAGCGACTGCCGGGTGAGGCAAACTCAAACTTTGCTATAAAAGTTTACAATCAACGGCGCGGAACGATGCGACACCAAACAGGATTTTACAGATTACGCCAATACAAATCTCCGACAGAAGTCAACAGTTGGCATTATATAAGTATTTATCGTAAAAAAAACTCTCAACTGGGCAGGCCCTCCTATTTAAAATATAATACTAACATTCACCAAATACACGAACACAGAACAATTAATACAAGACTAATACAGTATACTGCATCTCTGTTTACACATATAACCCAATATTCAACACACATGATCAACATTAACAGGAGAGAAACCTACAGAAAGGTGTATGGAGCCACGTCTTAAAACTCCTTGCTGTAGACTGATTTCTTGCCAAACTGTCAACCGTCGTTAGATGGCGGTAATTCCACATGAAATAAAGGGTAAACTGCCAACAAAAAACAAGAAGAAGACTTCTTGACTCCTTCTCCCGCCCCAACTAGTCGGAGTCACATCAACGCAGGTAGGCGCTGCCTCCTAGCGGCCGGAGGGATTCTCTTCAAATTGGTCCCGTGAAAAATCATAAAAACCGGACATTTTCATGAATTTATGAAACCCAGCCGGGCCCTCCGGAGAGCACGTAATAAGAGGACATGTCCGGGCAAAAGAGGCAAACCCTAACCCTAACCTTATATAGGCCTATATATATATTTTTTTTTAATTTTACCAAACTATAAGTTACTGTCTGGTTATGCAATAACTAATGCATTACCTAATGCATTACCTAATCCATTAGCTAATGCATTAACTCACGTTAATTAATATATTAATAAATGTTAGATAATGGATTAAATGAACTATTGTCATGTAACTTAAACATTAGTTATTGTCTAAAGATGCATTAACTAATGTTAATTAAGGGACCCTTATTGTAAAGTGTTACCAAATTTTCCAATGTTTAGCTTCAAACTCAAACAGGGGCATGCTTCAAATAGTAATATAACGCAATGACCTAAAACTACAGATTTGCAAAATTCTTCCTTTCATCAGTGTCAACTTGCAGCTTAATGTTTACCAGGTGTCAATTTTGCCGCTTTGTAACTCTCCCATGGGGAAAAATGTATGAACTCAAAAGGCTTTTATCACGATGTCTGCTTTTTCTCAATTCTGGTCTAATCTCATTTGTACTTGCAGTTATTGGTGTGGTGCACACACTCGCTCAGGGGATTGCTAAATTTTTTGGTAGAGTGGTCAAATTGAAGATTTGTGGAATATCTAATGTCAAACATCGAAACTTTATCTTTTGCTGAATCTTTACTGGCTGTGTTTTTCCCTAACGCAAGACGACCGCAACAGATGACTTGAAATTCTAGCATCTTAAGTTTCTTTGAACAACAGGGAGGAACATAACATTAAAAATGATTTGTGAACAAGTGCCCTCAGAGAGTATAAACGTTTAAATTATTAACCGAGTGAAAATGTGTAAGCGGGCTTGCAGGATTGTTCAAAACCTTTCACATTTCTTTATAGAGGTGGGGTAAGAAAGAACAGAACGAAACAGTGGGAAAAACTAGGTTGGGAAATTGAGTTCTTGAACATTTTATTCTTTCATTCATCGTCTGAGCCGCTTATGCTCACGAAGTCACAGGGGTACCGGAGCCTACCCCAGCTAACTATGGGCAGTAGGCGGGATACACCCTGAATTGGTTGCCAGCCAATTGCAGGGCACGAGGAGATGAACAAGCTGCCTTCACATGCTCTAAGATGATGCTTACCACTTGTTAATTGGCTGGATAACTTCCAACACTGTCCATGAAGTGGGCTTGTGTTCAATGACTCCTGGGCCACTCCCCTTCCTCAGTCCGCCCCTGATAAAAATCCAATCCTCCAGTAGAAAGTACAACTTGAGGTGGCATTCACATGCAATTTTTGACTCGACAAGTGATATTTACCATTATTAGGACACCAAACGCTCTTCCACTGTGTCACCATAAAATTTTAGTTAAGAAAAAATACCTTCCAATATGATTGTGTATTGTTTGTTTATCCTGCGTTGAGCAGCGACCAATCCAGGGTGCCCCCTTCTGCTTATCTAAAGTCAACTTGGATAGACTCCTTACAGTGACCCAGACCAAGACAAGTGATAAAAATAGAGTGGATGTTTGTTGAGGGGCGTATTTGGATACTGGTACGTTTGCTTTTTGATTGGGCAAGTAATGCATGACAAATTGCATGACACATATGCTTTTGAAATCAATGAATTTCAATTTTGTGAAAGTAGAGCATTCTCCCATGCTGCAAAATGTACATTTGCTGTATGAATTTCCATTTTCATCACAAATACAGTGGTACACCTACTTATGAACGCCTCTACAAGCATTATTTTCAGGTTACGACAGGTTATGGGAAAATATTGCCTCTTATTAAGAAAGAAATTTCAGGTTACGAGAGACAAAAGTAGTATACAATACAGTAAAAGATACGTATGTACTTCCTGCTTTCTGCTTTTAAATGTCGCGCCATAACATCCTGTTGCCCTATTGGCAGTGTTGTCACAGATTATTTGAAAAAAAAAAATTACTGATTACTGATCACACCTCAGAAAAGTAATCTGGTTACTTTACTGATTACTTTAAAGTAATTTATCGGTTACATTTGACCAATTTTTCTCAATTGCCGCTTCAACATAAGACTGACAACAGAAAAATGTCTGCATGTAATTGACATTCCGATACTTGAATTTGAAGAGGAAGATCAGAATTTTTCACATAAGGCTTTATCTTGTTAGTTAGTCGATGGAGTTGATTTCAACCACCATTGACTCGCGCAAGCGTAGCCACTCCAGAGCCCTAAAACTAACAAATACAGTGCCTTGCAAAAGTATTCGGCCCCCTTGAATCTTGCAACCTTTCGCCACATTTCAGGCTTCAAACATAAAGATATGAAATTTAATTTTTTTGTCAAGAATCAACAACAAGTTGGACACAATCGTGAAGTGGAACAACATTTATTGAATAATTTAAACTTTTTTAAAAAATAAAAAACTGAAAAGTGGGGCGTGCAATATTATTCGGCCCCTTTACTTTCAGTGCAGCAAACTCACTCCAGAAGTTCCGTGAGGATCTCTGAATGATCCAATGTTGTCCTAAATGACCGATGATGATAAATAGAATCCACCTGTGTGTAATCAAGTCTCCGTATAAATGCACCTGCTCTGTGATAGTCTCAGGGTTCTGTTTAAAGTGCAGAGAGCATTATGAAAACCAAGGAACACACCAGGCAGGTCCGAGATACTGTTGTGGAGAAGTTTAAAGCCGGATTTGGATGCAAAAAGATTTCCCAAGCTTTAAACATCTCAAGGAGCACTGTGCAAGCCATCATATTGAAATGGAAGGAGCATCAGACCACTGCAAATCTACCAAGACCCGGCCGTCCTTCCAAACTTTCTTCTCAAACAAGGAGAAAACTGATCAGAGATGCAGACAAGAGGCCCATGATCACTCTGGATGAACTGCAGAGATCTACAGCTGAGGTGGGAGAGTCTGTCCATAGGACAACAATCAGTCGTACACTGCACAAATCTGGCCTTTATGGAAGAGTAGCAAGAAGAAAGCCATTTCTCAAAGATATCCATAAAAAGTCTCGTTTAAAGTTTGCCACAAGCCACCTGGGAGACACACCAAACATGTGGAAGAAGGTGCTCTGGTCAGATGAAACCAAAATTGAACTTTTTGGCCACAATGCAAAATGATATGTTTGGCGTAAAAGCAACACAGCTCATCACCCTGAACACACCATCCCCACTGTCAAACATGGTGGTGGCAGCATCATGGTTTGGGCCTGCTTTTCTTCAGCAGGGACAGGGAAGATGGTTAAAATTGACGGGAAGATGGATGCAGCCAAATACAGGAACATTCTGGAAGAAAACCTGTTGGTATCTGCACAAGACCTGAGACTGGAACGGAGATTTATCGTCCAACAGGACAATGATCCAAAACATAAAGCCAAATCTACAATGGAATGGTTAAAAAATAAACGTATCCAGGTGTTAGAATGGCCAAGTCAAAGTCCAGACCTGAATCCAATCGAGAATTTGTGGAAAGAGCTGAAGACTGCTGTTCACAAACACTCTCCATCCAACCTCACTGAGCTCGAGCTGTTTTGCAAGGAAGAATGGGCAAGAATGTCAGTCTCTCGATGTGCAAAACTGATAGAAACATACACCAAGCGACTTGCAGCTGTAATTGGAGCAAAACGTGGCGCTGCAAAGTATTAACGCAAGGGGGCCAAATAATATTGCATGCCCCACTTTTCAGTTTTTTATTTGTTAAAAAAAGTTGAAATTATCCAATAAATTTTGTTCCACTTCACGATTGTGTCCCACTTGTTGTTGATTCTTGACAAAAAAATTAAAATTTTATATCTTTATGTTTGAAGCCTGAAATGTGGCGAAAGGTTGCAAGGTTCAAGGGGGCCGAATACTTTTGCAAGGCACTGTAACTGACAAATTGCATGGAATTTATTGAAATCAACTACACCGACTAATTAAACCCCGCTAACTCGAAGATTAAGCCTTATGTCAAAAGTTTTGAATTTCGGGTTAGGGTGTAGGGGTTATAGTTAACGGCATATCAGTGTCAAAGTAAAACAATACAAATTGACTGCACAATAATCAACAAAACGCAAATGAATTGCACAGTGCAATAAACACAAAGGTGGGGGCGGGTGCGGATGCACGCGTACAACCCGGAAGTACGACGTACAGTCCCTGACAAAAGTCTTGTCGCCTATCCATTTTGTGGAAACAATATCTAATAACTAGTGATGCACGATAATACATTTTTCAACCGATATCGATAGCCGATAATTTCCTGCCCCTTCCACCCGATAACCTGTCACGCCGATAATTCTATTCAAATATGTATGTAAAATGTTAAAGTATACAAAGATCAAATGTTACTGTGCAAAAATGTAATTTAGTGCTATTTTTTTTCCACATCAAATGTGAACAAGTAGTAAATTACAACATCTAAACAATGGCAAAGACATTCTGTAATGGTAAGCTTTTGGCAACAATTACTTCGAGAGTAAACACCCAAGTTGCACAAAAATGCCTTTAAAAGTAAGCCATTCCTAACATATATCACATTACTACACTGCAAAAACACCTCAGAATTGGACAAAACTGTTGATTGCGCACATTTGGAGGCTAAATCAAGTATATAATTATCGGATTGCATTATCGGGTGAATTTCGTTTTATCTGGATTATCTGTGTGACGTCATAATTGCCATTATCGGGCGATAATTATCGGTGACCGATATTATCGTGCATCTCTACTAACAACCTGACTTTTAATTATTCAATTGGTTTCAGGAATGGCTCATATGAAAGCTAAGACCCTCCCAAATGATGTTGTATGTACAAAAATATATTTGTTTCACAGAAAAAAGATTTATCATTTAATGAACACATAAAGGTCAAATTTTGGCAAGACAAAAGTTTTGGCGCCTACAGAAAGTAGTGTGAAAATTGAACAAAAAATGTACTTCAAATACAAAAATATGTTACATAACATAAGCGAATTAAGTAGTGTTGCTGTGAGATCCAAATTTAATATTTTGTATGACTTCCATGGGTTTGAAGGACTGCATCAATGCAGTTCAGCAAGGATTCATACGATTTATTGATGAAGTCATCAAGAACATCAAAGAAAGCAGTCTTGCATGCCTCCCAGAGTTCATTAACATTCTTGGGTTTCATCTTCCATGCTTCCTCTTTCATCCTGTTCATGTCTGGTGACTGGGCTGGCCAGTCCTGGAGGATCGTGATCTTCTTTGCCTTGAGAAACTTTGAGGTAGAGATTAAAGGATGCGATTTATGGTTAGGAATGTAAGAGGCAGCTAAGATTTGTTGATATTTCAGACTATTTATGTTGCCTTCCACCCTGCAGATTTTTCGCACACCCCCATACTGGATATAACCCCAGACCAAGATTGTGCCATCACCAAACTTCCCTGTTTTCTGAGTGAATCTCGGATCCATGCGGACCCCAGTAGGTCTCCTGCAATATTTGCGGCAACTGTGCTATAATTCAATGGAAGATTCCGCTGAAAAATCCACCTTTTGCCACAAAACAGTGAAGTTTGGTGGTGGCAAAATCATGGTCTGGGGTTACATCCAGTATAGGTGTGTCAAGATCCTCCGGGACTGACCAGCCCAGTCACCAGAAATGAGCAGGATAAAAGAGGAAGCATGGAAGACAAAACCCAAGAATGTTGATGAACTCTGGGAGACATGCAAGACTGCTTTCTTTGATGTTCCTGATGACTTCATCAATAAATTCTATCATTTGGGAGGGTCTTAGCTTTCATATGAGCCATTTCTGAAACCAATTGAGTAATTAAAAGATAATTAGCAAATGTTTCTACAAAATGGATAAGCGACAAGACTTTTGTCAGGGACTGTACACATACGTGGTCAATTTGGCCACAAAACGTGGCGGCAAGTAAGCACTTTACACTCAATCGGACTCACAGCACATCCCAAAAATGCTAAACGAACACGTCACCTCACGGCATATTTGTGCAATATGAATATGATATAAAAAATACTTGCTGACTTGGAGCGATGACTACCCGCCGTTGCAACGGCAAAGCTACAAAACGGCCATGCATGTAGCGGCTCCAACCTATCGCTGGAACCCTCCAAAATGAAGGAAAAATACTCAAGTTCCTTCATGGACGCACACAGATCAACATTCCCTTGCACATCTCAACAGGTGGTTGCACTCAGCTCGAATATGCACCCACGTTCTTTACGCTTTTCTCAGTCCTAAAACACTTGTGACTCGAGACCAAAACAGGAAGAAACTATGAGCAGTTACCATGGAAACGAACGCGGAGTGGGAACCTTTCTATTCAAAATGCTCTTGGTACATGACTACAATATTCTTTATTCAACATACATATATTACGAGGCAATAACAAAATAGTAATGCACAGACACTAAGGAAACTAACTTTAATCCGATTACTGGTTTGGGTAGATGAACGCGTTAGATTGTTCGTTACTGAAAGAAAGTAATCAGATTACAATAACGCATTACTTAGTAACGCATTATTGACCACACTGGTAACAATCCCCCTAAGCTAGCATTAAGCAAGAGAGGACTGCGTGCCCCGTCAAAAGCCTACACATCTGCAAAGGACAAAGAGAGCCTTTTAAAAAATAAAAATTCCAAGTAGCGGCAACGCAAAGGGAAACACAGGTAGCGCGGTGTTGAATTTGGATGCAGTTTCACTGTTACAGTGCCGCTGAGCTGAGCCCATTGCTTCAAGTGCGAGGCGGCACCGCAAGTGGTTTACGGGACGGTCAGCTCCTCCCTGTGCCTGCTGTTCAGCCCAGCGCATTCAAATACACTTCAGTGTCTTTTTCTCTCTTTTTTATTAGAAACAGAACACAACATACAAAGGAGCTCTTTCTTCCCTAGAGCCTGTTGCTTTTTTAACTCTCATTAAAGCTGCTCACTCCTGCCATGCTTACTCGGCAGCGTGAGGAAAGCTGCTGATTGGCAAGGTTGAGCAGAAAGCAGTCAGGTCCCAAATTTTGACTGTACATCGCCTTCTAGGGAGTTATGAACAATTGCCAGTGGCTCGGGATCACTGATAAAAGTGGGATCGACTCCATTTAGTTATAGTGAATCTCTCGCTCGTGTTTAATTTCTTCTTTTCTCCTTTGTTTTTCTCCCTTATTTGGCAGTGTAGCCATAATAAGATCAGTAATCCAGCCCAGGCTACTGTTGTTGCTGCTGGAAACATAAAACATATGACTTCCTGTGGGGATTTTTTGCAAAGATAGACCTACCTGACACTACAGTTGGGTACAATTGTGTAAATGTTTTCCTGAATTGGATATAGCTGGAAACGCTTATGGATATTATCAGCCAGAAGCACATGTGCAAGCTACAGTCAGCGTGTTTTTCAAACTTATTAAATGCTACATCTTTTTATGCATATTGATGATAGTGAGAACAAACACCAGAATTGTACTTTGAAGCCACTCCCCTTTGCTTTGACCTCAGAAGCACAGGGCAACAAGGTCACTGTTTTCTCACGAGCAGTTGATGATGCTGTTAAAATTTGTACACTATAATTAAGAGAGAATCCTGACATTTTTCCAGAAACTAGAGCCTCACCGCATTACACAAACTTCGTGCACCTGGGCAAAAGCCTGCCTTCTGGACACTCCCCAAAAAATGTCAGCTATGCGTAGAAAGCACAATATTTTTGCGTAATTTTGACAGGGTAAAGCATTAGGATTAGTCCACACTATGTTCATAATCTTAAAATTCTTGGGCCTAACTCTAGGCATACAGTATACTGTGCAAATGAAAGATCAATTCTGAGTTGGCGGTCCGACACACTTCGAATCGCGTGTGGTTTTAAGTCTTGTTAGTGTTGCTGCTTATCGGTCAAACAACTATTAGTTTTTAATTTTTTTTAGAAGAAAAAAATATATACAGTGGTACCTCTACTTACGACATTAATTACTTCTGGAAGTAGTCTCGTAACCTGAATATTTCGTGAATAGAGATGGGTTTTACATGTAAATACTAGGGCTGTCAAAGGATTAAAATTTTTAATCGAGTTAATCACAGCTTAAAAATTAATTAATCGTAATTAATCGCAATTCAAACCATCTCTAAAATATGCCATATTTTTCTGTAAATTATTGTTGGAATGGAAAGATAAGACACAAGACGGACGTAAATATTCAACATACTGTACATAAGTACTGTATTTGTTTATTATAACAATAAATCCACAAGATGGCATTAACATTATTAAGATCCTTTTTGTTAAAGGGATCCACGGAAAGAAAGACTTGTAGTTCTTAAAAGATACATTTGAGAACAAGTTATAGTAATTTTATATTAAAAACCCTCTTAATGTTTTTCGTTTTAATAAAATTTGTAAAATTTTCAATCAAAAAAAATAAACTAATAGCTCGCCATTGTTGACGTCGCCGAGCGGGACGTCACATGGGCTCTTCTACTTCTTTCTTCCACAGTGTCTTTTACTACGTAAGGTAGTGATTGAAATACACCACAAGGTGTCAATGGCAAGTTTTAAATTAATTAGAGATCTAGCCAAGGCAAAGTCTGAGTAAATTTTATGTGTATTTTGCATAGCTATTTTGACTGGGAATGCCAGTTCTCTTTACATTGAGCGCTTTCTTTTTGTGAACATTATTTGTTTTTGAGCAATAGGAATATTATTTTTGTTGCGCTTTAACTAAATGATACTGTAGCGACTTAGCTGTTCCGCCCTAATGGATGATGGGAAGTTGGGCAACAATGACTGTCAGTGGTGGCTGCAAATGGTATACAGTATGTTCTGCAATGTGTTCAATTAAGCTTGTTAAGAAAAAGATTGTCTCCTGTGAGAGATAGCAATACTAGTTCTGTTGTGCTTTCATTGAATGATACTCTAGCGACATAACTGTTCCGCCCAAATGCATGATGGGAAGTTGGGCCACCATGACCGTCAGTGGTGGCCGCAAATGGTATACAATATGATCTGCATTGTGTTCAATTAAGCGTGTTCAAAAAAAGATCGTCTCCTGCCATTCTTCAGCACGTCATTCGCCACAATACTTATAATTGTTGTGAAAGAGTTGCCAAAGCTTAAGCCAATAAAACGTGCGGTCCAATGAACGCCTGTGTCCGCTCACATTTCTCTGCCTTTTCGCTCTCAATGAGCTAAAACGGCGTCATTGTAAACTGTTTGAGGCAACGCATAAACGGGTCATTCCCTGCATGCGTTAATTGCGTCAAATATTTAACGTGATTAATTTTAAAAATCAATTACCGCCCGTTAACGCGATAAATTTGAAAGCACTAGTAAATGCCCTGATCCGTTCCAAACACTACTGACACCCGCATTAAATTTCATAGATAGGGTAAAACCAGAATAAAACAACAGCCAAACACATTTGAATCATTCAATATACCTAACCTAATCTGTAATGAAGTAAAAAATAGAACAAAATGGAAAGAAAAAATACATCTTACCTTTCGAGGGAGGCAATGTCTTCTTACACGAGATCGATGGGGCCTATTGCCTATCTCACTCTTCAAGACACAAAAATGTGAGGAAACCTATGCTCTCATGTTTTACTAATGTAATGAATCGTCCGTGGGCTTGACAAAAAAAAATTCTTCGGAAGACAAAAATATGAGGAACTTGTGCTCATTTGGCTCAAACGTCGAACCATTTTAGCAACATTAACACCGTCGCACCTGTGCATGTCATCATAGTGCAACACCGAAATTGAAACATCATCAATAATAGTCAAGTAGGAGCGCAGAATCCCATTACAGAGGCATGATGGGAAATATTATGACCAATAGGCAGTGTTGTCACTAAGTAACGCATTACTGTAATCTGATTACTTTATTTCGGTAACGAGTAATCTAATGCGTTCATTTTTCCAAACCAGTAATCTGATTATAGTTTATTTTGTGTCTGTGCGTAACTATTTTGTTATTGCCTCAAAATGTATTTAGAATGAAGAATATTGTAGTTATGTACAAAGAGCATTTTGAATGGAAAATGTTAAAAAGGTTGGCGCTACGTGTTCGTTTCCATGGTAACCGCTCACAGTCACTTCCTGTTCTGGTCTCGAATCACATCGAATCGCTAAGTGTTTTGGGACTAAGAAAGGCATGTGGAGCGAAGGTGCACATTCTAGCCGAGTGCAGCCACCTGTTGAGATGTGCAAGGGAATGTTGTTCTGTGTGCGTCCATGAATGAGCATGAGTATTTGTCCTTCATTTTGGAGGGTTCCAGCGATCGGTTTGAGCCCCTGCATGCGCGGCTGGTTCGTAACATTGCCGTTGCAACGGCGGGTTGTCAATGCTCCAAGTCGGCAAGCATTTTTCACATCATATTCGTGTTGCACAATTATACTGTTAGGTGACGTGTTCGTTTAGCATCTTGGGATGTTTTGTAAATCTGATTGAGTTTAAAGTGCTTAGTTAGGCCACGTTTTGTGGCCAAATTGACCACGTGTGTGTTCGGCGTACTTCTGGGTTGTGCACACGCATTCGTGCCCGCCCCCACCTTTGTGTTATTTGCACTGTGCAATTCATTTGTGTGTTGTTGATTATTGTACACTCAATTTGCGTGTTTAGCATAGGCACTGATATTCTGTTAACCATAGGCGGAGTTTGACTTTTGGGGAAAGGGAGGGGCACAACATGTAGATGACCCCGAAACACAGTGTCAGCAATAAAATTACAACAAGAATATTTATAATAATAAGTTGAAATGAGTGTTTTTTGTTTCCCATCATGCTTGAGGGGAATTCTAAATCAGGCTGCTTAGGACAGCTATATTTTTCACCAAGATCATCATCTATTGAATATGGTAAGCCCACCTTGTCATGCCAATGTAGTTACCCCCATCAAAAATTGTATCCCCTGGGCGGAGCCACTGCACTGCACTGATTTGCTTGATTTCCGTGCTTTGGTGATTTTGGTGGTTTTTAATAAATGTCGATGTCCAAAATATATAACTGGTTCTTTTCTGGCTTCAATTCAAGTCAGAATAACTCATAACTAATGTGTGTGTGCACTCCCGCAGCCAGGGAATACAATTTTTGACGGGGGTAACTACATTGGCAAGTGGCTCTGTTGTTCAATTAGCGTGTTTAGTGGGGCAAATTGAAACTCCGCTCACTATTTTGGCAGTGCTCTCTGGTTTCATAGTACACATTTTCAATCCTTGGTTCTAACTCAGTAGTTGTTGTCGCTTTTGAAAGCTTAGGTTTGAAAAAATTATGTATATCCATCTTGTCTCTTTGGTCCTCGAGTAGTTTTGGCTAAGCAAAGCAAATGACAGTCTAAGGTGCTAGTCACATGATTTGTTCGAAAAATAATTTTGACCCATAAAATATCTTTTTTTGTTCATTTTATTCATTGTTATTGTTTGTTTTATTGCTGTAGAACTTTTATTGACAATATTTTACCGGAAAACTCTTAATTTTAAAATCATATATAGGAAAGTCATTTACATGCAATGACACTTTTCGGCCACCAAAAGATTGATTGGTAAAAAAGTAATTGATAAATTACCTTTAAAGTATCTTAGTTACTTTGATAATAAAGTAATCAGTAAAGTAACTAGATTACTTTTTTTAAGGCTTAATCAGTAATTAAATTACTTTTTCAAGTCATCTGTGACAACACTGGCTGTTACACTCAAGCGGATACTGATAACTGGTAGCCCACTGTTGAGCTCCACCTTGCTTCCTGCACATTCTCCTCAAAGCGTGAGGCCTCTGCGAAGCTACTGTATATACATTTCAGCAGCGTGTTGGATTACAGGAAGTTTTCAAACTCCTACTGATTCTCAAATGTGAGCTTGACAACACTTTACAGTATAAATTGAAATCTTAGGAATTCCATGTGTTTTGCAGCACATTCTTTCTTACTCTTTTAAAGACTGGAGGTGATGGTGTCCCACACATGCCAGCGCACAAAGCCCAGCATTCATCCTTAGGTCCTTAACGCCCACTAGTCGACTGCATGGAGAGCAGCAGCCAAAAGGATAGAGTGCAGTATAGGACTGAAATTTCATGGAAAGGAAACACAAGTACTGAATGAACAGTGTTACGAACACACCTAGACAGTTTTCAAGCATCTGGACGGTTAGTATTTGCAGACAACACACCAGTGTTTGCAACGTGCCCAGTCTGAATAAGTCCAAAGTAGCAAATGAATACCACAGTAATTCTAGTAAGTGCATAGCACAAGTGACAAATGTGTTTACACTGTGAAAAAAAGTATGAAATAGGTTTAGCTTGACAAAATTTATTACATCAGTTTTTTTTTTTAAAGCTTTTTCAAGTGTCATATGAATACAGAAGCTTCTTCTGGTATGATACTTGAGTAAAACGTTGAGAAAGTCTTTCAGCTCTTCTAAAGTTCCGAGAGGTATTTGACCACTTCTCAATTATTTTGTCTGTTTTCCCACTTTTAATGTTTAAGATTAAAAAAAACAAATGTACATATCAGACAATGGTAACGCAAGTGAATGAAATTTTAAAAATTTCAAGCGTTGATTCTATTCATCTAAACTATCTAGCTCTGTGTAAAAGGTACAGTAAGTGCCAATTTTGTTAAATCATGAATCATCAAGGTCGATTGTGTTTTGGAAAGATTAAATCATTTTCACTGACCACACCCAAGCCTGATTACCTGCAGATGTGTGATCTATTTATTGAAGACATCACTTAATTACCGTATTGGTCCGAATATAAGACTATTAATATTATTATTATTAATAATTATTATTATATTAAGTATTTTGCATTGAAATAAAACCGAAAAAGAGGGGGTCGTCTATATTCGCAGTCTAGACATTGTACCCATTCACGACGCTAGATGGTGTCAGATATCACTGAAGTGATGTTCTGTCATGACAACTCTCAGCTATTCTCCCCATTCACGACGCTAGATGGCGCCAGATATCACTGAAGTGATGTTCTGTCATGACAACTCTCAGCTACTCTCCCCATTCACGACGCTAGATGGCGCCAGATATCATTGAAGCGATGTTCTGTCATGACAGATCTCAGCTACTCTCAAGTTTAACTAGTTTGCATTGTTTTATTGTAATGTTTTTCCTTATTCAGATTTGTTTCAAGACTACAGTTACAGTTAGACTTCACTTTGATGGTTAATGCAGTATTGCAATTTTGTTGTTTGGTTTATTTACATTTCAAAAACCAGAAGCCATTCATTTATGAATGTGATTGCACTTTAGTTTATATATTTAAATGTTCAGATGTTAGGATTTGAATAAAGCAAAATAACATGCATTTTTCTCTCAAATATACTATTATAATCATTTGTTTCGGATGTACTGTAATTATTTTCTGTATAAAAATTAATTTGGTGTTCAAAAAGTCTTTTTTCAAATTGAGTCTTGAAAAAGAGGGGGTCGTCTTATAATCTGGGCCGTCTTATATTCGGGCCAATACGGTAAAACTAGTGTCATGGGCTTCACAATTATATTGACGAGTCACAGACTGCGCCACACCTTCGCGTAGGTATTTAGCATCTAAAGGAGTTTTTTTATTTTCAAACACACGCACGCAGCAATCTAACGCCGGATTTAGGTTGAAAAAGTATGAAAGCTGTACCGCATACAAACAGGAAGGATTGTCTCACGATTGATTTGTTTAAGGATTCAAAGGTAATTATTATATTTTTCGTATGCATGCATTTTGAAACTTTGTGGGGAAAAAAATCAATGGGAGGAATTAGCCACTACAGCAGTGGTGTTATAATTTGCAATATTCACGTAAAATAAATGTATAATTTTTTTTTTTTTTATGCTTGTAACCAAGAATCAAGACTATTTTACGTACACATCTATTAAGAATTCAGGGATTTAGGCATTTATTCACAAGAATTTTCAACGATTAAAAGCTACAGTATTTGTTGTGATAAGGCAGCGCCACATTGGCTAAAAGACTAGCATCACATTCGACATATTTACGTACAATAAATACTAACTGCCCGTTTTTTTTTTTTGCTTTTAACCAAGAAATGAGACTGTTTTACATTCATATCTCTAAAGAATTCAGGGATTTAAGCATTTATTCACAAGAATTTTCAACGTAAAAAGCTCTTTGTCTGTGTTTCCACTCGGTCAATTTTGACGGCGATAGGCTCCCAATTAATCGGCCCTGCGTTGCGTCGATATAATTATGACGTTTATGCTAGTGTAAAAAAAAAAAAAATAATAATAATAATAATTAGTTTGAAGAGCACAAAAAGTTGCCATGATACAAAGACATTCATGCACAGATGGTAGAGCCATTTCTAAACCACACTGAGAGGCATTATGCACAAACGGAGAAAACATGGAACAGTGGTCAAACAAAATGACCCCAAGTGCACAGCAAATGCATCACCTTTGAGTATTAATCAGTCGACATCCCACTGTGTTTAGCGGCATCAAGCCATGCATATGCCCATTCTAATGAGCATATTTTGCTGCGTGGAATCTGACAGGCAAGCCAGGCACTGCACCAACCGTCGCCACCCCAGTTCCAAACCAGCTGGGCCCCCGAGGGCTAGCGCGGTAGGCATGTTTAGGTATGAGACTCTGACAGTATGATAACCTTAAGCCAAAATTTTACAGTTTCACAGTATTGCAATTACAGCTCTAAAGTGTGTTACTTTGAGATGTCTGAGATAAAAAAAAAACAACTTATTTTCATTGAACAGGATTAGTATTTTCCAAAACATATTAGCAAATTGGAACACAAGTTAAGTTGAAATGAAAAAAAAAATCCAAAATAAACAGAAATATTCTCAATAAAATTAAAATAAATGCAGTCCTTTAGGTGAACCTAAACCCACAGCCACAGCTCAACATTATTACCATCAGAACAAAAATAATTGAATTATTTTCCATTAAAAGTACGGTTATACGTATGACTCGTATCCTCATCACATTACACATTTGCCATAGAGGGGGGAAAAAAATATTTTAACACCACTAGACACACTAAACACACTGGAGTTAACTCTTGTAGCGCCACCTCAGAGCCCCGTAGACAGTGGATGCCTTTAAAAAAGGACTAAAAACTTACCTTTTTAAAAAAGCTTATCCTGGCTAATTTTATCCATCTTATTTTATCGGATTTCTATCTGATTTCATCTGTTTCTATTTTTGCTTTTACTCCTTTAATCTTTGTCTTTTTATTTTTTTAAACGGTAATGTACACTTTGAGATTTGTTTTTCAAATGTGAAGTGTGTTATAAATAAAATTTATTATTATTATTATTATTATTATCATTGTAGCTGGTGGGAAACGTTCATGACTGTGTTTAGTTGCCTTTAATTTTGTATAAATGTGAAATCAATATTGAACCTTTTTTCTCCTCGGCAGCCACCGTCCGCAAACATGTTTTACATGTCGGTTGGCCCTCCTCCTCTCGCGATTTCATTTTCTTCAATGGGGGAAAAATTCAGGAGTTTCACCTCTTTCAGCCATAGTGTAGCACAGCTCACTCACTGACACTTAGCAACAACCGATGCGGGAAGGTTGAGCCTTGCAGCTGTAAGCGAGGGATTTCTTCCTGCATTGTTGGGACATTAAAAATTGCAAATACCGTACGGACAGCATGACGGAAAATCTCTGCGGTTTTGAAACCTTGACGTTTTCATACCAGTCAATACAGTGATCCCTCGTTTTTCGCGGTTAATGGGGACCAGAACCCGCCGCGATAAGTGAAAAACCGCGAAGTGCCCATCCCCCGCAAAAAAAAAAAATATATATATATATTATTATTATTTTTCTTTTTTAATTATTTCTTGTGTGTTCAATGTATTTATTAAAATTTACCATTGGAATGAGATACATATAAGACATGTTTTTTTCTTTTTTTTCCCAAAGTATAATTTAAAAAAAATAAATATGTATAAATATATTTTAATAAATGTTTTTAGGCACTTCAGATGTAATAATTATGATATGTTTTAAACATGTTACTGTCCCACCGAATTATTTTTAAACAAGAATAAAGTACTGTAGTATAAAAATGCTTGGCTTTATTCAATGCTTCTGTTACCTCCCTTGACTGTGACTCTTGGAATGACATGCGGAAATTACAAACTATTCAGGATCACTTTTAACATGTGGCGTTTATTGCCGCAAACACAACACATATGGCGGCTCGAACGTTGCTACACACACACACACACACATTCATTCCAGCACGCGCTGCCTTATCCCCTCGCCTATCCATACGCACACAGAGCCTGTCTGTTCCAAGGCAGCAATCGCAGGTGAGTCTACTCAAATCCTCTCACTAACACAGAATGAGTTGCCACAGCAACTGTTTAACAAGTTAAACGATGATTGACGCATGCAGCGCATTGAAGCTTGGTTCTCTGGCAACATCAAGCATCAACACCTGTCAATCATTGTCTGTCAACTTTAATAAGCAACTCCAGTGCACTCACTGCCTGACCCACAACGAGCAGGGAGGGGGAGCGAGAGTGAGACTAGGCGATCGGCTCGGGACAGCTCATCTGCATCTTTTTTAAAAAAAAATTAATTGAAAAAAAATCCGCGATGGACTGAGGGCTCGAAGTTTGAAGCGCGAAGTAGTGAGGGATCACTGTACCTTGAAACCGGTAATCAGCACATGTCTACAGTGCGGGATGGACCACAACCTGGGAGAGCGATGGCTCCGCCTGTCTAATAGAGCAGAGCACTGGCCACTGCAGGCCAAGCATGGCGAAACAACAAGAGAAGGACTGAGGAGGCTTGAGGACGTCCAGACCCCCCATTGAAGTCGCACGGGCGGACAATTAGGAGGCCCCGCTCCAGGATGCACGCCAAAATAAAAGTGGGATCCACCAACCACCTGACTGGCAAATATAAACTTATCACTCTGAAGAAACCTTGAGGGACGGGAAGTGCAGTGTATGGCCAGAGAGCAGTGGGAAAGCAGCAGGAATCATCATCTGACCCTCCGCACTGTGTCCCAGCCTCTCCAAAGCAGTATGATGTATGTGGTGCATTAAAGGTGAGGCGGGGCAGGTGATGGATGGGCACCTGACCAGCTGGTCCCTCTCATGTTACATCTGGTGTAAACGTAATACAGCCTTGCAGAAAAAGCACACCAACAGTCAAACAAGGTAATGGTAGTGTGATGGTCTGGGGCTGCTTACTGTTTCAGGACCTGGATGACTTGCTGTGATTGATGGAACCATGAATTCTGCTCATTACCAAAAAATCCTGACGTCAAGCTAAAGGACATCAGTCAACCTAATCTCTATGTCTTAAAAAAAAAAAATGCTTAACGAAGTTTTTGGGAGATGACGAGTCACAGTCCAGACTTGAAGCCTATTGATATTCTGCAGCACTACTTTATAAGGCCGTTCATGTTCATTCATATCTCCAATGTTAATGCGAAACACACACTGGCAGTTTTTGAAAACGTCTAAATTCAGTTATTGCTACTGAGGATGGTTAAACATTAATGTTCAGGGGGCAATTGAATTATTTTGTACACAGAGTAGTGTTGCACCGATACCATTTTTTGGCCCCAATACCGATGCCGATACCTGGCTGTGCAGTATCGGCCGATACCGATACCATACCCATACCACCCCGTTCATATATATATATATATATATTAGGGCTGTCAAAATTATCGCGTTAACGGGCGTTAATTAATTTTTTAAATTAATCACGTTAAAATATTTGACGCAATTAACGCACTAGGCCCGCTCAGACAGATTTAAATGTCAGTACAGTGAAAGGCCAACTTGTTAATTGTGTTTTATGGAGTTTTTCCGCCCTCTGCTGGCGCTTGGGTGTGACTTGCATATGTTATATGGCGTAATGTCGCCCTCTGCTGGCGATTCAGTGCAGCTGATTATTTGGGTTTCGGCGTGCTTTTCTGACGCGATTATATGTCGACGCGAACTCACACTAATAGACAGTGCTATTCAGACCAGCTAACGTCCGCATCCAGTATTCAGTGGCAGTTCTCATAGCCCCATCACACTGTTTGTGTCTAATACATGCATCGCTTGTGAGTTATATTCCTCCTTTGTTTATATTCATGAGCATTAGATAGTTATTGATGATGTGTATTTGAATTTGTTCACATATATGGTGAAATGCAGTTACATTGTTAGAGGCTTGTGTGCTAATTGGCTAGTGCTACTGCTCAAATGGACACGTGTGTGTACATTTTATGTTATTTTGTGATTTATGCAAGTTATTGACACATTGCCTTGTTATTTTCCGTTTTACAAAAATACAAGAAATGTGCTCCTGTCAAAAAGAGATGACTTCAGTAAAGCCCATGCAACTTTGCCACACCGTCTGATTTTTTTAGGAACTTATGTTCACTATCTGTCAATTTGTGTACTCACACACATTGAGGACAGAATAGGGCTACTAGTTTATTTTTTGATTGAACATTTTACAAATTTTATTAAAACGAAAACATTAAGAGGCGTTTTAATATAACATTTCTATAACTTGTACTAATATTCATCTTTTAAGAACTACAAGTCTTTCTATCCATGGATCACTTTAACAGAATGTTAATAATGTTAATGCCATCTTGTTGATTTATTGTTATAATAAACAAATACAGTCCTTATGTACCGTATGTTGAATGCATATATCCATCTTGCCTTATCTTTCCATTCCAACAATAGCTTACAGAAAAATATGGCATATTTTATAGATGTTTGAATTGCGATTAATTGCGATTAATTACGATTAATTAAATTTTAAGCTGTAATTAACTTGATTAAAAATTTTAATCGTTTGACAGCCCTAATATATATAATATATATATATTTATTTATTTATTATTTTATTTTTTTTCACCCCCCCCAAAAGAGCTACATAATTGGATGTGAAATCATTGCTATCAAGGCTTTGTCAGGCTGTTGCTTACCTTTGCAAAATAGGAAAAAGACTAGTACAAAGTATAATACTAGCCCAACAGTAAGAAAATAAAAATAAATTCATAATAATAAACTCTGAATGAACTGAGTAAACTTTTTTAAACCTCTCAAAGGCCAAACAGTGCAACTTTCATGAAGTTATTGTCACATTCTGCTGCTGGTTAGTTTGTGTTTTGTTGCTGGGCTGTTAGTGGGGGCGTTCCTGACGTCACACCTGAATCCAATGCAGGCTCATCAACGCAATATTTAGGCACGGGTGATCTCAGAGAAGGCTGCCGAGATATTTGCCTTGCTGATCGCCATTTGACATCTCGCACTATAGTCTCGCTACATTTGCTTGTTACGCCCCTGCATTGGGTTTTTTCTGTTAGTGTGCTGCACTCGTTTGTAACCTCTACCCTGTGCAAGTATTTGAGTGTTTTTATTTTGGCTTTTTGGCTCGCTGCCTATCGTCTGAGTTAACCTTCGAGTTTGTAGTATTGAGCTCCGTCAACCTGCTGTCATGGACTCCTTTTGTTATTTCTACTATCCCGCGATCGCGTGTTATTTTTTGTTTGCAATCATTAAACCCTTATACGTATCCCCCTCTTGTTGTCCGCTTCGAGGTCCAACCTTGTTTCCGCATTTGCGGACGCTAACAGTTATAACTAATAATAATTGACCACAGCATCCCGTTTCTCTATTAGCCTCTTTTTTCGGGATGGGGGGAGTCCCTTATTTCTATTTCTGAAAGGTGGCAACCCTACTTTGGAAACAGTTCCCAAATTACTGCAGCATTTCTTTAAGTAAAAGACAAGTAAAGTTGAAGTAGTGAACTTACCAGACATTGTTGCACCGGTCCAGCGCCCTTCCTCTGGATAGCAGTCCTGCTCTTGCAGGCTCAAACTTGTTGTGTTCGTTCACGTTTCGTCTTCAAATGTTTTATTAGGTTCGAGGTATTGAAACTGGCCGATTTAACTCCACATCTCGAAACTTTCAGGCCGCAAATCTTGCATGCAGCCATTGATTTTAATCGACGGGATTTGTGTTTTGAAATATTTCCCGACCGCCGCCATTTATCCAGGTTTATTTTTCCTTCATATGAAAAAGCGCCCTTGCCATTGGTCGGGAGTGGCTATTGGCCCGTTTTCATTGGTCTGGAGCAGGCCAATAGTGATAGCTGCTTGGTGTTCACGTGTCATCACACAACACAGAGACAGAGTGTAGTGAGCACCAGCAGAAAAAAAAGGCTGCGGTCAAACGTTATAATAATGGACCGGTAAATGGTATCGGCGCTGTCTTTGTTGGTACTCGCCGATAACGATACCACCATTTCGGGCCGGATCGGCGCCCCCTGCCGATACTAGTATCGGTATCGGTGCATCTTTAACACAGAGTCAAGTAGCTTCCAATAGTCCACTATTGCTTGAAAATAAATTACACAATTGTAAGCCCGGGAGAAAGCAAAATTAAACAGTCTGTCCTCTTACCACTGGTCCCACTGGCAAAGTTAGGTTTGAGTAATGATGGGATTTTCCATGAGTGAATGTGCCGGGAACATTGTTGAGTGGTGAGCTCCGTGGGTGCCAACTGTGTGGGAAGAGCAGTCATCATTGACGGGAGAAACAAGACTCAGATACAGTAGGTGGATTTTCTTTCATCCCTTGGAAATGGCAGACAAAGTAGTCAGACTTATCACAGCGTTCATTCAATGACATCACCTCCTCTAAATCATCAAACGCCAGATCAAACAAATCTGCTGCAAGTGAATAAATGCTTCATTTAAGCTTTGGAAATGAAATGTTACTTTCTCCTTTAAAGTCACTCCATAGATCATACGTGTATCTCTATTTAGCTTACTGCTTCATAGATTTTGCATAAATAATGGCAATATATCATTGCGCCCCTGGGAAAGGTAATTTTAAAACACAGATTTGACACTGTAGCTTCTCTGTAGTGTGGTTGGATGATATCTTTGTCTAGTATTAGATTTACAAAAATATAACGCAAAATACTGCAAGCGAACAAACAAAAAAACATTACCCTTCAATGTTGTTGGCTTGTTTTTCCATTTTTACATCAAGGGGGTCTGTCTTACATGGGGTGTTATGAGAATAGGAAAGAGGTTTACATAGCAAAATATATATTATATGAGCAGAATGTACGTACATTCAGAAACCCTGGGATAAGTATTCATGACATCATTGTTTATCAATGTATTTTTAATAACTTGACCTCTGTATGTGTGCCAGCAATCAATCCACCACCTGTGGTACAGAACCATAGATACATTCATTGAATTCATTTTTTAACCCATCACTTCACTGTTGTAACGTTTAATTTTTACAACAACCTGAAGGTTCCCTTGTTTATAAAGCTGGCAACTGTTTAAGTGGTTAATGTGGTTTGCCACAACATTAAAGCCACTGACTGCGATTTGTTTTTTTGTTGTTGTTTTTTGTGCAACCCTACTAAAATTCTTTTTTTTTTTTTCTTCATAGCTTTCCCACCTCGATTTTTAAGATCATGAAACAAATGTAAATATCAGATAAAGATAACCAAGGTAAACATGAAATGCATTATTTTTTTCAATGGTTATTCTCTTCAAGGGAGAAAAAGCTACTTAGGAAAGCTGAGTTTGTTTCCACTGACCAAACTTGAGCCTGATTACTTCCATACATTTTACATCAAGAAATACAGTGGTATGAAAAAGTATCCAAACTTTTTGGAATTTCTCACATTCCTGGATATAATCACCATCAAATGTGATCTGATCTTTGTCAAAATCACACAGATGAAAATACAGTGTCTGCTTTAACTAAAACCACCCAAACATTTATAGGTTTTTATATTTTAATGAGGATAGCATGCAAACAATGACAGAAGGGAGTAAAAATAAGTGAACCCTCTGCCTAGGGAGACTTAAAGAGCAATTGAAACCAATTTTTACCCAACATTTTAAGTCAGGTGTGTGCCAATCACTGATAGGTGGTTTAAAGCTGCCCTGCCTACTATAAAACACACACCTGGTAAGAAATATCTTGATGAGAAGCATTGCTTGATGTGTATCATGGCTCGGTCAAAAGAGCTGTCTGAAGACCTGCGATCAAGGATTGTTGATTTGTATGAAGCTGGGAAAGGATACAAAACCATCTCTAAAAGTCTGGATCTTCATCAATCGACAGTCAGAGAAGTTGTCTACAAATGGAGAGAGTTTGGCACTGTTGCTTCTCTCCCAAGAAGTGGCCGTCCACCAAAGATGACGCCAAGAGTTCAGCGCAGAATACTCAGAGAAGTAAAAAAGAAACCTAGAGTGTCTGCTAAAGGCTTGCAGAAATCACTGGCACAGTCCAATATCTCTGCACACATCAACTATATGTTAAACTATGGCCAAGAATGGTGTTCATGGGAGGACTTCACAGAGGAAGCCACTTCTGTCTAAAAACAACATTGTTTCTCGTTTAATGTTCGCAAAAAGCCACAGAAGTTTCAGCAAAATATTTTGTGGACTGATGAAACCAAAGTTGAATTGTTTGGGAGTAACAAACAACATCATGTGTGGAGGAAAAATGGAACAGCTCACCAACATCAACACCTCATCCCCACCGTGAAGCATTGGGATGGAGCATCATGATTTGGGGCTGTTTTCTGCCTCGGGGCCTGGACAACTTGCAATCATTAATGGAAGAATGAATTCAAAGGTTTATCAGGATGTTTTGCAGGAAAACCTGAGGCCGTCTGTAAGACAGCTGAAGCTAAAAAGAGGATGTATGCTGCAACAAGACAATGATCTAAAACACAGACGTAAATCAACTTCAGAATGGTTTCAGAAGAACAAAATACATGTTCTGGAGTGGCCAAGTCGAAGTCCAGACATGAACCCCATTGAGATGCTGTGGCATGAGCTAAAGACAGCGATCTATTCCAGACATCCCAGGAATCTGACTGAACTACAGCAGTTTTGTAGAAAACAATGGGCCAAGATTAGTCCTGATTGATTTGCCAGACTGATCTGCAGCTACAGGAAGCATCTGATTGAAGTTATTGCTGCCAAAGGGCGACCCACAAAATATTAAATGTGATGGTTCACTTACTTATTTTATTATTATTATTATTATACTTCTGTTATTGTTTGCACACTATCCTCATTAAAATATGAAAACCTATAAATGTTTGGGTGGTTTAAGTTAAAGCAGACACTGTTTTTTAATCTGTGTGATTTTGAAAAAGATCAGATCAAATTTGATGATTGGTGATTTTATGCCAAAATGTGAGAAATTCCAAAAGGTTCAGATACTTTTTCATACCACTGTACTTTAAATAGAGCCGGTGCAACAAATTAAATTGGCCGCAAGTTGCTGCAAAATATCACAATCAAAATAAAAAAATAAAATAAATGAATAATTCAAGTAGAGTATAGATACAGTACATATAATTACTAGGGTTGGGAATCTCTGGCATGAAGCCGATTCAATATGTATCTAGATACACAGGTTATGATTCGATTAAAAAACGATACATTTTTAAGGCTGAGCGATTCGATACGATTGGATACAGTTTAAGAACGATATTGTTCGATACAGAGTGAAAACGATACGATAGTAAACATTTGTTGTGTGTGTTCGTACAGTATTTTAAACATATAAAAAAAAGATTAAAGATTAAATTAAACAACAAAATTTCATACCAATGTTATGTTTTATTTTTTTATGAAAAAAAAAAAAAAAAAAAAAAAGTAATAAGGCTTACTATATGACCGTCATTTTGTTGGATGGGATTGATAATAAAATATAACGCCAGTGACAGACAACAATAAAGTGCAGTAATTTAATTACTGTATTTCCTGGTGTTTTGAACACAATAGGTAAATAATTTAAGTGCAAACTTTCAACATAAACATCTTACAAGCAAAAAATGTTAATTATATGCAGCAACTCCAGAAAAAAAAGAATTAAACCTGCTAGTGTTATCATAAATAATAAATTATGCTTTACCACTGGTATAACTGGGGGAACAAAAACATGGCATTTTAGACAGGTCTATAATCATTACTTTAACCTTATACACAGCAAAGTCATTCACTTATGCCTGTGCTTCCACATTTTTTTATTCCTCATCACTGTCTATATATTTTTGAAGGGCAGATTTTTCTTGAGGAAGATCAACTGATCCACATGTTCATGTTTAAGTACACTGCGTTTCGTGGAAACAATATGTCCCCCTTTCCACCATTGTAGTGGGTTAATTTTTAGGGTTAAAAACTCACGATCGCTGTACCGCTTCACACTAGCTCTGTCCCATGCGAACAGATCTGGCTGCCTTCGTCACTTCGAAGTCAGACTTTTGTTTTCCTGGGTGCGTTGAAAATAAATCGCTGTACGTCGCTGGCGTGGTGCGCAAACTGTCCATTGTTTTAGCATGTTGCTTCGTTGCCGCTACCACTTTTGTTTTGGGCTTTGAAGAAAACGCTACGGAGTGTGCGTTACAGTGGTTTTGTTAGCAATCGCGTTGTTATGACACGCCAGTGACGATCGGGTAATGACGGCGACTACTAGCGGTTCTGCCAAAATGAATGGGAAGTTGAGGCAACCACGACGGCGGTCACAATCTAAGTGCGCTGTGTGGTCAATGACTCAAGCGCAGTATGTGAGGTAAAAGCTAAATTATTATCATATTAAGCAATGCATTGAACTAGGCATTAGAAGCCGATTCTTGTGCTTGCGATAGACGAATTCTATCTCTACTGTCGGTTCATTGAATATTTAACGGCTAATTACTGTCGAATGGTAACTTTACTATCGATACAGCTATATCTCTCACCGGTAAAACTAGATATCCAGTCGTATCGGTTTATCGTTCTCAAGCTTAATAATTACATATCACAGTACTACCAACTGGAGGGAAATTGAATAGTGGTGAACCTCCACTACAAAAAATATGCCAAAAGCACAGCGACAACTGCTCCTGGAGGTCACCAAGAATCTTTGGACGTAACTTCCCCTTAATTAAGGTCAATGTAAGTGAAAGGTCAATAAGGAAGAGATTACAAAAAGGGAAAAAAAAAACATTTAAATGATGGGGAGAATATTCTATTGACTGACAAGACATAAATTCTGACAAAAAGGAGAAAAAAACCATGATATCAGCTTTTAAAAATGGTAGTGTGATGGTCTGAGGCTGCTTTGCTACTTCAGGACCTGGATGACTTGTGAAGATTGATGGAATTATGAATTCTGCTCTTTACCAGAAGATTTTGAAGGGGAATATCCAGCCATCTTTTAGAGAACTCAAGATGAAGCACAATCTGATTCTGCTGCATGCTCAAAAAAACCTTTGGAAGACTCTTTCCCAGTCAAGGAAAATATTTGATTTCAGTTGTTGATACTGCAAGGGGCTCAACTAGTTATTAGGTTAAGGGGCAGATACTTTTTCACAAAGGAACATTTAGCTTTTAATATTTCTTGCTCCTTAAAAAAAAAAAATCATCTTTGAAAACCTGTATTTTATGTGGTTATCGTTATTTATTGGTTATCTGTTTAAGATTTACATTTAACCTTAAGAGATAAACGATGTTAAAAGAATCAGAGATGGGGACTTTTTATGCTACTGTATCTGTTTCTGCTTTTATGATGCATTTCTTTTCTCAAGTGCTCAATGCAGAATCATGGATTTTTATGACATCTCTTATTGTTTTGAGTGGCATATTTAAAGTTGAGATACCTTCAGGCTATTCTATCACGCCAGACATCACTTGGATCACTGTATGCTGTTTTTTCCCCTTTCTCACTCACTGTTATGTCTTCCCCTTGCTCTCTAATATATGCAGCAGCTGTGGATAATTTTACCAAGATCTTCCGATTCTAACTTGCTCATTGTTAAGAATCTCCACTGCTTCTCTCTTCTGAAAGTAAATACTTTTCAGAAAAACTGGATAATACAAACATTGCTGCCCCTGATAGTTTTCCAGTCCACTATTAAACTTCACAATCTCCAGAGAAGTGTGAATTCCTGACGTCAGTCCAAACATTAGTGCTCAACCTCCTAGTTCTCTTTGACCTTTGAAGCACATTTTGCCCTGAAATGTTGGTTGCACTCCAAACTGAACACATTTTATGCGTTCAACTTGGGAGGTCCTACTACGTTCATTCACTTGAGACTTCTATTTGCTTTTCACAGCTTCATGGAATTTCTTACCTTTATTCTTAATTCTCTACGTTTTCGCGGCAGCTGACATTAAGGTTATAATAGCAATCATTTTATTTGAAACAGACTACATTTCATGGTAAGGCTGATGATGCAAGAAACACTGACGCGGCTTGTCAAGTGTTCTGTAGTTCGATCTGCTCGACCCTGAATCGACACTCGGATGACATAGTAGTTAGTCCATTTCCTTCACATATTTGAGTTTTGGTGTTTGGATATTTCCCAAATGGAGTTTCTACGTTCATGGACTTGTCTTCTTACATAAAAATCCATGCTTGTTAAGTTAGTCTCATAATTGACCATCCATGTAACAATAAGGGGTGAAAGTGGCTAGAGTTTCTTGCCGAGGTGGGCTCCTAAAACCACCGAAATGCAAAGAAAACTGCTTTTGCCACAGCTATACTTATAACCAGAGGTGCACATATTTTTTTTGCCCAGGTTCTCAGAGGAGGACCTGGAGATGTGACTTGGTCCTCATTGAGCTTGAGAGCCGACCCGCCTGATGCGATAAGATTATGACAAGCTTTACTTAGAGCCAATTACCTTTAATTAACTATATTAACAATTAACGCTTGATTAACATCAACTGGCACAACAAAATTGCCATTACTTTTAAGTGAAATGTAAAGAAATAAACATAAAAGCACTAATTCAAAATAAAGGGCATTCGTATGCGGCTCCCACATTAACTCCAAGCCTTTGTAAAAGTGGGATGTCCTCCTCATAAGAGCTCATTGAACGTGCATGTTTTGCTTTGTGAAATGCGAGCAAAAACACGTTTGTCAGTGCATGGTGCTGTTCTTCAATAACTTTATTCCGCCACTTGTCCATAGGGCGAGTGGGGTCCTGTCTGACATTGATAGTATGCTTAATTGCCACATGCTCTGTTTTTTTCGTGCTTTTCAAACTTTGGATGGCTGAAATTCTTTGACCCTACATAAAATGCGCTGCTCTTATCAGCGACATTGGGATTCTCACGGCAAATGTTGCACCACATTTCCATGCAAGCATCATTTGCTTCTAGCCATGGTACCTCCTGCAGTCACTTTTCAGCAAAAGTCCTTTTTTTCGGTAGCTCCGGTGACGTCTCTGTCGTCTGTCTATCTTTTGACGGGGGTGGGGGAACACGGAAATAATTACTCAGTGGGGCCTGCCTCTTTAACATTTTGAGAAGTGATTTTCTCGTGTCTGCCGCAAATACAGTGGTCAGCCATCGGTACGCAAAAGCGTATGGAAGCCGTTGAGGGCCAGCGCGTTTGTCTACATCCAGTACGCATGCGCGCATGCGGACCACTTATATGCACCCCTGTGTATAACCTCAATTTTAACTACTTTAGAACATAACTGAAGAAAATACCACATGCATTCAAATTTAAGATTATGTAAACATTGACTTATTTTTTTTTTCATAATAAAGAGTAACTAGTGACGAGATTTGTCGTTCACTTGAGTAAACGAATCCATTCCGGTTCGTTCAGTAAAAAGATTCGTTCAAACAAATCGTTCAACGAATCGTTCGCCCCCTCATCTCCCTCCCCGCCCAAACGAATCGTTCGGTTACTGAACGGGAAGTGACGTTGCCGAACGAATCACCAAAGACCGCTTCGCAGTATAACTGAACGGGAAGTGACATTGCTTGGTCCCTCCCTCTCTTCCACATTGACCACTCGTCGTAGTTTCAGAAATGAGTGACAGGCGGTATCATTCTGCTTTCACAGACAGCCTCGTCTCCCTCCTGCTGCTGCAAAAGCGAGGGAGAACTTCCGCGTCGTCTGTCCTAGTTCTATGGGCTCAAAGTCATGGCTCGTGCTTGCATTTCGATTTAGGACACGGTTAAACATTTTCCTTTTGTGAGGGGAGTAGGGGGCGGGGGCGCACGGACTTTCTTTAGCAGGTTCTTGATCACACATACATATACAGCATGTTTGCGGTCACGAAAATAAAAATACATCGAAAGTTTAATTTCTGAATATGGAACGACCAACACATCTCGCTCTGTTGTATTTTTGTTTTTTAGTATTAAGATGATCGTGTTGAATTTTTGCACTGGTATTAATAAATAAAATAATCCGGTCAGCTCCCCTGTCGTCCCCGCATCTCAGATCGTCAAATGCTGACGAGAAATAATTGTTTGCTCTTTACGATGTCGCCTTTCTACTCTCATTAGTCTGTTAAGAAAAATGTAGACATATTGCGACATCTCCCGTGTCCGCGTGCTTTGTTTTTGGGCGCTTGAGTAGCACATGATGGACGGATTGACATAATTTGTCAAACCAACCACCTGACACGAAAAAAAAAAAAAAACACTCGGAAAAAAATTACATGTATATACAGTTTCATTGCAAATCAGTATTATGGTGATCATATTGTTTTTTTGCACTGGTATTAATAAATAAAATAATCCGGTCAGCTCCCCTGTCGTCCCCGCATCTCAGATCGTCAAATGCTGACGAGAAATAATTGTTAGCTCTTTACGATGTCGCCTTTCTACTCTCATTAGTCTGTTAAGAAAAATGTAGACATATTGCGACATCTCCCGTGTCCATGTGCGTTGTTTTGGGGCGCTTGAGGAGCACATGATGGACGGATTGACATGATTTGTCAAACCAACCAACACCTGACACGAAAAAAAAAAAAAAAAAAACACTTGGAAAAAATGGACATGTATATACCGTTTCATTGCAAATCAGTATTATGGTGATCATACTAAATATTTTTTTCTGTGCACATATGAGGTAAATATCGCTGCCATGAAGCCTCCTTATAGTGACAGTTCTTTGCCCCCTACATTGCCGTCACGCGACCGCAGCTCAGCTTTTGCTTGCCTCGTAGCTACCCGTGTTTTAAATTACTGTAAATTTGATAGTATGTGGTAATAGGTAGTCGCGAGTCTGTTGAGAAAAGTAGTACACTAAACCATGCTCGCTAGATTTGTGTGGTGTTTTTGTCTTTTTGAGCTGCATTTGATAGGCTCCACGTTAACAAATATGTGACAAAGTCCTTTCCTTTCATTTTTTGATTCGTTCACCGCATATTCATTACTGGAAAGTCAAGTTAGCAGCAAGCTAGGTCAGGAACCGGAGGACCGAGTCACTGAACGGGAAGTGACAAAACTCAGTCTTGCCCCCCTGCCTGCACGCTGGCTGCTCATTGGCCACACGTGGAAGTGAGTGACATACGCCCTGATTCTATTTCCGGTCCCTCCCCTGCCCGCGATGAGGCTGGCGTCTGATTGGTCGTGTGCGATGTCAGAAGACGCTGCCGCTTGCTCAACGCCCTCCCACGCAGTGAACAAGCACCAACCTCATAGAACGAATCAGTGCAGATGGTGATTAGTTCGGTCTCGTTCACCCAAACAATTCGTTCAAAAAGAACGAATCGTTCGCAACCGATACAACACTAAGAGTAACATTCATTAATAAAAATAAGTACAGATGACTTACATTGTGCACATTGAAATTGAATATATTATTATTAGAGGCGTGCGAAATTTCCGATTCTTAGATTATTCGCGATTCGGCCGTGAAAGATTCGAGAATGATTCACAAACATCCAAATTCCGATTATTGAATTATACCAGGTAAAACGGAAGTAAAACACAGTCAGCACGGTCTTTGGAACCAAATGAGGAACGGACCGAGAGTAAATATCATGTTCAACTCATGCCGCTGGATAAAAAAACAATCATACCGGACCGTGGCCGACAGCCGCTACAAACAACGCCCAGTTGCTAGTTGCTACAAACATACAGCTACAGTAGATATCATATATATGTAGAACTAGATACAAAATGACAGACGGCGACGGCGTTAGAACATATATTATTGAACCGAGATGCGAAATGACAAACTTTCCGGCGTTAGTTAAAGCAGTACTAAAGCAGTGACTTCTCTAGAAGGCTCTGTTGTAGCGAACCTAATTAACTTTTTATCCAAAATACTCCTAAATTGGCAGAATCTTGTCTTGAATCTATCTTTAAATGATGAATAACGGGAGCAATTTTAACAACTGTAACAGTTGATTCTCAACATTAAATTAATTGAATGTTGTTTAAAGCTGCTGATACAGAATGGGGACTGGAGTATTTTATTTACTGTTATTTTTGTATATTTGTTTACTGTTACATGCTAACTTGATACTGAAATAGTAGTTTAGTTTACCCTGAGAGGATTTTTGAACAATTTTGGAACTAAAGTACAAAACATTCAAAAAAAAAAAAAAAAAGGAGAGGGGTGCATCAATAATCGTTTTATAATCGAATCGGAGCCTCTGAATCGTAATCGTAATCGAATCGTTAGGTGCCCAAAGATTCCCAGCTCCAATTATCATATATAAAAGCAACACTAGGTAACTTTTCAACCTTTATTTTCGTAACATTTTGATAATATATCGACTGACAACTAGTTGAATAACACCTCTTTTATATCTTGAGGGGCTCTGTATCACTTTCCCCGGCACTAATTAACTTTGAGGAGGGTGGCAGGAACACTGCCACACAAAAAAAGTACAAATGTGCTGACTGCTTTATGGCATACGTCACTTCCCCCTTTCCCCATTGATTATAAAGACAGAAATTGATGCGAACGCTTTCACACGAATTCTGCAAAGATGGCAGAGCAACAAAAGAGACAAAAAGTTTTGTCTGAGGAAGAAAAAAAAAGAGAATATACAGAATAAACATTGGCCCGGCTTTCACTCGCTGGCGTGACGGGGTTTGCTACACTAAGCCACACGGTTCTTAACGGTCATATGCTATTGTTTAGCATCAACTTGATTCATTACCTTATTACTCGGGTTGATCCGATCATGTTTTTTTGCTCCCGATCCGATCCTGATCGTTTTAGTTTGAGTATCTGCCAATCCCGATATTTCCCGATCCGATTGCTTTTTTTTTTTGCTCCCGATTCAATTCCAATCATTCCTGATAATTTTTCCCGATCATATACATTTTGGCAATGCATTAAGAAAAAAATGAATAAAACTCGGACAAATATATACATTCAACATACAGTACATAAGTACTGTATTTGTTTATTATGACAATAAATCCTCAAGATGGCATTTACATTATTAACATTCTTTCTGTGAGAGGGATCCACGGATAGAAAGACTTGTAATTCTTAAAGGATAAATGTGACTTTGTATATTGTGACTAAATATTGCCATCTAGTGTATTTGTTGAGCTTTCAGTAAATGATACTGAGCCTTTTAAGTTCTGCCCACATGCATGATGGGAAGTGCAACCATGACTGTGCGTAGGGGCACCAATTGATATATCTTCTCTGCGTTGGGAAAGAACATAGGGTGTTAAGAAAATGATCAACGACTAGCTTTCTTCCCCACATTGCCTCCCACGTTATGTTTAATTGCTGAGAGAGGTATTGTAAGGCTTTAGCCACATAAAAAATGGCTCCAAAGGCTGTCAAAATTCTCTCTACTCATTATACGCTGCCTTTTAGCGCTATCTATAGGTAAAACGGCATCTTTATAGATTGAACGCGACAATGTGTGAGTGGGTCGTGCAGCGCATGCGTTAATTATTTAACGTGATTAATTTTTTAAAAAAAATTACCGCCATTAACGCAATAATTTTGATAGCCCTACTTTAAGCCAAAACTACTCTGGATGAGTGTAAGACTTTTTGTCTGTAACATTAAATACAATTAGAAAACGATTTAAATTATATATATATACACACATATATATATATAGAGATAGATATATATATATATATAATAAAAAAGGCATTCCGATATTTTTTTGCCGATTCCGATACTATGAAAATGATGTGATCGGACCCCATCGATCGGCATCTTTACTTATTACTATTCATCCATCACACAGCCGCTGGAAACAGAAATTTTGTTTAATCCATCTGCACGTGACCGGGAGATTGATTTTGATTGATTGATTGATGATTTTACGACACTGCGCGGGTGTGCGCTGGTCTTCATGGGAAACGCAGCACTGGTCTTCATGGGAAACGCAGTCTTAAGTTATAAGGCAAAACACTACCATGTTTTTCCACCGGTGTAGCTAAAATCGACCAAAACTGAAAAGCTACTAAGCTTTGCTTTAAATAATGAGGAAATAAATAAGCAGCCTTTTCATAAATTAACAAAAATAAGTCCAATTGTGCACATTAACATGGAATATGTTCTGAATCTCCCCACCATATAAAAATGAAATAGAATAACATAACACTCTTCAAATCTCTCTTTCTCTTAAAGATAGCATTAATTCAAGAAGTTGTTTGTTACCTCTCTGGTTTGTTCTTTTTTTTGTTCCAGAAAGCATGTGCATTTGAACCAATCAGAGCCAGTGTTTTCAGTGTAATCTGATTACTTTTTTCAGTAACGAGTAATCTAACGTGTACATTTTTCTAAACCAGTAATTTGATCAGTTTCCTTAGTGCCTGTGCGTTACTATATTGTTGTTGCCTCATTCTACATGTATGTAGAATTAAGAATACTGTAGTCATGTAGGGTGAGCATTTCGAATAGAAAACATTCCTCTTGAGTTAAGGAGTGACGTCACATCTCACGTTTTCTCATCGGTAAAAAACAAAAATGGGTCACGTGTATTACCATGCTGTGTGAGTGTGAGCGCTGTCTGCGGTGAGGCCAACAACATAGGCTGGCTACATCATCAGGATGCTAACACTGAAAAGCAGGAGACGGCTGCATTTTCTCACTGGAGATACAGCCATTACTTCACATTTCTCTCCAGTAAAGATGACAAAAATATCTCCGTACGCTGCCAACTTTGCGCTGGCTCAGAAAGACTGTCGACTGCTAAAAACTACATCCAACTGAAGGAACCACTTGGAATTACAGCACAACGCGACAAAACTCGAAACAAAGCTTACAGGTAGCGAGACTGCCAGCATTTCTACAGTTTGTAACCAGCCTTTAAGTACATTTTATTCTTACAGTTTATAACCATAGGCAGAGTTGTACTTTTGTGGGAGGGGGGTCAGGGGGGCATAACATGTTGATGACTGAAATAAAAGTCAAAAGTCTGGACACACCTCATCATTTTTGCGTTTTATGTATTTTCACCGAATATATCAAAACTACGAACGAACATGTGGAATCATGTACTTGGCAAAAAAAAGTGAAATAACTGAAAACAGATTTCATATTCAAAATTCTTCAAAGTATCCTTGAGGTTTCTCCAAACTGTTGGCCTATACTGATTTAAGTGTATCTTTTCATGGGACAACACTGACAAAATGACACTTTGACACAATGAAAAGTAGTCTGTGTGCAGCTTATATAATAGAGTTAATTTATTTTTCCCTCAAAATAACTCAAAATATAGCCATTAATATCTAAACCCTAACCCTTTAACAAAAGTGAGTACACCACATGGGAACTACGTACATCCCTAAATGTCCAAATTGAGTACTGCTTGTCATTTTCCCTTCAAAATGTCATGTGACTCGTTACAGGAGTGCTGTCAGCCTGTTAGTGCTCAGACCATACGCCGTACTCTACATTAAATCGGTGTGCATTGCTGTCACCCCAGGAGGAAGCCTCTTGTGAAGTACACAAGAAAGCCCGCAAACAGTTTGCTGAAGACATGTCAACGAAGCACATGGATTACTGGAACCATGTCCTATGGTCTAATGAGACGAAGATTAACTTGTTTGGTTCCGATGGTCTCAAGCATTTGTGGCGGCGACCAGGTGAGGAGTACAAAGATAAGTGAGTCATGCCTACAGTCAAGCATGGTGGTGGGAATGACCCCCCCCCCCCCCCCCCCCCCACACACACACACACACACATACCTCTTCAATCTCTGCAGCAATGCTGACAGCACTCCTGCAATGAGTCACATTACATTTTGGAGGGAAAATGACAAGCAGTACTCAATTTGGACATTTAGAGATGTAGGTAGATTCGAAGGGGTTTACTCACTTTTTTTTTGCCAGGGGTTTGGACATTAATGGCTATATTTTGAGTTATTTTGGGGAAAATAAATTAACTCTATTATATAAGCTGCACACAGACTACTTTTCATTGTGTCAAAGTGTCATTTTGTCAGTGTTGTCCCATGAAAAGATATACTTAAATATCTGCATAAATTGGAGGGGTGTACTCACTTTTGTGATACACTGTATATCTACATACATCTTGACACTGTTCGTGTTCAATCCTTGGTTCAAGCTCAGTTATGGCTAAGCAAAGCAAAGGACGGTGGTCTCTAAGGTGCTAGTCACATGATCTGTTGGAAAAATTATTTTGACCCATCATGAAATGCTTTGTAGGATTTGTAGGTTTTATTGTTTTACAACTGTTATAGACAACGTTTTAATGGCTAGGTCTTCATTAAAAGGGGAAGTTCAGAATTTTTTACATTAGGCTTCATCTTCGAGTTAGCGAGGGTTTAGTCATTGAAGTTGATTTGAACAAATTCTGTGCAGTTTGTCATTTATTTGTTAGTTTCAGGGCTCCGAAGTGGCTAAGCTAGCGCGAGTCAATGGTGGTAGAAATCAACTCCATCGACTAATTAAACCCCCGCAAACTAGAAGATTAAGCCTTATGTGAAAAATTCAATGACATGCGATGACATTTTTCTGTTGTCATTTTTCTGTTGAGGCAACAAAAGGAGAAAAAAATTGTAAAAAGTAACTGATAAATTACTTTTAATGTAACGTAGTTACTTTGATAATAAATTAATCATTAAAGTAACTAGATTACTTTTTTAGGTGTAATCAGTAATCAGTAATTCAATTACCTTTTCAAATAATCTGTGACAACACTGATCAGAGCTAACTATCCATGCTGATCACATGGTCTGTCAGCCAATTAAACGGACAACTGAGTCCAGAGTGGTTTGCTGTGTAATGGTAAATGGTAAATGGTGTTATACTTATATAGCGCTTTTCCACATCGATGCCACTCGTCAGACTCAGATACACTGAGATGGAGCCGCTGGGCAGAATTCTATTGAATAAATAAAACTATCTGTGGAAACGGATGACGCCTTTGGGCTTGTTGTCAACATTTGTGTATGTTAATCTGACGTTAGTAGATTGTTTTGTTCTTGGAGATGTTTTTTTTAACGAGGGGTTTTGATAGTTGGTGTCAGATTATCGGGATCAAAGCACCGTTTCGGCCCTGAATCCCATTTTCACTCCTGGTAATAATGTGAACTTTTCACACAATTTCCATCGATTCCTCACACAACTCATACAATCCTCCAACACCAAGCCTTAATCAGTTGATGGAGAAGTGATTCTATTGTCTGAGGCATTCGGCATTAATTGAATAAGTTGCAAGTTACAAGTCTAGTAAGAATAAGACTTCACGATTAAAGGCTCATGTTACTTAGGGTGACCAGCAGGCGTTGTTGAGCACAGTGTGGGACTCTGTAAACTAACAATTGACTTAAGGAAATGGAATGACAGCTGAGCAGGACCTCTTCACACAGCCCATTAAACCTTGTGACCGCGACCTCGCGAGCTTCCCCTGCTGTGCAAGGGAGAGGGACCCTGCTGTCCTCAGAAAAGGAGCGCTTAGAGACTCTTCATTCTGGTGTAGTCATGTATGTTTAGCCGGATACGTGACAATAAATAAATACAGACAGAGGTTAACATAACAAACATGCCAGTATTTACATCAGACCTGCCTGGAATAACAGATGATTTTGATAAACTCATCAAACATAACCAAACTCTGTAGCCTTAATTCAAACTGTCTACCTTGGATGTAGATAACTCGATCTCAGTCCTGACAGCGCAGTATAACAACTCCAAACTTCCCCAATGCTGCTTCAGTGATATTGATGAAGAGTTGATTCGAATTTATGGGTGTTGTGAGGTGAAAACATGCAACTGTCCATGCTAAATACAGTAGTGGCCGAAAGTATTGGCAGCCCTCCAATTCTGTCAGATAATGCTCAATTTCTCCCAGAAAATGATCGCAATTACAAATGTGTTAGTAGTAAAATCTTCATTGATTTTGCTTGCAATGAAAAAACACAAAAGAGAATGGAAAAAAAAAAAAAATTATCATTTTACACAAAACTCCAAAAATGGACCAAACAAAAGTATTGGCACCCTTTGAAAAATCATGTGATTCTTCTCTAATTTGTGTAATTAACAGCACCTGCTACTTACCTGTGACACATAACAGGTGGTGACAATAACTAAATCACACTTGCAGCCAGGTAAAATGGATTAAAGGTGACTCAACCTCTGTCCTGTGTCCATGTATGTACCACATTGGGGATGAAGAAAAGAAAGAAGACCAAAGAACTGTCTGAAAACTTGAGAAGCAAATGTGAGGAAGCATGAGCAATCTCAAGGCTACAAATCCTTCTCCTAAGACCTGAATGTTCCTGTTTCTACCATGCGCAGTGTCATCAGTAATTGTAAAGCCCATGGCACTGTGGCTAACCTCCCTATATGTGGACGAAAAAGAAAAATTGACAAGAGATTTCAACGAAAGATTGTGCGGATGGTGGATAAAGAACCTTGACTAACATCCAAACAAGTTCAAGCTGTCCTGCAGTCCGAAGGTACAACAGTGTCAACCCGTACTATCCATCGGCGTCTGAATGAAAAGGGACTCTTTGGTAGGATACCCAGGAAGACCCCACTTCTGACCCAGAGACATAAAAAAGCCAGACTGGAGTTTGCCAAAACTTACCCGAGAAAGCCAAAAATGTTTTGGAAGAATTTTCCCTGGTCAGATGAGACAAAAGCAGTACTTTTGGGAAAAGTTATCAACATACAGTTTACAGGAAAAAAACGAGGCCTTCAAAGAAAAGAACACCATCCCCACAGTCAAATATGGCGGAGGTTCCCTGATGTTTTGGGGTTGCTTTGCTACCTCTGGCACTGGACTGCTTGACCGTGTGCATGGCATTATAAGGTAAGAAGACTACCAAAACATTTTGCAGCATTATGTAGGGCCCAGTTTGAGAAAGCTGGGTCTCTCTCAGAGGTCATGGGTCTTCCAGCAGGACAATGACCCAAAACACACTTCAAAAAGCACTAGAAAATGGTTTGAGAGAAAACACTGGAGACCTCTAAAGTGGCTAGCAATGAGTCCAGACCTGATTCCCGTAGAACACTTGTGGAGAGATCTGAAAATGGCAGTTTGGAGAAGGCACCCTTCAAATCTCAGAGACCTGGAGCAGTTGGCCAAAGAAGAATAGTCTAAAATTCCAGCATAGCATTGTAAGAAACTCACTGATGGATACCGGAAACGGTTGTTCGTAGTTTTTTTGTCTAAAGGTTTTGCTACCAAATATTAGGCTGAGGGTGCCAATACTTTTGTCCGGCCCTTTTTTGGAGTGTTGTGTAAAATGATAATGATTTAATTTTTTTTTCATTCTCTTTTGTATTTTTTCATTACAAGCAAAATAAATGAAGATATTACTACCAAAGCATTTGTAATTGAAATCATTTTCATCGAGAAATTGAGCATTACCTGACAGATTTGCAGGGGTGCCAATACTCTTGGCCAGCACCGATTTAGAGGCAGGCCCGGTTGTAGGCAGGGCATGTATGAGGGGGCAGACAGAAATGTTCAGGGGTATCATATGTCCACATCACGCTCCAGCACCCATGCGTATGGTAACATCATTTTTTTCGTTGAATTGGGTTCTTAGCTGTGTCCTATGGATTGCACCAACTCAGGCCTTTACCTTAAGACCTGTCCAACGTGGGTGTCACACCTGAAGACCAAGCTCCTGCTGCATAGGCGGAGTTTGACTTTTGGGGCAGGGAGGGCACAATATGTTGATGAAAACGCAGTGTAAGCAATAAAATTAACTTACAAGAATATTTAAAATAAGTTGACAATGAGCGTTTTTTGTTTCCCATCATTCTTGAGGGGAATACTAAATCAGGCTGCTTAGGCAATACTTTTCGCCAAGATCGTCATCCACTGAATTTGGTACGCCCACTGGTGTCTTGCCTATGTAGTTACCCCAGTCAAAAATTGTATCCCCTGGATGGAGACATATGGAGGTAGATTTGGGTCTTTATATTCAATAAAAAAATAATAATAATAAAATAAAAAGTTGCTTCAATTAAAAAATAATAATAATAAATTTTTAAAGTTGCTTCAATCAAAAAATATATTTTCAACCAAAAAAAAGTCGCTTCAATCAAAAAAAAAAAAAAATTTGAAACTAAAAAAACTATTTAAAAAAATTTAAAAAAATTTAAAAATGCACGTGAAAGCTATTTTTCTTTGATTAATTTTTATTTCATTTTTGATTGAAGTCAAGTTTTTTTTTTTTTTTTGATAGAGGCAACTTTTCGATTGGAGTAATGTTGATTTGTGTTTGGGCCACATTTTTGCTTGGACATTTTTCTCTTTATTAGTCAATCAAAAAATAAGTTGCTTCAAAAAAATATAGATTTTTAAAAAGAAAAATCACTTCAATCAAAAAAAGAAAATTTTCAATCATAGAAAAAGTTTTTGAATGCGAGAAAATATTTCAGATTGAAAAAAAAAAACACTTAATTTTTCATTGAAAAAGTTTTCTTTGATTGAAGCAATCCTTTATGTGTTTGGGCCATATTATGATTAGGACATTTGTGTCTAAATCATTCAATCCCCAAAAAAAGTTGATTCAATCAAAAAAAAAATTTTTCAATCAAAGAAATAAATCATTTTGAAACATTTTTTTCTCAAATATATATTTATTTTTAAATTATATGCAAAGCTGCCTAAGGTGCTCAAAAAATAATTTCGACCCATTATAAAAATGTTTTTTTTTTTTTGTTCATTTCATTTTTTGCTGCAGTTTTATTGCTTTACAACTTATATATATATATATATATATATAAAAGGGGGAAACTAAACAATAAATAAAATATTCTTCATCCAGATTTTATAAACTAACAATGTAACATACTATATCTTAATTGGATGACCAAATTCTTATATAATTGTAACCTGAGAACTGAAACTAAACCCGAACCCGTCTTTTGAATAATAATAAAAATGCAACAGACATAGAACATTTGTAATGTAAATGTAATGTAATGTTATGTAATGTAATGTAATTACTCCTCAGTTTTCTTATAGAACTAAAAAAGAAAGAAATTAGGAACATATTAAATCAAATTAAATCTTGGTTGGAAATCCCTAGATGCACCCTAATAATGAGCCAATCAGCTTTAGGTATTTAGTTTTTTTTTTTTTTTCTTAACTTGCCAGAAATCTTTTGAAAATACCTTTCGTGGCTTGACTAAGTTGTTGCCCAATCCAACTCCTTGTTGTTGTCTTATTTGTGATGTGACCTTTTGACCCATATACCAACAGACATGCCTAATATGTCTGGAAATATAGTTCATGAAATACAATTGGAAAATGTGCAAATGTCACGTTTGTCCTTTTCACCCCCAGCATGTGACTTATTTTGCAAGGGCAGACATTTGGTTAAAGGCTTTATGTCTCCACATCTTACATCAATCAATTTATCTGTGTGTTTTCACAGAGCAGGTCTGTCACTGATGCAGTATTTCATCTCCGCAGCCACCCCCTGCAGATCCAGCTGTGATGAAGAGCCAGAGGAGAAGGAGACAAGGGCAATCGGTAGGCCTCACTGCTTCCTGCTTATAAATGGCACCGCTGGGGAAACACCAGGGAGCTGTTAAGGTAAAACCTAAGACATAAAGGAAAGCATAAGTGGCTGATTTTTTAAGGATGTTTTTATAGTTCATGGTCAAAAGTTTTCAATAGTGGGGGGAAAAAATCTCAGTTAGGATGTGACAAACTATAGTCAGCTCACTGCCGTGTTTTGTCTTTTATTGTTTCAGTTTATTGGTCTGCAACTTCATTGTTTAAGTTTTAAGATGTTGTAGGCAAGCAATAAAAAATTTCTACAATGCATTACCCGCTGATGTTTAAATTGAAGAATTTAGCAGCCAATTGGTGAACATAGCTATTACCTGTTTTTGTGGTGAGAGAACAAAGTTACCCATCCACCATCACATAGGTGGACAGTATGTAGTTGAGGTTTTCTGCAGTATTCACAATTTAAGAAGGTCAGATAGTTTAAAGTCCAGTTGAGAAAGTTCAGGCAGCAAATAACAGCAAATATGGAAAAAAAAAAGGTGCCGGGCTAATAAAATTCACAGCTACGGGAACATGAGCATTTCCAGGAGCTATGAAACTTCTGTAATGTTATTGGACAAGAACATTATTGTTCTGTGACTGAATGTAACTTAAATAATACAGGGGGGAAACATTCAAATGAGATGGCATTGAACAATAAAACAAAAGTTAATAAAAAGACATGAAAAAATAAAAAGTGGAAATAAGATATTGAAGTTAAAGAGCCATCTTTTCTGCCACTTCAACATTTTCAAACAATACTATTACTGATATGTTTTTGCTTCATTGCTTTTTCAGACATATTGCATTAAAAACAAAAACAAAAACAAAAACAAAAAAAACATACAGTATACAGTGGGGCAAATAAGTATTTAGTCAACCACCAATTGTGCAAGTTCTCCTACTTGAAAAGATTAGAGAGGCCTGTGATTGTCAACATGGGTAAACCTCAACCATGAAAGACAGAATGTGAAAAAAAAAAAACAGAAAATCACATTGTTTGATTTTTTAAAGAATTTATTTCCAAATTAGAGTGGAAAATAAATATTTAGTCACCTACAAACAAGCAAAATTTCTGGCTGTCAAAGAGTTCTGACTTCTTCTAACGAGGTCTTACGAGGCTCCACTCGTTACCTGTATTAATGGCGCCTGTTTTAACTCATCGATATAAAGGACACCTGTCCACAACTTCAGTCAGTCACACTCCAAACTCCACTATGGCCAAGACCAAAGAGCTGTGGAAGGACACCAGAGACAAAATTGTAGACCTGCACCAGGCTGGGAAGACTGAATCTGCAATAGGTAAAATGCTTGGTGTAAAGAAATCAACTGTGGGAGCAATTATTAGAAAAAGGAAGACATACAAGACCACTGATAATCTCCCTCGATCTGGGGCTCCATGAAAGATCTCACCCCGTGGCGTCAAAATGATAACAAGAACGGTGAGCAAAAATCCCAGAACCACACGGGAGGACCTAGTGAATAACCTACAGAGAGCTGGGACCACAGCAACAAAGGCTACTATCAGTAACACATTGCGCCGCCAGGGACTCAAATCCTGCACTGCCAGACGTTTGCTAGAGAGCATTTGGATGATCCAGAAGAGGACTGGGAGAATGTGTTATGGTCAGATGAAACGAAATAGAACTTTTTGGTAGAAACACAGGTTCTTGTGTTTGGAGGAGAAATAATCCAAGGAAGTGTCCAAAGAACACCAAAGCCAGTGGCTTCGTAAGAAGCATTTCAAGGTCCTTGAGTGGCCTAGCCAGTCTCCAGATCTCAACCCCATAGAAAATCTGTGGAGGGATTTGAAAGTCCGTGTTGCCCAACGACAGCCCCAAAACATCACTGCTCTAGAGGCGATCTGCATGGAGGGATGGGCCAAAATACCAGCAACAGTGTGTGAAAAGCTTGTGAAGAGTTACAGAAAACGTTTGGCCTCCGTTATTGACAATAAAGCGTACATAACAAAGTATTGAGATGAACTTTTGGTATTGACCAAATACTTATTTTCCACCATGATTTGCAAATAAATTCTTTAAAAAACAAACAATGTGATTTTCTGGGTTTTTTTTCCACATTCTGTCTCTCATGGTTGAGGTTTACCCATGTTGACAATTACAGGCCTCTCTAATATTTTCAAGTGGGAGAACTTGTACAACTAGTGGTTGACTAAATACTTATTTGCCCAACTGTATATACATATATTTATATGTTCAAAATAAGTAAGGCTGCAAAAACCTAATCGATAAATATTGATTAATAAATTAGTTGCCAACGAATCTGATAATCGATTTTTGCCGCCCACAATGAACAGTCCCATTTGGGTCCTTGTTTGTGTGAAATGTAAGGCTGCGCACGAGCGCCAGTGATTAGAGCTAGAGAGAGAGAGAGAGTTCACTGCTACACTCAGGTTGGGTTGTTGAATCAGTAATACAGTGGTACATCCATATATGAATTTAATTCATTCCAGGACCTGGTTAATAAGTCGAAATGGTCTAATGTGGAGTGGGATTTTCCTATAAGAATTCTTTATAATTCGATTAATTCATTCCACAGCCCCAAAATTTAAGCTAAATCCTTAATAAATACTGCAGGTGGTGGATGTGTTTTGTGTGCTGTACCTGAACGCACCGTGTGACTGACGAGAGAAAGACAGATTGGGAAGTTTTTAGTTTTGGTTTTTATGTTCTGTTGTTGTTGGCGCGGGTGAGGTGGACCGGTGTGCCGCATTGTCTGGCCATTTCACTCACACGTCCACCACGCTCATATTTTTCTATCATTTCCTTCTTAATTTCAATGGTAAGCATCATGTTTTTCCTTTTTTCCCACACATGCACCAACCTTCTCGAGACCCGTGTTGATTTCTCTCACGTGCGTCTGTCTTGCGGGAAAACAATGAAATTGCGACGCTGTCATAAATCGGCATATTTCGAGCATGTCGTCATATGTCGGGACAAATGGCGAGTGAAATTTTACGATGGATGTCGAAAGGATCGTAAGTTGATGCGACCATGTCAAGGTACCACTGGATTACGAAGTGTTGAGAGTTAGACTGTATTCCGTGTTGTTAGATCCAGTGTGCCTCCGTCAGAGATGAGTAAATGAAGCCAATTGTATTGTTTGTATGCGTTGTTGATGAGACGTTACTACATGGTACCGAGTGCTAAGCTAGTTAGTGATTATGCTAATCAGTATCTTAAGTGTCCGTTTGTATTGTGTTTTGGAGGCGCATACTAGCACTTGAGTTATTGTTACATAGTAGTAGTTGTCTCATTTCTTTTTAAAAGCAAACCACACACATAAACCCATTCATATAACAGCTTGGTCTCTTTTCAACACAAGCTCCCATTCAAACTGTAAACTGTCATACAAAAGAGTGTGCCTTGAAAGTGGGTTTGGATTGTATTTATCAACAATGTGTTTGATAAAGAAAACTGATTCATTACAGTCTGCCACCTCATTATTCGATTTTGTTAAGAAAAAAAATGAGTCGTTGACACAATTCATATCAGCTCTTTGCCCACAAGAAAAAAAATGTCAATCAGCAGCACTTTTTCCCAAAAAATTAAATGCATAGGACTTGTCTGATTTGCATACTGAGAAATATTTTTATATTTTAAGTAGGGCTGTCAAAATTATCGCATTAACACACGGTAATTAATTTTTAAATCAATCACGTTAAAATATTTGACGCAATTAACGCACATGTCCCGCTCAGACAGTATTCTGCCTTTTGGTAAGTTTTACAGCAAGGCTTTTTGTGCTGTCTAACAGCGAACTCTTGTGGTCGACATGGTTTATTGTTTTCTTGCCAGTTCAATATGGCTGCACGACGTCTCTGTTGTGCTTATATGATCCTTGGACAAGATTTGTCCGTAAGTATGGTTGTTGTAAAGAATGTACATATTATGTTAGTAAGCGAAATGTTATATTTTTTTGTATGAGACGCTTTTTGTTTATGTTTAGTGAACTTGTATAGCGTGCTAAGCTAACGTTGTTGCTAATGCAATGCTTGTGTACTGTTTTTTTTGTAGTTTTACGACGGTCTAAAGAGGACAATGGTTTGAGGCCATTTTATTAATAAATCAGATGAAAAAGGAAGAAGTCTGATTATTAAGGCGTCGTTCACTAGCTGTCCAGCTTTGGAAAAAGTCGACGCTTCGGAGTGAGGACAGCATAGACAGATTTAGATGACAGTAGAGTGAAATGCCCACTACAGTCCTTATGTACCGTATGTTGAATGTATATATCCATCTTGTGTCTTATCTTTCCATTCCAACAATTTATTTTACAGAATATATATATAATTTACAGAAAAATATGGCATATTTTATAGCTGGTTTGAATTGCGATTAATTGCGATTAATTACGATTAATTAATTTTTAAGCTGTAATTAACTCGATTAAAAATTTTAATCGTTTGACAGCCCTAATTTTAAGCTCAGAATCTTGATTAAAAACTTTAACAAGTTATACTTACTTAAAACAGTACAGTTGTAGACTACAACTAAGTCATGTAGCTGTAACAAAATATTATTTTTGAAGGAAATAGTCATCCATATTGTCTTCATTGTTACTTACAACATGCCTAAAACAACCTCAAGTTAAATTATGAAGGTAATTGAAAAAAGTGACATTCATCAGATAATCGATTAATCGTATTAATTAATTGTCCGATTAATCGATGCTAAAAATAATCGTTAGTTGCAGCCCTAATTCAAAATACACTAACAATCACATTCTTTTGGTATGTTCAAATATTGTGATATCGGACTCCCTTATTTTCAAGAAATTTGCAAACTAAGGGACAAGATGAAACCATGATAGACAAAGTACAACATTGTAACATTTTACTGGCGACGGATCAAAGAAAGCTTGCATAACATTCATTTCTTATCTTTGGCAAGTTATTATCACACATTTCCAGTTTTGATTTATTAATTCTAATCCATGTGACCTAACTTTATATAGCACGTGATCGGAATGTAACGCATCGTCCAATCAATAAGTGTCTCTTTAAAGCAGTGATTCATTGAAAGCAGTTCTTCAAGGTGTAAGGTGATCAAAGGCACGCAAAGGTCTGGTTTCACTTTATGAGTGTGCACGTGTGTGCTGGTCCACTGTCAGGTTCGAAAGATGGAATTATTTTTCCTACAAACCCACATCTGTGTTTGTTAATGGCCCAACATACTGCAAAAATACTTTCTGCTGAATCTGTCCAACATACTGTATGTAACCTATAGGGATTATTACCCTAATCAATGACATACATAATTACTTTCCCTATGCTGGAATGATTAAACTGGTGTTCTGTTCATTATAAATACATCAACATGTTAAATGCACCTGGCTTTATTCCTGGGGCAGGAAAAATTGTATTATTTTAAAGAAGCTCAGTTACACAATAATTGAATTTGTAAAGGATCTGTTTTTCATTTATCTACATGTGATATCTGAAGTAGAAGCATATGTTTCATGATAAATCCTAATCATAAATTACTTATAGTTATTGACTTTAGACTACAGTGGTACCTCTACTTAAGAAATTAATTGGTTCTGGAAGTAGTTTCGTAAACTGAAAATTCCATATTTAGAGACACTTTTAGCTGATAGCTGTTACTTACCTGTGGCGCATAACAGGTTGTTGCAATAACTAAATCAACCTCTGTCCAGTGTCCTTGTGTGTACCATATTGAGCATGGAGAAAAGAAAGAAGACCAAATAACTGTCTGAGGACTTGAGAAGCAAAATTGTGAGGAAGCATAGGCAATCTCAAGGGTACAAGTCCATCTCCAAAGACCTGAATGTTCCTTTGTCTACTGTGCGCAGTGTCATTAATAATTGTAAAGCCCATGGCACTGTGGCTAATCTCCCTAGATGTTGACGGGAAAAAAAAATTGACGAGAGATTTCAACAAAAGATTGAAGATGGGGGATAAAGAACCTCGACTAACACTCAAACAAGTTCAAGATGTCTTGCAGTCCGAGGGTACAACCGTCGGCGTCTGAATGAAAATGGACTCTATGGTAGAACCCACATCTGACCCAGAGACATAAAAAAGCCAGGCTTGAGTTTGCCAAAAGTTACCTGAGAAATCCAAAAACGTTTTGGTAGAATGTTCTCTGGTTAGATAAGAAAAAAGTAGAGCTTTTTGGGAAAAGGCATCAACATAGAGTTTACACGAACAAAAACAAGGCCTTCAAAGAAAAGAACACAGTCCCCATAGTCAAACATGGCGGAGGTTCCCTAATGTTTTGGAGTCGCTCTGCTGCCTCTGGCACTGGACTGCTTGACCGTGTGAATGGCATTATGAAGCCTGAAGACAACCAACAAATTTTGCAGCATGACGTAGGACCCAGTGTGAGAAAGATGGGTCTCCCTCAGAGGTCATGGGTCTTCCGGCAGGACAATGACCCAAAACACACTTCAAAAAGCACTAGAAAATGGTTTGAGAGAAAGCACTGGAGACTTCTAAAGTGGCCAGCAATGAGTCCAGACCTGAATCCCATAGAACACCTGTGGAGAGATCTGAAAACGTCAGTTTGGAGAAGGCACCCTTCAAATCTCAGAGACCTGGAGCAGTTGGCCAAAGAAGAATGGTCTAAAATTCCAGAAGAGCATTGTAAGAAACTCATTGATGAATACCGTAAGCGGTTGTTCGCAGTTATTTCGTCTAAGAGGTTGTGGTACCAAGTATTAGGCTGAGGGTGCCAACACGGCCCATTTTTGGAGTTTTGTGTAAAATTATGATGACTTAATTTATTTTTTTTTTATTCTCTTTTGTGTTTTTCAATTGTAAGCAAAATAAATGAAGATACACTGTATCACAAAAGTGAGTACACCGCTCGCATTTCTGCAGATTTTTAAGTATATTTTTTCATGGGACAACACTGACAAAAGGACACTTTGACACAATTAAAAGTAGTCTGTGTGCAGCTTATATAATAGAGTTAATTTATTTTCCCCTCAAAATAACTCAAAAGATGGTCATTAATATCCAAACCCCAGGCAACAAAAGTGAGTACACCGCATGGGAACTACGTACATCTCTAAATGTCCGAATTGAGTACTGCTTGTCATTTTCCCTCCAAAATGGCATGTGACTCGTTACAGGAGGTGGGAGGGTCATTCCTACCTCCATGCTTGACTGTAAGCATGACACACATATCTTTGTACTCCTCACCTGGTCGGCGCCACACATGCTTGAGACCATCGGAACCAAACAAATGAATCTTCATCTCATCAGACCATAGGACATGGTTCCAGTAATCCATGTGCTTTGTTGACATGTCTTCAGCAAACTGTTTGCGGGCTTTCTTGTGTACCGTCTTTAGAAGAGGCTGCCTCCTGGGGTGACAGCCATGCACACCATTTTAATGTAGAGTAGGGCGTATGATCTGAGCACTAACAGGCTGACCCCCTCACCCCCACCCCTTCAATCTCTGCAGCAATGCTGATAGCACTCCTGTAACGAGTCACATGACATTTTGGAGGGAAAATGACAAGCAGTACTCAATTTGGACATTTAGGGATGTAGTTTCTAAGGGGTGTGCTCACTTTTGTTGCCAGGGGTTTAGATATTAATGGCTAAATTTTGAGTTATTTTGAGGGGAAAATAAATTAACTCTATTATATGAACTGTACACAGACTACTTTTCATCGTGTCAAAGTGTCGTTTTTTTCAGTGTTGTCCCATGAAAAGATAAACATAAATATCTGCAGAAATGCGAGGGGTGTACTCACTTTTGTGATACACTTTATTACTACCAAAGCATTTGTAATTGCAATCATTTTCTGGGAGAAATTGAGCACTATCTGACAGAATTGCAGGGGTGCCAATACTTTTGGCCAGCAATGTAAATGCCCTAATCCAGTACTTCTCAAATAGTGGGGCGGGCCCCCCCAGGGGGGTGCAGAGCGATGCTGGGGGTGGCGCATGTGACCTTGGGGAACATACTTCTTTGCCGTACTAGAATAAAGTGTAATTGCACATCCACTCAGTGGGTGGCAGTGCCGCTCTCATTTTCAGCGTGTGCGCAATATTTTTGAACAAACAAGATCACACAGATAAGAGCACTGGAGACATGAAAAGCTAAGACAAGGAAATATGACGAAGCGTATGCAGCATTTGGCTTTTGGCTTTGACTTTTAGTACAGTGGGAGACGAGGAAAGACCGGTCTATTTACTTTGTCTAAAAATGTTCGCAGCGGACAGCAAGAATTATTTTTTTCAGCGAAAAACGTGCCGACAGTCCTCCCGCTTTGTCAGTGTTACATCAGTAAACTAGCGAGCACTGTCATATAATCATATAAGGTGGCATACCAAGTTGCTCAGGGCCAAATAACTCCACAACATAAGAAAGGAACTGATACTGCCAGCAGCAAAAATAAACCGTCCCTCTGTCCAATGACACTGTCATTTTTTTTCTATCAATTTTTGTTTTTTCGGTCTAATTGTTTGGAGTATTGTCCTCGTGAGTTAATGTTGCTAATCAATTTGAGTTTATTATTATTTATTGACTTTTTTAAATTGTATTTTTCAGTATCAAACGGTGAAAAAATCTTTAGTGTATTTTATAGGGTTGTTCCGATCATGTTTTTTCGCTCCCGATCCGATCCCGATCGTTTTAGTTTGAGTATCTGCCGATCCCGATATTTCCCGATCCGATTGCTTTTTTTTCTCCCGATTTAATTCCAATTATTCCCGATAATTTTTCCCGATCATATACATTTTGGCAATGCATTAAGAAAAAAATGAATAAAACTCGGACGAATGTATACATTCAACATACAGAACATAAGTACTGTATTTGTTTATTATGACAATAAATCATCAAGATGGCATTTACATTATTAACATTCTTTCTGTGAGAGGGATCCACGGATAGAAAGAATTGTAATTCTTAAAGGATAAATGTGACTTTGTATATTGTGACTAAATATTGCCATCTAGTGTATTTGTTGAGCTTTCAGCAAATGATACTGTAGCCATGCCCAAACGCATGATGGGAAATGGAACCATGACTGTGCGTAGTGCTACCAATTGATATATCGTCTCTGCGTTGGGAAATTAAATAGGGTGTTAAGAAAACGATCAATTGCTACCTTGCTTCCCCACAATGCTTCCCATGATATTTCTAATCATAGGGAGAGGGATTGTAAGGCTTTAGCCAATTAAAAAAAGGCTCCAAAGGCTGCCAAAATTTACTCGACTCATTGTACGCTGCCTTTTATCCCTCTATATAGGTAAAACGGTGCCACTACAGATTGAGCGCGACAATGCGTGAGTGGGTCGTGCAGCGCATGCATTAATTGCGTTAGATATTTTAACGTGATACATTTTTTAAAAAATTAATTACCACCGTTATCGGGATAAAGTTGATAACCCTACCTTCAGCCTAAACTAAAGACTCTGGATGAGTGTAACATATTATGTCTGTAACGTTAAATACAATTAGAAAACGTTTTAATTCAAAAATATATATATATTAAAAAAAGGCATGGCCGATATTTTTTTGCCGATTCCGATACTTTGAAAATGACGTGATCGGACCCGATCGATCACATCTCTTTACAGTATGGATGAGTTTTTTTTTTTTTTTTTAAACTTAATTGTAAGTTGATCTATATTACTTTTTTCTTTAATATTAAAAAGAACACAATGTTATGCAGAGGAATATTTTAAATACAAATAATACTACAGTATATTTACAGTGGCGGCAGAGAGTTTTGGGGGGGGGGGGTATGTCTTCCTGGGGGGGGCATAACAGAAAATAATTGAGAAGCACTGCCCTAATCGGTTCGGAACGCCCCTAAAATTCAGAAATAAATCTCTTATCAAGCATAAAAATGCATCAAAACGTAACAAATACATGTTATAATTACATTACTGCACAATGAACATAAAATAAGAGTTGTGCATCATGTAAAAAAACTTGAATGCCAGGAAGATGGTAGGCAATAGCCAATGGCAGAGCGCTATAAATATGTTACGTTCAGTGAACCCTGGGAGTTGTGAGTAGTAGCCCATACTATATTTTTGCCTTCCGTATTTTATCTCATTCGCAGATATAAGTGGGTTTCATAGGAGTTTTTACTTTTACAGTATATTTAAAAAATACATCCATCATCTATTCCCTCACTGAGCACTAAGTATAAATTTATCCAACTAACTTTATCAGAAACCTTAATCAGAAATTTAGATTTTCTGACCAAGAGGTGTAAATTGTAAAACTCTCATCACTATAGTTTGTCTTTAAAACTGCCATATTCGTTCCAATGGAGTTATAATTTGACTCAATCATTACCAACCAGCAATTGAGAAGAGGTTACCAGACAGACACCCTAAATGAAAGATACATTCTGCTAAATTGACCCTGACTCTTCTATCAAACGAGTGTTGATCTTAAAAAAAATGTAAAGAAAATCCATGCCCCTGGAGAAAATGTTCACCTCTTTTGCCACATGGGGTCAAAGGTCAGTTCAGTGCTAGCCAGGCTCTTGTTTGTTCAGTGGGTCAGCACCTGGATCTGTTTTTAAATCTGGATGGCAACCTTGAATATGCCTTTGTTATCGTAGAAGGAGGTTTAAAACATTTATCAAAAAATGTGGTCAGCTTAATAATGATTATTGCTACTTTTAATGGTTTGATTATTGGGTATTAGGTTTGCATTACCTTTAGATAAGACCCATTTAATTCACACACCAAGAGAGGACTACTCATAACACCAGTGGTTAAGTAATTGTTCAACTTGAACTAATATGTCATGTACCTGGCAGTGCACTGTTTATTTAGCAGAATTTGGAAAGTTTACTTAGCCATGTGAACTAAGAGAGCACTTAAAGGGTCTGAATCTTTGCCAAGGCCAATAGTTTGTTTCATTATTGAGTATTTCATTCACAACTAAAAATAGTAAAATTGTTGGAAGTGCAAGAACAATTTTAAAACTGTATCAGTAGTAACGAGATTTCTGATATGCCTAATATCATGTAAGTAATAACCAGAGTTGGGAAGTACCGCGTTACATTTCCTCGGTTACATTTACTTGTGTAACTTTTTGAGAAAAATGTACTTCTAAGAGTAGTTTTACTAAGCCTTTTTACTTCAGTCGACAGGGGCACTGGCAGTCACTCACAGCAGCGGGTGCCGAGGATCTTTTTTTAGTTTTTCCCATTTTCTCATTCGCGTTTTCTCCATACAAGGCGTGCACAATGGCAGTATACACGCATGCTGGATAGTTTACGTACTACCACCATGCTACTATAAAGACAGCATTCTATTTTGCTTACTGTGTGTGTTGGAGTTTTTGTATTGGAAATAAAAGCGCCCGTGTACTATAATGCAAATCCTCGCAGCTAGAAAGCGCAATGACACACAAACGCATTTGAAAATTAAAATAAGTCCATAAGCCTCGGTTTAACACCCGTTTTTCACGACACTCAAATAAATTGCACGCGAATATCCAACAGCGCTCTGCATTGCAGCAGCTCAACTGCAATGACAAGCAATATAATATGGCTACAATACAAGCATGATTTACCTATTTAAGACACCAAAGGTAGATTTCCTTTATGGACTCCAAGGTCTAAATGTGCAGTAAGCTTTTCCTCGCTGGGCACTATTATAGAACTATCATCTTCATTTTCGACCTCGAATTGGTAATTTTAGAAAATTTTGCCGTTCATAGACTTCATAATATATTGACGGGACACGGGGCGCGGAGCCAATTAATAGGGGGCCTATCTACGTCAAAGCTGACCGAGTTGATTCTTGATTAAAAGCAAAACAAAAAACAAAAAAAACGGCTAGTTAGCATTTATTTTGCGTAAGAATGTCAAATGTGCTGCTAGTCTTTAAGCCACTGTGGCGCCGCCTTATCACCACAGAGCTTTTTACGTTGAAAACTGTTGTAAATAAATGCTTAAATCCTTGAATTCTTTATAGATATGAACGTAAAACAATGTCGATTCTTGGTTAAAATCAAAAAACAAAACAAAAACGGGCAGTTAGCATTTATTATACGTAAATATTGCGAATTATGATGCCAATGCCGTAGCAGTTAATTTCTCTGAATGATTTTTTTTCTCAAAGTTTCATAATGTATGCGTGGTACGAAAAATATAATAATTACCTTTAATCCTTGAACAAATCACTCCTGAGACAATCCTTCCTGTTTCTATGCGGTATAGCATTCATACTTTTTCAACCTAAATCTGGCGTTGGATCGCTGCATGTGTTTGAGAATAACTGCAACTGACTTTGACCGACTGAAGCAGAGTGTGGGACGGCCCCCTACTTGAAGGCGTGGCACAGTGTCTGGGGAATGTGTCCCATCAAAATCATTATGAAGTCTTTGGTTAAATACACTATTGTTTTGATATGTTTTTAGATGTGTTTTTTTTTATTATTAATAAAAACAACAACAACAAAAAAGAAGTCTACCAAAACACTCTGCCCCCAACACATGCAGCACCCTCAGTAACCCGTTTCCTGCGCCAATGTGAGTAGATTTGTGAAGAAGAAACGTTTTTCCTCTCTATTCTACATATGTGTTTGTTTTTTGTTTTGTTTATTGCCAGCGATACCAAAAGTAGCTTTACTAGTTTCACCAATCAGACATTGCACCAAAAATCACATGACTCCATTATACCAATCAGACTCAAGCTTGGTGTTCTATGATCAGGCCAGCCTGTTCAATCATGTGGCGTCTCTAAAGCACTGTAAAAAATGAAGTATTTGACATAAAGCGCCGCCCTCAACATGACTTGAACACGCGGATTTTAACCTCTGTCCCAATTTTTAATTGGCACTGATTGACTACGGAAAACCGGAGAAATGATCCTTTTAATTTCATAATAAGAGCTATAAAGGAACCATTCACTATTCAACTATTCAAACTTTTTTGTCAAATAAGGAAGCACTCGTGCTTTTTGGACGAATGGTGGTTCATTTCTGAATTTTTTTTCTCTCGCTGAAATTCAAAGATTTTTTTTGTATTTCTTTGGCTTAATGTAGTTATGTAATGGGTTATTATTGTACAGTAAAATAATAACATTTCATATAGATAACTTTGTGCCGAGAAAAAAAAAAATCAAAGATCATAAGCAGTTACTCACAATGTTACTCATTACTTGACTTTTCACAAAATACTTTTTTTTTTTTTTTACTTGAGTACATTTTTTGGATGACTACTTTTACTTTTACTTGAGTAAAATTATTTTGAAATAACGCTACTCTTACTTGAGTAAAAAAAAAATTGCTACTCTACCCACCTCTGGTAATAACCACAGGCAAAAGTTAGTTTCCATTAGTTTCCATTTACTATAAAAATCAGGTATCGGGAAATTGAATAATCTATTGTGCTTTTCAAAAGACTCCTGAAAAGTTAAAGTAGCATTCGCTTTGGTGAAAAGCCAAAAACCTTTGAGTCATGGCCATAAACAGAAGATCGGAATAGTCACCTTCTAGTGAAGTCTACTGTTGACTCAGACATCTGCTTTGAATTTATCTCTTCAAATGTCCTACTTTGTGAAACAAAGTGTGGTTTAGCGGCTTTTGAAAACAATTCGACTGTAGTAAAAGTATGTTGTAGTCATGAGTCAGTCGGTCCATTTGCTATAGATGCTAAATTGTAGAATAATATTAAAGGGAGACACAACTGTGAAGAGCACAGCTGTGTTCCAAAAACCAGAGAATGACTGAGGAGTCACAGTGAGTTTATCGCAAAAACAGGTGCAAACATGTCTGTGTGTGAGAATTTACTCTAAAGATCCTATTGCTGATATTTTGTGTTTTTTAAATAAATCTGCGACACAAGTTGTCATTTAGTCACGTATGTGCAAAGCCTTTAAAAAAAAGATAAAAACAAAGGGTTACAATGTGCCGTAGCTTTACCTATAAATGTCAAATTAAGCATTTGACTGTGATCTGGCTTGTAAAAGGACCACCATGTGGTGTTGAGCTGTATTCAGTGTTTATACAGTATGAACAAAGCTCTGAGTTCGTTTTTCTTTTAAACTATAATTTTATTCTTATAAGACGAAGTACCATATAAAACAAGCATAAAAAAGGCTTTATTTTGTTATCCTTCTTGATGTGTCTTTAACAAAAAAGTGTATCTATCATCCTATATTTTTCATGGGTTTAATTAACTGGTATGTTTTTGTATTTGCTCTTTATTTCAGGTTATCAAATTGTTAAAAGCATGCATATACAGTATTTCCTAACTTCATAAAACTACAACATTAATATATGTACATATAGTATATATACTCCCTCTCCCAACTTCATTGCATTGAAGGCAATCTATTCTTCCCCCAGTGGGTGTCCTAAGCATACTTTGTCATGTTGGTAGAAAAACATAAATGTGTCTTAAAAGAATGCCTCCTCATTGCTGACCTGTAAATCCTGTTCTTTGCACTGGAGACTCATAACGGTCCAAACGTCACTTGACTGCAAAACACCTCTGGCACCTGAAGTACACAATTTTGTGTCTTTACATGCATGGCATCTGAACTGCGTTAAGATTCAACCACTTAAATTAAAAACTATGGCTGTCAAATGATTAAAATTTTTAATCGAGTTAATCACAGCTTAACCGACTCGTAGTCCTAGTCCTAGTCTTAGACCTACTAGTTAAATTATTTTACAAATTTTATTGAAACAAAAACAATAAGAGGGGTTTTAAAATCAAATTATTCTAACTCATACTAAGATTTATCTTTTAAGAACGACATGTCCTTCTATCCCTGGTATCCTTTAACAACAGCTCTAAATATCCCATATCAAGACGTGGATGCATATGGCTTATAGTCAGGTACGGCGTATGTATATATTACAGTATATAAATATATATACTAGGGCTGTCAAACGATTAAAACTTTTAATCGAGTTTATCACAGCTTAAAATTAATCATTCGTAATTATTTGCAAAAACACCATCTCTAAAATATGCCATGTTTTTCTGTAAATTATTGCTGGAATGGAAAGATAAGACACAAGACGGGTATATACATTCAACATACTGTGCATAGGTACTGCCTTTGTTTATTATGACAATAAATCCACAAGATGGCATTAACATTATTAACATTCTTTCTGTTAAAGGGATCCACGGATAGAAAGACTTGTAGTTCTTAAAAGATAAATGTTAGTACAAGTTATAGAAATTTTACATTAAAACCCCTCTTAATGTTTTCGTTTTAATAAAATTTGTAAAAATTTCAATCAAAAAATAAACTAGTAGCCCGCCATTGTTGATGTCAATAATTACTTACACAATGCTCATGGGTGCTGAAGCCTATAAAATCAGTCGCATCCAAGCGCCAGCAGAGGGTGGCAAAACTCCATAAAACACAATTAACATGTGGGCATTTCACTGTACTGTCATTTAAATCTGTCTGAGCTGGGCATGTGCGTTAATTGCATCAAATATTTTAACTAGGGCTGTCAAACGATTAAAATTTTTAATCGAGTTAATTACAGCTTAAAAATTAATTTATTGTAATTAATCGCAATTAATCGCAATTCAAACCATCTATAAAATATGCCATATTTTTCTGTAAATTATTGTGTGGAATGGAAAGATAAGACACAAGATGGATATATACATTCAACATACGGTACATAAGGACTGTATTTGTTTATTATAACAATAAATCAACAAGATGGCATTAACATTATTAACATTCTGTTAAAGCGATCCATGGATAGAAAGACTTGTAATTCTTAAAAGAAAAATGTTAGTACAAGTTATAGAAATTTTATATGAAAACTCCTCTTAATGTTTTCGTTTTAATAAAATTTGTAAAATTTTCAATCAAAAAATAAACTAGTAGCCCGCCATTGTTGATGTCAATAATTACTTACACAATGCTCATGGGTGCTGAAGCCTATAAAATCAGTCGCACCCAAGCGCCAGCAGAGGGCGGCAAAACTCCATAAAACACAACAAGTGAGCGTTTCACTGTACAGTCATTTAAATCTGTCTGAGCGGGGCATCTGCGTTAATTGCGTCAAATAATTTAACGTGATTAATTAAAACGCCCGTTAACGCAATAATTTTGACAGCCCTAATTAAAACCCCTCTTAATGTTTTCGTTTTAATAAAATTTGTAAAATTTTCAATCAAAAAAATAAACTAGTAGCTAACTATTGTTGACGTCACCGAGCGGTGACGTCACATGCGCTCCCTGCCGTTCTTCCACAGTGTCTTTAACTACGTAAGGTAGTGATTGAAATACACTACAAGGTGTCAATGGCTAGTTTTAAATTACTTAGCAATCAAGCCAATGAGTGGGTTTTGTCCCTTGACTGACGCCATAGTTCTTACTGGGTCCATCCATTCCATTGTACTTCACGGTCATTTGAGTGCTGCTTCACAACGTACAAGACCTTTGATAGTTTGTATATTATGACAAAATATTGCCATCCAGTGTATTTGTTGAGCTAAATGAAATGTTTGAATAGAGTTTGACCTAAGTCTGAGTAAGTTTTACGTGTATTTTGCATAGCTGTTTTGATTGGGAATGCCAGCTTTTCTTTTTGTAAACATTTTTTTTTTTTTTTGAGAGATAGGAATATTATTTTTATTGTGCTTTCAATAAATGATACTTATGTTTGTTGTGAAGGAGTTACCGAAGCTTATGCCAATAAACGGCGCGGTCCAATGAACGCTTGTGTCCACTCGCCTTACTATGCCTCTTAGCTCTCAATATGCAAAAAACGGCGTCATTGTAATCTGTTTGAGGCAATGCATGAGCGGGTCATTCCGCACATGAGTTAAATGTGTCAAATATTTTAACGTGATTAATTTAAAAAAATAATTACCACCCGTTAACGCGATAAATTTGACAGCACTAATAAAAATTACATATCCACTGCATGTGGAAAAGAAATTACAAAACAATGTTTTCACTAAGCTTGACTTTTGGGACACAAGTACCAACACAGTGGAATATCCTTTATAAAAATCACTCTAAAAGATTACGATACTTTTTATACTCTTCAATTTGAGATTAACAATATTTTGACATACAAGCATAGACTTCACTATCAGTTGACAAGACAGCTCCTACAAACATCGCGCAACGCCTCCCTGTAGGGAGCCAACCCAGGCAGAACGTTGAGTTGGCTTTCACTGCGATAGCTCAAACACACGTTGCGTTCTAACACCGGATTAAGGTGGAAACAGGACAAAGGTTTTACTGCATACAAGCAGGCAAGTGTGTCTCAACAGTGATTTGGTCGAGGATCCAAGGTAATTATTATATTAAATAGGACCATGCATGTACTTTGAAAGGTTGTGAAAAAATTTAATGGATAAAATTTGGGTAACTTTAGCTTAAGATATTTAGGTAAAATTAATGATAGCTGCCCGTTTTTTTTTTTTCTTTGCTTTTAACCAAGATTACAGACTGTTTTACATTCATACCTATCGAAATTCCACGATCTACGCATTTATTTACAAGAATTTTCAACTAAAAAGCTCTTCGTTTTGTGACGGCCACCACGTTGGATAACACAATAGCGTAACTTTTGCTTGAAATATTTACGTAAAATGACTGATAACTGCCCGTTCTTTTGCTTTTAACCAAGAATCTAGACTGTTTAACGTTCATATTTATAGAAATTCTGCGATTTATGCATTTATTTACAAGAATTTTCAACTTAAAAAGCTCTTTTTGTTTTGTGACGGCTGCCACGTTGGATTACACAATAGCGTAACTTCTGCCTGAAATATTTACGTAAAATGAATGATAACTGCCCGTTTATTTTGCTTTTAACCAAGAATCTAGACTGTTTTACGTTTATATCTATAGAACTTGCGCGATTTATGCATTTATTACAAGAATTTTCAACTTAAAAAACTCTTTTTGTTTTCTGACGCCCGCCACATTGGATAACTCAATAGCGTAACTTTTGCTTGAAATATTTACGTAAAATGAACGATAACTGCCCATTTTTTGCTTTTAACCAAGAATCGAGACTGTTTTACGTTCATATCTATAGAAATTGCGCTATTTACACATTTATTTACAAGAATTTTCAACTTAAAAAGCTCATTTTGTTTTGTGACGGCCGCCACGTTGGATGACTAAATAGCGTAACTTTTGCTTGAAATATTTACGTAAAATGAACGATAACTGCCCGTTTTTTTTTTTTTTTTTGCTTTTAACCAAAAATCTAGACTGTTTTACGTTGATATCTATAGAAATTCTTTGGTTTATGCATTTATTTATAAGAATTTTCAACTTAAAAAGCTCTTTGATTTGTGACAGCCGCCATGTTGGATTAAAAATAATAATAATAACTTGCTATTTCTGGCAAAAACTGATATGGTATGTTAAATATTGCTTATATTAAATATTTTTATCGCCAGTTTTTATACTTATGTAAAATATAATTAATCAGGATTTTATTATGGAACGACTTTGATTTTTTTTTTTTTTTTTTTTTTTTTTTTTTTTTTTATGCCGCTGCTCATGGAGACTCATATCTGCCTAAGGGAGGTACCTTTTTTGGTTTTAGGTCGCTTCCGAGTTTGGTTTTGAAAATATTAGAAATTTAAGTTTTTGAAAAAAATAAAATAAAATGGGCTCCCAACAGATCGGCCCGAGCCCTGTCAACTGATATTGAAGTCTATGATACTAGAACTATTAGTCTTTGTAAAAGTATAAGATTTTTTGGGACTCCCTTTATTTATCTCAATGCAGAAGTACAGTTCACTACAGAAATTAATTCGAAATCAATCCTGAAGCCTTGGAGTCAGCCAAATTTACAATACTGTATTTTTAAACTCTTTAGAATTCAGGATTTGATTAATGTTTTTGACACAGTAAAACACTGAAAAGACTGAATTATGCATCCTTACTCTTGTCAAGATTTAGGAATATATATATATATATATATTTTTTTTTTCTTACTTTTTTAAAATCTTCAAATTAAATTCAATAATAATTGACATAATTCAAAAATGTACTATACTCACTCAGGGTCAAGTTTTAGGTGAGAATTTTGACTTTTTAGGGACAGCCTTTACCAGAACACCCTGAAGGAAAATGTTCAGCCATCAGTTTGTAAGCTAAAGAGGATGTTGACTTCTTAATTGGTTTAAAAATAAATCAAAATGAAAACTTTGGAGTGGCTAAGTTAAGTTTTGAAATTCTGTGACTTGACCTTATAGGAAATTCGTGCTTGAAGAGTGCGCTGAAATTTCTCCGAAGAAATAGGAAACTCATTACAAGTCAAAGAGAACACTTGATTGTTGTTGAGTGTGCTTCAATTAGTTACTAGGTTAAGGGGGAAATATATTTTTTGCATATTGCCTTGTAGCTATAAGTATCTTTTTCTCATTAAATGAAATTAACATTTTTTAAAATTGCATTTTCTGTTTATTTGGGTCGTCTGTGTCAGATATTTCTATTTCTTTGACGATATAAAACATTATAGTGTGGAAACTAGACGAGACCCATTTACAAATTTGAGTCTACTCCACTTTGCGTGTACGTTTTTGGAATATAGCCGGAAGGCAGAGAAAAGAATTTACAAGACCAGAGCAAATATTTTAAATCTAGAACCTCTACAGTGAGTCATACACACCAAACATTACGTCACCATGCTGCCTTGATTTTGACCAGAGATGACTAAATTCAAATTTAAGCTCAGTCAGCATGCAAAAATATTGTACTCGACTTTGAAGTGCTCATAGCATTTTTGGTGCAGTGACCCAATTGTAACACATTTTAGCTGAGTGGTACATTATTGCATACAAGTTAGATGGGATTAAAGTTCACTTGAGTAGAAGTCGGTGAACTTGTCTCCCCTTGACACCAGAATCTGACTCTCCAAATCAATTCTGATAAAAGCCTTTCAGTTTCAATTAGATCACACAAGTATTTAACTGATAATCTGACTTGAGTGCAATGCAAACCTGCACGTGTGTAGAAACTTTAGTGGGTGTCGCGGTTAGTATATCATTTTAAACTGCTATAACCTTAATATGAACCTTGTGCAAAACACCCTACACAGTTAAAATGGTGAACTAAGGCAGATTCATCTTGGAAAAACAAAGCACACGCGCACAAGTAACGCCTTTGCACTTTACTGGGATGATCTCATCCTTTGATCCTGAGAGACAGAAAGATGATGTCAGACTTTAGATTGGGACTTTTGCTACTGTGGCTGTGTTTCTTAATTTAGAAGCCAGCAATGTGTGTGCATTAGGTTAGAAGTGTGTGTGTTATGTCATGGGGCTTTATAGAAAATCAGTTTTAATGTTTATGATTACTGTATTTTCCGCACTGGAGTATAGGATGCACCTTCAACGAATGGCCTATTTTAAAACTGTATTCATATATAGGGCACACCGCATTATCAGGCGCAGTAGTGCTAGTGGTTGGGGTTGCGTATGTGTCCACTAGAGGGAGCTGCGCGAAAGTGAATGTCCTGCCATGAGTAACCAATATTGATCCAGATACAAAAAAAGAGAAGTTTTTAACAATCCAGTAAAACCAAGAGTGATGGAAGGAAAAATATTTTATTTATAGGAATAGAAACCTTAAAACATACCAATTAAGAAACAATGATGGAATTTTCCATTTTGAAAGATTACATTCTTTAGATGACGTATTATGGTACGATTGCATTCTTGAAATCTGCTGTTGCAATTCCTCGTTGATTCCTCATCTGAGCTGGAATACTGTGAATTTCATCCTGATTTCACCGTGGTTACTAAAATGGCACATCGTTGACATGTCTGCCAATATTTGCCAATAACACATTTTTTAAGTTGTCAACAGCAGATTTCAAGAAAGCATTCATGCAGGAGGATGCCATTTAAAAGGCATTTTTTAAATGAATATGTTACAATTAGTTCTTAAATGGCACGTTTGAAGGTTCAAATGACTAAAAATAAAGTATTTTCTTCACCACTCTTGCTTTTATTGGATTGTTAAAAACTTGTTTTGGGTCACTCTGTTGTTGTAGTTGTAGTAGCTTTAAGCATCCACGAGATGGAGCTACGGATAGGATAACGATAATTATCGTGATCTAATTTTTCTCAACATAAATAATAAAAACATTCAATAAAAGTCCATAGATTTAAACTGTAATTACACCACCCAAAAACCGGAGGGGCGCTGACGGCTGTGAACACTAGCTCTGAGATGGTATTGAGTACAGGACGGAACATAATGACCTGCCACAGAACAGCATTAAAGCTTGATACTGTGTACAGAATTATTTTTCTGGCCTGTAACCTTTAAAGCAATGGCTGTCTAGTATGTTTATTTGGAACATTTTCAAACATTTTCTTTTGTCTATTTATTTTGTTGAGATTGTCTGACACCTTAAGACTTAATGCACAAAATGTTTTAACATGTTGCTGAGTGTAAATTTAAATCAGTTTGTCTATTTATTGTTATTTGATTTTGTCTACCTCAGATTTTGTGCAATGTTGTGCATTTTCATTACCTCATGTCCAAGGTTCTGCATTTTGTTAGCTTTTAATTTTGTGCTTTGTTCCACATACAGTATTTGTCAAGTGCTCCGTAGTAGTTTTTCACGATGCATTCTGACATCAAAGATAAGAGGTGTCTGTGGCGCAGTTGATAGCACAAGTTGTCCTGGGACCGAAGGGTCAGCAGCTTGATTCCTGGCTACGACTGCCCACTGTCGAAGTGCCCTTGGGCAAGGCACTGAACCCTAATTTGCTCCCAATGGGTTGGCAGGGCCTTGAATGGCAGTAGTAAATGTGTGTAAATGTGAAAACATGTAGATAATGCGCTATATAAGTACTCCCTGTTTACGATTAGTTAAAGCAGCATGTTTTTGTCAACTTTTACCCAGAGGCAAAAATCATACTTCAAATTGGAAGAAAAAAGATGTGCTAATTATCGTGATTATTATCGATAGACTGATAAGAAATTTAGATAGAAGATTTAGAAAATTAAGAATTTTTATTGTGATAACAATTTTTGTCATATCGCCCGGGCCTAAATATTGTAATCCAAAACATTCAAGCAAATCTATAGAGATGTAGTGGTATGAAAAAGTATGTGAACCTTTTAGAATTTATCACATTTTTGCATAAAATCACCATCAAATGTGAGCTGATCTTTGTCAAAATCACACAGATGAAAAAACAGTGTCTACGTTAAATAAAACCGGCCAAACATTTATAGGTTTTTATATTTTAATGAAGTTAGTATGCAAACAATGACAGAAGGGGGAAATTAAGTAAGTGAACCATCACGTTTAATATTTTGTTGCCCCCCCCCCCCCCCCCCTTTGGCAGCAATAACTTCAACCAGATGCTTCCTGTAGCTGCAGATCGATCAGGACTAATCGTGGCCCATTCTTCTCTACAAAACTGCTGTAGTTCAGTCAGATTCCTGGGATGTCTGCCATGAGTTGCTGTCTTTTGGTCATGCCACAGTATCTCAATGGGGTTCGAATCTGGACTTTGACTTTGTCACTCTAGAACGTGTATTTTGTTTTTCTAAAACCATTCTTAAGTTGATTTACTTCTATGTTTTGGATCATTGTCTTGTTGCAGCATCCATCCTTAGCTTCAACTGTGACAGACGGCCTCAGGTTTTCATGCAAAACATCCTGATTAACTTTTGAATTCATTCTTGCATTAGAGATTACAAGTTGTCCAGACCCTGAGGCAGCAAAACAGCCCTAAATCATGATGCTCCCTCCACCATGCTTCATGGTGGGGATGAGGTGTTGATGTTGGTGAGCTGTTCCATTTTTCCTCCACACCTGACATAGTCTGTTACTCCCGAACAATTCAACTTAGGTTTCATCAGTCCACAAAATATTTGCCAAAACTTCTGTTGAGTGTCCAAGTGCCTTTTTGAGAACATTAAACGAGCAACAATGTTTTTTAGAAAGCTGTGGCTTCCTCCGCGTAGTTCTCCCATGAACACCATTTTTGGCCATAGTTTTACATATAGTTGATGTGTGCACAGATATTGGACTGTGCCAGTGATTTCTGTAAGTCTTTCATAGACACTCTGGGGTTCTTTTTTACCTCTCTGAGTATTCTGCTCTGGCATCTTCTTTGGTGGACGGCCACGCCTTGGGAGAGAAGCAATAGTGCCAAATGCACTTCATTTGTTGACAACTTCTCTGACTGTCGATTGATTAACATCCAGACTTTTAGAGATGGTTTTGTAACCTTTCCCTGCTTTATACAAATCAACAATCCTTGATAGCAGGTCTTTAGACAGCTTTTTTGGCCGAGCCATAATGCACATCAGACAATGCTTCTCATCAAGACAATTCTTACTATCTGTGTGTTTTATAGTGGCCAGGGCAGCTTTAAACCACTCATCAGTGATCGGGCACACACCTGACTTAAATTGTTTGGTAAAAATTGGTTACAATTGCTCTTTAAAGTGATCCTCTATCTTAAGTACATGTAGCCTCTAATTAACCACAATTGTTCTCTTGTACTAAAATATGTTGTTAGAAACACATAAAATTTTAAATCAATGGCAATATTTTATAATATTTAGTACACATTTTGACCGATAGTTGGCGCCATGTTTTGCGGGCTCGCAGTGATGACGTAAATGGGATGTTTCCAAATGTGTAGCGTATACAACAATTGCGTATTGCTGCCTAAACTCGCGAAGTAAAATGCCACGATGTGCTGCTTTTGGATGCAGTTTCCAGTCAAATGGTAGCAAGTGGAGTGATGTGAGTGGTCAAGGTGGAATTATTATTTTTTGTGAATAAATGTGCATAAGTTGACGCTTCTCCCCTTTTTGGTATCCTACCTACCACACGTTACAACTGGCGCCCGGACATTTTTCCTGGATCCTCAGTCAAGTAAGGGATCCGTCTAATTTCTGGATCCGACGGTCCCACCGCGGCGGCAATATTGGTTTCGGATCTGTCTAATTTCTGGATTTGTCGGTCCCACCGCTGCTTTTCGGATCAGTCTATTTTGTGGATTCGACGGCCTGATCGCGGTTGCAACATTGCCATGAGATCGGTCTAATTCCCGAATCTTCGAGTGAGTGAAAAAACGCGGATTTGGATACGATTGCTATCTTTTTTGTCGACTATTCTTTGTGGGAGTTTTCCCCAAATCATACCAAATAATTAGAGCACTATGGCACGCCACAGTGAAGACAGTGACCCTGAGTTGGACCTTACAACAATGTTGGAGTTCGTCAGGGAACGCGTGTTTGCGTACTGCTGAGCTCCCGAGTGAAGAGTGGTCAAGGTGGAAATATTATTATTGGTGAATAAATCTGCATAAGTGGAAGCTTCTCCCCTTTTTGGTGCTCTTATGCACGTATCCTACCTACCACGCGTTACAATGTACAAGACATGGATTACACTCGATTCCAGGATTTGTTCCCGTCAAACTGTTGGCTTGTACTGTATGCAAAGTATACGACAGCTCTGGACACTGACAATCAACATAATTATACTGGGATAAGTTTGAAAACGCAATATCTTACCTTTAAGATCTGCCAACAAAAACCGGAGTTCTCAACAGCATACACTCTCTCGCTCCGTTGTCAATGAGACGCACTTTCAGCGAGTACATCACCAGTTTTGCCCAATTCTTCTCTAATAAGGTACTGTATTTCCTGTTCTCATTTTGCCTTTGATGCTCGTCTTGTGAACGACCGACAGTGCTGTCCTACTCTTCACTTTTCCGATCTGGTTCAAATTGGAAGGGCAGAACCGACGACATGTTGGGGTAGCTAAGAGTGACACGCTGGAAGTTCGGCTCGGTGACGTCACGCACTGCGACGTAACAAGAATGGCGACCTATTACTTAAAATAATTTTACAAATTTTATTCAAACAAAAAAATTAAGAGGGGTTTTAATATCAAATTATTATAACTCACACTAATATTTATCTTTTAAGAATTACTTGTCATAAAGATCGAGGATCACTTTAAGTCTCCTTAGGCAGAGGGTTCACTTACTTATTTTTTTCCCCTTCTGTCATTGTTTGCATGCTATCCTCATTAAAATATGAAAACCTATAAATGTTTGGGTGGTTTAGTTAAATCAGACACTTTTTTTTTCATCTATGGGATTTTGATAAAGATGAGATCATATTTGATGGTGATTTTATGCAGAAATGTGAGGAATTCCAAAAGGTTCAGATTTTTTTTTCATAGCATTGGAAATTGCTGGGTTGGTCACTTTTCATCTTCTGTTTTTTTTTACATTTATCTCTGTTCTACAAAAAATGCTTCTTAGGACTCTGTCCTTTAGTATTCCCCTATTCCTTTCCTTGCATTTTCTGTAAAGTGTGTCATTTTTCATTTCCAGAGCTTTAGTTTGAAGTGTCTCCCATAAGCATTTCCCTCTCCTGGGTGTTCCCTGACTAGCTTCCCTACTCCACTGGGTTTTCCCTTTTTTTTCTTTCTCTCTCTCTCTGTCTTTCTCTCTCAGCTCATCACAAATCTCAGACCATCTTTTTTCTTTTTAAATCTTATTTACTCCCTCCCTTCCTTCTTCAACTCCTTGCTCGCGTAGTATTCTCTCTCTCGATGGTGGTGAGATCATTTCCAGGACGTGCCCAATGTCACATGTGCATTTCCCATCAGTGATGGCGACTCGCAGGAGGGAGAGGGGAAGCGGAGGAGAAGCGAGAAGGGAGGCGACAGGACACACCCTAATGTGACCTGGTGCCTATCTCTCACATGCAGCTCTTTCCATGTGTGTGTGAGACTAAACAAGGTGTGGTGACATAATGTGGCTTGCGAGCTGAATAAACCATCAAAGGGGTAACACTAATAGCATTCTGCCATGATTCCCGATACTGCACCACCATAATTGATTGTATTTGTTGGTTTGTTTATTTATTCTAAAATTGCGCTAAAATTGCTGTTTGTTATAGCTATTTGTATTGCTGCATTTTTGATTCCGTGAGTCAGAGTGGTAAATTTGAACCTTGAATGGGAAGACTTTATCATGAACTGGCTTGCAGTTTTATCACAGATGGGTTGTGTAGGCGAATGGGAAATGGCAGAAACATAAATAGTCTGACATCAGAATTATTCTAACAGGAAGGAGTAGTTTGACATTATGAATAATGGGCAAATTAAAGATATCTGTCATTTTCATGTCTTTCTTCTTGGGATCGGTGAACACGCATTAAAAAAAAAAAATACTGAGCTTTTGAGCTTCCTCACGCTAGACACACCCAAATGACATATCTTTGTTAATCACAGGGCTACAGTGTGTCAAACAGTGGCATTTAGGTATTACACTACAATATTTAACATTTACTGTACAATATTAGTTTTTTAGGTTAACTTTAAAGTGTCGGCAGGCAAGTAACAACATTGGACGGAGGTGATCATTCTAACAGATTTTAATCGCAAAAACCTTTGAGTATACAGTACTGCAATATGGAAAATACAGTGGGGCAAATAAGTATTTAGTCAGCCACCAATTGTGCAAGTTCTCCTACTTGAAAAGATTAGAGAGGCCTGTAATTGTCGACATGGGTAAACCTCAACCATGAGAGAAAGAATGTGAAAAAAAAAAAACTGAAAATCACGTTGTTTGATTTTTTTTTTTTAACCTGTCCTGTTCAGCTGTTTGACACAGAGAATGGAAGTCTAAGTGCCTGGGTTATCTGAACAGTTTTAATGTTTCACATTTTTAAAGAATTTATTTCCAAATTAGAGTGAAAAATAAGTATTTAGTCACCTACGAACAAGCAAGATTTGTGGCTGTCAAAGAGGTCTAATGAGGTCTAACAAGGCTGCACTCGTTACCTGTATTAATGGCACCTGTTTTAAATCATTATCGGTATAAAAGACACCTGTCCACAATCTCAGTCAGTCACACATCAAACTCCACTGTGGCCAAGACCGAAGAGCTGTCGAAGGACACCAGAGACAAAATGTAGACCTGCACCATGCTGGGAACACTGAATCTGCAATAAGTAAAACGCTTGGTGTAAAGAAATCAACTGTGGGAGCAATTATTAGAAAATGGAACACATACAAGACCACTGATAATCTCCCTCAATCTGGGGCTCCATGCAAGATCTCACCCCGTGGCTTCAAAATGGTAACAAGAACGGTGAGCAAAAGTCCCAGAACCACACGGGGGGACCTAGTGAATGACCTACAGATGCTGGGACCACAGTAACAAAGGCTACTATCAGTAACACAATACGCCGGCAGGGACTCAAATCCTGCACTGCCAGACGTGTCCCCTTGCTGAAGCCAGAACACATCCAGGCCCGTCTGCGGTTCGCTAGAGAGCATTTGGATGATCCAGAAGAGGACTGGGAGAATGTGTTATGGTCAAATGAAACCAAAATAGAATTTTTGGGGTAGAAACACAGGTTCTCGTGTTTGGAGGAGAAAGAATACTGAATTGCATCTGAAGAACACCATACCCACTGTGAAGCATGGGGGTGGAAACATCATGCTTTGGGACCAAGATGACTGATCTGTGTAAAGGAAAGAATGAATGGGGCCATGTATCGAGAGATTTTGAGTGCAAATCTAAGATGAGACGTGGCTGGGTCTTTCAGCATGACAATGATCCCAAACACACAGCCAGGGCAACAAAGGAGTGGCTTCATAAGAAGCATTTCAAGGTCCTGGAGTGGCCTAGTCAGTCTCCAGATCTCAACCCCATAGAAAATCTGTGGAGGGAGTTGAAAGTCCGTGTTGCCCAACGACAGCCCCAAAACATCACTGCTCTAGAGGAGATCTGCATGGAGGAATGGGCCAAAATACCAGCAACAGTGTGTGAAAAGCTTGTAAAGAGTTTTAGAAAACGTTTGGCCTCCGTTATTGCCGACAAAGGGTACATGACAAAGTATTGAGATGAACTTTTGGTATTGACCAAATACCATGATTTGCAAATAAATTCTTTAAAAATCAAACAATGTGATTTTCTGGGGGGGGGGGGGGGGGGGGGGGGGGGTCCACATTCTGTCTCTCATGGTTGAGATTTACCCATGTTGACAATTACAGGCCTCTCTAATATTTTCAAGTGGGAGAACTTGCACAATTAGTGGTTGGCTAAATACTTATTTGCCCCACTGTATGTATTAAATCATTTTTCCTTGGCTTTTGTAAATGCATACACAATTACAACATTAAATCAGCAGGTATAAGCAGAAACATTTTTCTTTAATCATGGCGCAACATAACCAGTTGATCTATGCCAACCACTATACATTTTAATCCTTAAACTAAGCCATTTGCTATAAAATGTTAAAATGCGCTTTATTATTTCACTATTTAACAAGGTGGAGCTATGACTTTTTCCACACAGGACCAGATGGCTCTTAATAGTATTTTCTTCATAATAAACAACTATTTAAAAGCTGAATTTTATGTTTATTTTGGTTATCTGTGTCTGATATCTACCTTTGTTTCAAGTCAGTGATTCTCTACAGGGGACTGCAGACTCATTTCGGGTTTGTTTTTACATTTATTCAGTATAGTTCAGAGGTGGACAAAGTTCCCACACAAAATTGGTAAGTGGCCACCCCCCAATATATACAAGGAGACCCCGGCTTATGTGGTAACTGAATTACGTGATTTCAACTTTAAGATGCTGGAGTCTCATCCGCCATTTTGTCTTCAGTCGTTTTTCAGAGCTGGTACAACCCCTAGCAAAAAAGTATGGGATCACCGGTCTCGGACGAGCACTCACTCAGACATTTTATAATGTAGAACAAACTCAGATAAAAAGCTTGAAAAATAATGAATTAGTTCAAAAGTGCAACTCTTTAGCAACTCTTTACCTTGCTCAATGCAGATTCTTGACTCTTGACAAGGTGACGATACTGGAACTTTTGTTTGTTGCTGTTCCAGTGAAATTTACAAAGATGACTGCCTGAAGAAGACATCAAAATTCCCTCAGTCCTTGATGTTATGGGGCTGCATGTCCGGCAAAGGCACTAGGGAGATGGCTGTGGTTAAATCTTCAATAAATGCACAAGTTTACATTGAATTTTTAGATATATTTTTTCGTCAGAATGGAGAATGCACCTTCTCCTCGGTAGGGAAAGAAACTAGAGTGCCAGAAGTCTCCAAACACAAACAGCTACAATATAAAAATAAAAAATAAAAAAAAGAGAAATGGAAGCTCAATTTTTCGCTAGTCGTTTATGACAAAGCAAGTGTCATTAGGATGATTAAGAACATCTCCAGTTCAACTCAGAACAACAGAATAAAAATTTAAAAATGCCTCTTGTGGATGTTAATAGGACAAGATCACTGATTCGCTCATTTTGCTGTCAATCAGGCGGTATGCACCTGATACTCTCCTGCAATCCGCCATTAAGCTAATTTTTTTTAGTTTTTGAGCTTGTTAAGCTTCTGTTTACAGGGCTGTCGATTTTATTGTTGTATTTTCCATTCTGCATAGTTTTGAATAAAACCGAGCCGTCAATTAATTTTCTGGTTCTTTCTTTGAATATTGACTCAGATCTCTGTATGTATGGATACCCAGGAGAAGATACTTTTTACTTGAAAAGTTAATTTGAAAGAAGGTACTTATGTACTTTTACTTTTTTCTTAGATACTTTTACTTAAAGCAACACGAGGTAACTTTTTAGTTTTGGTAAATTTTAGCGACGCAGGTGGACAAGATCGGTGATTTGTTTGCCTTAAGGAAAACTATTTTTTCCATGAGGACCAGCGCACAGTGTTGTAAAATCCTGATCTCCCGGTCACCTGCAGATGGATTGAACAACCTTTCTGTTTCTAGTGGCTCTGTGAAGGATGAATACTAATGTGGTAATGAATCCAGTTTTGGCTAAACAATAGCATATGACAATGTTGAAAATAAGAAATGTTTGGTCTTGTAGCGCATCGACTTCCGTCTTTATAATGAATGGGGACGTATAGCGTAAAGCAGTCAGCACATTTGTAGTTTTCTTGTGTGGCAGCGTTCCTG